>NW_028277124.1:0-665416 GCF_059951505.1 Python bivittatus | reverse complement strand
AATAATGCTTAGTGACATATGTTATTCTGAATAGCACCTGCATGCAAAACATTAAAGCATTTGCATGCTTTCCAAAGTGTGCACATGTACTTCAATAGCTGTTGCTGGCTAATCTTGTGTGTGTGTGTATTTGTACACAATTACTTTTGCCTGGCTGTGGTTTCAGTGAAAGTATTGTCTATGCATGAACATGAATGCGCAGACAACCAGGGATAGCTTTCAAAGTAGCTAAGTGAGCCTTGTGAAGGTCATGACTGCTTGAAGCATTCAAAGACAAATGTCTCAAGGGTCCTAAAGTCCATTGTCAACCAACTCTTTTGAATGTTCTGCACAGCTCTCTTTGCAATCTGTTCAGCTGTACATGATTCAAAACTACACATTGGCAAATTTTATGAACTTTAAATTTCTGTAATCATTAAAAAAAAAAAACTTTCTACCAAATAGTTGCAGACTCTGTGTAAATTTTGTGTGCTATAGTATTGTAAAACTATTTCTCTTTATATATGAAATGTTGTAAGAATTTTCCTGTAATAAAGTATTTTTTGTGGGCTAGACAGGATTTCAGATTAGATGTGCTCCTACCATCTCAAAATTAAACATAACTAAAGTAAAGATTGTGTTCCACCTCAGTCATCTCATCCTTTTCCTTCCCATTTCTCACACTAAGTTTGGAGGCTGCCAGTTATGGTTCTCCCCAGTTGTTAGGCATCTAGAAGTCGAACTGGAATAGAAATAACTTTCACCCCCCCCCCCCAAAAAAATCTGTTAAAATCTGCTATTTCCATTTAATGAATGTCGCAGAATCCATTGATTCTTACTACTGCAATGTCCAAGCTCTTGGTTCATGCCTGGTTGTGTTGCGTTTGGAATATTGTAGCAGTCTGTTAGTCAGGTTATATGAGACCTCACTCAGCCCTTTGATTTTTGCAAAATATGCTGCTGTTTGTATTATTCTAGACTTATTTTGCTCCAACTCTTTTTACTATCTGTTGTAATCTAACCAATATAACACCAAGAAAGAAACCAGAATAAATAGGTGTTGAAATATTGTATCCCCATATGAGCATACCCAGGTTTTTGAAAGACATGCTGGTGATCCACATTCCTGTATGTTTGGCCTGATTATCAGGCCAAGGTTATTTGGTTCTACTGTGTACTATGAGGATGAATGAAAAGTAAGCCCCACAATGTTATAAATTGCTAAGAGATAGTAATACTGATGCAGTAGTAATTCTGATGTGTTCCTTATCATATGTTTTTAATTTGGGAAGTTTTTGTGAGAAAAGGTTGAGCTGCTATCGTTCATGAAATGGAAACCTGCAGTGAGTACTCATTAGTGCACTTTAAGCAATGCTCCATGATTGAATTTTTGACTGCCAAAGGAGTCCCTCCTTTTGAAATTCATTGCCAAATGCAGATTGTTTATGGTGATGACTGTGTGGACATGAATACTGTGCATCGCTGGGCCAAAAAATGTAAAGATGATGAACTGGGAAGAACTGATTTGTGTGATCAAGAATGAAGTAAACAACCTGTGACAGCAATCAACAAGTTTCACATGAGAAAGGTTAATGAAGTGATAATGGACAATTGACTGATCACTTAAAGGAAAATTGCTATCAAGCTCAGCATTTCATAGGAACATCTGGGTCACATTATTGATGTTCTTCAATATTGGAAGATTTATGCAAGATAGTTCCTTACATGCTGATGGCAGAGCAGAAAGCTTCAAAAGTTGAAAATTGCTAGCAATTTTTTTTCACCCCATGAGAATATAAGTGAGGAATTACAGCATATTGACAACTGATGAAACATGGACGCATCATTATCACTCAGAAACAAAGTATCAGTCCTTGGAATATCATCACAAACCTTTACCTGTGCAGGGAGGAAGATTTCAAAACCCAGGCTTCAGCAGGAAAGCTCTTGATTACAGTTTGTGGAAAGGCATATGGATTCTTCAGATGGATTTCCTTGAACCTGGCACCACTATCAACTCAGAGTGCTATACTGCAATACTCAAAATTTGACAAAATGATTAAGCAGAGTTCAGAGGCACAGGAAGGAAATTTTGCTGCACCATGTCAACCTCATGAGCCACCCAAGAGACTATTGAAAAATTGGATCTCACCATTTTACCCCATCCCTATATAGTTCAGAGTTGGTGCCGTGCAACTTCTACCTTTCCCCAAAACGGAAGGAATACCTTTGAGGGCATCTGTCTGAGGTGGAAACAACTGTTAGGATCTGGTAGAAGAGACAAAGTATTGAGTTTCTTCAAGATAGCTTTAAGAAGTGGGTTTATTGTTGGCAGAAGTTTGTAGCAAATGGTGGTGATTACACGGAGATGTAAAAAAAAAAAGCTAATTTAAAGGACTATTTTTCTGTTTCACTTATTAAAATATCCCTATTTAAACAGAGATAGACACATTATTTTTCATTCAACCTCATAGAATAGTCATGTCACACTTTAGAGCTTTTTCTCACCTGGCTCTAGTTCTTAGACTCCCATCAGGATTATGCTTGGAATTGGAGCCCTTAAAATAAAAAGCACCATTAAAAATGCTTATTTTTTTTACAAATCTCAGTGAAGTTTCTTTAAAATAAATAAACAAATTCTTACCCGTTACTTTGAATGAATGTAGAAGTTAATATTATTGTACATTATGGATCATTTAGTTTAGAGGCTCTTTGTTTTATATGATGCTATAATTGATTGTGATATGTTATTGTATTGGTTGTTTTATTCAATGTACTGCAGTTACACGTTCATAAAAAATAAAACTACTTTCTAGTACTATTATCACAAACATTTTTTTTCTGTGCATGCCATCTCCAAATGTACACATTACCACTTACTGATGGAGAACTGTATCAAGACATATGGAAATGGACAATTCATGAAATTAACTAAGTTTCAGTTCATATACTGGGCAATTTATATGCCATGTTTTGAGGTTTAATAGGTTTTGGAACCAGGATTCCTTTCAGCATCGGCTGATGGAAAATAACAATGGAAGAGGACAATTACTTTCACACTCTGTTTGCCAAGACATGGGAACTCATACAGGAATTCTTTAAGTGGCACATATGCTATAGCTGCCATAGCTACTCAAAAAAGAGAGAGGGAGGGAGAGACATCCCACAATGATAATTACTTTATGGTCTGTATGATTGAGGCCAATGGTTGTGGTCATCCTCCTCTATAAGGAAAACATTTTAGTCTCCACAGAAACTTGATGCCTAGGGAGTGGTTCAATTAGATCAGCCATCTTCAGCTCAGGTGCCCTCAGAACTTCCAGAATTCTCAGCAATGGCTGGGAAATTCTGGAAGTTGAAAGTTCTCAAACCTTAATATCAGACAGGTTGTGAAGGGAAGGCTGCTGCTGCTGTGCTGTTAAAACACCTGATATGCTATAGCAGTGCGGATGCCACAATACATGAAATAATCAGTCAACCTGTGTAATTCAGAATATCAGGTTGCCACAAACTAGGGTGAGAGCCAGTTTGGTGTAGTGGTTAAGGCACCAGGCTAGAAACTGGGAGACCATGAGTTCTAGTCCTGCCTTAGGCACAAGCCAGTTGGGTGACCTTGGGCCAGTCACTGTCCTCAGCCCTAAGAAGCAGGCAGTGGCAAACCACTTCTGAAAAACCTTGCCACGAAAACTTCAGGGACTAGTCCAGGCAGACACCAGGAATCAAAAACTGACTCAAAGGTGCGTGCACACACAAAATTAGGGTATAAAGCCATTCACCATAAACTAAGCCTACTTCTATCACATTTCTATTTCAAACCTATATTTCTATTTTTCCTCAAAAAACAAATGAATACACACAGGCCTCCAGATAATAGGATAACCATAAAATTGGTATGTCTGTTTTATCAGATTGATAGTGGAAATTCAATTTTCTTTTCTTTTCTTTCCAACTCAATGGAATGTGGGATCGGGGCTCTGTCTACCTGTCCACACCAGGATAACATTCTGAAAACTAAACAGAACTGGACCAAATTTGCTACGGAAGGAGAAGTCCTCTTCTATTCTAAGCCCCCTCCCTCTTGGTCACATAACCTAGAGTATTGTTTATGCAGCTGCCCTGTGATTTCCAGTGCCCACATAATCACAAATGCACATAGATGCAATGTGAGAGGTGAGAGGAAACAGATGTAGCACATACGTGCCTACCCTGCATAGACCCTCCCTGCTTTCTCTTTCTCCCTCTCAAACACATTAATACAGATGCCTCCTATAGCTACAGCTAAGGACTCAAAAAGAATGCCAAAGCCATTCCCTTTTCCATGTTCTCCCTAAGTTGTTTAAAAATCTGGGAGATGTTTGAACATGATGAATTTCTTCTCTCACATTTATTGTTTGGCTTATGGATGAGACAGCATAAGACCTCTGAGCCAGAATTTCTAATGACCTTGCCATATATTTGCATAAAATCTTTCTTAAGTTCCGTGGCTATCAGGGACTTTCTAGATGCACCATGTAGCGATATTAAATCCTTGCTATTTATGTAAGCGGCTCACAAAAGTAGAAACATGCAAAGCAAATCATTAGAAGCTTACTTTAGGCTGTACAACATTAATTTTATTCATCACAATGTGATAAGCAGTGTCAACAAATAGAGATATTCAGGTCACTAAGCACAGAAGCTGTTGTAAATCCACTTGCTGTGACAAGAATTGACACAAAGCACTCATTTTGTGTTGTTTATTATTGGCCATTTTAAGGCTCCTTATGTGCCTCTGGGGAAGGTAGGGCAGGATGAAGAGTTTAAATCCGTTCTGCAAGTCATCCTCCTTCTCCATCACCAGGGCAATGCTTTTCCTGACTCTCTCCTACTTCTTCAATTTAATCATGACCTATCTCTCACTCAGAACATACTTTTGGGATGGGAGAATATTCCTTTCTGTAGAATGGGACATCAGCAATATATTACCTTCTCTTCTTCAGATTTGGACCTCTCTCCAGAAAAAAGGAAAGAGATATTCTCTCTCTATGTTATCTGCTGTGTAAAAGCACAGGTGGGGAAGTGGACGCTACATGTGGTGTTTTATTCTGATTTGGACCTGTTCATTTTTGTGTGAGAAAGCAAAGGGATTGATAAGGGACTCCACCAGCAAGGAAACAATGGAAGCAATGACTACATGGCATTGTCTTGTCACCAATACAGAATTGGCTGACCATGCCCCTTCCTTCCTAGCCTAACCTCTAGTCCTGAGACTTCCTGGGAAGCCCACTGCTAGCATGAACCCTGCAACTCTGCTTAGCCATTTGGAGATCAGTCAAGATTAGCTTTGTACTGCCAGTATTTAAAATATTTATTTAAACATTCCATCTAGTCCATCTCTGAGCAGCAGCCTTGATGTGTAGATATGGATTCTCTCTCTCTCTCATGCTGTTTTTCTCTATGTGGGCAATAAACATGGAGAATGGAGAGCGTGCAATAAGGTATAGTAGAGATAACATGGTGGTGGGCCCTGGTCTGCAGCCCAATTAGTTCATGCCTTAATTTGACCTTGTTTGGAAAGTGCCTTTATAAAGTGAGATTACTTAGCTTATCTGTCTCTATTTACTACAGTTATAGAACAGAATAAACCACAGGTACATGCAGATGCTGTCACAAAAAACCCAGGATCTTTAAGTAAATAAAAGGAGGTACAACAATGATAACATGGAGATGATGGCGCAGGAGGTTTTAATAGATGAATCTAACAAGGATGGAAAGGCTCCTGAAATTCTCCCCACTCATTTCTGAATGCTGGAATTGTGATTTATCTGGTTTTGTTTCTTAGCTGAAAGAGATGCTTCTCCCTCTTTTAATTTCTGAGTTTCGTGGAAAACATTACACAAATGTCTTGTATTACAGTTAGGAGAATCCATGGGTTATGGTGGGATGTGTCAAAACAGCCAAGATTGCAGCTACAACTGTATGTTTGAAGCCCAATTCCTTTTTTACATGTATACAAGACACATAAAAAAGGAGCAGGGTTTTGATTGCTTGATCATGGCCATAATTTTGACTTTTGTGACTCTCCTGTCCCCATATAAACCCTTCACCACACTTTCAGTTCTTTTGCTTATTCACTGCCTCCTTCTTTCTTATGCATCCTTCCCCAGTGTTGGTGACTTCCAGAAGTTATCACCCCAAATGTTCACCAGTAAGTCCATTGAACAGATATTATGGAAAACAGCAAAGTAGAGTTTTGAAGCTTATATGCTGTGGAGCTTGTGTACTGGTGGCACATAGGAAGAAGGCTCAGGTGGACAGAGAATGATGAAAGCAGCATGCACCAATATGACACAGTCTCTGCTTTGTTTGTCACTGTGTCATGGCACTGCATACCTCGATGAAGGGGGAAGCTTGCATTGAGATGGAATTACAGGTAGTCCTCAGTTAACGACAATAATTGGGACTAGAATTTCTATTGCTAAGTGATGCAGTTCTAAAGCATGACATCAAGTGAGCACTTTGTTTAATGATGGCAGTCCTGGCAGTCCCGGTTGCCATTGTTAATCGAGGTTCATGAGTCATTAACTGAAGACCTCCTCGCAACTTCCTGCCAGCTTTCAACAACCAGTCAGTGGGGAAGCTGGCAGGAAGTTGCAAGTCCCTGGTGGCTTGCAAGCAAGCTGGTAGGTAGATAAGTGGCTGCAGCTGGGTGGGGGAGGCTGTGCGAGGGTGCGTGAGGGGCAAGTGCAGTGTGCATGAGCATGATGGGGCTTGGGGTGGCTGCTACAGGGTGCAGGAGGGCATGCAAGGGGCCACTGCAGCATAGCAGGGTAGAGGTTGCTGCTGCTGGATGTGGGAGACTTACTAGAGTGTCTTGTGACCTTCTCTGCCAGCTTCCCCATTAACTTTGCTTGTGGGAAGCCAGCAGGGAAGGTCACAAATGGCAATCACGTGACCATGGGATGCTGCAACCGTCATTAAGTGCGAGCTGGTTGCCAAGCACCCAGATCATGATCATGTGGCCGTGGGGGTGCTGGGATGGCTGGAACTTTGAGGACCGGTCATAAGTACCACTTGTTCAGTGCCACTGTAACTGAACAGTCACTGAATGAGTGGTTGTTAACCAAGGACTACGCGTATGTTATTTTTGATGAAAACACTGGATCCTGCAGACACCTCTGATTGACCCTTACTGTCCTTCAGTATTTGGGTCAGTACAGTGTAAGAAGCACCATTTCCTGCTGCAAGTGAAATATCAATGGCCTCCCTTCCTTCTTTGGACAGTATGATCTAGCCATTATTATACGCATACTGGTTACCTCTTAATCACACAAGTGCAACATATTCTGTGTTAGGGGTACCCTAATGGAAACTCAAAAAGTGTTGCAGGTCCAGAGGTCTAGACCTCTGCTTCTGTTGGGCATTGCTTGATGGCAGAATATGACTCTAGTTCTGGCAAAGCTGCACTGGTTTCTGGTAGTTTTCTGGATCAAATTCAAGGTGCTTGGGCTGATATATAAATCACTGCATGGGTTGGGTCCTGCCTATCCAGAGGAACAGCTTCCCTCATATGTTATGAACTGAGAGCTTTGTTTACCCACTAAGGGTTTATTGTGGCTTTTGTCTGGGAGGTTGGTCCATTCTGAGATGATTAGGCTAAGGGTGTTTTTCAATGGCAGTTTCAGCTTTATGAAGGCAACCCCACCAGAAGATCTCACTGTCACCTTCTAGGGTTTTTTGAATATGTTAAAGCTTATTTTATACTCAAGCATTTTCACCAAAAGAATCAGGGAATGTTTATGGCCTGTGTATTTCTGCTATTTATGGATATGTGTCATGATGTTTCAGTTGTTTTATTAATGTCATTAGGGTCTTTTAGTTGTTAATCTCCATGGGTCAGTCTATCTGGAATAGAAATGTGAAAGATAGACACAAACAATAAATTAATAAAGTGCCACATGCAAATAAAAAATGAATAAAAGGAGAAAGAAAAAGCCAAGTGAATTATACAGTATTTATTTTTAATTTAGTTCAGAAGAAGTTGGATATGAAGGAGTCTCTAGAAAACTCAGAGTGGACAAAGGTCATCTGTGAGTCACCCAGTTTTTGGTCATGCATTCAAAATGGGGAAATACCAAATTATCCAGAGACAGCCAATAGGTAACAAATAAAAAGTTGGTTACATTAGTTGGACTCAGGATATGAATGGAAAGATGATGGGGGCTGCTCAGTTATTAGATTTCTCTGAAGCTACCATATTTTGCTTGGAAAATTAGAATGTAATATTTTGGGGATGCTTAAATATGATTTCTCCTTAGACATTAATGATATTAATTTATTAATCATTAATATTAATGATATTAGGAGAGAAAGTGTATTATGTTAGCATTATGAGTGCTGACAGATAGGAATACATAATCTTTTAATCTGTTATATTTTCCAGACACAAAGAAATATATGTAATAAAAGATCCTGAGTTTTAAGGGAATAACAGCAAGTTCCCGAGCAAGAATCAGATTTGCAGAAACAAGTTCTTGATTTTTTTGCTTTCTAAACGTACTTGACATCTGGCTATTTTCCACTTATAGGAGTTCAGGCCATATTGCCAACATATTTTTTATCTGTAACCCCCCTCCTCTCCTCCCCCCACTCTGAAGTACAAAGTTTAGAAAGAAAAATAAGAACAGCTTGAGTCCTCTGCAAAATGACAACAGCCTCTGGGCTTTGTGAAAATGACGTATAGGACTAATGTTCAAAGAAAGTTTAAGCTTAAGATGTTTTATTGCTTTTGCACTTTTTAATGATTTTGGTATTTGTTGTGGTGATATATATTTATTTATGTGAACAGCTAACTGGCATTATCTCTCAACAGGAGGCTCTTGTAAAATGAAACTATTATGTCATGAAATTCATTTCTCTATAAAAACAATTGAATTGAAATGACGGTAAAGCTGGCCCACATGCTTGAATTAGTGAACATATACATTCTTTGCAGACTTCTTGTTTTATTATACATCAGTTCGAGCTCATCTTTTTTTTTTTTTTAATGTAGAAAAGGATGGGTGCTTTCAACTTTGTTTTTTATTTTCCCAAACAAATTTGAAGTGATGGCTTGCCATATGCAAAATGTTAGTGTGGCTGAAGCATGATAGTTTTGGAAACATGGAATCCATTTTATATCCCTAATTCAGTTCTGTTCAAAGCATTACAATCCTCAAGCATTACCATCCCCAAAGCACTTAGGGTGCTTAAGGACTTCAGTTGTGTGTACTTCGGATTAAAGATAAATTAATATTAATGGTGAAAATAATCTGGACTAGGAAAGTTGAATATGAAGATTCTTTAGAATTCTGTTGCCCCAAATAATATATAAAATTTCAGCAGACATTTGCTTTTTGTCTAATAATGAATAAATACTATCAAATGAAAGCTTTGAACATAGAATAATTGGAACTAAAAAAATCATGTGCTACTTATACTACTGAATTTGAATGTAAGGTAGTATTTGGATCCCACTGATCTGTTTGTCTCATTAAATCCCATTCCTACATTTATTTTAAATTCACATGTGACTATAAATGGTGCCAAGGAGGCCTAATAGACAAATGCCAATAGAAGACATAAATATGTTGCTTTAATTGCTTTAGCTGAAGAGATTGCTTTATGTGATCTTAAATCACACCATGATTAACAATCAGGAAGATGTAATTAAGAACAATTCCATTAATAGGAAAGGTGAATTGTTCTACAAAATAAAAAAGTTAGAAGAGGCATGACAAATTGAGATTCATGCTAAAAATCTGCATGTAAAGGAAACAGTGTTAAGTGTAGAAATCTTCTGTGCTAATTTTCTCCAACCTGGGGCCTTCCAGCTCTGTTAGATTATAAACCCCAGAATTCCCAGCCAACATGGCCATATTGGGCAATTCTGGAAATCTAGGTTGAGGAAGGCTGATATATACGAATAGTGTAATGGTCTGTGAGAATGTCCTTGAGAGACAGGAAGAGGGAGGTGCAGACTAGGCAACAGTCAGATAAGAGGCAGCTTAGCCCACAGAAGGAATGGGAGAATGATAAACATCTCAGAAGGGACCCTCCCTAGTTTCTTGAACTGTAAAGGTGAGGGGTGGGGGAGATGTACTTTCCTACTTGGAAGATTCTGTTATTGTAACATAACAATAAAGGTAGTGTTAGCACTCATGGTTGGTGCTTCTCATCTGGACTACCTCAAAGGGCTGACAAAGAGTGACTTGTTCTGTCTTGAAGCTTCTGTAGCCAAAGTGGCACAATCTGTATCAGTATGCTGAGAGAACTCAAAGCTGGCCAATGTACAAAAAATATTGGTGAGGTAGGATCAGGAATTGTCTTTTCTCACAGGGCAATGAAAAGCCAGGATATTTATGGTTATTCTTAATGGAACACAGGGAGGGAGTAGTGAAGTATCTGAATAGTTATTCTGTGATCATTTGGCTGGAATCCTGAACAGAAGCAAACTACACTGTAACACTAGAATATTTGGAATAAGATTGTTGCAGGTATAGGTTGGAAGGGTTTCCTGGGTTCTAAGTATAGGTTTCTGAGTAATAACTGGTTTCTATGTATAACATCTGAAAATATATTATGAATAGGAAATTCCCACACGTTAAAAATTACACATGCAAAAATGCAAGGAAGTACTTTGGCCTCAAAAAGGAGTGAAGAAATTTAATTCATCACTATTCAAAATAAGTGATGGTTTAGTTAGTGCAATGATTTTAATCCATCTGATCATCAGCCAATATGAAAATTCTTCCACCTAGTTTGCAGTAATGAAGTTCAGTCCTACATATTCTCCATGGAAAACCCGATGTTATATCTAACACTTTGTACCCAAGGTAGTTTTATCATAATGAGCTTCCTCCAAAGGCATTTTTTCCACCAATATTTTGATGGGGCACTTAAGATCTCACTGCATGACTCATATAACAGCAAATAAATATAAATTGCAATTATCATCATCATCATATCATCATATCATCTTACATCATAATCACCATATTATTATTGTTGCTGTATTATTTTAGAACAAAACTTTACTGCTTGCAAACTGCTGCCAGCTGAGGCCATGGTTCAAATTCTGAAGAAGGAATGGACAACAGAAGTTAGAATAAATACAATCAGCAAACGTATATTGATCAGTTTTTTTATGCTTACAAAGGAGAACTCCTTTCCCAATCAGCTGCAGTGAATGCAAGCAGCAGGAGAGGTCAGCCATGGTGAATCTATCCACGATGAGCTGCCTTTGTTGGGCAGGTTTTATAGCTGTTCAACCTCTTCTCCTCCTGCCTTGCCCCCGAGATTGCTTAGATTGCTTTTGGGAAAATAAATCAGAAAATCGCTGGATAGTTTAGGTCAGTGTTTCTCAACCCCAACAACTTGGCTGGCTGGGGAATTCTGGGAGTTGAAGTCCACACATCTTAAAGTTGTTAGGGTTGAGAAACACTGGTAGGCATTCACAAGGGAAGGTTATATATTAGTGAGGGTTAGCTACATTGTCTAGTATCTGTGGGTGTGTGATGGAATGGAATTATGAAGGCCAGGCTCAGGGAGATAAGCGTTTTCTTAGTTCACCTCAAGAGCGTGGGAACTTCAAGAGGATGAGGCTGGCACCTCCCTGAGGAATTCACGGTGTTGTGGCTGGCTGGCTTGGGAGCTGGGGTTCAGTCTGGGGAGATTCTTGCTAGAGGTTGTAGCTAATAAACACAGCTGAACTGATTTTGTATTGTCTCTTGGAGTTCCTGGGGCTAAACCTGACAGGGTGCCTAGTTAAGGCAAAAGTATGAGATAAAAAGTGGATAATGATCTAATTGGAACAAAGCTTCTTATCACTAGTCTCACACAAAGCAAAGCCCTGTGAAGAAGTCAGGAAGAGATCAGCTTGACTAAGCAAAGATTTGTGCGCTGGTCAAAAGTGCAGTTCATGCACAATTCACAAACCTATCCAAAGGTAAGGAAGTCTGGCCTGTGGAATCTAACTGTAAAATGAGTAGAGAATCACTTTTTCCCTCTCAAGAAACACTTGCTACTTCTTGTAGTTGGCAGTGTGACTGAATTTCCCTTCAGATTAGATTACCTTTTGTCTCAAGCAATTTTCACTTTCTCCTGGTGCCTGTTACACCATCTGGCTTTATTTCTCTTGGAGGTGGTCCTGGCAGTTTGCTGTCTTCTCTATGGTATATCAAACTGGCCATTTAGTAAATTCTTAGCAGAGCTGTATAAACTGGCAAATCTTATGCAACTCATGGGACTTGGATTTAGGGTTATGTCTAATGAACCTTCAATGAAGCCTGTCAAAAAGATGCCTCTGTGCAGCAGGCATTATATTTAGAGGCTGTTTACTACACCCATCTTCCCTGTTGAGCACAGCTTCTATTGCATTTCTTTTTTAGCTAGTCAGCTAAATAGTTTATATCTGGGAAAGTCAATCTTAGCCTCATAGCTTCATTCCAGAGTATCACTACAGGCAATGTAAAGTGTCCTTCAACTGGCACTCCACTGCCTTAGTAGAAGAGAATATAGTTTACTAAAGGAAGAAGTTAGCCTATTCAGGAGTGTGCATTACAATTTGAAGTGTGCATTTATTGATGTGATTGCTCTACTTATGCTTTGAAACACAGAAGCTAAACTATTGAGAAAAGAGCCTGCTGCACTTTATGAGAGATTTTTAAAAGTTCTACTCTTATACACACTATGCATCTTCCCACTGACTTATGTTTTCAGACTCATTCTGATTTCTTGAACTTGCCATATGTGAATCACATGATGCCTAAGAGACAGAATTCATGCTCTGAATTCCTAACTGAGCACAATGTAAGATCTTGAAAGAGTGCTCAGAACTCTTGCCTCATTGAACATGCTATTTGCTGCAGTGGTTCTTCAGATCCTCTTCGCATACCAACCACCTGGGCCCAAGAGAATTCATGCCTCTAGCTCATGTTTCTCAGCATCCTAGAGGTGCGCTATCCCTGGAATTAATTTATTAATATCATGGTTATGCTAATAGCTACTGATAGCCATATCTTCCATATATCTTCCATATCTTCCATATATTATGATGATGTTACCAGCTTTGAAGGGCTTCAAATAGACATTTGAAGCCCTTCAAAGCTGGTAACATCATCTCAACGCCTTGTGACGGTAGGTTCATTGTATAAATAAGCAGTGAGCATTTCTTTTCATCTGTTTCAAATTGCCCACCTTGCAGTTCTATTCATCCTATGTTCTGCTATTATATTAGTGGGAGAAAAACTCCTCCATCTAACTCTTCTATGCCATCCACTGTCAGTTTAGTTACAAGTTTCTCTCCCAGTTCTTCAAAAATCCTTTGAAATATCTCAAGCATCATACCTTTGTCTTTTTGTAAATTTCACTTTTCTTTTTCCTGCCTGAAACTTTAGTCTCCTCTAGTGTCCCATTTCTATATTCACAAAGTCTCAACTTTCTTTGTTGTTTTATTTTCAACTTTCAACCAATGATCTCTTTCCTAATAGACAAATTTTGTTCCCACAGAAATATTGTTTCGTTTACACAGTTTTTCAAAGGTCTTAACAAGAGTCTCAATATTCCAAAATCGTCTGGTCCATTATTCCATTTAAAACTTTCTTAGATTAAATTCTTATTTAGCTTTTTGTCATTTGTTTTATATTCTTTAAATTCTTTAAATTGTTAATTAGCTTTTCTTCTATTTTGGGATGAAGTTTTCTCACCAGTGGTTTTTTAAACTTGTTTGGAAGACCTCTTTTAACTGTAAAATAATTATAAATCCAAAAGTGATTAGAAAGTGAGGTGGACGAACCCAGTGTCCTTAAAGACTCTACCATGGTTGAGAGCTTGGTGGTTCCCCTTGTTTCATGGTGCTCAGACCCATCGGGTGGCCACTGTTCTGTGATCTCCTTGTGAGGAGCAGCCGCCCTCACAAGGAGGTCTTCATGTCTGGAGAGGTTCTGTCGGACCAAGCTTGCTGCTGGTCTGTCGGTTGTCACCGTGTTGTCATCTCTGCTCTTTCAGAGACATCTAGTTCATCATTTTCCTTACCCAGAAGTCTGAACCAAGTCTGTTCTTCTTGAATGAGTAGAACTCATTTTTATTCTAGCTGGGCCACTTTTTGAAGTCTGGCTTCTCAGGTACCTGGACTTAGTCTAGTGGAGTCCTTGGGTTGGAAAATATTGTGCACTCTTTCTCTATGCAAAAGATCAATGCATGGAAATCAAGAACAAGGGCAGTGGGGATGATCCTGTTGTCTCCCAGCCACACTCCTCAGTTTAGTATTATGATTAAAACACTGGACTGGGGACTGATCTCTTAAATATTCAACTTGGCAGCTAGTTATGAAATAAACCTGCCAGAGCTAAACAACTTTCTCCACTGATTGATGTTCTAAATGATGAAGAGCTTTGCCTGTGAAAGTTGAAGGACTAAAGTATTTTGATTTGGTTCAGTTATGTCATTTGGTATTAATTAAACAGCTTTATTCTTTTCTTTCTTTTTAATACATGTAAAGAATAGGAGGAATTTTTTTTCACTCTTTGAAATTGCATTCCTTTATTTTGGCAAGTACTAAAGTATAGCTATTTTAATTCAACTGAATTAGTTTGATGGATTTTGTATTTCTTTGCCAATATTGCTTGTTTTTATCAGAGTTAGCTCACATCCCTTACTAATCCATCATTTAAGTCTCTTGTGAATAATCTTCTCTGCATTATCTGAGTTCTAACCATATGAAGCAAACTAGTGCCATTATTATTAAGTGTGAAAGTATCTGAAAAGAAAAATGAGGATTTCGTGCTATCATGGTTACAGGACAGAAGTCTCTCTGAAAGTAAAGAACCAGATACTTGCCAGCAATATATTGTAGTTTAAAAATCAGCTTTAAGCAAATATAAAAGTGCTGAAAAGATGTTTGTTTCATCGCAGACAAGGTATAGACCTGTCATTGTATGCTTGGATTATTATAACCTCCACTGTTGCTTTACAGTGCAAAAGGTTAGCACTGGATCTTCTCCGTACATTATCATCATGTGGTAGTGCTGTCTAAAATGTTCCCTGGCTAGTACAGCTTTTTCCAGACCGAAATTTAAAATTGTCCTCTTCTTTCATTCAGTGTACATTGAATGTAAGGGGAAAACTTTCTCCTGGTATGCTAGCTGTATACATCCATGGAGGCATTTGATGTCAATACTAAAATAAGGCAATATTAACTTCAGGTTATTACAATTATCAGCTATAACCAATATAACTCAAATTATAAGTTATACATTGAAATAAAGAAATTATAATAATTTCTGCCTGATATAAGAAACTTGGCAAATTGCACAAGCCATTAAAATTATAATTGTATGTTAGGGAAAACCCAAACTTTGTATATGCTATGTACCCATTTATAAAATTATATTCCAAAATTATTTCCACATTAAGTTAAATTCTGTATCTGATTTGCTTTTCACATATGAAGTTAATTTTGACACCGAGGCATACTTCTATAACTTAGCTTGCTGTTCTTCTACAAAAGTAATTTCCAGTAAGAAGCATAGGGAATCTTAGCAGCTGTTACCATGTACAAAGCTAGTTCACTGTTTACTTTGTGGAATATAAGGTTTAGATATATTTAATAAAACAATGTAACAGGCTGAAAAGAGAAAAAAAACCATCTTTAAAATGTATTACTTTCTATTATAAATCATTTTCTAGAATTGTTGGGCTTTACAACATTGCTACCAAATATTAAAAAAAAAAAAAGATCCAACCTGATTATTAGATTTCCAACATGTTTTAGACAATGAATTGTCTATTTTGGCAATCGATACTGGGGTAATATACCACTAATGCAACAGCATATACCAATTTTCTCTAAGTGTAATGTTGACTGTAAATTTGCTATTTTACTTCCATGGATATTCATACTGTCGCATGTCAAGTGTTCCATTTAAAGTCAATATCCATGTAACTTGTAGTTTTTTCGGATAGAGAACAGAACACTTTTTTTTTTTTGGCCTCCAACAAACTTTGGAGTTTCTAGTGGGTACAGTCAAGACTTTTGTGGTTTCAGGTGGCTGTATTTTTCTAAAAATATGAGGTACCTCTTCTAATTTCCTTTATTTTTAGAAAGCTTAAAGCACTGGTTCTTGAAAGAGTAGATGGTTCTTCCTAGACACTTTCTAAAATATCATATGACTATGTTACATTGCTATGTATTCTTTAAATTTTGCAAATGGACAAATACATATCCATCTACTTATTCATGTATTAATGAATACATGTTGATTGATTTTTGAAATGGATGAATTCAAGGAAGACAGGTTAACCAGTGGTTATTATTCATAATAGTAAACCTCCAAATTTAGAGGAAATATATCTCTGCATGCTAGATACAGGTAGTCCTCCGTTAACAACTATAATTGGGACAGCGAACTCCATTGTTAAGCAATGTGATCATAAAGTGAAAAATCACATGACCATGCTGACTTACAACAGCAGTTCCAGTTGCGGTCATTAAGCAAATTGTGCAGTTTTTAAGCATAACATCATGTGACCATGATTTGCAATTTCATGCCAGCTTCCCTATTGACTTTGCTTGTTGGAAGCCAGCAATGAAGGTGACAAATGGCAATCATGTGAACGTGGGACACTGGGACCATCATAATTGTGTCCTTGTTGCCAAGTGCTCAAATTGCAATCACCGCAGGGACACTGTGACGGCCACAACTTCGAGGACTGGCCATAAGTCTCCTTGTTCAGTGCCATTGTAACTTTGAATGGTTGCTGAATGAGTGGTGGCTAATTGAGGACTACCTGTAATAGGTTCAGACATTTGTGACTTATGGTAGCTTTTTCAGACATCTAGCTGGCATGAAGTTTGTTTGCTTGTTTATATGTATATCAAGCTGCCCATCTCACAGCAGTGACCCTGCTGTTAAAAAGGACTTTTGATCCCATATGAAATATTTTCTTTTGTCCTAATGAGGGAATAATAGCAGTTAAAAGTTGTGATATGATAGGGTTAAAGAGTTGCTTTAATTTAAGAATATTCTCCTGTGGTTTCTATGTTAAAAAAGAAAAATACATTGTATATACACTGAACCAAACAAAATCTTGGAAATTAAACCTTCAAAGAGATTATATGCTGGTATAGGCTTTCAAAGAGATTCCTTTGGTTGCAAATTATGTTACTTTCTTTTGCATTTAGCATGCATTCTTGCTTTTTTTAGCTAAATAACATTAACAGTCCAAATGAACTGTTAATATTAAATATTAAAGCTCTGTAGTCTGATTCTGTGAACTGACTTTATTTATCAAAGGTGAAAATAATTGCTTGGAATTTAGCAGCTGAAGCAGGATTGTTAGTTTCAGGGACAATAATCCCTTCATCAAAGCTAATATTCAGACAATATTAGGGATTTGTACCAGATTATATGTGAGAGAAAAGGGATCCTGAAAAAACAGATGAAGGAAAGAGCTGCTGCCAGATCTATGTTAAAGGAAAAAGCCTGTGGCAACTGAAAGAACATATAAAATATGCACAAAATTTGTACAAAACCTATCCAGCCATTCAGTATGACACTTATGAGTATTTTAATTTACTGATGTTTTATTTTCAGTCAAACCCCACTGATGTTTTTCAGCACCCAGTTATGTCATGGCCTAAATGAGCCTCATCCCTGTTCCATCTATCAATATTTTTGTTTCTCTCAGCTTTTGTTTTGATAGAAAAAGGGCATGTTTCTCAAAGAGAGAAAGAATAATTAGAAAAATGACTAGGTTGGGTAAATAATCTATTATTTCCTTTCCAGTGGACAAAGAAAGGTATAATCAGAATGAAGGGGACATTTCCTATGTGAAGACTGCATGTGTACCCCGAGCGTCCAGCTGCCTTTATGACCAAAACTCAATTTAAACTCAGAAATGTGGATTACAGAGATGTAATAGTTATATCTATGGGCTTCAAGCTATAGTGCATCAGAAACAATTAACATTTTACAGAGGAAGTGATGTTTGTCTAGGTGTATATCAATAAGGGGAACCAAAGCCAGCCATATTAAATTGCCGTCTCCAGCACTATATCAGAACAGCCATGTGAAATTCGCAAAGTCACTTCCTGTTTCTTCCTACCTATCATATATTTGTGTGATGCTGGTTGGGAGTCAGTGATGGAAAGCAGTAATTAAATTAGGAGTGATCAGTATTATCTAAAGAACATTTTTTGTTTAAAGTATATGATGAGATCAGGACCTGGGTTTTTTTTTAACAGGCAAAAAGGAATATTCTGGCAGAGTCATTGCAACTTGCTGGCATAAGAACTACTCAGAGGAGAGGATATCAATCAATTCTTGCTGTTATGTTAATCTCCTGGACAAGAATGCAAACTATTTGAATTCATACCAAAGTTCCAGAAGTAAATTGTGGAAAGTCTTTTTCTTATTTCACACTTTGTTTTTCTGCATTGTTCTTAAGTCGGGGTACAAACAAACTCAAATAATACATAGGTTTTCTAACAAAATATTCAATATACATGTTTAATTTTGTTCTTTATTTCTGTCAAGTTCATTCACAATCCCTAAACAATTCAGTCCTAGAAAAGCTTGGGAAAGAAATAAGTTTCAGTCATTGGTTTTGATGGATGACAAAATGCAAAAAAAAAAAAAAAAAAAATCAATTGAAAACTCATATTCTCTTTTAAATAAAAGCACTTTCACTTCAATGGACATTACTCCTGCCACTTTGGGGTTGTCACAAATGCTTTCTGTGATCAGAATGTATCACAAATCCATACAGGTGCAAGTTTGGAAGTCAGACTGCCACCATCTGGATTATAAAAAAAATAATATAATGAAGACATGGAATTAGTTATTAGATGTGGTGGCAGCAGCATGTGTAAATTGTTTTAAAAAGAGGCATATAGAAATTCATTAAAAATGCATCTGTAATGTACCAATTATGATAATTAAGGGACAGTAACATAGGCAATGCTGACCTGAATCAAAGTAGAACCACCTAAGAACTGAAGGGAAAATGGTTGAGTTGACTCTTGAAATTAATCTTACCTAATTCATACTACATGGGTCAGCATGAGCATCCAAGTGCAATTATACTTTTCTGAACTTTGCAGAGCAGTTTTTCAATCCTAACATGTGCATAAAACGAATAGTTTGGGGAAATATTCATAAATATTGCATATTTTAATGCATGTTTCTATTTTTAATTATTCATGGATTTTAGCCATTGTTGGAGGGATTGGTGCTTTTTCCTTTTTTGTTATTGTGAGCCACCTGGAGTCACCCATTGGGGGAGATGGGCGGCATACAAGTTTAATAATAAAAAATAAATAAAAATAAAATTACTGCTTAAAAAGAATAGACGTGTGCATTCAAAAGAGCAAAGAGTCAAAGAAATGTGCCCACAAATGCACATCTAAAACCAAACAAAATGGATCATACAGAAATGCAATTCAACAAAATTACAGTCGGGAAAATAAGTCATTGGGCAACAACCCAGAGTCATAGCCTAGCCTTAGATATCATGAGCCTTCTGGCTAACGATATTGGATTAGATGACCTTTGATTAAACAAGGCTGTTCTCAGTGTACAGCAGTAAAAACACAAAACAAAACAACCCCCCCCCAGAATATATGCAGTGATTTACTTGTTTTCTTTTAAACTTTACTATCAAGAAAACCTACAGAAACAACCACCCAAGCAGACCGAATGCACTGAATGCACAAATTTGGTTAACAACCAATGCGATCCCTCTTTATACCACAGCACTAAAGAATAAGAATCAAGTTTAAGGCTATTTTATATATTTACAAACTTTGGGATTTATTCTGTTTGAATGAAGAAGAGAAAGCCACAGTCCCCAAGTAATAAATAAGTGATGCATGAAATGGGTTCTGTGTACATATATATTTTTTCTTATGTCCAATTCATATAAGTGTATTTTCTTTCTTTTCCTGAAGGAGAAAAAGTTCATCAAATTTGACAGAGTAAGTGGACTTTCAGGAGGTTGCAGAGACCACTTTGCCTGGTTTAGGAGGAAAGTAGTTCTGTTTCAGAGCTTTGGACATGGTCCAGCTTAGTACAGTCCATTCAAAGATAAAGCAATCAAATCCAGTTCATAGATTGTGAGCAAATGTTGGAAAACAAGTCTTCACTTACAGCCTGGTATGGGAAAAGCACATTGGCTGTTATTTATTTACTATTCATCAGATATGGTAGCAATTTTCAAGCAATCTAAACCTTTTGGGGCACATAAAGCCCAACAAATGTCAAAGAAATTTAAGGATTTAAGGACCTTAAAATGCTATTCTCATTCTCATTATAATTTTATCATTATTATTCTAAAATAGCATGAGAAGCCTACCTACAAAGGGAAGAGCTGTTCATAAGAAAAATGATGCGTCTTATAATAATACGAGAAAAGGGATTATTCAGATTACTGGAGTATAACAATTTGTTGGTTGTTTTCTATCTAATTGTACAGACCATGATGTTGCGAAATTGGGATGGCGCTTCTAAATTAGACTACAGACAAAATAAATGATGGACTAGCCACATGAAATAATTAGCCATTACATAGCTGTTCAATATCATAGACTAGCAACGGTGAAGCAGAGGCATTTGGATCAGATGGCAGAACTAACAATTTCTTTCCCTACCCCCAATCCATGACATTGTGATTTGGGTAACCAATGTTGGTTTGATTCTTAGGTGAGAACAAAGGTGTTGGTCACTGAAATCCAAAATTCCTTCATCTTTCATCTTGCACTATGATTGTTTTTCATGAATTATGAAAATCCATGTGTAGCTGACCACCATCCTTTGTGGTGTCTAGAATCCACAAAGAAATATATTGGAGCAGTAGCTTTGCTGAGGCTCAAAATCAGGCTTTTTTGCTCCAATCTGGGGAAAAGGTTGACTGGTCTGAATTATTTTATTCTGCCTGAGAATCCAAAGTTTGATCAAATTTAATCCACAGCTCTAGAGCATGCTCTCAGTAGTGGGCATAAGTGGGTCTACTTTCTAACAATATGTGAAGAAACAGAAGAATATTGTCTCTGTTTTATCTCTTGGTTCTAATAAGACGAATCCTATATAACAGTTTCAAACCCACAGTTAGCATTTCTTCGCTTCTTCCTTGCTTCAATGCCTCAGAAACAATGCTTTCTAAAGGTTTTTATATTTTGACATGTATAAACCCAAAGAGTATTCAAGAGACTCTCCAGGGCGTATGGTTTCTTTAGCATTTCACATAGTTGTCTGAATGTATTAACAAGAAATCTTTTTGTATATTAAAAAAATAAAGGATTATACCTGAACTAGCTGGAAATGAAATGAAAGCACACTGAGCATAGCTATCCACACCTGTATTAATTATTTTGGCTCCTGCTGCTGGTTATTACCATGGCAACAGATAATGTTTTGTTACATCACTAAAAGTGTGCAGAGAAATTTGTATTATCAGAGTAGCATTTCAGCCTGATGCAAACAAACAGCATGCAAGTCTGAGATGGCTAAAAGGTAATAAAAATGTAAATTAGGGCTGTGTCCTGACTCCATATGCATTCAGGCCCAGAATGGAATGGGCCAGTGTTTTTTTAACTCACTTGGGGCAGGATGAATATCTAATTTGCTCCGGCCCTCATTCAAAATCATCCATTAAGCTTCAACCCCAGTATATAGTTCAGGAACTCAGTATACTGGATAGAAAGGAAGGCAGTATATCCTAATCAGGGCAAAAGTTTTTTTTAAAATGATGTAATGGTATGTGGGAAAGTTGTTGGGAGATGGGGTGAAGAGATGCTGCCTAAGGAATGGTCAGATAAGAGACAGCGTAGCCTGCAGCTGGATAATGGGCAGGGCAAGAGGGTCAGAATGGACCCTCCCTAGTTTCTCTGGCTGCAAAGGAGATGGCAGGAGAATTGTACTTTTAGATTTGCAAGATTGATGTCAGTCTTACCAGGTAGACCAGACAGGAAACAAGCTAATTCTACTGTATTGTAAAGCTACATTAACAGAATCTTGCAAGTCTGAAAGTACAATTCTTCTTGTAAATAAATATAAATGCTAAAACAACCAAGTGTAACAACCATACTTATTTAAAATAACAGCCAGAGATATAAGCAAGCACATATACATCCATAATTAAAATAAAACAGGTATTAATCTAGGCATTGTCAAGATTAATAAGAGCTTTGTTGTTGTTCAGCTGGCCCTACACTAATCAGGCCCTACACTAATCAAATAAAAAAGTTCTTTAAACCCTATTTAAAGGCCATTAAACTTTCATACAGATGACGAGAAAGAGGGAAATGATTCACTTTGTTTTGATAAAACAAACAAACTACAGTGGTACCTCTACTTACGAACGCCCCTACTTACGAAATTTTCGAGATACAACCAGCTCCAGCCCCAAAAATTTACCTCGATGTGCGAACTCCGCCTCAAGGTACGGCCATTTTTCCACCCTGACATGTGGTCCGCGGCCATTTTTCCATCCTGACACGTGGTCTGCGGCCATTTTTCCGCCCCTGACACGTGGTCCGCGGGCATTTTTCTGCCCCGCCGCGTGGTGCGCAGGCGTTTTGCCGCCCCGCCGCGCCCCTGCTGCGCGGCGCGCGGGCACTTTTCCGCCCCTGATGTGTGGTCTGCGGATGCCAGAATGGATTAACGGTAATTACATTGAACCTTATGGGAAAATTTGCTTCGGGGTGCGACCAAATTCGGAGGGCGGAACGGATTAACCATATTTACATTGAACCTTATGGGAAAATTTACCTTGACTTGCGACCAACTCGACTTGCGATCAGAGTCACGGAATGGATTAAGTTCGTAAGTAGAGGTACCACTGTATATGTCTGCTTGATGTTTACCACAAATATTCCTCATTATAGGATCCATTCCTTCATAACTTTCATTTCATCCTGACTCAGCCTTTTGAGTGCATTAAAATAACAACAGATTTTGAAGGTATGAAGTTAAAAAGTCTTGCACTGATTTGTATTCTCGCAAAACGAAAAAGGTTCTGGCTACACAGTTAACTTTCCCAATGCTAGATAATAGGAAAAGCAAACTCCATATCCTGAATAATGGTCAAGAATCAGTAGCAAGTCAGGAAGAACTATAGCCTAGATCAGTATTCTCAACGTTAGCAACTTTAAGATGTGTGGAGTTCAACTCCCAGAATTCCCCAGCCAGCATGCTAGCTAGGGAATTCTGGGAGTTGAAGTCCACACATCTTAAAGTGGCCAAGGTTGAGAAACATTGGCCTGGTTTGGCCAAAAGTGGGTTTGGCTACTCTGAGAAATCAAGGATCAGATTCCCAAGCAGGTTGCCCGTTTCTTGCAGAGTATTAGTATAAATAAATGTGAATAAGAAGACTAACCATTTCTGCTCTTTGAGTATGACAAAGGAATAGGAGCAAAAGGTCAGTGGGATACACTTCAAAGTCATAAGGACACTTGGATTTGTTTTCTAGAATATGATGCATCTCACAGGCCGCATTCTTCGTTAAAGGAAGGAATATGAAGCAATCAGTGGATAAGAATGGACTTCACTGAGAAAGGAGAAATATTAGCAAAACTCATATATCAATGCTAACTCCTCCTCCCCCAGATTTCTATCTTCCAGTCTTTATGATTATCCTTTTGTTCCTTGCTAATGACCGTAATTTCATATGGTATCTGCACACACACACAGAGTCCTGGATGATAAAAGCTAATTGTTGATGGTAGCTGCTTGGGGCCGCTCTCTAGGTACCGTGCAGTCTCACCTGCTCCTCGTAGCCATCTCCTTTGCTGCATTCTCTTTGGGTAGATTATGTTGCTTATCCTCCCCTTTTATTCCTTTCCAAATAGTTTGCTCTACCTCTCTGGAATCCCTTTCTGTTCTTTGTTCTCGTTCTTTCGAATCCAATTAAAATATGGAAAGAAATTATGCACTAGGGTTTAGGGTTCTGTCTGCCTACCTACCTATCATCAGGATGACTCTCCCCACACACAACAGACCAGAAAATAATTTGGTGTGGTAGAAGACACCATTCAAAGAAAGACTGAGTTTGCAAATGGGGCCGATCTGGCTGGAGCCTGCACAGGAAAAAAATAAATAAATCCAAAATGCGTACCTCGAAGACATTTGGGCTATGCTCCAGAAAGTTGCCGACTGTTCATTCTTAAGCCCCTCCCTCCTGGCCATGTGATCCAGAGTGGTGCTGCCATTAAGGGGTTGGAAATAATTCAAGGACTCAGCTCAGTGTGCTTTCCTTATCTTGTTTTCCAAGTATCTTCCTTCTACATTTTATTTTATTAGCAAACATTTTTAGTAACAGTTTCTGGGATTTCCCCCAACATTCCATACACTGGAACCACAATGACCCAATTATCTGTATCCATCTAATGGTACAATGGACAAATTAATCCATTTTAAACATTCATTTTCTTCCTTTTTTATGTAGCGGTATGCAAATATTCTTTTTAAAATGTCCTTTTTAAAAATTCTTATTATCCATATATATTATCTTTTTAACACTGGAATTGGTGGCATTAACTAGAGGTAGATGAGAAGAATTGTGGATTGATTTTCCTTCTAGGAGGTGGCTATGACAAGTAATTTTCCAGTCACTGCTGAGCAAGTTCAGTGTATTTACCTCTTCCCTGCTCCGTTCTCTCTCTCTTGTTAAAAGCACGTGAATAATTCTAGAAAACTAGCCCTTGAGACCACTGCAGAACCCCCCCCCCCCATATCAGGTCTTTTGTTCTATACTGGAACATCACATGTTTTGTAACAGTTGAGCATTCTACAACAATAAATGTTCACATTCATCTAAGCAGTCCCTGATTCAGTGAGTGCTAACTTTCAGGTAAAATATTTTGATATTAGAAAGGTAATTCTGAAATAGTGGAGGTTGGTAAGCATCTTGTAGGGCTGAGTGTGCACTTCTACACCCATGTGCTCTGAAATAAATTCTATGTCCAGCAAGATTTACTCCCAGATAAATTTGTATAAGGTTGCAGTCTCTGCTTTATTTTGATTCTTCATTCCTGCTTGTCATAAGGTTACTGATGTTGATTACGATTATCAGTTTTAATAGGACTATAAAGAATTGATCATGCCATAATAATAGAAGTTATGACTGCTATTTGTTATTTCTTGCCTGGGCTTTGATGTCTTTTTTTCCCCTTTAATGGAACCCCTCTGGAGTTATGCTTGTTGTTCTTGACATAGATGCAATACTGTACTGTACAGCATTGTTAAACTCATTTTAGTTCCTCTTAAAATGATGCTCTGAGGCTACTTCAATTACAGAATTGAGAAAAACATTTATATAAACTTGGTTATCATAGTGCATGTATGATTCATTAAAATAATTTGAAGAATTCAAAACAAGAACAGTTATTAGAGGAAAGATTATAACAAGCTAATGCATATGAAGTGCTTTGTACTCTTGAAAGCACTCTACAAATGGAGGAGGAGGAGGAGGAGGAGGAGGAGGAAGGGAAGAAGAAGAAGAAGAAGAAGAAGAAGAAGAAGAAGAAGAAGAAGAAGAAGAAGAAGAAGAAGAAGAAGAAGACATGATGATGATGATGATTTTACACTTAAGTTTATAAAATGAATAATTGAGCAATACCTTTACAGAATATCCAAAATGTGTGGTGCAAGCTTTCAAGTAATAGTTCTTCCTAATGTGGAATGCTAAACAAACAAACATTGAAAAATAATATAATGGGAGAAACCTTGGCAGAGTTTTGGATTTGTCTTTTGCATTATGCAGAATTGCAAAGTGGCATGTTAGATAGAGAAGCAGTTGAGACATTTGGTGACTATAGACTCTTTAGTAATTGCTGGGAAACAGTGAAGAATTCACTAAAAACCTGTTTATAATCATGTGTGATGCTGTAGCAATGTAAATTCCCATGTAGTAGCACACTAAATTCCTTGAATGAAGAAGTAGGTGCAAAAAAGATGAGAGATATAGCAATTCTTTGTGGAATATGTCAATTAAATGGGAGTGCCAGGTGAATCTATACTAAAATCAGAATGAAATAGGAACCTACTGAAGTATATATTATTTTAGAAGAAATCAAACTTTAATCATTTGACTAAAATGTAATAATAGTCATAATTCAGTGCACTGGATAGAAAGGAGCATGCTGTGGTGTGGAAAGGTGTCTCTGTTGACTGGAGCTGAAAATTCAAGTATTAGAGGATCATAAAGGCTAATCAGAACCCTATTCTGGAAGAGCTGAGATTGTAGTGATTGACTGGAGATAAGTATAAAGATTATTGACCTATGTCTCATTTGCTTACTTGTCCTATGTAGAACTTGCACTGCATGATTTTGGCCCAGTCCTCTTTCAATTCCTTTAAAGTAATCCTCACCAATAATCCCAAGGTCTTTCCCCCAGTGTGATTACAACAGGTGACTCCTCATCAGTTTGGAATGGATTAATGGAGAATGGAGAAATTAGTTTGATTTGCCTTGCTACTTCCTGAAATATACTTCTAGTCTAGAATGTTTACTCTTCAACTGAAAAAAATAAATGTACCTGAGGCTATGCATATTAAGAACAACAGTTGAATTAAAATGTTATATTGAACATAATGTAAAGTATAAAACATTATATTAGAGAGAACTGCTTTCTAAAATATGCATATTAGAAAAGACACACTATCTATCTGCGTGCATACCAGTACATTTATTTTTATGTGAACGTTTAATAAAAACCTGAAAAAAATAGGATGAAATTTGGAATGAAAAGTGATTTAAGGTTAAGAAATTAGAAACTGTGCCAAATGAAAAGTTACAAGTTATCCATTAATAATGATCATGTACCATGCTCCTGAACAACCAATGTGTTTTATTGCATGAAAATAGACCATTGCACCTCTGTGAGGTGAAGCTCATGATTGAAGCTAATCATGAGTGTTCCCCAGACACCTAATTAAAATATAATTATATTTTTTGGATTATAACTTTTGTATTCTCAGAGATTTTGCTGTGGCTGCTATGAACTGGTAGTTATTCATTTCGATATAAACCTATAATATATTTGGTATTTTATTTGCATTATTATTGAAAAGGAAGACAAGCACTGACTTTGCTCAGAGCATCTCCAATCCAGAACATCATTATTAGCAAAGCAAAAGAATCCTTACCTCTGAAACAGTGCTAGAAAAAAAAAAACCTTTTATTTTTTAGGCATGCTATCTAGATTAAAAATGATTTTGAAATGTCAGTTTGGAATGTTGGAAGGAAGAAGAGTATGAAAAATATCCAGAGGGGCCCAATTAATCCCTGCCCCTAAAATCAGATATAAACACTGCTTGTATACCTCATCAACTTTTCATGGGTCAGTATGTTCCATATATGTCTTGGAATGTCAGGTTCACAAATAAGGATTCCAATACTTGTCAGGGATATAAGGGGAGTCAAATAATCTCTCAAGGTGAGCCTAAAGAAGAGATGCATTCGAATGTTTCTTATTTCAGCTATAACTGAAGCTAGGACAAATGTTCAGTGATAAGTCTGAAAATGTGGCAGGTTAAAACCACTTCAATAGCAATTGTAATTTGTGCAATGATGTCTCACAGGTTGTCCTAACCAAAGGGAAAAAAATTAATTCAATATCCTGTAAATTCATTTCAAATAATATGATATAATAAGTAACGAAAGACTTCTCAAAATGTAAATCAACCTTGGAGTTAAATTGATCTTAATAACATTTATATTACCATAAATACTCAAAGGAATTAAATGCCATCTGTCTAGGTTTTCTTTTGCATCAAAACAGGAGATTAGTTCAAATTTACCAGCTGAGGATTCCTGGAAATTCTTATACCAAGTTAACAAAGGAGTCAGAACATAACCAATCCTTATATTTTCTAAATTATTAATGTGGTCCAATGTCATAAAGTTTGATTTACTGCAATTAATAAAGTAACAAAACAGGATAGTACAAATGCATGCGTTAAATGAAATGAGATTAGGAATAGAGACTCTATCTATCAGACATAAGTTATCATCAACATATAATAAATTTTTTGGCTCTGCCACTTCCTGTAATTCCATTACTTTTTCAGAAGTATTAACTATGCAGTTAAAAGGTTCCAAAGCCTTTTTTTAAGAGACAAAGAGGACATTCTTGGCATGTACCCTTAATTTAACAAAGGAGAATGCAAACTATTTATAGTGATTTAGAAGCTGAATAAACCGTATCAATCCAAAATATAAAACTTTGGGGAAACCCAAAATAAGTAAAAACCTATGTCAAAGTATCCAAAAAACCATATTAAAGACTTTAGCAGAATTCAAAGATGTCCAAAGAAACTGCTGGATCTTATATATTCTGATTTAAAGCCAGAATATCAGTTAAAAATCTAATATTGTAGACATTTGATGGCCTTGTATAAATCCAGACTGTGTGAACTACAGATGGAAGAACATACTTTAATTTATAGGGCAAAACAGCTGCTAAAATCTTAACATCTATATCTATTAAGGAAATAGGTTTATAATTAGAACAAATAGTGGAAAGTGTGATGGAAGGCATGAGTGAGAGGGATCCTGGAATGGAGCTTCAAGGTTACAGGGAGGGGGAGAGACATTCCAAGCATCTCCTCAGCCCCCAGCCAGAGCATCTGAAAGTGAAGAGAAGGAGACTGGCCCCTCCCTAAGGGATTCAGGGTTATAGTTGCTGTTGTGGGGGTTAGAGTTAATCTGGCGAGATTCTGTCTAATAGGTGTAAGATAATAAAGTCACTGAGCTGTTCCTGGATTGTCTCACTGTGGTTCTTGGGCTGAACCTGACAGAAAGTTTGTTCAGTTTAGGAATAATTGTAGTACTTGTGTAATTATAACAGAAAAACAGGGATTTATTTGACAAAAAATAAACAAACACCCTTCACTTTCCACTTCTAGTACAACATGTGATTAAAACCCAAATATGCTTTTTGTACTAATCCACTAGAAAATCACTGGGGCCAGAAGTCTTCTCTGCTTGATAGATTGAATTGTAGTAACAAAGTCTTGAAATGAAAAAGGTGACAAGGAATCTATATCATTGTCTGTTGATAAAGAATTAGTACTAATTACTATAGTTTAGAATGTGACCTTAATTCAAACCACTGACATTTAATTTTGAAACCTAAATCATTAAGGACAAGATTATAATTATTTTTTTATCTTACCAAAATGCTATGATTTGTTTGTAAAATCCTTTCTATATATTAATTTGTAACATCAACAAGAATGATGATCATGAAAAGAAACGTTCAATTTATAATGGAATAAATGAATGAAATATGCAGCTGGTTTTGATATAGAGTATAAGTCTTTCAAAGTGGGCCAAGTTGAAATCAAAAAGCTACTGCACGTTCTTTGTACCTCAAAGAGCCATCTGAGGTGGCTAAATTGCTACAATATTCAATATGCTGGCTTTAATCAAATTTCAAACAAATAGTAAACAAGAAAAATTTGTTTACAAGAAGACACTCATCCTCCATTTTCTATAGCATGATTACTGGGATGATTTTAACCATTTTTTCTAGATGCTCCCTCATTTGATTTTAACCATTTTTTCTAGATGCTTCCTCATTCAACTTCTGACAGCAAGAGAAGATAAGTAAATATGCATATTCTCATGGAGTCCTGATGTCTGAATAGAACTGAAAATGGCCAGAATAGTTCATATCAATCTTGGACATTTTTCAAATTGGAATCAGAAGGGTTGGGAAGCATTAGGAAGTACTCTGAGAATAAATCCAAAGATAACAGTACTGGGCAAATGGTTCTTCATCCCATTATCTGTCATTCTAATTATAGCAAGGAAACCCACACTTCAAAGGCAAGCAATCTGTGAAGGGGCAACATTTAGGCTGTAGTGGGAGTTTTTGAATTGCTTGTATTCCTTTGAAGAACATAGAGAAGGCCAGCAACAACCCAATATCCCTGGGGAGTGTGTATGAGGAGGCTTCTGACTTGTAGATTTAGTTTTGCAAAGTTCAATCAGAAATGTCTATAAGTAATCTAAAACGAATGTTTGATTTTTAGAAAGTGGAATAGTAATAATATATAAAATGGCTGTTAACAAATGTTGATGCTAGCAGATAGAAATACAATTATTATTATTATTATTATTATTATTATTATTATTATTATTATTATTAATTTAATTTATCCCCACCCATCTCCCCACCATGGGGGACTCTGGGTGGCTTACAACATACTAAAAAACATAAATAGAGTTAAAAGTTATAAAACCAAACATTAAAAAGATAAAAAAGCTAAGAAATCCAAGAGGCCACTGGGGCCACAGCATACCACTAAGGGGCCAGCCAACCCCAATTCTGATTTCTTCCTTCCCTGCCCCAGGCCAGATGGCATAGCCATGTCTTTAAATCCCTCTGAAAGGCCTGGAGTGAGGGGGCCTGTCTCACCTCCGGTTATATGCCTGCAATCTAGAAAATAATAAATACCTGCAATAAATAAATAAATAAATAAATAAATAAATACTAAATAAATAAATAAATAAATAAATACCTGCAATCTAGAAAATAATGGTGCAAAGTTCAGTCTGGCTGAAAGAAATGGGGTTGACCATGTGTGGCTTATCCATGTGCATAAAGTAACTTCTTTGTTCAAACCAGTTGGAGACATACAGCATGTCTAATGGAACTCCACATCTAATAAATGTTTTCACATTGTCAAGTTGTCTCAACTCAAAACTGATGTTTCTTTAGTTCTCTTTCAAGATGACAAAGAAAAGCTATTTTTTTCACTACCCTCTTGCCTTCTGTTGCCTGTGCTCACCTCGAACGTTTCATTTCCTTCTGAAAACAAGGCTCCGATCAATGTCCACTACCGACACTCCACAGAAGTTCAGTGTCTTGTTCATGGAATGTCTGATGTCCTGGTGGTGTGCATACTTCTTTGCAGTTGATTGTCTATTTCTCCACTCAGAAAGGGTTTTGAATACAAGTTTACTGTTACATCACCATGAAGCTGCCATATCCAGGGGCATTCGTTCACATTATTTCCAATTAACCTTTCCTCACAGCACCTTTCAGCCTCTCTGAAGGGATTTTTTATTCGTTTGCAGGTTTATCAAACAATTGTAAACATACATGGACCTTGCAAGGGGTGAGCTAGGAAGTTTTTCTGGTTTGATTGTTTGTTTGTTTTCTGTAGAATGAGGATGAAATTAATTCATAACGCAATATGCTGGGGCAAGGCCTGCAGGCTGAGCAAAAAAGACACACAGTTGTTGGTCAATTTGGAGGCAGTTAGAGCTAACACTAATTGACTAAAATTCTCTGAAGTTCTGGACTCATAAAAATATATACATGCCTATAATTATAGTGCCATTAATATCAATAAAGTTATTTTAAAATAGCAATAAATGTCCAAGAATGTCTTGGAAATAGTCTGAATTCATTCATATAGACTTTGTAAATTATTGAGAACAGATAAGCTAGTGCTCTGGAAAATCTCACTGTAACATTCTAATGAATCCCAAGATTAAGGAGAAGCCATCATTTTTTGGTCTCTGAATGCTAGGTGAAACCTGACCTGATTACACCCACCACCACTAATTAATATATTCATTATATAATCTCATTTTAAGACTGAAAATAAACCACAGAACTGATGGTGTTAATATCTGCCTAAGTTTTGGACTGTCTTGTTTCTTCTTCATCTGTTATTTGCATGGAGGTCATGTAAAATATTTTCCCATCTGGAACTTTTGTGAAAAGTTGTTCTTGTGTGTTGTGTTTGTGTGAAAAGTAAAGCATTCTAAAGACGAAGAACCCTAATAAGTTTGCATGTTGCAGCAGGAAGGATGTTCTTGGATTTTCAAGGTCTCATTATTTTATTTCCAAGATTTTTGAATTGTGTTTCAGCACATTAGTCTACCCTGGCAGGCCGTATAGGAAACATTGAATTAATATATCTGATTAGTTTTATGGCACCAAAATTGGAATAGTGCAATTTCTATAAAATCATTCCCATGCAAAGGATGAAAAATGAACCAAAGAATGGCAAGGATGCCCCACTCCTTCCTTTAAAAAGATGTACTATGGTTGTAAGATTGGTATTATTTCTTCTGACAGCGGAAGATCTGTAGGAGAAGACCACGTCAGCGGTTTTTCCTTTAATTATAATTAACAGAACTGCCTTGCTGACCTCGCAGTTCCAGGTATGATGAAGTTCCTCTGAGAAGAGATTTGAAAGAATGCTAAGCAAATATAACCCAGTAACCAGACAAGCAGCAAGAGTCAAAAGAGACATATTTTTAACATCAAAACACAGCAATTTTTATTTCCAAACCTTTCTTGCTTGCTGTGTCAAAGAAGTGCTATTATGCTTGAGACTCAAAGGACAATGCAGGTTTAATGGAACACTCTCTGAAATCTGCTGCTGTCTTAGGCATTTTATTTTACCACATTGTGGCTCGGTGAACATAGTATATTAAAGCTGCTCTGGAAAACAGAAGCAAGGCTTGAATATGTGGGGCACAGCATACCAAATCTCCCCTACTTTGGGCTGGATACATCTTATCCTCTTATACATTTTATCATCTTATCTTCTTCCTGTTCTCTGCTTTCACAACTTGAAAAATAAATTTAAAATATAATATTAATAAACATAATTGCATCCATCAATACCTATTTAGCCCCATCGATTTTAGTTTCACCCTTAGCCTAGTTATAGAGTCTACACTAAAGTATCCTTTTCTAATTTTTCTTACATTTACCAATTTATAATCTTGAGTTTATAGATGCAAACGTATAGATATTTCACAAGTAAGCATACTCTATAATTTTGTCCTTGTAATTTTTATTACTATGTTATTAATATTTTATCTCATATTATAAATTTTATTTTTCAAGTGGTAACTTTATTAGTGCTATGCTGGTCTTTGACCAAAATAAATAAATCTAAAAAAAATTCTAAATCTGCTTCACACTTAATAAACATCAATAAAGGGAGGTAAATTTCCAAAACACTATGCTTAAATCTTGGTAATTATATCCATAATGTATCTTGGCTCCATTCCCACTCAAAGTGGTATTGCTTTAATTCTTCTATTAATATACTGTAACTTAAACTGTGTAACCAGGCATGAGGCTGCAGCTTTTGAATATATAAATGAAATTAGGTGTTAAACTTGTTCCCATGAGATTTTCCCCCTTTTCCTGCCTCCCCCATAGCATCTCTGGTCTGATCCAGATCTGACCTATAGGAGTTACAAATTGGGCAATAGTGGTGGGGAGATCATCCTCTTCTAGCTGTTTTGATGTAAGCAGTTCTGCCAGTGAAGAACTTCATCAAATTTCACTCTCTGAGTGTATGTTAAAGGACAATTTTATGTACAAACAGTGGTCTTAATCAAGCGAAATGTATTTCTATCTAAAAGCTAATTAAAATAATGGGAACTAAATAAATCATAAAGGTTTTGCTCCACTGGTTGCAGTAAAAGTTAGATCTCTCTCAGCTCTTTCGTCTCCCAACCCTTCTGAATCCACTTTAAAATAAACTTGAGACCAAGTCAAGTTGTTTTAACTATTTTCAGATCTATTCTGACAGTAGAACACTGTGAGTACACACATGTTTATATGATTGTGAGTCAGGAGCTTGCTCTTCTGGTCAATAGCTGAGCGTAGAAAGTTTTTAGAAATGCTTTTAACTGATGTTTTATGTATTTATATATATTTATGTTTTTAATGTTTGGTGTGAGTCGCCCAGAGTTCCCCCATTGGGGGGAGATGGGCGGGTGAGAAATTTAATGAATGAATGAATGAATGAATGAATAAATAAATAAATAAATAGAAATCTATTAACCAGGCAGCCAATCAGTGCTCGTTAGCTGGCTCTAATGACTGTTTCATGTTACCCCCTCAATTCCATATCTAAATACTTCTCTATTCTCCCTCATCACAAAACAAACACAACAAGTTAACATTTCTCATATTTCTGTGCTTACAGTGGCAGCAAATATCCTTTGGCTTCCAAATTTCTTATGCTGCATTTGGGCTTCTTTACTAATCAAGCTAGCATACTGCCACGGGTAGGGTAAACCAAGAATTCTATTCAATTAGAATCTAACACAAATACAAGGCAGCAAATACATTGTTATTTTTAAAGCAGCATTTACTGCCTTGTAGCATTGCCCCATTCACAGGTACAATGTTAGTGGCATAGTCATATATCAAAATTACAAGTTCCTTGTTGTGACATCATGTAATCAGAAGAAGACTTGTCTCACTCCACTTTGAGAGCGGTGTCTTTATGTGGAAGACCTCTAACTTCAGCTGGATCAAGGCTCAGCAAATATGAATTATGTATCAAAATGCTATCAAATACATACAGTATGTTCCAGCTGCGTATAATTTTTTTCTTTCTGAACTTCTTGTTTCTTTCATTGAAGAAAGCTTTACATGCAGTTTTCTCCAACCTGAATATTAATAATGAAAAGTGTTATATCATTATTATTATTATTATTATTCATTAAAGATGCATCTGCTGGGAATCTATTGCCTATATTAGTTCCTAGACGTATAGAGCTATTTTCTGTACTATTAAATGTTAACATTTATGAGTCCTCCCCATCATAAACAGAATGCATATTGTGAAAAATAGAATGAAAAACTAATTGTTTCTAAGTTTTCTTAGAATCATGTGTTCACCCTATTTCTGTTATAGAGTCAGCAGTGCACATCCATATTCTTTGATTAAAAAGCCACCATTTCCATTTTCTTGAATTTAAAATTTCTGCAGATGTAGCACTCTTGGGACTAGGAAGAGAGTGTACTCACAGCCCTAGTGTAGAATGAAGAACTAGAAGAAAAAGAGGTTAACAGCATGCACTAAGGGCAGAGTTGTAGGAAGTATTTGTTCAGTTCCAACCTCCTCCTAAAAGATGTAGATAACAATAGAAGCATCAGTGTTCTCAGCAGGAACTCACAACAACCTTATTGCTTCCATATAAAGCCTTACAGGTCAGTTGGAAAGTCATGTATGTTAGATCAATGCGAACTGCTCTCCTGTTAGCCTCTGTGATCAAATAGACTTCAATCTAACTGAGAGCATGTCCTTCAGAGTCATGTTCTTGATGTTTCCACTTTATATTGTGTGGACAGGAAAAACATAAGACCAGAAATGTATTGAAAGCACAGCTTTGTGTGTACGTGCGTGTATCTGTTTGAACTTAAAATATTTTTTAAATGGAGTGAATATTTCTTCTTTAAAATATTGGACACTGTTGAAATATTCATCATTGAAAGGATTCTTTCTTTACAAAGGAAAGGTTTAAACAACAACAACAACAAAAGGCTACAAGTTTTTTAATGGTCCTAAAGGAAAGAAAACGTACAGACCTATACCTGGGTCTGGCTATGCCTAGGATATAATGCTAATCAATAAAGGAAGCTGTCAACAGAGTGATGGATGTGGCTGGGTAATTCTTCATCTGCGTACATGTTACTCATCTTGTACTGAAGCATTCCCAGCTATTTTGCAGAGGTATTAAGTAGGGAGGCACCTTTGGACACTAGGCCCAGGATAGTCTGGAGCAAACTGGGGAAGAGAGGGAGCTACGGCATAAAATCCAGTTCTGATCCTTCTGAGGAGACTGATTCTATGTGTTGATGCATCTCCATGATTTAGACAGCTATTTCTAGTAGTGCTGCTGCACTGCACGGTAATCTCAGTTGCCCAATGAGCTAGGAGGCATCTCCATTCCTTGTATCTTTTAACAAGAAACAAGGCATTTCTTGCCAAGTGCTATTTTTGCACTATTCTTTACTAGTTTCCTTCCTTCCTATACTAGATATGTGGTAAACTACTCAATCAAGACTTGTCTGAAGCATCATAATGCTATTTAAACATTATCTTTCAGACAGTGATGGTATGATTAAGTAGAAATAAATCCATTTTACATGAACAGATGAATGTTTTTGCAAGGAATGCCAAAATCTTCCAAGTAGGAAATGTTTGAATATATGAGTGCTAAAATCTCCCCTGCCCATATGAAGTTTGAAAAATCTGTTGTGTATGGGGAAAAAACTTGTGGTTAAGCTTCAGAGGACCATCAGTGAAAACAGTACCCTGCTTTATTTAATGTTAGTTGATTAAACCAACATTAAATCAACAAATTTAGATCTCCTAAACTCAAAGGACTGGCATTAATAGATACAGAAGATGTTTATTATAGTAATAAGTAATAAGAGACCAATATAGCTTTGTAGTAAGATATTTTCCATAAATACTTCCCCAATATCCAGGCTTTAACCCCAATATCTTAAAAATGCAATTCATAATTAGACTAAAGCATATTAATGGGTCTTTACCAGCAACCAAGGTGTGTAGCAAGGGGTGACAGAAAACCAGATAGAAATGTTTGGATTATGGTCTGGTAATTAATGACACAGATAAAAATCAGGGGAAGTTCCAGTTCTACCTCTCTGGACTCAGAGGCAGATAAGAAAAAATGAATGTCATGATATTTCCCTGTTAAGAGCAATGACTGAAAAATACTGAATCTAAAGGTCCAATAATGTTGGTGGATAGTAGATGGGATTCATTTGTTTGTTGGATTTTTATCCCCTCTTTCACTCACTTGCTCAAGATGGCATGCATAGTGCTCCCTCATCCCATTTTTCCCCCACCACAACCCTGTGAAGGTTGGGCTGAGAAAACGTCACTGGCCCAAATTCACCATGTGAACTTTCATGACTGAGGATTGACTAGAACGTGCATCTCCCTCATGCCAGCTTTGTATTACATTGGGTTTCAGACTTTGTAGGTCCATGTAGAATAACTCTTTCAGCATTTTCAGAATATACCACAACAGCAAGTTTAGAAGAAAGCCATGATTCATCAAGCAATAACTTCCATGAATATTTTAATTCCTTACTTAGAATTACTAGAATCAAATCTACTGGAGTGAAGACAACATTTAACCAAAAGCTAAAGACCTCCCCCCTCCAAAAAAAAAAAAAGTAAACAAAGAACCAAAACCAAAACACAGAAATTGGCCCTGGATCCAAGTAGGTTGCCAAAGACGTAGCTTATTTTCTAAGACATTTGTTTCACGGTAAGACATTTACCTTTGCTTCAATATGAACTCACATCTCTAATAAAATGTTATGGGATTTCTTAATCCATAATAGATTAACTTGTCATTGAAATTGTGTACTGAATCCAAAGTTGGGCTCCTCCAAGTGTAGAACGGGCCCAACTTGCTTAATATCTTTTTAAAACAGTCTTGTATTAAACAGTATGGCCTTTTGAGTATACTGTATAAAGCTTGTGCCATTCTTTATAAACAGAGTCAATATTCCATACTGACTTGATAGGAAGACAAGATTTCCTTCCCTACCCATCCCATCCCATCCCATCCCATCCCATCCCATCCCATCCCATCCCATCCCATCCCATCCCATCCCATCCCAGTTTAGATATTCCTTTCTCTACATCCCTTTTTTTTTTTTTTTGCTGCTTCTGCTGGAAGGCAGAAAACAATTATGTATATTTGTACTTGTCTGCACATAGAAATATATGTGTACTTGTATATTTCTCTTTGTGGAGAATGATTTGTGAGTGTGAGAAAGAATGATTGGTATATGCAGATGGGGCTCGATTCCATGAACTGCCTTATTTTATAGGCAAGAGATTTGTGTCTCTGTGTCTCTCCGTGTGTGACAATGAGAGCTATCAAAACAGAAATGCTATGCCCTTTAATAAAACTTTGGCCTTGAGCAGTTCTAGTCATAACATTGGCCACAAAGATGAGTCTCTTTAAACTTTAAACTCTTTAAACTCCTTTTAAGTCCTGTACATCTCTGGCTTTAACATTCAAGATAGAGTTATTGAAACCCATAGCACACTTAGAGGGAAAGCAGAGTTTATTATTTGAATTGTTCACCTGGGAAAAAAATGTTCACACAGTGCCCACTACTCTTCATTGCAGTGTTCTGCATCTCATAATGTTTTCCTCATTTCTCTCCCCTGCCATGCATCATTAAAATGTGTCCACTAATAGGAGCCAATCATTGACTTCCTTAACTCTGACCACATAAAAGTGGTAACTGGAATTCTCAGAGGCTTCTATGTTTGATTATATCATGGTCTCAGTACAGTTTCCAGGATGTTGCTAACACTCCTCTGTTCCTGTGGTCGTAGCAACAGGGCTAAGACAGGCAAGAGAGAGGATTATTTTGGGGGGGGGGCTGCTGTTAGAAGTGGGGAACCACCAGTCCTGATTTTGGGTAGGAAGGGGTTGAAATTAAAGCAGTGTTTCCCAACCTTGGCCACTTGAAGATGTGTGGACTTCAACTCCCAGAATTCTGTCTGGGGAGTTGAAGACCACACAACTTCAAGTGGCCAAGGTTGGGAAACACTGGATTAAAGCCTATCCTCCTCTGTAATTTTGTATATGGTTTTTGTAATATGTATTGGAATGTATATGATATGAATAGAGCATGTGATATGAGAATGGCATACTGTATGCGTGGATGCAGAGATGTGCATGAGCCGCCACTGGTTCACCAGAGAGGATGTAACCAAGACAACATGTGTCCCTCAGCACTGAAAATATTGCCCAGCTATGCTCTTCACAGTATCCTTCACATGCAATAGAGTGTGAGGAATTAACACATGGCTCAGAGCTGGTTTTATATTAAAACTGTTATAGTTACATTGGTGTGTGATTACTGGGAGAGATTTAGGAGGAAAGCAACCCTCTTAGACTTTTTATTAACTTTTAAAATAACTGAAAATCATGCCTTGTTGTACTAGATCTATTGGTTTATTAAAGAGGGCAGGTGACAGGAGTATGAATCAGACCACTGAACTGAGTTGATCCAAAATGTTGAATCATCTGAATGTGAAATTATTCAGTTCAAAATTTTGATCTGAATAATTGATTCAGTTCAAACTGCTAATTTGATCTGGGAAAGACTGTTTTTGTACATACATGCAACACTTGAAATTTCTATTACGTGATTAATATAAACGTGTTAAATGGTTTCAGAGATCTGATCAAAATGCCATCAAATCAAATTTCCAAATTTAATTTTCATATAGTTCTAGCAATTGATGAAAATCTCCATTCCTACCAACAGGGTTAGTGATAGTCTTGCAAAGTTCTATATTATCCTTGTGACGTAGGTATATGCAAAGCTTCTAAGCAGTACTTTGCTATGACTAAGTTTGCATCTGCTGTGCTTCCGGGGCAATTTCTGGCAGTTCCAATCAGATCTAAAAGTCAAGTTGCTGGAAATGTAAGAAGAGGGTCCATGCATAGAAGCCTCTCCCTGTGAATGAAATTGTAGGATGAAGCTTTGAGACAATATAAAATACTTCAAAAAGTCAAGTTCCATCATCTCCATACCTTGCTGAAGTCAATTATGACTATTTTACACATCCCTAATGTAAACCAAGAAGTGAAATCATCAGACGATTTGGAGTGAAGTGTCAACACTCAGCTCTTCTTTCTTGCGTGACAAATATAAGCTGTTTTATGCCCAGACACTCAAATGCAATCTTTCCAGGTAAAAGAGCAAGTATGATCTAGGACTTGAGGTGCAGATAACTATGATGGCTAGTAAAAAAGAATCAGTTAAATGTGTAAAGAATAGAATGATCTGCCCCTCCTCTGCTAACTTCTGCTTTTCTATGCTGTTTATCAGAAAATAAAATTTTATTCTACAGTATTACTTACATATAAACCAAGATTAGGTAAGATTTCTCCTTCTTCTGTCAGTCTTCACATTCATCTGCATAGAACTCCTGATCAGCTATGGTGATCAGATGACTGTTTAAGTACTTAGGTTAAATATTGCCTTATTACCAAACTATTCCACAGCAATTTGCTTCATTTTCTTAGTTTCTCAGTCTAACCAATTTATGGTTAAAATATGACTGGAACTAGGTATTTTTGCTTTGCAGTAGCTCAGACTCTTGACCATTATAACATAACTGTTCATAACTCATCCTTACTTATATATATTTCTGCTGCTATAATGCCATTGTGATGTCATTAAAATACTTCCCCATGGTTACTGTTGCTATGCAAATTGCTCTCTTGGCTTGAAAGTATTTAATTCTTCATTTTCTTTTGTCTTCAGAGGCATAGCTAAAATTAAAATATGTGAACATTTGAAAATGTTTTTGCTACTGGCTGAACTTGAGAGGCCAGAGAGAATCTGCACCTGTCCTTGTGTCTGCACACCCAAAGCATCTTAGCAGTCTTGCATTTAAAACCATTTGGAAGTGGGGAAAAAAAGGCAAAAATAAGTTTGGAAATGAGTTTTAAACTCAATGGGTGAAAATTGGAAGTTAACATTGTACATGGTCCCTTGGACCTGATTCTAATAAAAGTTGATTCTCCAAAAAGAAAGTCTTTTGCATCACATAAAACAACAGCAGTGATTTAGTAAAATATAAGGGAATTTCAGGTTTTGTGCTTGAGATGTCACTCAGGTTATTCTTTTTAATGTCAAGAAGTTGATTTGTATTAAATCAAGGCAAGCCAAATATTATGTGAGCCAACCATTTTTATCCAGTACCCCGCTGTACAACTATTTTAGTCACCCAGTCATTATTACTGATGTCAAATGGAGCAAGCTCTCTAAATCACTTGGAAAACAATGTAAGCTATTCTGCGTGATTTAGAAGTACAGCTGATAGGGAAATAAGTACAATCAGGTTTGTGCTTAAAGGTAATGAGTGAAATAAGTTTAAAGAATAAAGCTGCAATCCTATGGTTATGTATCTGAGAATAAGTTTGGTGGATAATTACATCCAAATATCTGTCTATATGTCTATCTGTCTGTCTGTCTTTCATCTATCATCTATTTATCGATACATAAGATTGTATAATCAGTGTTATTATTGTCCAGTGACACAAGGGGGGTGCAGGCAAGGGGGGGTGCCAGAAATAGCATCACAGTATGGTTATACAAGCCCCGCTCTTTTCTCTATGCATTATGATGTTGCATGCACACCCCAAAGGGTTAGAGTTTGCCACACAACTCTGCCAGACTTCATTCATCCATCTGACAAAAGCAGTACAAGGCCACAGTCACCTCTGTTACTAGTGTTAAGGCTTTGCTTTGTGTGAGATGGGCGGCTATATAAATGTGACTCCGAAATAAATAAATCAACATCAGTTGTTCAGAGTAATTATCTGATTTTTGTATGCCACATGTTAAAGTTATTATTATCTATTCATATTATCTATGTCACATATTTATTGCAAGATGCATTGAGGAACCCTCCAATTTCCTGTTACTATCTTGAAGTAAAAAAAAAAAGGCATACTATGTGAGATGAGAAATGGAAATGAAAATATGGACAGTATTCATGAAAATACTTGTGAAAACCATTTATAACAGGAAAACTGTAATGGACAGATTTATCTACCCCCTACTTGATTCACACATGCTCGTCTGTCACTTGATAACTGGAACATTTGGACTGACCAGGAATGCTGACTTCTGCATCATTTCACATCCCATCATACAGAATGCCTTTCAATAAATCAGTTCATATGTTCAGCCATAAATATCCAAGGCCTGGTAACATGACTCACATAAATATCCAAGGCCTGACTCACATATACATGGTATATGTGAGTCAGAGTAGCTCTGGTTTGTATCAGTGCCACAGGTATCACTTATTAGGGCTGTGCAGCACTGCAGTGTCAAAGAGACAGAGGTCCTTCAAAGCACACAGAAGGTGTGTAATCAGCATCCCTAAGGAGCTCTTTAAGCCCAACCATTGTTTATCTTGGGTTGCACTGCAGCTGCAAAAGGTAGGTCTGGTATTTGGCAATAGGCGTCAGGTGCTAAGTGAGCATTGACAGGTGTTACACAAGTGTACCTGTGCAACCCAAAAGCACATTTTTTCCTGAATGGCTGCACTGTCCTCTGACATACTATTCTATTTATGAAGGCTGCTTTGTAAACTCTGCAGGCAGAGAATACAGCTAGTCCTCACTTAGCAACCACAATTGGAACCGGCAAGCCAGTCACTATGTGCTGCGGTCATTAAGCAGAAAATCATGTGATTGCAAAAGGCTTACGACCTCCCCTCCCCTTTGGCCGTAAAGCAAAGCATCGTGGTCGCTAAGCAAAACATCACATGACTGTGACTTATGATTTTACTTCTGCCTTCTCTATTAACTCTGCTTGTTGCAAGCCGGTTGCTGTGACAGTTATAAATGTGAGGACTGGTTGCAAAGCTATTTTTTTTAACACTGTTGTAACTTTGAATGGTCATTAAACAAGGCAGTCAGTAAGCGAGGACTAACTGTACTGGATAATAACCTGTTCTCTTAATGGCTATTGTCCATACAATGGTGGAGTCTCTGTTTCCAGATCATTGTATTTCAATGTAAAAATCCACAATGGATTTCTTTGTCTCCGTTTCACATTAGCACCTATCACTTGCTGTCCTTTAAATGAAAACGTAGCTTTTTATCCAGGCCACAGGTTAGGGGGATTATGTGTCCCTCAATCATATAATGTATAGGTTGTCTGGCCCCCTGCTTATTGTCATCTGGGATTCAGTTTGTTTTTTTTTTAATATAATTTTATTGAAAGTTTTAAAAACAGGAGCAAAAATTAATACAAACTAAAAATAAAACAAGAAGGAAAAAAGAAAAAGGAAGAAATAAAAGAGAAAGCTAAAGTGCAAAAAGAAAAAAAGATAGAAGAAAAATAGAAAAGAAAGAAAAAAGACATAAGGAAGTGGCTTCCGATCTTTTTTATAGCAGCAATAAGAACAGTTGTAGATTTACCTTCTTCTCTAAAATTATGACTTGCTTCTTTCTATAATCTATCCTATCTAATTGTCAAAACCAAGTTCATTGTTTCTGTTTTATTGAAAACGTCCATAAGTAAACATAGATATTGTCTTTTCTCTAATTAAACAGGCCAATTTGGCCATCTCAGCAAGTTCTGTCATCTTCATCAACCATTGTAAGTATTGCCAAATCTTTCCATCTTTGTGCATACAATAATTTTGCTGCAGTTATCATATATAAAAACAGAGTTCCATGACTTTTCCCAACTGTTTATCCATCAGTCCCAAGAGCAACAGTTCTGATTTCAGTTGTATATTAATCTTTAAAATCCTCTGAATCAGTGTATGCATTTGAACCCAAAATCTTCTAGCACCAACCTTGATAAAATGACCCTTCTTGTTCACATTTCCAACATAGATCTGAAGTACCTTTATACATTCTAGATAATTTTTCTGATGTCATATACCAACACTACATCATTTTATAAAATTCTCTTTAAGATTATAACATAGTGTAAATTTCAATCCTTTCAACCACATGTTTTCCCATTGTTCCATCTGTAAATTATAACCAAACTTCTTAGCCCACTTTATCATACATTCTTTCACTTGTTCTTCTTCTGTTTCAAATTTCAATAAGTTTATACATTTCAGCAATCACATGTTCATCATTTGTACACAATTCCATTTCAAAGTCAGTCTTAGAATATTCAGTACCATAAATTCTTTTGTTTACTTTGAATCTTTCTGATAACTGTAAATAGGAAAACCATTGACAACTATGTCCTTCTGCCATCAGTTGTTCTCTTGATTTTATTTTGTATTTCCCTTGACAGAAGTCTAGTATCTCATGGCATGTTAACCATTTGTGTTTGTCTATTATTTCTTATCTATAAAATGCTACTTGTGCTGAGAACCACAAAGGTGTTTTCGGGCACAACCTGGATTTGTATCTATTCCATATTCTCAGTATGGCACATCTAACATAGTGATTTTTAAAACCTACATTAACCTTAATTTTATCGTGCCACAAATATCCATGCCACCCAAATCTCAGGTCCTGTTCTTCTAACTCCAAAAGCCTTCTATTTCTCAACAGCACCCACTTTTTCATCCAAACCAAACAGCAACCTGCAAAATACAATTTCAAATCGGGTAAATCCAATCCTCCTCTTTCCTTTGCATCTTGTAACATCTTATATTTAACTTGTGTTTTTTTCCCTTGCCATTCAAACTTACATAGATCTTTTTGCCACTGTTTAAATGGTGCATCAGTTGTCAAAACAGGCATTGTCTGAAACAAAAACATCATTCTAGGCAAAACATTCGTTTTTATCTCAGAAATTCTCCCCAACAATGACAATTGTAATTTTCCCCATCTTAACATAACTTTTTAAATTCCATTCCATGTCTTAACATAATTATTTTGAAATAATATTCAGTTTGTATTTGTCATGGTGATACCCAGATATTTTACTTTTTTCTCAGTCTTAAAATCCATTTTCTTCATCAGTACTGTTTGATCCTCTATTTTCATGTTTTTTGTTAACAACTTCATCTTCTGATTATTAATCTTAAAGCCTGCTAGTGTACCAAATTCTTTTAATTTTCCCATTAATGTCTGTATTCCCTTTAGTGAATCCTCGAGAACCAACACCAAGTCATCAGCAAATGCCCTTAACTTATAAGTTTCTTATTCAATCTTTACTCCTACAATTCTCTCATCTTGTCTTATATCTCTATTCAATATTTCAAGAACTAAAATAAACAGGAGATGAGACAACAGACATCCCTATCATGTCCCTTTTTCTTTTTTTACCTCACAGGGTTTTGTTAGATTCCATTGACAATTATTTGTGCTTTCTGTGAAGTGTAAATTGATCTTACCCATTTTATAAAATTCTGTCCAAAATCCATATCTTCCAGAACTTTAAACAGGAAGACCCAGTTCAAATTATCAAATGCCTTCTCTGCATCTAAGAAAATCAGTGCGGCATGTATGTATGTATGTATGTATGTATGTATGTATGTATTTGTCATATTTATATAGCCGCCCATCTCACACAAGGTGGCTCTGGGCAGCATACAATTAAAAAGAAAAAATACATAAAAACAATTACAAATAAAAAAACTGTAAATACACAAAAAATAGGAGGGGATAAAATTAATAAGGGAAGCATCGCAAAATCTCCCGGGTCCCTTGGGATCCCAGGGCCTGATCACATAGCCAGGTCTTGAGGGACTTGTGGAATGTTAAGAGGGATGGAGCTATTCTGGGGGGAGAAGGTTCCACAAGGTGGGCACCACAGCAGAGAAGGCCTGCCTCCTGGGACCTGCCAAATGTAATTCTCTGGCAGATGGGACCTGTAGCATGCCTTCTCTGCCAGATCTGATGGGATAGGCAGATGTAATCAGGGAGAGGTGGTCCCTCAAGTAACCCGGCCCCATGCCATGAAGGGCTTTAAAGGTCAAAACCAGCACCTTGAATTGGACCTGGAGGTTTTTCATTATGTTGCTCTAAATATTCCAAAATTTATTATATTATCCTTTAACTTTCTTTTAGATAAAAACCCACATTGATCCTCATGAATAAATTCTGCAAAATTATTTTCAACCTCTCAGCCAAAATCATTGTAAACAAATTATAGTCATTATTCAATAATGATATCAGCTGATAGTTGTTGTTTTTTAAAGTCAAATCTTGTTCCTCCTTAGGTATTAATGCTATATTAGCTTCTTTCCTGATCTCTGGCATCTTTTCCTTCTGAAAAATAGAAATCATCATATTTTATAAAGATTGTAAAAGTTCATCCTCAGAGCATTTATAGTAACAAGCTGGCAGCCCATCTGGTCCAGGGACTTTCCTGTTTTAGTCTTTTTTATAGCTTCACAAACTTCCCTTATTGTTATGGATCCATTTATAAGCTATTTATCTGTAACCTTTGGTAAATTTTGTTTCTTTAAATATTCATCTATTTTCTCCAGGGAAATTTCTTGTCCTTTATATAAATTGGAATAATATTGATGAAATACTTTCTGTATAACCACATTATCTGTTATTAGAGTATCTCCCTCTTGTAATTTCAATATCATTTTCTTTTCTTTTTCTTTTCGTAATTTGTATGCCAACCACTTCCCTGGTTTATTTGCAAACTCAATTTTTTTTGTTTTGCATAATTCATTTTTATTTCCATGTCTCTTAGTGTTAACATAGTTAATTGTCACTATAGAAGCTTAATTTGTTGAGAAATGTTTATCTTCTCTGGAAACGTCTTTAATTCCTCTTCTTTTCTTTTTATCTTTTTCTTTAGCTTGTGTTTTCTCCTGCTTCTTCTTTCTGAGTTCATTATTATGTTGCATAAAGTGACTTCTCATGAAAGCTTTGCTTGTGTCCCAAACCATTTTTATATCTGTACCTTTATTAAGATTATTTTAAAAAATCTGGGATTTAGTTTTTAACCAGAATAACTTGGGCAGCTTTTATAAATGTGAGATGGATGATAGCTAGATAGAGCATATGGTTAATTCATGACAGGAAATTGAATGTGGGAACTGATTCATAATCTATAGCAATAATAATCAGTACTCAAATTATGTATGGGTTATGTGAGCCAAGCCCTGGAAGATAAGGAAACTGGATTGGCATATGCAAAAGCATACTTCATCAGTACTCATTTTAGGGTGCCCTGGCACATCAGAGAGAGTTCTTTATTTTAGCTGTTCACTTCATTTAAAAGAGTATTTAAAAGCTTCTCTCAAAATCAAAACTCATCTCTTGCCTATTGAAATGTCACAGCCTATGTCTACAAATCTATGGCTAGAAGTTTGGAGTATAATCCATTTTAAATTTCTTTTGTTGCTCTATTATCTTCATGCTCTGCTATTTTCTCTGCAGAATTAGTACAGAAGTCAATTTTCTTTTAAAAGTATTTTTAAAAATTCCAAGTTCTTTGTACAATAATTATTACTGGTATTTTTTTAAAATGATGTAAGAATGAATGTCAACATTATGTAGCTCTATGAATGTCTGATAACTGCTTAATTAAATCTCTCTCTCTCTCTCTGTCTCTCATTCTGTGTGTGTGTGTGTGTGTGTGTGTAGTGCCCTTTAGAGTATTTGTGCTCTCTGTTCCAACATGAGCTATATAACATTTAAATGCTTAAAACATGATTTTAAATGAAAATGAGTAATATTTAGAGTGCATGAATGCAATAGAAGATTCACAGTAATTTCTCTGCCATGAAATCAGTATGTGCCAAAATTGCCTTTGAGGACAATTGCCACATTCTTACTGGAACGACCACTGGCATTTTAAACTACTGTTGGTATTGGAATTGCCACTGATATTACTCTTTTGCAAATTTTATCTGAACTACAGTGCTGCAATTTCAGTTTTCAGGTCACACGTGTTATCTTTGTTCCTGAAAATATGGTGCAAATATTCATCTCTCTGTGATTCTATCCAATGCTATTTACATTCTATTGTGATTGCTGCTTCTTTCCAGATTACTTACAAGAGTGTCTTAGCTAATCAATATGTAAATTATGATATTGTGATGATACATTACATTGGCAATCAGAATTGGCTAAATTATTAGGTCCCTAAGAGCAAATGAAGGCATGAAAGCACTGCTTTCTATATTAGACATATGGGCAATACCACCCAATTAAGGATCATGCAGTGAAGAAGATAAAATTACAATGTCACATGCCAGTATTATTTGCATACATAATGACACCATGGAGAACTAGTGAGATCAACTGAGAATGAGATAAAATAATGCAGTGTAAATGACTAGGTAAACACTTTTGTATGGAATGACCCGGCCCCCCAAAAGCTCACAACCCCACTTCTGAACAAAAGGGCATTTTTAACAACACTGAAATTTATTTTGAAAAACTATGAGTAGCAGCAGTAGTCATAGTGGTTATGATGATGAACCAGCCATCAGGATTCTCATATACATATATACCACTGATTTAGTAAACCAAACATTGCGCCTAGAATTGTGCCTGAGATTAATATACACATTTACATCAAGATTAAAACAAAAAATGGTGGCATAGAATAAGGTATTCTGGTGATATTGTGAAGATTGCATGTTTTGCTCTAACAAGGCAATATATTTGGTTTGGATTCAAGGAGCCATTGGCATACCAATGGGGAAAGGTAGAGGGATTTTATTAAATTAAAATGAGTAACAGTCATATACAGAGCAAAGATCACCTTATATCCCTTCTGTCTGTCAGACCCCCACTCCCCAAAAAAAGGATGATGGTGGACAGACTCCTGAACCTGCCATGTGTGTAACACCTTCCCAGGACCCAGCTCTACACAGAGGTTCATGCTTGGTGAACTTCTATAGTAGAATATTATCTACCTCTACCAGCTTGCTTGCACCTCTTACATTAGCATAACATGAAGCCAAAGACATTACTACACCATGCCATCCTATCCTTTCTTCTTGCAGATGATATTAATTAGTATCATGTGAAATCAAGGACATGTCTTTATCTTATCATCCATCCTCTCATTTCTAAGTAATGATAGGGTTTGGGCAAAGAAATTTATTTATTTATTTATTTATTTATTTATTTATTTATTTATTTATTTATTAGTCAATCAAATGTTCAGGGCTACCTGAATCCATAAAATTCTGGGCAACAGTTAAAAACAGCAATAAACAATATAACAAAGAAAAGAATGATGCAGATCCAGAAGAGAAGAAAAAAAAAAGAAGAAGAATCCAACAACATACAATCATATATAAGAACCTTGCCACCCAGCCTAAACCGAGGCCTGGGGGAGAAGTCAGGTTTTTAAAGATTGTTTAAACATGGTTGGGATCTCTGGGGGCATGCTGTTTTGGACGGCAAGTGCTGCCAACAGAAAAGGCCTACTCTGTGGGTCCTGTCAGGTGACATTGTTTAATTGGTGGGACCTAAAGCATGCCAACTCTATCCAATTGTAAACTGTCGGAGATAGGCAGATATAGTGGGAAAGGGAATGGCCTTGAGGTACAGGAGAAAGAGCTGCTACCAATACAATGGTCAGATAAAAGAAACCTGCATCCACAGCAGAACTGTAACCTGAGAAAACATCTCAGACAAGACCCTCCCTAGTTCTGTTATTATATCTTTATAACAAAAGTAATATTGGCCTGTATGACTTTTGTTTCCTAGCTGGTCTACCTTGAAAGGCTTACATCAGTCCCTCAGATAGCTAAGGCTTTATAGTTACAATACCCTGAATTGTACCCAAAAGCCAACTGGCAACTAGTGTACCTTGTTGGAGCAGTGGTGTTACATGGGTACAATGTGGTATGTCAATTACTGCCTGTGCTGTTGCTTTCTGGACTAGCTGCTGCCTCCAAATGGTCTTCAAGGGCAGGCCTATGTAGAATGTGTAGCAATAGTCATATACAAGGTGATTAGGGCATGAGTGACTGTCTGAAAGGCCTCCTGATTGTGCAAAAGCCATTAGTCCAGGAAAGCCTCCAGTCTTGAATGGGGAAGTGCAATCCATCTGGGACTGTGGATGGAAAGTCTCCAAGATTGGGGCCCAAATACCCACAGCCATTCAGTCTTGCTAGGGTTGCACCTGTGTATGTTCTTCTCCATCTAAACCCTCTCTAGACATTGGGAAAAGACTTTGACAACTTCAGTCTGACAGCCTGAGAGATGTATAACAGGATATCAACAGCATACAGAGGATAACTGATGTCTGATATCATCCAGCAGCCTCATATTAAACAAACGGGACAAGAGCCTCAAGCTCCTCACAGATCTGGGGCTTCATGCTTGATCTCTCCTCCCCCAGCACTGATTGGAACAGCCTACAGTGGAAAGGAGGAGAATCACCACAACACAGTGCTTCCCATTCACAGTCTCCATAGGTGATCCAGAAAGAGACCATGTTCGATGTCATTGAAAGCTGCTGAAAGATCAAGAAGAACCAGGATGGTAGCACTATCTCCATGGTGGCTGCACCAGAAGTCATGAAGTGTGATCAGTGCTGCCTCAATACTATGCCCCGGTCTGAAACCCAACTGAAAAGGGTCCAGATAATCTGTTTCCTCCTATATAATATACTGTTATCTGTCTTAAAGCTAAGGAACATATTGCTAAATAATAATAAGGGTTATTTATTATAAATCATGCATCTATCTTGAGCCAAGGCACGTATCTTTGGAAAAATAAGAATTTAACTATTTAACTAATATCATCTAAGTAGGATGAGAAAAGGATGGGTAAAATATTACTCTATAAGCGTTAGGAAAAGGGATGCTTACTACTAAACTCTCTTCACCATGTCTTCTGCACTATTACTACACTGTATGATGTATCCTATGAAAAACACAGTTGATTTCATGGATTCCCTTTAAATGAATTTCTTCTTTTCTTTTTTCCTAGCTGTAACCTAAAGAAAATAGTTGAAATTGGGGCTGATGATTTTCAGGGTGGTTATGCAGTTGATCTTCTCAGGGTGCAATTTGTATTTCTATCTCCTCCTGTGAAGTTACCTAACTGATGTGTTTTGATTCTTGATCTAATGGCTGCTGCTCTGTTTATTGTTGCCCAAAGCCAAACACTATAAAAAGTGCTAATAATCACAGAACTCATGCAGAACCATCAAGAAACAGTACATTGAACAGATATTTCCACTAAACTCTTTTAATATTGCCTTAAATAAAATGTTCTTTAGTGACTAAATCTTCTTTAGTGACAACAGTTTTCATAATCTGGTGTGAATCATTATCTTCAAGAAATGAAGAGATACACACATCTCTGTCCATACCAGCACATGTCTTTTTGAAGGCTTCATGAACATGATATCTTTCCTTAGTAGATAAGACAAATCACTTTCCCCTGTGTGATACTGGGGCTGATAGTCCCAGTCCTAAAACTAATATGAGAATGTACCCGACAGCGGTTTGGATACTGTTTTCTGAATCTTCCTCATTCATAATTTTCTCTGTAAATTACTAAGCTTTAGAAGAAGACACCTGATGACGGCAAGATTCATACTGTCAATTTCATCTTGTTACTTCCTGAGACTATTCAGACAGAAGTGTTTGCTTTGCGTGTAGTATTTTTACTTGACACTACTTACTGCTCCAAAATTCCACATAATCCAGACAAAGTGCCTCATGCAGCAGCCCTCAGTGTGACATCTATAACATTACTATCTCTGGACCTCCCAAATTAAATAATAATACATTTTAAAAATGGTAAAAATAGTCACTTTATTGCAACGATATGGTTTTAGCAACACCAAAAAGTATTTATCAGAAACATAAACATAGTCAAAGGGCATGCACAGTGATGGACAAACTGAACCCCAGCTACGCAGAAGATACTTAACAATTAGCAGTTGGCAGATGCAGGTCTGTGTGTAATATAACAAGTAGCAATATATCTTACAATAAGTAAATTTAGAGAAAGAAATATCTATATTGGCCAGTTGCAAAGAGGATAAATGGCTTTTATATACTCTTGACTCTACTGGCTTATAAAAAGAATAACCTAGTAAAATTTCCAAATCCAGGAAGATTTTGGTTTTCTCAGTTGAAATTGTGTAAAATTTATAGCACAAAAGCCCAAATCTTGTAAAATATCAGGCAAGAACACATGGCAAGGATCATAATATGTTAAAGTTTATTTAGATATTTGCACGACCACATATTTTTACCCATAGTGCTAGGGCCTTGGGAATTGGCTCAAAGTTTTATGGGGAGCAGTGCCTGGGTATAATTCAAAATTTTCTCCTGAAGAATTGCAGAGTTCAGCAGTTTAAGTCTGAAGGCAAGCCCCTGATGCTTGTGATTATTTTTCAGTGCCAACTCAAAAAATACCTGAAATCAGACAGTCTTTCTTTCTTTGGAATAATATTAATATTAACAACAACAACAACAACAACAATTCTGATGGCAGCCCCAATTTATGGAATATCCTCAACCCAATAGTCCAAATGGCCTTCATTTTGCTTATGTTTTGGAAACATCTCAAAACTCTTCTATTCAATGAACCTTTGGCCCCAGATGGCTGATTATGAGGCATCTGAGTTGTTTGTTTTCTTTTTGATGATGTTTTATCATGGGTGTGGCTTATTTTTGTTTTTGTCTGTATTTGTTGTTATAACTAACCAGAGTCCTTTGGGATTGGGGTGAGTTATAAGCACTGCTAAATAAATAAACAAATGAAGTATAAGGGTATTGTAAGACCTGCGTGTGCTAAAATAAAAAGAATGACATTCTATCTGCAACCTTACTAAATTTAATATTCAGTACTCCATAGGAAGTTGCAAGCCCTTGATTTCTTGTGGCTGTGTGGTTCGTGTGCATACTCAATATTTGTACATGGCATAATATTGCATTTCATGAATCACTGCATGGAATATCTTACAGCATCTTTGTGGTACATGGCTTTGTGTGAGAGACAGAGAAAGAGAAATAGTCCCCTACACCAATTTTCTCAACCTCAGTAACTTTAAGATGTGTGGATTTCAACTCCCATAATTCCCCAGCCAGCATTCCCTAGCTGGCTGGGGAATTCTGGGAGTTGCAGTCCACATATCTTGAAGTTGTTGAGGTTGAGAAACACTGCCCTACGCAACTATCTGATTAGTTGTCCCTGATGTCCTCTAATGCCCTGCACTCCTCCTCCTCTATATTAATATTCATTCCACTTACAGTGTGTGGTTGCAATAATTATTTATGCATTTCTTCATTTTAGATGTATTTCTATGACAGTTCTCAAGGTCACTCATTAGGAATAGAAAAATCTAATTTCCCTAAAAATAGCAAAAGCAATCAGAAGCTTATTCTATGGCAGCTTTCTCCAGCTACCGCCCTTCAAATCTGTGGAATTACAACATTCACCTTTCTAACTAGTCATATTGGCTTGAGCCTGGGTACCTCCAGTAAGAGTTATTCTAAACCAAATCTGCCCATCCAAGGTAGGGCTGCAGAGAATGCTTACCAAGGGTCACCTCCTTTGTAAGGCATGACAGGAGGAGCCTCCAAGATGAGCATTGTCTGCAGGAGCTCCTCTCCTGTGGAATATCTTCCCATTAAATAAAAATCTACACTTTCATGTTTAATATTTGGGGGGTGTGTGATTTGTCCAAGTCAGTCTTGACTCCTGGCAACTGCTTGGACAAGTCCACACAGTTTTCTTCGTAACATTTTCAGAAATGGTTTGCCCTTGCCTTATTTCAAGGGTGGAGAGAGAGTGACTGGCCCAAGGTCATCCAACTGGCTTCATGCCTAAGCAAGATATGGTCTCCTAGTTTCTAGATGTGTGCCTTTAACCACTACACCAAACTGGCCCTTTTAAAGTTTAGGAAGTTTTTAAAAACATGGCTCTTTCAAAGTGCAGTTGAGGATTTGAGGCGGAAGTATCTGATGGTATGATGAGTTTCCTTTGTGTCCAATAATACATCCTGCTATGGTTTTTATGATGCTAATATTGGGATGGTTGGTTGTGTTTTCATTATTTAGTATATTTGATAATTTTAATGATAATTTTATTGTTGTGGACTTTATGTTGGGAGCTGTTTAAAGTCAACATGAAAGCATCTGTAATAAATAAATACATCAATCAATAAAGTGCTGCTGAGGATTCCTTCTCCTTTCCTTTGTGGAGCCCAGCAATTTGAGGATACATCAAAACTTCTTTTTCCTCACACCTTTCCTTGCAATCAGACCTTACAACTGATTAAGATGCTGGACTTGGGGTGGGGGAATCCAGGTTCTCCTCCCCTTCAGCAACCAAAGCTCATTAGGTAAATTTGGGTCAGTCACTCTCTCTGTCTTAGCCCAATGTTGTGCATGGGGATATTGTTGTAGGGGAGAATAGAAAGAAGGCGTGCTGTGTATGTTGCCTCAGACTCCTGAATGAAAGACAACATATAATAGTCACATATATTTTTCTCTTCACTCCCCTTTTCTCTCTTTCACTTGCTCATCCATGTGAAACTATGGGGCCATCTTTGGACCACTGCCACTCCACTCCACTCCTCCTTTCTAGGATAGCAGTCAATACCTGGACCGTGATCTTTCCTATTATTATCTTTCATAAAATACTCTTGGAGTATTAGGAAAGCCTCGGCTCTCTCCTTCCTTCCCAGCCCTCCAATGATTTCTTTATTCAATCCCAATACTCTACATTAGAGGCTGGCAAATTTCCCAGCTGCAGTGAGATGTAAGGGATAGTTGCCTTACAACTATCAACTAGCTAAGCTGCCTTCTTAGCACTAACACAGACTTAATCTGAGAGTCGAGGAGCGGATGCAGTTTTGGAAAACTAAAGTTAGATTGTCTGTGGTAAAAAGTGTCTTGGGGAAGCAAAGTGAGTAAAAACATGGGGACTCATTCCCAGTGGATAGCGGACATGGGAGTGATTAATGCTGAATGGAAGATCCCAAAGGTGCTCCAGGCCCTCAGAACTGACTATCCATATTATTTATTTACTTTTGCAGGCTGATGCTGCCTTTTCTCTAAAAGCTCAAAGTGGCAGACAAGAGGGAGGGGAGAGGCTGCCCTAACTTTGTTCCCATGAGAACTATCTTGTGAGGTAGGTTTGGCAGAGAGAGACAAACAGGGAGAGAGAGAGAGAGAGAGAGGGAGGGAGACCCAGGGAGCTCTACGGGTGAGCAAAATTTGCACTTGCGTCTGTCTAGTCCAAGTCCAACACCACAATCACTATGCTACAGCAGTGGAAGATCTCCTGGTTGCATTAAAGGAGCATTGATTTCATCATATATGAGGAGTATTCCAAAGCATAGTAAATAGGAAATCCTCGTCCATTTCAACAGAGGGGAAGTATTTGTTCTTCTAGGATTCATGTTCTTATTGGTTGGCCCTTGCTAGCTTAGCCAAGGTCACAATGGAAGCGTTAGAGAAAGGATTAGCATCGTGTCTGCTTTCCCAAATCCCCAATGTACTATAAGTAAGCTGTGGTTTTTGACCACTTCTTTCGGCCTGCCTCAGAACCTTCCATGACCAGGCCAACAAACTATAGTGGCAAACTTCTGAACAATCATAGTACAGTTTCCCACTGACAGCTGGTTTCTGTGTACCTAGCAACTTTTTAATAACTCCCCCCATTGAAAAAAAATTGGAAACTCCAACCCTGTTCTCTCCAGTGAAGTCTTTAAGATGACTGCAGCTGTCAGTGATAATTAAGAAAAATACATTGTGGCCCATCTTGGTAAACAAGACGGATAAATGTTAATGGTCAGATCAAGTCACATTTCTTATGGGTGTAGCTAGAAACCATGACATCAGATTTATATATAATGGCATACCTGTGCCAAGTCATCTACAAATTAAATATTCAGCTTCTTTGAAAGGTTCCCTTTGCAATCAAATGCTTGGCGCTTTAAACAGATAGTAGTGATGTTTAGGCTGATACCAGAAATAAAGTCATACAGTGGAATATCTGAACATTATAATGCCACCATCTCCTCATCAGAAACTAATTGATAGCAGCCCAGGATCTCATTGATTTCCCCTGCCCCCACTTCTCCTAGTTACATTGTAAGGAGAATAAATAAAGTAGGGGATATGAAGCAGCCACAATTCATCATTATGCGCCTCCATCAACCGTGGAGGTAATATGATTTACTTCATTAGTGCACACTGTGTCACCTTGTAACTTTGGCACTTCCAAAAGCTGCAAGAAGCCTTTACATCTGCCAAGTATAAAGCAACACAGCTACTTCCCTTTTCAAAGTACAGTAAGGCAATTTCAAGGAAGTGTTCCACCCAAACCCTCGGAGAATGAAGGAGCCCTTTGTGGGTTTACCCAAGTCTAAAAGAAAGTTGTGGGGCATATCTAAAATTGACTGCAAATAGAAAACCTTTGCCTCCCTCCAGGATAGCACCACGATGGGGTGCTATTTCTCATCACTCACTGCTCCTGTCATAAGTTGCAACTTAAGGCTGTGAAACTATGGCCTAATTTATGTGTAAGGGTATTAACTGCTTAGACAGTGGGCCTGTGCGACTTGACTTAAATTTATAACACTGAAGAAACTCTGCACCACAGAAGTGACATAACTGTCTCCATTGAAATAGGGGCAGTGCAGTTTGCCTCAGCAAAGTACATTGCCTCCCTGTTATCTCTTGCCTTCTTTCTCACTTATAAAAGCAAGAACAGGCTTCCCCAAAGCTGTGCAGAAGCAGAAACCTCTGCTAGCTTCGGCAAGAGACAGGATTCTAAGAGGCAGAGGCAGGGGAAAGCTTTACTTTATCACCTCCTTTTAACATCCATTGGTACTTTCATAGGGCAAAGCCTGTTCTAGCTTGTGCCAATGGTAGATGAGTCTAAAAGGAGGAGACTGCAGAGCTCTCCTCCTAGTGTCCTCCTACATTTGGAAAAACTAGAAGATGCTGCTCAGTTGCCATGGTTGAAGAACACTGATTCAGGGTTGCAAAGTGAAGCAATGTAGCCACTTGTCTTTGTTCTTAAGAAGCAGCTTCAAAGGGGTATTTTTGCTCAAAACGTCATCAAAGGGAAGCACCCCCTTGAAGAAGTGCATATTCCTGATAGTGAGTTCTTTGATGATCCATTTTTAATATATTACTGTATATCATGGATCAGGACTAAAGCATGTGGTGGGTTTCCTGTCTGCCCCTGAATCTTGTCAAAAGTCCAGTCTGAAAGATTCTCTGATCTATCATAGATGGGAGAAAATATGCCTAGAATAAACTATCTTGACCCATTTGCCATTCTTTCTGTTGATTCAAAGTTTCTGCCACCAAAAGGGCAGCAGAGTTTCTAATGAAAACACCAATTATCTTTTGAGAAATGTGTTTGGTATTATTTGCACAGACCAGATAAAAAGCTTATTCTAGCCCTCAGTTTTGGCTGCATACAGAATTTTGATTAGAACCTGATTTTGGTATTGTTTTAAAACAGATCAGTGAGACATCTCTCTTTGGGATTTAACTTTCAGAGAAGACCTACTATGTATGGCAGCAAGGGAGGGGAGGAGGAAAACCTAGAGATGAAGGATGTAGAGAAGATATTGAGCTAAGGAAGAATGGGGGTGGTTGTCAGATTTTTGCAGCCCAGATCTGGTAGCATTAATATAGATCCATTTCCTTATGAAATACACAAATTAATAAGGAAAAGGAAAAGCCCAGCCCTAAATCCATAGCCAGACATGCATGGGTCTCAGCTTTTCAAATAGTATGGGGCAACATAAAATAAATTAACAAAAGATTTAGAATTCACAAGTAAATCAGAGTTAATCTATACATCTAATAAGACTGAGACTTTACTGTCTGTTTCACATTAATTCAGTATGTCACTTAAGATGAGCTATGCAAGAAATTACCAGAGTAATTAAAAAAACAAAACCCAAACCCATATATCTTACTAGAATTTGATCCAATATTTATCTCAACTTCCAGTTTGCAGAGGGAGCATGAGAAACAAAACTGCACAGAAGCTTAAGTTGTAGGTAACACATATTGATTGAGAATGGAAGGCAGGTTCTAGATCTGGTGTTGTCCAGATACCTTGGAACTAGAGCTGATGGAATACCCACTCAGCATTAACCATGCTGATTGGGAAATTTGGATCTTCTAGTCTCAGTCCCTGGTGGGCCTCAGATTGAAGGTTTTTATGCTGTAATTTACCACTTTCTTTCCCTTCTTCACTGCCTTGTATTAGTGCATGGTGAGTTTGTATAACTTATTTCTTCTCTGTTATTTAAAGTAAAGGCTATAATATATTATCAAAGTATTTAAACCTAGTGTATATTAGATACAACACTCAAAACCTCATGGGTTACTCCAGTCTCATCGGCTGCAGAGATAAAAACTGACATTACAATCATGACTCATATATTCTGCTGTGTATTATCTGAATACTTTCTTTTGGTTCTGTGACTCCTATGATTTATTTTGATGTTTATGGCTTTCCATGTAGGGATCACTACTGATGGATTGAGGGCATCATGTTTAATTTTTTTCAACAGACAAGCCTTAGCCCTCAGATGAGATCTGCACATTTTTGTTACTGACCCTCTCTTCTGTGTCTTTAAACCAGCCCGATACATAGAAATTTAGCAGTACAAGCTATTTCCATTGTGCTTATATCTTCCTATAAATGCTTCTGCTTATTTTCTCCACTAGTTCATATTATTATTGCTGTTTTAGAAGGAGCAATTTAAGAAAGTGACATAGTTTATTCCACAATTTGAAAGAGTCCCTTCTATGGATCTAATATAGACGATCAACTCACCAGTTGTTCACCTAGCTTTGCTTTGGTATCTGGATTAATGAAGCTGGTGCTCCCCGCTGCCCCCCCCCCAAGCTATGAATTCTAAAATTTAGGGCTAATAAAGCCATTCTCACATTTACCACCTCATAATCAATCTGGTTGATCTGAATGGTGCCTTTTCTTTTTCTTTTTTTGCCATGCCTTTCTGGCTTCATATTTCAGATTTCTATTGTATCTCTTCTTGAAGTATTTTGAAAAAATCAAATCTTTGCAATATCTGGGGTATTCTTAAAAGTAGTTAATTGTTGAAGGATTTCATGTTTTTTTTTAATTTCCAGATTTATAGCCATAACTACAGCTATCACTGTAACTTGCGGTAATAGCACTGACGTATATACTAGGTGGCCGTGTGAATGGCTCAGATTTTCTGAAGAGCTTTGCAATTTTGAGGTGATAAGTTTCTCTTTGAGGAGGCAAAGAAGCGATGTGGTCACCTTGATGCAGCATTTCACATCACCTCACAAACTGATTATTGTCTCTTCCTTCCTTCATGTAGCTTCCTTCATCATTTCTGAAAGTGCCCACACAGAAGCCTGTTCCGAGTATTGTAGATACCAAGAGTCTTCAAAATGCAGTAGATGATGACAGAAGATATCTGTGAGGTACAGTGACCATGTTTTCTTCGAAAAAATAAATGACAAACCTGAAAAAGGGGCAAATCTGAAAAAGATTCATAAGGATTAAAACAAATGTTTAGGTTTATAACTTTGCTTTACAGAAGAAAATTGAAGAGCAAAACCAAGAAAATAAATAATTAAATTAAATAAATCTAAAGGACAGCTTTCTGAAATAAAGGAATGTCCTTTGTAACAAAGGACATATGGTCTCTGTACCAGGAGGGAGAGGAAAGACATGGGGGCTTCTTTTCTTCACTTTTAGAAGTGAGAGAGGCATGTTACTTCACAAATTGCTTCTTCTCTGAGAGGATTTGCTCAAACCTTTGCCAAAGTGAAGCACCCGCCCCCCCAGATTTACCCAGCCAGAGTGTACAGACTGCAATATATATCTTTTGGAAACAACATACAGCATGCAACAGAAATTTAACATGATGGAAGATACCCCAGGCTTAGCAGGTCACTTCCCTTTTTAAAAGGCTTGAACATTTTTTTCTTAAGGGAAAGAAAATCACTGCAAAGACATATCTAAAATATTGTGCTGATACCTTTGCAGCAACCATTGTCATTACATACAGTAGATACATTTTAAATTGTGGACACATATTAATCACCCCTTGCCTTAAATAAAGAAGCAGGAGGAAGTGGGACTGAGATTCTGCAGCCACAGCATGAAGGGAGGAGTTCTTATTCCCTAGCAACAGAACCAGCAACTGAGTTAGTGACAGCAAGCACAGTGCAAGATAAAGCCATCTGCATTGCTGCATTTTACCATACTTTAGTGGCCTTTTACAAAATTGGACCAACTGCTTTCAGTTAACCATGTTATAAGTTAGGTGGTCATCCATATTCTCCACTTTTCAAATGAAGGCAAAGGTTATAACTCAAGATACAGCCTTGGTGCCCCCTCCCCCCGAAAAGCACAATGGCTCTTGTTTTCTGCTTTTTGGGGGGTGGGGGAGAGTAAGGAGAAATCCAATGTCATGGGAGGGTTGGGGATGCTCCAAAGCAATCTGAGGGCACCTGACAGGATGCAGGGGAGAAGAAGAACCACTCCCTCCTGGTTCCAACAGTGGGAAAACTTCATTGGATGACAATTTGTATCTTTGCTCAACAAGAAGGAAGTATTTTTCTTTCATTTTTGTCAGTGATATGTCCTGGGTTACACTGGTGTTACCTGGATGATATTGTGTTCCTGCCTCCATAAAAGAAGTAATAACCAATGTTTCAAAACTTCCAAAGCTGCTATATCCCCCCTTTTTTTTTTTACAAAATGGATAACAAAAATAGCAAGAACAAAAAACAAGGAAACAGAAATACCCAAAGCAAATATCTACAGTTCAGAAGGAGCTGAATGTGGAAATATGAACTGAAATGGCAAGTAGCAAACATGAACTACATATTGCAGTATTTCCAAATATAATCAAATTTCTTGTCTTTACTCACAATAGGAGGGTTATATTTCAGAGCTGTCAGAAAAACTAACAATCACAGATAGCGCAGGGAGAGATTTTCAACTTTTCATAGAATTGCCTACTTCTGAAGTGAGATGATTAATAGTGCCATGAACAGATTAGCTATTGGAACTGGGGAGGGCAAAGGTTGGGGCAGAGAAACAGAAATAGCATGAAAGAAGCTATTTAGGAAACAAACTGCCATGAATATTCCAAAAGGGAGAGGCTCGATTCTGCACTGAGAAGCTGGTCATTTATGGCCACATTTATATGCTTTTTATTTCAATCCTTACATTCTTCACTTTTATTTTCTGACTGGATTTGCTCCAAAAGAACAAAGGAGACTTGCCGAATAGCTATAGAGAAAAAAAGAAGTTTATTTCAGACACCTCATTGCAAAGATGCACTTCTTCAGCGGCATACAGTTTTCCTACTGCATTGAGAATTACACATGGGCATCCGCAAATGAGACACTGAGAAAAATCACATTTACACTGAAAGGTAGGGACTGAAAATGCACACATGTGGCCCACTTACTGTTTTTGTTTGTAAGTGAGAAAACTGAACGTGAGTACATGTTTGAGAGACATCCTTATGTTCTTTGTCTTCCTAGGACAGAATAAGCAGGTATATAATATTGGGGCTGTACCAATATATGATTCATGGTTTTAATGTGAAAGCAGTGTGATTTCCAAATCAATTCAACTTTCTGAGTCAAATCAGAAAGTAAAATCAAATCCTTCTATCAATTTGGATGCCTCCAAACTGTCTTAGATGATTCAGATGCATTTGCACATGTCCAGAATTGTTTTTTCCCAGTTGATCCAGAAATCTTAAGTAGATCAACCCAATTTGGTAATTCAGATCAGAAGTCCAAATCAAATAAGATTGATTTTCCTAACCTGTTTGAATTGTTGAATCAAACTGGATTGACTTTCTCAGTTAAATCAACAGTTGAAATTGGATTTTGCCTGTTTGCTCAGGCTTACTGTTGTATTATAAATTAGGCATTGGGCATGGGCCAAATATGGCCCTTGGGGACTTCTTCCTGTTCCCAGGCCCTGCTTAGTTCTGTGGAATAGAGATTTTCCATAGAGAATGTCACAGATTCAGTCCCAAGCATCTCAGGTAAGACTAGGAAAGAATCCTGCCTGTATAGCTTCAGAGTAAAGACCACACTGGGCCAGATGGACAAATGACTTGGTATGTCCGATCCTTTTTTTTCCCCAGCCTCCCAACAGCAGGTGATTGGGACAAGGAACATTCCCTTTCAGAGTGATGAAGGGAAAAGCTTCTCTCCCTTCAGAGAGAGAAAGTGTTTCTGAGTGCTGAGCTGCTTATCTTCAATCAGCTGCTCACTAGAGATAAGCAGCTCAATGCTCAGAAAATTCCCTTCTTGAGTGTTGAGGGACTCCTTTCTCCCTGAAGAAGATAGGGAATGAGCAACCCTGTCTCATTTTACAGAAAGAAAAGATTGTCTGTCTCAGCTCAGAAGGTGACTGGGAGCAATTGCTTCTACCTTTCTCTGTAGCATCAACAGATCTTCTAGAACTAAGACTCAGGGAGTTGTAGCCTCTGAGGAGTATATCGCTCCTCTATAGTCCTGGATTCTTCTGAACACTGGTCTATATATCTGAAGAAGATATTGTAAATCTGGCTAAGATATAGGAAAGGTCCAGCCAAATCATTAAAGGGCTAGAGCAGCTTCCTTGTGAGAAAAGGTTACAATGTTTGTATGCTTTTAGCTTATATGGAAGGAGGAGTGAGATGTGATAGGTGCATATGCGATTATGCATAGAGTTTGGATAGTGGCTTTGGAAATACTTCTATCCCTTCCCTTCATACAATAGTAGATACAGCGGCCATTCATAGTTTGAGATTTAGGGTAGACTATAGATAATACTACTTAACACATTCTGTATTTAAAATATGGTGTGCATTGCCAAAAATTCTTGATGATAAACTCTTGATGCCTTTAAAAAGAGGGTAGATAAATACAGCTATCGATAGCTACTAATTGTGTATCAGAATTACTGTGCCTCTGAATACCTATTGATGGGGAGGATGTGTGGTAAGGTCTATTGTCACTTATGAACTTTCCAAGGGGACTCCCATGGCCACTTGGGAACTGAATACTGAGCTATTGTTGCCTTTGGTCTGATACATCACCAGTCTTTTTCAGCTCCTAAAATTTCCAAAGACAGGACATTTTGTGACAATGATAAGAATCCGATATGAACTCTCCTTCCATTATTACATTTCTCTGGAAGAGAGGATAATTATTAAGCTAATTTAAATTGGAATCCCATTTCAGGCAAGTCTGCAAACTACTCTTACATTTCTCAAGGGAGGATCTTATCTTTCTTTAATCACTTCTTTTTCTGTGGTCATCCAAGTTTCAACAGGTCTTTTCTAGATCAACATTACTTGATTCATTAAGCTGTTTCCTCACAAGCTATAGTCTAACCCATTTGCCTGACATGGTCACTTGAGCTTATGAAACAGTTTTGAAATTGTCTGATGTATGAGGTAGCTCTGAAACTTGGATTATATATGCCACCTTCATTTTTCACATTCAAAACAATATTTTGGCTTCATGTTATCATTTCCCCCTCCTTGTGTTACTGCATTTAGTTACTTCACCCAGGGTGGATCCCCAGAAGGCCAGAAGCAAGGCTGCTTCTTTGAAGTAACAAAGCCAGGCTATTATTTCGGCTTGCCAAAATCCAGGCCACTATAAACATGAAAGAAAGAAAGGCTGCCTGCAAATGGTATGTGCTACTGTTTGCTGACATTTTGTCAAGTAGATAGTTAATGTTATCTTGACTCAACCAGATGAAATCTACAAACACGGCAGGAAGACTACAGTGTAAATAGGGGAAGTGACAATAGGCTGGCAAAATCTAATTATCATGACGGCAAGTGTAGCCTATGGAGGGAAGAGGATAGCTGTCAGAGTCGTTAAAGCTGAAAGGTTTCCTTACAATTTCAAAAGCTTCACTTGCGTCCCTTTTGTCTGGGCTGTCAACAGGAGATAAATGCTGGCATCCATTCTAATCAGCAACCTGGGTTCCTTAATGCGATGCCATATTTGGCAAAGACAACACTCACTTGTTTCCTCTGCATGGAATACTGAAAAAGGAGACTAGGAGAAAAACACAGGCGTGGTGGTCCAAAACTGAACTTTGTAGGTCATTTATTTTTGAAAAGTTTGTGGGTGGCTTAGTGTCACGGTAAATGCACACCCTCTTGAGAAGCATTGCTGTAAGTCTAACCTACTTTTGTGGTGACTCGTTCTTCTGGTCAGCTGAAAATGTTTAGAGAGCCCTATGCAACTGTGCAGCTCTCAGTGCTATTGAGCCCTAGGATGCATTCTTAAATGTACATGGGTTCCATGGAGAAAAAGACTGCCCTCCCTTCTTTAGAACCATATTCCTGATCTAATCCATGCAAAGGCTATGAATGTTTAAAAAAATGAATATTCCAAATGATCATCTCCTAAAATGAAGTCTTGTTTGGTTTAGGAACCAAGAAATGTGTGAAGAGATGTTTCTTTTTCTCACATTCATTTTTTAAAAAAAAATCTCAAATTCTTTCAAGTCCATTTCAGATGAAAGGGGCAAATTTGAAATATTTTTTATCAAGAAAAGAACTGAATGAATTTTTCATCCACCTGTGTTAGCAAATTCCAACAGAGATAGCTATTCCTCCCATATTTATTTATTAGATTTATATTCCATCTTTTGTTCAGGAACTTGACATACATAGTGCTCTCTCCTCTTCCTCTTTTCTTCACAGGAACAACTCTGTGAAGTAGTTTGGCTGAGAGTGAGTAATTGGGCTATGGTCACCCAATGAACATCTGTACCTGAAGCCGGATTTGAAGTTGGACTTGAAGTTGGGTCTCTAGCTCTAGCCCAACACCCACTACATGGCTTCTTTTGGAAAGGAACATCGTTTATACACTTGGCAATAACTGTTGATGAAAATGAAGATTTGGTTACAAATTAGGTGGCAATCCAAATTTAGCACCACAAACATAGTTGAATATACAAAGATACAAATCTTTGGGTGCTGAACAGTTAAAGCCATATGTCTGGATGGATGAATCTCTAATTCATTATTTTTAATAGCTTGTAAATGCAATGATTCATATTTCTGAAGAGGCCATTCTGGTGCCCAATGTCTAGAATTTCAGTAAGGCATTTTGTAGCATGGTACTTCATCATATGATTTTCCAATTACATTTTTACAAGGCCATTTTTTAAACCTGCTTGCTGTCTGCATTTACACTTTTACAGGCCAGAATCGCCACAGCATAGACAAATTTAAAGCTGTTAAAAAAAAAGTGGTGTCATTCAAGAATTTTTGCTGTGGCATTTTCCCCCCTTGAGAATTACCTTCTAAGAATGTAGCAATTCCTCTTAAAACCAACTGGGCTGCTATTCAAATAAGAAGATGTGAATATCTGTGGCACTAGTATAATTGTGTGAAAGAGGTATGTAGTAAATGGAGATTTTTTTCAGAAAATTAGCCAACAACTGATGGGTGAGCAGAGAAGACGAGGCAAAGATCTCTCCATTCCCCATCTGAACATGCACAGGTCAGTATCTAGCTTAAGAAAGTGAGACTGTGTGCATAGCACTCAACTTCAGGCACACACACAGCTCCTTAACCAATTAAAATGCATACATGTAAATTTCTAGCTGGAATGGATTCGTAGGTTATGGGCAGCAACAGATGTTTGAGCAGTGTCTTGGAGCCAAAATTACTTGCTTTTCACATCAGGCATTATGGTAAACATTTATAGTAAACATGATAGGAAAAAAAATTATATGTGAGTCACCCATTAGGGAAACATCTTAGATGAAACGCCTGTTACAAAAGATTACCTAAAATCATCTACCTTCTGATCTAAGACATACACATCTATACCCAAATAATCAGCATTTAAGAAAATAGCTGTTGGCAAGAGCAATCTTAGTTCTGAATGGGAATTGAATCACCCAGTATTATTCGCTCAGTGGCAAGCTGGCATCCATTCAAACATGCATTCCGCCCTGCGTCTTTTTCTTAGTGCAGTGTTGCGATAGCCCATTACAAGGAAAACACATACATAATACAGCAACACTTGATGAACTAATTAGTGTCTAATCATAATCAAGAGATGCTCGGAGAAGCAAAGCAATGAAAGGCAAGCTGAAAGAAATGCCAAATTTGCAGATTGTGTTGATAAACGACAGTACAGAGAGAATAAAGATTGATTGAACCGAAGTGGAGAATTTATTGGATTTTGGATTGCCTGAGATGCAGTAGGCAATAGCCAAACATTTCTGAACCTGCCTATATTTAGAGCTATAAAAAATAGTGGTTTGGGATGAAAAAAGTAGTGGAGTAGCAGAGCGCAATATGCTTATCTTCTATTATCAGATACTAATTTTGTGGCTTTTGAACCTAAAATAGTAAATTAGCTACATGGAACTATTTAGTACTTGATTATTATCAAGTGTGGAAACATATGTCCAGTTTCACATTTTGATGGCACTTGGCGTGATGTCTTCTGATGAGGCCATTTGTGATAGGAATTAAAACTTCTTTGTTAGTATATTCAGTGGATCTTTAAAGGGTGGGGTCTATAATGGAACAGATCAATTTCTCCTCTGATTCTTTATACCAGGGTTCTCCAAAGTGGTCAGTATTGACCCCCAAGGGTCAATAGGACTGTTCAATGGGTTGATGCTGTTATTATTATTATTATTATTCGTAGTACTATTAGTTAAAGTAGTACTTATTAAATTATTTTCATATAATAAATGTTTGAGAATCAATGAACAATCTGAAACTTCATGAAGGGGTTGATGAACTGAAGAATTTGGGGACCCCTACTTTACATTGAATGTAGCTTTTAATTGTCCCTATTGAAAGCTTTGCTTTGTTTACCTGATAGATATATTTCCATGTCCTGTTCTTATTAATGTCTTACTATGCTCCTATTGTACCTGCTGAGTGCTCATTTGTCAGCAGAATCTATTGGGCATGGAAGCATGAGAAAATACCCACAAGCAGAAAGACATATCATATTCCTCAGCCACGAGACTAGAGGGTGGGCTGTGATGATTGCTGCTTTGCAGCTGTGGAAGGGAGTAGTTGATTTGGTGCTGTCAGGCCAGCAGGCCATTATGGGGGAAGGGAGATTAGCTGGGAGATCTTCCAGTGGCTTTGATCCTTGGAGAGTGTTTCTAACCCCTTAAATAATCTGGTCTTGGTTCTCTTTAATGCCAGTTTGGATCAAAATAAAACAGCCATCATCTACAATTTGATCATGGATGAGAAAGACAACTTGGCTTGTGTAACAGAGACTGAGGTGGGAGGAGGCAGGTAGGCCATTATGGACTCAGCTGTTATCTATGGCACAGCAAGCTGGGTAGGTGGGTGGGGAGGTGATGTTGCTGTGATCCATACCAGGATGCTTATAATAAAATATTCATTTAATGCATATATCTCAGTCTTAGGACCAAGGATAATTTGGTGATTCTCTTAGTGTACTGCCCACCCTACTTCCTTACAGAATCCCTAACTGAGATACCATAGCTGGTCTTTGCACTGGAAGATTTCACTGTTCACTTTTGAATGGATTGGTCCAAAACAGGTTACAAGTTCATAGCAGCTATGACAATTGGGGGCTTAACCCAGTTGGTCACAGAGCCAATACATGAAGTGGGTCACACATTTGTTTTAATATTTTGTTCTAATTAGGAAGGTGTTCCATAAGCAGAGACACTGTGGCACTGTTTCCATCTTTTAGATTTCAAATGGTTTCCAGTGTCATGGATGGATCACCATCTGGTTAACTTAGCATTAATGGCTACACTTCACCTCTGTAGGGATAGTGAACATGTGGGATGGTCTACCTGAAAAGGTAATTGGATCCAGCTGGATTTCAAGAAGCCTGGGAAGGGGTTGGAGCTGATTCCACGAATGATTTAATATTTGGAATATAGAGCTTGGTTGTGGTAGTTCACAACTGGTCTTAAGTGCAGGAGCTGAGACTGCAGGTTAGATGACTAGAGTACAGATGGAGAAAGATCCAACATGAATCTGACAAGACACTACATAAAACCCATTTGAAGGCCTATGCCATAGTGATATGCACAGCAAGGAAGCAGCAATACTTTTCACTACGTGTTCTCTGCATTCTTGCCCAACGTGGCTTGTAAATTCTAGCTGAGATGTTAGTAGAGATACCTGAATTAATATCATAAATGCCATTTAGAAGGACAAGCCACCTCCTTGTTTAAAGGAGGCAATTGTTGGACCACTTCTTAAGAAACCTGCCTTAGATTTCTCAGTGATGGGCAATTATAGGCTAGAAACTATGGTTTTTAAAAATTATTTGCTGTAAGTACAAAACAAATTACAATGAAAAAGAAAAAAAAAACCACCATAGAACAATAAGTATAACAACAATAATCATAAGAAAGAGGGGAAAGTGGGGAGTCGGGGAAAGTGGGGAGTCGGGGAAAGCAATTGCGGGAATGGTGGTTTCTGAAATGCAAGCAGCCCTGGAAGAAGTAGATGGTGTTGATAAATTTCAAACAGGTTTTAGGGCAAACTACAGGGTTGAGACTGCCTTGGTTAGCCTGATGGATAATCTCTGGGGACTGACAGGAAGTGTAAGTCTGTTGGTTCTTTTTGACCATTGATATTGCCCATGGTATCTTTCAGGAGTATCTGAGAAATTTGGGAATAAAAGGTATGGCTTTGCTGTGGCACTTTTTCCATCTTTTAGATTTCAAATGGTGTTGTTTGGTGGTACCTGCTCCTTGGGAAGAGTGCTGTTACATAGTATCTCTCAGAACTCCAATACTCTTTGCTATCTATATGGTAGCAGTATGCTGATGATCCTCAAATCTATTTTTCCATGACATCTTCAAGAAACGGTGTCTTTTATGAATGTCTGCCTGCAGTCACAATGGCTGGATGAATGATAATAAACTGAAACTGAATCCAGACAATGGAAGTGTTATTTTATTTCCAGAGAGGTCATCTAGTTGCCTCTTCTGAAGGGGATTATACTCTCTAAGAAGGAGCAAGTACCCAAGGTGAAGGTGCTACTGTACCCAAATCTCTCTGTGGTTTCCCTGATTGAAGCAATGGCCAAGAGTTTTGTCAAGTCCACAATGTCCAGCTCCCAGTTCTGAAGCATTCTCCCGCAACCAGGCTTGGTTCAGAAAAATACTTCTTTATTACATGGTACATGTAGCTTGTAAACAGAACATTGCTAAAACTAAAGCCTTGGGTAAACTTCCCTCTATTTATCCCCCCTCCCCTTATTGCCTGGTGTCTTGATTCTTCTCCACCTGGTGGTGACCTCTTTCCTTCCTCCCCCTCCTACCCGAGCTCCTTCCTGGCTCTTTGGGCCCCAGCTGGCTTGCTGGCAATCAAGCCAGTCTAAATTGCCCATATATGGTTAAGCTGCTTCCCAGCTCCCATTAGGACCTTTAACAGCAACCCCCCGCCCCCTTAGTTACAAGTGGCAGAAACAAATCAATCCAACTCCCAACGAATGCAATACAATGGAAAACAACAACAGTTGGGTGATGCAGGTTCTGACAAGTTTTTTGTTTAATATATCTGCTTTAGTTGATATGTCAACTGTGACCCTTTCTGGAAGATAATGACCTTAACAACCTCCAGGCTTGACCGTAATAATGTGGGACTGTCTCTGTGTGTCCTATGGAAGCTTCAGTTGGTTCAAAACTTGGCAGTCTGGTTTTAGAACAAATGTGAGAAGATGATATCACAACTGTGGTTACAGCTCTACACTGACTGCCATTTTATTTCCTGGCAAAATGCAAAGCGTTGGTCATTAGTGCTATATAGGTTAGGTCAAGGCCATTTGAGGGAATGCCTCTTTCTATATCAGTCTCCATGTTTGCTGAGATCACCTGAGGATGTTCCCCTATAGTAACTGCAACTGCAAGCTTGTATGATGGTCACTTGGGATCCAGACTCTCTACTCTTGCCCCAGGACTTCAGAATGTTCTCCCTCTAGCAATGAGGGGCCAAACATCTTTCTAACTTTCCAAAATGTAAGCTACCAAGAGGCTTTGGTAGGTGACTATATTTTAATGGGTTGGCAGCATCAACACCATCAGATCCTGTGATGCCAAGAAGAGGAGAAAGAAATCAGTCAGTGACAGTGGTTGGTCTTGTATGACTGTAGAACAGGATTTCTCAGCCAGGGTTCCATGGAAACCTAGGATTCTGTGAGAGGTCACTAGGGGTTCCCTGGGAGATTGTGATTTATTTAAAAAAAGTAATCACGCTCTCGCAGTGATAAGCAGAGAACATACAAAAATCTAGTTCCAACCCTTTCTGAGCTGTCTGGTAGTACGGTATAGGACTGTGTTTATTTGGTTGAATCCATTCTTAATTTTTGACATGAGATAGGGGAGATTGTTAATAACAGGTGAACACTACATTGCAGGAAGGGAAAAATATATTGAAGGAAGGGAGAGAGAAGTGCATTTTTTAAAGAAATTAATGGATTTGTCCAACTTAGTCTGTGACATCGATCTCTCCCTGTACTGCACTGAAGATGTTACCTAGCCGGGTAATGAAACATTTGCAAGAAAACAACCAAGCTCAGAGAACCCCAAGGACTCCACAGTTCAACCCTGAGCTACACATATTCGCTTCTAGTGGAATCCTGATGTTATCACAACACACTGCTTTCTTCACAAAGAGAGGTCGATATCAAAAACTCTTGGAGATGAAACAAAAAAAGTTCTGGATGATGCTACAAAAATGATTAATTTTATTAAACAAAGGCCAGTTCACTCAAGAATGTTTAAAAAACTGTGTGAAAACCTGGAGAAGCACATAAGTCTCCTGTTACACACAAATACGGGGGCTCAGCAGAGAAAGATTTCTCAACAGGATGTTTGAGCTGAAGGCAGAATTGCAAGACTATTTTCGAAAAAATAGTATTCCACATTTTGCTGAGTGCTTTGAAGATGGAGAATGGTTGCAGGAAGTAGCATGCTTAGCAGACATCTTTCATCACATGAACCAGCTGAACAAGTCCCTGCAAGGCATTGGAGAAAATGTTTTGACTTCAAGTGGCAAGATTCTTGGATTTAAAAGAGAACTGAATGCTTGGAAAAATCATGTTATAAAAGGAAATATTGAAATGTTTCCACTGTTGATTGGTTTGAGAGTGAGGAAGGATTCCAGAAAGTCTCAAATTTAATTGAAAACCACCTGGAAGTACTGCAGAACAAAATTGATCAGTATTTTCCCTCCCTTTCAACACATTTGTTATGACTGGGTGAGGGAACCTTTCTCTGCATCTTCTGCTCAGCCGGAGAACTTCACTTTGAAGGAAGAGGAAGAACTTTGTGAGCTACAGTCTGATCGTACACTCAAGATGAGATTCACTGATCTGCCCATGGACAAGTTCTGGATTTCGGTGAAAGAAGAGTACCCTGTCATTCATAGGAAGGCATTGAACATTTTGCTGCAGTTTTTAACTTCTTACATGTGTGAGCAAGCTTTTTCTTCTTTAACAAGCAACAAAAACAAAGAGAGAAATCATCTTATTTTAGTTGAAGATGAAATCTGTGTGTACTTATCTCAGGTTCAGCCCAGAATCTGAGTATTTGTGCAGCAAAAAACAAGCACAGGTTTCACATTAAAAAGATAAGTTTCATTCTTTACTTTTAGTTCAAGAACACTGTTAATGCATATATATAGGCCTATACATGAAACAGATATAATAATTTTGTAACTTCTGGCCTATATTTGAGCCTGAATATGCAGGGGTTCCTTGAGGTCTGAAAAATATTTCAAGGGTTCCTCCAGGGTCAAAAGGTTGAGAAAGGCTGCTGTAGAACAAGGGTCAGATTGAGAGTCCTGCCTCATTTGGGCCTTAGCAGTTGCCTAACAATCCTGACTTTTAAAACTTATCTGAATCTCAGGCTGCTTAAGATAGATCAGGCTTGATATAAATACAGATCATTTTTATCTTCTCCCCCGCTCCCAAAGCATAATTTATTTGCTTCTTTTCAAGTCCAAATCCAGTCCCAGCTACTGAGCACATGATTTTCAGAAAAGCCATGGTAAAACATGGATTCAGTTTTGGCCACCCATGTCTAGAATGTGTGGAAAATTAGACCCAGAGAATCTGAGGCTATATGAAAGATGGTACCATAGCCAACCCCCGCCCCCCCCGCGCAACAGCAGCAAATCCCAATATACCCAAATATCCCTTTGTGCTCTTCAATTTCATATTGCAACCTAGACAATTTCACACTATGATAGTTTAGAAGAGCAATCACAGTTCTATGCAGGCAGATTGATTGGGAGCGCCAATGCTTAGTGCAGCACAGGACACGATGTAGAAGGAGCAACAAACAAATGCAACTTTTTAACGGAAAAATAAAAATAAATGGCAGACTAAATATAGACTATAATAATATTGTTCCAGCAAAGAAGTCTTATGCATGCCAGGCAGCAGAGAACTAGCAGATTCAACCAACCTTCTAGTACAAAACTGGGAAAGTTCACACATTTTTTTTTTTTTAATTGAAAAATCATGTGCACTGGTGACAAATCTCAGCAGCTCAGCTAAACAGATGACTTCTTAGGACATTTTGCTAAGGGCAGCAATGAGAAAAAATAGACTGTATGCAGTGGTATCTGCGGGGGTGGTGTGGGGGTCTAAGCAGGCAGGATAGGGATTGCGGTAATGTTATTGAAGTCCCACCCCTTTGTGTGTGCAACATCAACCCACAAACAAAAGGGACGGGGCTTGGATTGTGCTGCCATGATGCCCAACTTATCTGTTTTGACACACACCTTTGTGGCTGTTGCTGACTATGTCACATGTTCAGAGTCAGATGAGAGACTGATCTTTGTGAGTTCATGTTGGTGCTTCCATTTGAAGGAAGAGTTAATCTGGTATTCTACTGAAGGTATCCACCTATGCAAAAGAGAACTCAATTCCCTACCTACATAATGCCAGCTACTTTCCTAAACTTTGATTAGATTGGAGTTTCTTAACTTACTTCATGGATCTCTCCCTGCTTCCCCCCCCCCCCCCCAGTGCAAAATTTATCAGTCTTCAGGCACAACTTGCACATTTTTTCAGGACTTCAAAGGCTATTGGATGATTGCTCTCAAACTTCTACTGGCTGACAGTTTCTCTCTGCTGGGGGCATAAAAACCCTTTCTCTAAAGCAGTGTTTTTCAACCTTGGCAACTTTAAAAGGCATGGACTTCAACACCCAGAATTCCCCAGCCAGCATGCTACCTGGGAATTCTGGGAGTTGAAGTCCATGCCTCTTAAAGTTGTCAGGGTTGAAAAACACTGCTCGAAAGAAAGGAGTTGAACAGAAGAGGAAGTAATAAACACTTGGATATGAGGAAGAACCAGAAAGCCAGCTGGAGAAAGGTTTTATTCCCAAGAAGTGCAGTGGGGAACTAAATCTTAACTAAAAGTAAAGATGTATATGTATGTACTATATATATATGTATACACACAAGCACATGGTACATCCCATGAAGGGTCTTGTCTTGCCATGGCACTTCCTCTACTCAAACTTCTTCCTGTGTCTGCTGCTGCCTCAGGCATTTTCTCAGCAGCTCATCTTTGGGTGCCATTCTACTGATGTACTCCTGGATGCTCTGGGTTTCCTCCAGGACAGTAGCTTTGACATTCTACAGTATATATATATGTATATATATATACACACACATACAGAGGGAGAGAGAGAGAGGGAGGGAGGCTTGACTTTCCTTAAAATAAAGGCCAGTATATGGTCTTGTTTAAATTGATTATGAATAATAATAATAATAATAATAATAATAATAATAATAATTTGGAACAGCTTACATCCTGTGATGATACCTTTAACTCCGTCAAACAACAACATACAGCATGTCTATCATAGATCCTTGGGAAGAATTCAATAGATGAATAAAAATGCCAAATAAACATCTGGCTGACTGTGAGACCAACAATAATTTGTTAACTTTGCTGCCCAATTCTCAATGACTCTGGGTGGCTTACAACAATCTAACAAAGAAATTACTATGAAATCAATAAAACGTAAAAAATAAAGATAAAAGCGTGATGAAACAGAATTTTGTAACTGAGACAACAATGCAGATGCCAGAAGACTATATAGAGGTTTCTATTCAATCTGGAGCTTTGCCAGAATACCAAGCCATACATTGAGATGTTGCAACATGTATTTTGTCAATTATCTCCTTTTTTCCCCTGCGGGTGCCCGTGAAATTATCCCCTCCAAAATTTTGATAGGAAAAATCTAGCATTGTATCCTGCTGTCATGTACCTACTAGCCTTCACCACTTTCTGAGCTTGGAAAGTTCCAAAAGGGGTCATAACAGGGTTGATTCACAGGCAGGCAAAATGAGTATTGGAGCCACACTTCTGACCCTGAAAAAATTTACAGTAGTTTGGAAGTTGGTTTAAATCCATCCCATCTTCCCCTGACTGGTAAAGCATGAAAGTCTGCTTTCCCACCCCCAAGAAATAGGAAGTGTATAGAGAGATGAAAAAGTCTATCTTTCATCCCAAATTATCAAATTGTAACCATTAGGGCACTGAACTTGTTGGAACATTCCAAACGTCATTAGCTAGTAAGCTGAATGTGTGCTATTATATTTCTTCAGTATTCTTTAACTTTTTAAATTAATTGGCATTTTTCACATTTAACTGATTGGCAAAACTGGTGGAGCTGGCTTCTTAGGGATACATTTTTTATAAAATATTATTTCATTCCATTGGGTCATATTAGTTCACATTAAATTACCTAAAATATTAAAATAGGATGTCCTTACTATCAGTGATGTCAACGTTTCAGGCAATATAATGACATTTCAAGTACCAGTAGGAAGATATTTTCATATTAGGAGTTTATTTAGATCATAATGTATGTATAGGCTATTATTGATAAGTTCTATCTTTCAGATGAGAACTGGGGTGAAACCATCATATCAGTTTATGGATGATGTAGAAGTTCATATCTAAATCCATTTCTCTCTTTTTCTCTGCCTATGTATGCATGTTTTGTGGGTCTGTGCCTTCAAGTGAGTCTTGACTCTTGGCAACTGCCTTGCAGCTTTCTTGGCAACATTTTCAGAAGTGGTTTGCCACTGCCTCCTTCCTAGGGCTGAGAGAGAGTCACCCAACTGGCTTTGTGACTAAGGTAGGATTAGAACTCACAAGGTTTCTAGCTTGGTGCCTTTAACCACTGTGCCAGACTGGCTCTGCATCCATAATTGGAACACTTAAGAATATGGTTAAGAACTTGGAAAGTATTTGAACAAATTTAAGATCATTGCTTAAGTATTATAGGTGCTTCCTATTAACCAAGAATTTTTAAAAGTACATTATTCAGTGATGTGTTTGTTTGTGTGTATTAATGTATTTTTTCTGAACCTGTACATTACAATCCAAGAAAAAATGCAACTGAAAAGGATTTAAGTAGCTATTGATATCTTTTAGGCTGTAATTGTTACTAGATTATGGCTGCTACTCAGATGATTTCATGAAAAGACCAGTCTTTTCGAGAATTTCTACCTACACCCCAAGGAGGCAGAACATCAGAAATATTCCATGGACATTTCCACTCTCTTCTCTCTTACGTGTGTGAGATTTGCATTGTTCCAATATGGCGTTGTAATGACAATGTAACTAAATGAATTTTAATTAGACTAGATTATCATCTGGATCTAGTGATCTTCCTAAGTGTGTGTGTGGGGGGGGGGAGTCTCTTGGGAATTTGGTACTGTTACTACATATTTTTACCTTAGTTTCCACTGAAATTGGGAATGAAGGATGAATCCTGATCTCCTGTTATCTTAAGACAAGATTCCGCGGTTTGCAGAAAAACCTTTTAAAATTTGTAGATTAGATTTTAGTTTAAGGGAATAGATGCCGATATGTCTTGGCCAGATTCCCACTGTCTCTGTAAAGTGGAAATGAAAATGGTGGTTGCTATTAGAAACAGAGCACTGGCCCAGAAGGACCTTGCCTAATTCAATATAGCAATTATCTCTCTTGATAAACTGAGAGTTTTATGTCCTAATAAGATACCTGGTACCACTTCACATTCAATAACGTCCCCCACACAACTCTCTATCTACTAAGATGTCTAAGACTTAAATATCTCTGATCAAAACAGCACAATATTGTTATTTAACATTGGGACTGAACTATTGAGTGGGAGAAACTTGCTGGCTGGCACCAAAATTGTATTTAAATTACTTGCAATATGGAGATGGGGAAAAAGGTTAATATAATTGTATCAGTTCCAAAAGGTGGATGGTCTGGTTTGTCACCATAAACACAATGAGGAAATGGACTTCTGGAAGCAGATGTCACAATAAATGTATTAATTCAGGTACCACAATACCTCTTGTTCATTTACCAAGCTATTTAACAAGATTATCTTTTCAACAGATAATCCAGACAACTCTGCAGGTTTGTTTAGCTGTATTCACAATAATTTAATGAGGATTTTAGAGGACAGTTAGCATTCTTAAAAAAACTGGCTAATGAAAAAGAACCCCTTAGCCCTAATTTATAATATAGTAAGCACTCCTTCTACCTTCCTATGATATACAGTTATGTGAAAAAGAAAGTACACCTCTTTGAGTTCTATGGTTTTACGTATCAGGACATAATAAAAATCATCTGGTCCTTAGCTGTTCTCAAAAGTAGGTAAATGCAACCTTAGGTGAACAACAACACATGACATAATATCTGAAATCTATACATTATACTTACATCTTCCTTCCTGCCTGCCTGCCTTCCTCACCATTATCTTTTGACAGTATTGAAATGATTGTTTTAAGTTATCTTTAATTAACTTGGGTCATTTTAAACCACCAAGTGGCATAAAACTACCCATGAACTAGTAAAGAAAGCAGTTCAGCTCTTCAGCCTGGGATGTGAGGGCAATCAAGTTGTGATATCCATCACCCCATTGATTGCCAGGATTGATTTTCCTATATGTCCTGTGGAGAAAAAAAAGGGTAGAAAATAAATTCCTTTGGAACTCCCTTCCCCCGGGGTTTCATGGTCCGCTTAGGCCCATCAGCAGAGTCCATAATTCTACTCTGCACCATAAAATAGAAAAGTATAGAAGATAAAAAAGCAAAGATATTTCATTGCATGTGACTCCAGTGGATGCTCTTAGAATGCTAATCAATCAGATACTGAACATTTAGTCTCACTTTATCAGTCTATTATGCTTATTCCTTATTAAGAATTTGCCTTCCTTTCCATTTTCCTTTCATATATCTATTAATTTTTCAAGCCAGTAGGCTTGGATTGTGGTGGGTTTTTTTTTGTTTTTTACTACATGTTCATCATGTAAAAAGCATGTGGCCAGTGCAACCCAGGTAGCATCTGAGTTCATCTGATATCATCTTGGGTAACAAGAGTCCAAGGTGGCCATTCACTTTAGAAAAAAGGCTCCATCGGTGTGAATGGGATTTTTTTTTCTTTAATGGCTTCACTGTAGTGGAAGGTGAAGGGATTCTATTTTGCAATGGATTGCTAGGAATGATAGATGAGAGAAAGAAAGGGGAGAAAAGGAAGGTGGGAGAGAGAGAGAGAGAGAGAGAGGGAGAGAGAGAGAAGAGCCAATAAGAAGATAAAGTGGAAGAAAGAGAGGGAGATGAAGATTAAACAGCTGTGTTAATGGGGCTGTATGGATGCACAATATTGTGAATAGGATATGTATGCATATACTGTATGCATAAATGGACTGAATGGAGTTGGAAGGAATATGGTTCTTGGTCCACCTAATTTTCACTCTGGTCTTGCTCACTGATGGAGTTGACCATGTCTGGGCATCTCCCTTTATACTGAATATCAAGTAAGCCGTGTCTTAGGTCAACTTTCTCCAATCTTCTATCCTCCAAATTTCAGTTCCCTCTGGTTTGAAGGGCATTAGACTGCAAAGAGATTTAATCCAGTAATGCTCAACTTCTGTTCTGACAAGAGTTCCAGCAGAGCAAGTCGCTAGAGCACTGAGCACCACACATCAAAATGATTTATTTCACGACCCAAAGTGGGTCTGATTCCGTTATAGTGCCTTAAACCTCTGCAAAATAAAACAACAGAGCTATGTTTGGCCTCACATGTTTTTAAGGTTGCAAAGGGCATTCTGGCAGACTACACCCAGACCACAACCTGCAGCTTTTGCATTCCTGAGCCTTATAAACCTAAAGCTAGACTGTACCATTTCTAAACATATGACTGAATGCTCCTGAAGACAAAAGCACACCAAAAATGACAACAAAACCACAACAAAAACCCACCAACCTTTTACACAGACATTAAATGACAGGGCAAAGAGTTGCCACTTGAAATGCTACTTCTTATACGGATTTTCCCACCCTTGAAGAAGCATTTCGTTTTTTGGATCCAGTTCCTTGCCTTCTGAAGTGACACAACCCCAGTAGAAGTTTACCATCTCAATAAGATATCAGCTTTCAAAAGGTAATGTTTCTTCTTGTTTTTAAATTATAACCACAGTTTAAATCACTTTTTAATTTTTGCACCACAATTTTTCAGGAACATAAGAGAAAGTTTAACAATGAACAATTAAAAGGATCAGGAATATGCCTCCCCACTCTCCCTGTGCAACCATTTGGGGCACATCTTTATAGTCATGAATTATGTATAGCCCAGGTCAAATTAAGTAACATGGCTGCCACTAGAGGGTGGTCTTTCATTAACGTAAGAAAGCAACCGCCTGAGCAATTTACTTAAGTCCCCTTTGATAAAAACTTGCTGCTTATGGGTGTCACTGTATAGTCTCTCTCTCTCTCTCTCTCTCTCTCTCTCTCTCTCTCTCTCTCCCTCCCTCCCCCTTTCTTTCTTTCTTTCTCTTTCTTTCTTTCTTTCTTTCTTTCTTTCTTTCTTTCTTTCTTTCTTCCTTTCTTTCCTTTCTTTCTTTCCTTCTTTCCTTCTTTCCTTCTTTCCTTCTTTCCTTCCTTCTTTCCTTCTTTCCTTCTTTCCTTCTTTCCTTCTTTCCTTCTTTCCTTCTTTCTTTCTTTCTTTCTTTCTTCCTTTCTTTCCTTTCTTTCTTTCCTTCTTTCCTTCTTTCTTTCCTTCTTTCCTTCTTTCCTTCTTTCCTTCTTTCCTTCTTTCTTTCCTTCTTTCCTTCTTTCTTTCTTTCTTTCTTTCTTTCTTTCTTTCTTTCTTTCTTTCTTTCTTCCTTTCTTTCTTTCTTTCTTTCTGATGCCAGGAAAACAAGGACCTCCTTGGCTTGGATCCAGACTTTGGGAGCTGAGAACACCTGTATGAAAGAAAAGGCAAATAATATGGACCCCAAATTCTTCTGTAGGTCAGACTGAAATTCAAAGCAGGAAAAAAAATCCCTTATAAACTTCATCCCATCTTTCAGCTCGTTTCCCTACCCTTCTCTTTCGTCTCTGTTTTATTGCTTTGGCCAATTCCAACTAGAATCCATGATTAAAAAAAAAAAAAGAATTTTAATGGATTATCTTCATTCAATGTTATTATTGTATATTTACTGTCAGGGATGTGATGTAAAATTTGTGACCATTTCGTGTTCCAAAATAACTTGGCTGGCTTTGGATACCATGACCCTTTAATTTGATCAATGAGGAGACATCATTTGCAGCAAAGTGTTTTGGACCAGATGTAGCTTGTGGACTAATCTAGATTGCATAAAGTAAATACATGGTGCAAAATATTCTAAAAGTCTGAAATACACAAAAATAACCAAACAGAGTTTCTGGATTTATAAAGTATTTTATACATTTGCCCTATACTTAAGCAAGTTTCAGTGTCTGATCAAACTTTATATTCCTCTCTTAGTTTGCTTTCCCCTCTGACTGGTGACAACCACAAAGACACGTATCCTGTGGGGTGAACAGACTAGTGGTCCCTATGCAGGAGTTACAAAATGGGTTAAGACAACCTGCAAGCAATAATTCTAGAAATGTATAGTTTTTAAGGGCATATTTGTTTTCAGTTCTGCGTATGAAGCTGTACATGTTACTTCAAATCTTTCAAGAGTCAAACTCATATGCCATCCTTTGTACAAGCTGGAAAGCTCCCTTGTTGCAGATGCTGTCAAAAAGTATGTGCTCTGCCACTATCAAGCCAGACCATCTGTGCTGGCAAAGTTTTGTATTTCACAAAATCTTTTGCTCCTGCCTCCAGTTAATCTGAACCCATTCATTCCTCTTGCATCTGCATTTCCTTTGTTCTGCTTGCTATAAACCTAGGGCAAAACTGAAACTGTTGGTATGGTTGACCCCCTTTTCCTCCAAAAGTTTTCCTTCTTAGTAAGTATGTGGCCTAAGGTAAAATACATTTTAACATGATTAAATTGACTTGAACTGATCTGCAGATCTGCAGAAAAAAGGAAAAGAAATTCAGAATTTGTTGGCTCTATGGCAATTTAAACGTCCTTCCATGAATTTCTATGCAGAGATGTGCATAACTGCATTTTGCATGGGAAGAAGGTATGATAGATTCTCTACAAGCCTTAGTTTATAGTTGTAGCTCTTCAGCATTAGTGGCTTTCTGGAGAAGCCACGGAGCCTCCAAATAGGATATAGCAATTACTAATCTCCCATCACAGTGTGTTCATTCCTTCCTCCCTTTTAAGACTGAATTCTGTGGTTTATTCTGGAAATGTCTAAAACTTTTCTTAAACTACTTGCTATCTGGAAGCAAGTTTTGAGCCTGATATAATTGGCAGAGAGGTCATCTAACTGGAAGGAAGGATGAAGCCTACTTTTCTTTTTAATTGTTGATAATCTGAATGAATCTCTAAGGTGATACCTTGTAAATAATAGCCAAATACTTATTGTCTAGACTATAGATTGTAAAACAGATTCAGAAGGGATTATAAATAGAGATTTTTTTTTTTCTCAGAATGAAAGTAGAAGTACTAGATAGCAATAGGGAGAATTTAATTCCTGGGTACCAACATTCATCAAGGACAAGACAAGTTACAGGACAAGGATGCAATAGGAAATGAGATAAGTGAAGCAAGCCTAATTAACATTAATAGGATATTAAATATAGTTATGGCTTAGTCCTTGTATCCCTCCAAATATACTATCTGGGTTTGCTTTGGTCATGTCAAGTCACATCAAACTTGCCTGACTCTGTAAATCTGCTGTGAAGTCAACTATTGTTGCATTTATGTTAATTGACTATTTAATGTATTACCTGATTAAGCAAGATGGTGAGCAATCAGGCATGGAAGAGTCAAATAATTTTAATTGTCACAGTTACAGCACTGCTGTATTAGAAACTGCTGCTCACACTGTATTAATAAAAGACAAAGGCGTTTGACCGAAACAGAGATACCTAAATTTGCCTTGAAATCTCACCTTAAGATGAAACTGAATGGCAAATAGACCATTAGAAATACACATTCATTTTCTGGAGTGCTCTAAAAGCTTTTCTCTGTATGACAAGCTTATAAAACTTGTATAGATTTGGGGTAGGGGGTGGGGGAAATAGCTCCTTTTTTTCTGTTATCAATCACATATTTTAACTTTTGTTATATGCTGTACTGGTTTCTTGTCCCTTAATCTGAAAAATAGCCTTCCTTTTAGAGTAGAGATATTGCTTATTTGCCGATGTTAGAGTAGAACATTCAAATAACTCTTCCATTCACATATGATTCCCAAATTAAGTGGTTTTATTCTTGCTTTTTTTTTTCGTTTCACACACTCTCTTATTTATATCTTTCCCATGTGATAAAGCTAGGAAAGGAAAGCACTGTTAAACATTCAGCTTCCTCCAACAACTAAAGCTCCATTCAAAAGATATGGTAGGTGATCTTGGACCACAGAGAAGCATGAAGTTTCTCTCCCTAGCCTTGCTACAACAGTCTGGACAAGACTTAGATGTAACTTCATTTACTCCAGAAAGATTGTGAGCATTGACTTTTTGTAACGCTGATGCGACTTCATTCTCTGTTTAACCATAGCAAATGGTGTTGATTGTACGTCCTTTAAACAGGAACAAAGCCATTTTAAACTTGGATGAAAACAAGTCCAAAGATATCCCATGTCATCCAAAATGCAGTTCAATGCGTTGTAAGATGGCAGTCAAAATAAATGCATATCTTACTCTACTTCACGCAGAGCAGCTTGTTGAATTCTATTCTATTAAAATGATATAAAGGCAGCACCCATTATAATGTATTCATTCTGTCTTCAGGATTTCTAAAGATGGAAAGAAGAGGCTTTGACTGAACCATATTTAACCTCTATGAGCTGTATAGTAGCTTCAGAAAAAAGGTTTTAATATCAATGAGAGGTTTCTGATTGCCTCCATACTCCCCACTCAATCTTCTTTTAAAGTCATAAGATCCATAAACAAGAGGGTATCTGAAGTGGGAAACCCTTCAACTTAAAATTACTGAAGTTACTTTGATTTGTTGGATATGTGAGATAAGATACATTTCTTCAATTTGCCAGAAAAATTATATCAGAAGGGGAAAAAAACTTATGATTTGTTTCCTCCATTAAAAAATTTCCCATTTAAACAATATATGTGCATCAAATAATTTAGTATCATCTACACTAGTAATTCCTACCCAGCTTGGGGATTCTGAAGATTATTATAGGTTGCATAACATTTCATCAAGAGTTAAAATAGCTGAAAACTTCCTTGTTCTTATGGGAATTATGAAGTGAACATTGTGCCATTGCACTACAAACTCCACTCCTTTTGTATGTGCATTGTGATGTTGCATACATGTAGAAAAAGAGAGGATTTTGTGTTCTATTGTCACAAGATTTGTTTTGCTCTTTCTCTTCTATCATACATTCTTTAAAAAAAAAAAACTTAATGGTAACAAGCATCGTAACAAGTAACCACAATATCTTTGGCATGATCCAGCAACTTTTGTTATGCTACCCTTTCAGAAGTCATGATTCATCGGTCAAGATCTAGTGTTCTAGGGAGAGAACCAGCCTTCTAGTTAGCCTGGTTGCTATGGGAACTCAAAATCAACAGGAAGAGATTACCAGGTTAGGAACAGAGATACTGAGTTATTATTTTGCTGGCAATCTCAGCCATTACTTGAAAGTACAAACGTAACATTAAGAACTTAGCCACAGTTGTATTTTCATCTGAACTGGGAATTAGATGAAAAAGAAAAAAACCATAAACCATGGATTGAATTGGCCTTCTTTGAACAAATCATACTGAAAACTAATTACAGTATGCCTGTGGAGTGGCAGGCATCAGCCTTGTAGGATGAAAGGTGGAAGGCCTCAATTTTTCCCTCCCCCAAATAATCTGGATTTTATTCACCCTAGTCCCACCTTCTTGCCTTGATGTAACTGCTTGGTAGTTACAGCTGCCATCACCTGTCTTCCAGGGGAATGTCTTTACCTAGCTTCCTCTCCCTCAATCCCTGTATATGAGAGAGATGGAGATCTCACACTCTATACACTTAATTGTCAGTACAAAGAAGGAAATAAATTCTATTGCAACACAACCTGGCCCTCATGGTTTTGAGGCATATGGCTAGAGGAAAGTCTTCCTTTCTTTTAAAGAGTTGGATCAGTAGCACAAGATATAATTTAAACATCAACATTATTAAAAATAAGAAAAAGAAGTAATATAAAACTTGCTTTTTTACTTTAGATAATCACATGCAAAAGCCAATTATGGGTGAAATATGAAAGACAGCACTGATAAACCCACAAACAGCTCCTGAAAGAAATTTCCCCAAAAACGTTATTAAGGAAATATAAATAGGTCAAAGGAAGGCAAAGAGCCTAAGATATAACAAACTTACAAGAACTGAGTTTGCACAAATACAATAAGCTTCAGATGCAGAAGTTATGAGAGACCATTAAGGATTTTGAGCTGAGTGGGTATGCTCCAGGTCTCCTCAATTAAAAGTTGTTATCTTGCGGGATCAAGGAAATGTGTCCTCTCTGCTGTGGCCCCCGCTCTCTGGCACAGCATCCCCCCCAGAGATAGGGACCGCATTCTCTCTACTGAGGTTCTGAAAAAACTTGGCTTTAGTCTCAGAGCTGGGGATTATTTATTTATTTATCAAATTTAATGTGTTTGTGGGGGCTGTGTTGTGTTTTTTTGTTATTGGCATGGCTGCTTTAGTCCAGGCTCTGTTTTGTTTTAAGTTATTAACTGTTTTAACTTCTTAGTTTTTGTAAGCTGCCCAAAGTCTACTAGAGTGGAGAACCATAACAAATTTAAATAAATAATAAGAACAACAATGACAATAATTTTTAGCACTACATAGAAAATAAATAATGAATCTTGGACAGCCTAGCTAGCTGAATGATTTTACTTATCTTTTCTGAGGTAATTGTCTTACACAAATTTCCCGTGATCTCAAACCCTCCTGGATTCCCACCCCAAATAATCCCCTAAAAATTTCAGTTGTTCTTGCGTCTGTTTTCTCCAGAGCTCAGCTTTTTCCATTTCCTCTGACAAATACTCCCCTTTTCAGACAGACAAACCTTTCTTTTACCTCTAGACAAAGGGAGGGGCCTTGGGTAATCCCCTTCCTGGGCTCGTATGTTTTTAGGCATGGATCCTGACTATTTAGGTACAGGGGAAGGAAGTCTTGCCCATTCACTATAGACTTTTTTAGTTGAAACTACTGCAACATAAAAATGGAGAGGTATTTCTGAGCTCCCTTTGGCCTTTTACAGAAGGAGAAAGGCACCAATTAAACAGAAGAGATCTAAACAAACTATAAGAGTTTCAAGAGCACAAGAGAATTTAAAATATTTTATTGGAAGGAGCATTCTTCAAAACAGCTCTATAGGATAGGAAAAAGAGAAACAAGCAAACAAACAAAACATAGAATTGAGTGCTACAGAAAAGGATATGGATGACTGGCAGGAACCGTCAATGGGTGGACTGCAATACTTTTGTGTAAATCCATTCATTTTCATATACCTATCGATTCATGAAAAATATACAATTATGTTTAACTAAAAGGAACAACCTTAAATTTACGATGACCAGCCAAAGGAAGAGTAGGCAGAAAAATAATTCTGAACACAGCCAAAAAATCCTGTGCATTGCTCAGCTTCTGAAACTTGTTAACATAGAACTGCCAGTTTCAGCAGAACCAATCCTGGAGAAACCAGCAAAATATATGCACGTGACATACTTATATATGCATATTTGTATATGTTAACATTTATTTTCCAGAAGCTACATTCCAATATAAAGGAAGGCCTAGGGGGAAAAAAAAAACTTATCAGCAAATGTAAAATTGTGAAATACCCCTTCCTTTCACAAGGAACCAATTTGGAAATATACTCATCTTTCCGAATAAATATGTATATACTATAATTTCTCTTGGCTCAGTTCCAAATAATAATTTGGAGTTAAAATTACTCTCTGGACATTTCCCATCTCATATATGATGAAGCTATCAGCCAAGGCAATTACAGCCTCAGAAGCCAAACCCTCTGGAGCTGGCACAGTTGGATCAGCAACTGGTAAGAATGTTTCTGTCTCTGTAAAAGTAGATGCTGAGAGGATGAAATAGAGTGGAAAGGCTTTGTTTCCAATTCTTGTAAGGCAGAGTGTCTCTCCAAAATGGCAAACTTAAATTAAACAATTTAATTAACATTTCTGCTTACCAATCACTTTTAACAAGCAGCCCAGATAGTTCTCAACAGCTTACAGAGAGGGGGAAGAACAAGCTGTGACACAGCATGCTGCCTTCTTGGCTAGAAGTCAAGTTACTAATTTTGAGCTGCTTGTCATGATGCAATCAGTAATCTGAAGGTTTATCAAATGCACATTACACGTTGAAATGCTTGAAATAAAATTTCATACAATGCAGAAAGGTTCTAAGGAATTTAGAAGAATAATGCTGGAATCCAACAAAGAAAAATGAAAGAAAAAATGAGTTCAAACATTTAAGATGAAATATAAAACACTGGAAAAAGAATTGGCAGCCTGCCAAAATGAACTGGCTCAGCTTCAAGGTCAGATTTGTCATATAGATCTCAGAATTTTAAACTTTCCTTATGCAAAATTTTCTTTATCAAAATTTTAAACTTTTCCATTTGCAGCCTCTAGTGACTGTCATGAAAAATATATTTACAGGATCATTTTAAACAGGATGATGGAGATTTTTCTGAATGCTACATATCCAGTTCAACCACAAGTTCATTTTCTTCTTTTTTCAGTAAAAAGTCCATAAGGGGTTTCCAGTCACTAATAAATGTAGTAATTGATCTTTCTCTAAGCAAACAAATTAATTTTGCCATCTCTGCTAGTTCTGTCACCTTCATCAACCATTCCTCCATTGTGGGTATTTCAGAATCTTTCCATTTTTGCACATATAGTTGTCTTACAGCAGTGATCATATATAAAAATAATCTTCCATGGCTTTTTTCTAGTTGTCTGTCCATTAATCCCAACAAAAAAAGTTCTGGTTTCAGTTGAATCCTAGTCTTTAAAATTCTTTGTATCAGTATATGTATTGATACATATAAGCCAGAAATTTTTGAGTAGTTTTGTTTTTAAGAAACGCATATTCTCTCTGACAAAATCTGAACTGATCAGATACTTACTAATGGAAATGGAAAAATGCCCAATGGAATGGCTGTACTTACTAAGAAATCTTTGAATTTTATAGTTGAACAAGATGTTTAGGATATTGATGGTTATTATTTAATGCTGATTGTTAGCAATGGTGATAATGAAATGGCCCTAATTAATCTTGATGGCCCAAACAAATGAGGAATTTTGCATAACTGTTCTGCAGATCTTTTTCTTTTATATATGCACATTAATATTAATGTTTGGGAATTACAGCTGAGTTTGGGATACAATAACTGATTGACAGCATTTATATTTTTCTTGGAAAAATAAAATTTCCAACCCCCCCTCCCCATCTCATTCACTGAATTGGTGCACTGTCCATACTTATATTCAGGAATGTAATTTAGTTTATATAAGCAGACAACCAAATTTGATTTAATAAGAATACATTTTCCTTTTTGTTCTTCATTACACATCTGCTCCTTGGGTTATATTTCAATCTGCAGTTCATTTGACAGAGAATTGTTCTCATATTAAAGTTTCTACATTAAAAAAAATCAATGGTCTTAAGCGTTAAGAAACGTTAAATATATTTTCTGTCAATTTGAAACAAGGTTCATTCACCAAGAAATCTTTTTGGGGTTTATTGGACTCCTTAACTGATGTTTTGCAAAAGGTTGCCTGTCAATTTTCCTCTGTTGGAGATGTAATCAATTTGAAAGTGTATGAGTATATATACTTTAGCAACGTCCCTCATAGCTTGTATTGGTTGGATATTCTTTCTATAGTATTCCCACTATAGTGAATCATATTATTGGAAGGAAAAAGTTTTAAAATGTCACTATGGTGCTAAATTATATTCCAAAAATTTGGAATGAGTATTTATGAAGCATTCTGGATTAATGGAGCTCATTACGAGCACAATCATCTTGTGTTCTTCAAAAGACATCTGTGTCAAAGGTTAGTTTGATGAAATGTTTCCACTGCCTAAATACATATAGTTAAGGTTCAGTTCTTTAAAAATGGAATGGTAGCAATGTTTCTAAAGACATAAATATTGTTGTATTTATATTATTGTATTTAATTTAGTTTTTTTTCTTTTTTTGTTTGTTAGGGTTTTCTATTTTTTCTGTTTTGTTTTGTATTCTTTGCATTCACATTTGTTTTCCAGTTTGTAATTTTATTAAAGCAACACAATATATTAAAACTGTGTAAATATGTGAGTCATGCAAAGCATTCAGAACAGGTGTTTTGCAAAGCACCTTGGTGAGATGGATATATGCCTCCTGGGAGTTTAAAATCCACTTATTATTTGTAAGGATTCCCAAATACAGAAGCTCAGTTTAGTATTTGGTTGTGGTTACTTTTTATGTATCCTGGTCATATAGAAAAACTCATAGCCTTTTTTATATACAATTATTTTTAGCTGATTTTAATATGGATATTTGTATTTTTACTGTTTTTACTGTTTGGGATTTTAATTGTGAGCCACCCAGAATCACCCTCTGGGGGAGATGGGCGGCATATAAATGTAATAATTAAATAAATAAATAGCAAACTTTCTTCTTTGATTTTAAAATGAAGATATAGACAATTGTTTGTAGTCAATTGACAAGGCATATTAGACATTGAAAGTCTTTAAGGGTATCTTCATGTTACTTTCGGAGTCACAAAAGCAGACAACAATTTTTTAGAAGAAGTGTTGAAAAATTATATGGAACTATGCAAGCTTTATTTTCACCCTTGCAAAAATAACTTCTGGAGCTCCTATCATTCTCATGTCACCAATGTTTTTATATGATACTTTCCCTTGGTGGGTTTCTAAACACTAGTCTCCCACTCAGAGAAATAATCAACAACATACTGAAGTATTTTGTGAAAAAGAGTAGATTTTACATCGGATATATGTAGATAAGAGAAACAGGATTATGTTGGCTGCTGATTAGAATGAATAGACTAGAGCCATGATTTCCAAACTGTGCTCTGCAGGATATTTTAAACTTCCAAGGGCAATCAGCAATGCTTAACCTCTGTTGGACACCATGCAAAGTACTAGCCTAGTATTCATGTATTTCTCTCAAAAAAAAATTAAATATCCCGTGGCACCCCTATGAGTTTCCTGTTTCTGCTAAGCCTGTGGTTCCTAAACTGGGGCACTGCAGCACACAGTTCAGGAACTATGGGGTGCTGTGAAAATTTACTAAGATGCTAACAATGCCATGAACTGAGAAAGTTTGGGAACCTCTGGGCTACAGACATCTTACTAAAAGAGTCGCTTTTTAACAAGATGGGCAGTGACAAATTTGATATATACATAAATACTATGATTTTCTTGACAAATGAATGAGAGCATTAAGACCTAATGAAAGAATATTGAACATTGATGTTCCTTGATGCTTGGAAATTTCACTCTTTCTCCTACCTATGAAATCTAACATTATCACAAACTGGGGAAGGGCTGAACAATAGAAATTCCTGCAGTTTGAATCTTGGCAGTGTGTCAGAAAGATATGGAAGAAACGTTTTATGGAACTGACTGAGGGTGAATAGGCTAAAATGTTTGCCATTAACTGGGATATCTTATCTAGCTGGAAATATGTCACTTTTTAAAAAATTCATTCAATTGTGTCTGGTTCTTGGAGACTGCCTGGGAAGTCCCTGCAGTTTTCTTGGTAAGGTTTTTCAGAAGTGGTTTGCCATTGCCTCCTTCCTAGGGCTGAGAGAAAGTGACTGGCCCAAAGTCAACAGCTGGCTTTGTGTCTAGGCGGGACTAGAAGTCACACTCTCCAAGTTTCTAACCTGATGCCTCAACCACTACACCAAACTGGCTCTCTAAACCTCTCTGGTTTAGAGAGGTTTTAATTTCTTCTGAAGAATCAAATGTATCCCCTTATAGACATTTTACATGAAACAGAAAAAAAATGAACTTATGACTTACAGTTTTGATCATTAGAAAAAATAGATAATAGAAAAAAGAGAGTTTGTTTTTGTAACCATAGAGTAAGAGGTAATTCTGTATTTGTAATTATACTTGCTGTAAAAGAAATTGGAAGCAACTTTGATTTCTATTTTTTCCTTTTGCACTTTTGACTTTTTCTTTGTTCTTTGTTCTTTGTTCTTTGTTCTTTTCTTTTTTACTTTGTATTAGTTCTTGTTAGTTTTTATGTTCTGTTTAAAATCCTTAATAAAAATTATATTAAAAAAACGAAGAACCATCTATATGCAGATTGTTTGTGGGTATGCATTAGTACCTCCTAGTTAGTGTCAGAAGTGTGCAACAGTATATTGGCTTACACATTGTGTCCAGATTAGAGATCTCAGCTTGTACAGAATAGCAGGAGCATGCTTGATATAAAACTGGGCTTAAGCTGTATTTGGGGCATAGTGCCCAAAATGTGCCAAAACCATGTCATAACATAAAAAGGGTTTGCATCACAGTACCACTATGGTACATTCATCATTCTTCCCCACTCTTTGTCCTCCATGGACCCATGATCTTATATGCACATTTTCCTCACCCCAGCCTTTCTAAATTATTCCACCAAGCATCCTTTTTCATAGCTCCACACACATTTCTGTGGCACTCTTTAATGTAATTGGTTTTTTTGTTTTTTTGTTTTGCTTGTTTCAAGCACTTTTCACATCCTCTTCCCTTATACTTATTTATTTTATTATTTATTCTATTGGGAAATTACTCTGTCTTCTTTTTATACCAGGGTTGCACTTTCTCTTTCTGTTAACTGTTCTACTTTCACTCTATTCCTCTTTTTTTCTTTCTTTTGTATGTCCACTTTTTCCAAAATCCACTTTTGACGCTACCAAATAATGGTCTGTCCCACATTCAGAACATACTATCACTTATATGTGCTAATTCTTTCCATCATTCATCTAAACAATCAAATCAATCATGCTTTTAGATTTGCATTTATTCTTTAGCCATGTATTTATATGAATAGACATGCTTAAGCCATATACTCAAAAGAAATCTTTTTCTAACCAGAAATGGTCAGCATTCTAATTCATTCTTAGCTCATGCAATGGTCCTGTAATTTTCTCTGTACTTTATCATCTCATTCATGTTATGTAACAGAATAATTCCCACTAGATCACATTTACAGTATTTAAGTGCTGCACAATCTTTAGCCAAACTCATCCATGGTTCTTCAATGATCACCATTCACTGGAAATAAAACACAACTATTGCCAACCTATATATTCCTATTTTAATATACCCCCAGGGCAACCTAGACAACAGCAATTCATACTTTCTGTCATATGTATTAATATTTCATTCATAATTAAATTTACCCTCTCACTTCCCAGCATGTATTCATCAACTCCACATGGTCAGACTACTTTCATTCAGATCTATGATACCCTTCCTCTTTCTCCACGTTTCACAGATGCACAACATATCTATTTTTCTTTCATTTAATTTCACCCGTTCATTCAATATATCCTTTATTTTTCTTACATTCTGAGTCACAGCCTTTCATGTGCCATGACCATCACCAGATGGACCCATAATAACTTTGGTCGGTCAAGGCTTTCACATAACTCTTTTCAGTAATAAAGAAAAAGTACAGATTAAGTTACCACCTTTTATCCTTTAATCCAAATGCAGAATTCCCTGCTAAGAGTAAGGACAGGACTGGTCAGTTTTGGCACATTTTGACCAATATGCCATAAGTGCAACTAAATCCCAGTTTTATCCCAAGCATGCTCATACTATTCCATTCAAGCCAGGATCTCTGATCTAGACACTACCTTTTGTCCACATCCTACCAAATTGGGGGTACATGCAGTGAGTCAATTCTCCCCCAACACACCTACAGGATGTGTATTTATGAACATATTGATCATGTACAGAAGCATTTATTTATCTAGGAACATTTGGATTACAGTGGCTCTGCTTGGAAACCTATGCAGGATTAAGGATTCTTTTAGGAGCCTGCTTGTTTACAAAATGTTCTGCCTGCATTTTGCAAATATATATGCCATAAGTTTCCAACATTCTTTTGTTCAAATGAAGCTAAATCCTGTAGCCCTGCTTCCAAATATTAAGAAACAATGAACATGTAGCAATATTAATTACGCCTATGGAATACTATTCTAACAATTTACCAAGGTTTGTTTTCATCAACTACTGTTTCTTTTCTTTTCATTTGGTTCAGAAGCATGTCCTCATTAGAAGCTTCAGCAGCATTAATTGGCCTCTATTAGTTTTAATTGGGACAATTTAGTTTAGATGCTCTACAATCTTGCACTAGATAACTTAACAGTTCAGAGAGACTGAAAAACCTAATCGCTTTCCTTTTTTTACATTAAGCCAGCTAAAATTACTGTGGAGATTCAGGTCTCTAAATGATGGGGGAGTATAACAGGTGGAAAGCTTTACAAGAGGAGATGCATTGACTCACCTTTAATTAAGGACTAATTGTGAAAAGAAGTAATTAAGCTTTCTGTACATATTTTGGATGGAAAATAGCTCTCACAAAGCTTGGGAATGGAAGCCGTGCACTCAAACTCTAGCCGTGGATTTTGCTGGTGATAAGTTTGCAGATAGTGGCTCACTTGCAAATCAGCTGATTCCTTCAGTGTACATGGTTGCCCTGTGGCAAATGATCATTCTAGAGCTCAAGAAATGTTTGTATTGGAAAAATGATACATTTGAAAATCAAAGCATTTCAGTTCACATACTTACGGTTTGTCAAATGCAAACTAGTGTCACGTTGAAATGTGAATCAAATTATTTTTCCCTCTTTCCCTAAAAATAAGAATGGGTTGCATGGGCAGGCAATGAGATAATGGCATTTCAAAAATTAATGACATAAACCATATTTTAAAAAGGATTGCTGTTGTTATTTACAGTGGATGAATTGGATCTTTACATCTTTGGTCTATTTGCCTAACACTTACCTCCAGGTCCTCCAAATACTCATAGTCCTGAAGGTGTTTTTCTTATTATTGAGGTCAGATTGGGAACAGTTTTTTTTTTAGTTTCACATGGGCTTCTTTTTGTTCTTTTGCTTTCTAAAAATGAGTGCAAAAGCTAACACATTGATCAGAAACTGCCCTCTTGTCTTCTCTCTGTTTTGATTTTTCTGTAAAGCTTTGGGACCAGTCATGTTAAATAGTGTAAACCTGGAAAAGGAAAAAAAAGAAAGAAATTCATTATCTTGTTGATAATTGTTTCCAATAACGATACACTCTGTGGTATCCTAAAGACTATCATATTACCTGCAACTTGCAACTCTGAAACAAGCCTAAAACAGACTTTCCAGTGTGAATGCCTAAAATTAAATAGATAGGCAGACAGACAGACAGACAGACAGACAGACAGACAGACAGACAGACAGACAGACTTTATTGGCCAAGTATGAGACATACAAGGAATTTGACTTCAGTGCAAAAAACTCTCAGTGTGTTTGCATAGCATCAGGAAATAAGGAATAATAAAAAGTAGTAACATTATATACTAAATCTATAAACAAATATTTTCCCCCAAACATTTTAATTGGTTCCCCAACTGTAAGATTCTACCCAGGAAAATTATGGTTATTACTTGAGCGAATACAAATAATATAAATAAAATAGCCAAGGATATGTTCCAGAGAGTTTGTTGTGCTTAACAACCATATTCTTTTCTCTTCAAGTTCTGATTAATTTTATTGGTTTTTAGTTTGTATTTCAGTTTCCCTAAATTGCACTTAAAATCTCTAGAATGTACAAACTATACTGAGAGAAAGGCAAAAATATTTATCTTTTTTTTTTAATAGAAATGACTGAAATGAGATTTTTTTCCCCTTAAACTTCTAACGTGGAGGGTGGTAGTTCAGTTATTGTCAGATTGTCACAGACAAGAAACTAAGTGGCAACCCAGTATGTGGGCTATATTATTTCAAACTGCAGAAAGGCTTACATGCAAGTAGCATTTTTTAGATTATTGGGCCTAGTACTAAAACGCATATGAACATGGTTTAATAATGCTGCTAATTTCCTCTCAAAGCAGAATTCAGCACTGGAATTTTTGGAGTCTGGTATTACTAGGTTCAGTGGATTTTGCTGTGAGTTCAGAAGTCTACCTTGATAGTTGGTCTAATTTTAGGAATTTTTGGGCTCACTGCTACATGAGATTGGTAATCACTTCATACACTGAACCCTCAATTGCAGATGACTTCCTGCAAAATGATGTCTGCCTCCATTTAAGCTACAAAGAGCAAACAGAACAATAGAATATCTGTCACCATGAAAATCCTCCTACTTCTGGAAGAAATATCTTAGGATCCATTTATTCCGCCCCTCCCTTTTCTGTCCTTTAAGCAATTCCCTATTGATCAGCAGATCTGTCCTCTTAATTGACAACTATTATGTTTACTCAAGAGTCTTTTGAAAGTCCAAATGCAAATATACAACCGTAGGTGGACCACCTCTATCTACTATATGTGCCTATTCATGGTCTCAATTATATACCTATTGATTCTGCACTGTTGTCTTTTTTCTGGGTCTAAAGGACTTATTCTGCATTTATATATGTAATATGCCTCCTGTGGGTTAGTCTGATATTCTCAAGGCTTTCATCACATTTTTCTTTTCTCAGTTCAGGTCACCTTGTCTTCTGTCTCTCACTTGTGCTGTTCAGGTACTTACCTGACTCTCTCTCTTTCTCTCTCTCCATAATGGATCCTTGATTAACCAAACCATGATATGTGGTGGAGGTCAATGTCTTTGGACCCATCTGGTGATGACCATGGAATATGGAAGACTGAGATGCAGAATGGAAGAGACATAAAGTGAATGAATTAAAAAATGAAATGAAATGAAATAAAAATAGATAGGCTGGGTGTCTATAAAATTAAAAGAAAAAAAAAAGACTGCCATAGATCTGAATGAAGCTGATCTGATCTAGTGGTAAGAAGTTGATGAATAAAGTAGAGAAATTAAAGTATGTTTAATTATGAATGAAAAGGCTAAAACGTATGTCAGAAACTACATATTGATGCCCACTAAGATATGTAAAATATATTTTCACTGTTAAAATAGTAAAATAAAAAGGAAAAAGAAGTCTACATTAGAAAGTGTCAATAGACAATAGAATGAAACAAAGAGAAGGAACTATGAAGCATAAATAAAAACTGTATGGGGAAACTTTATACTGACACATTCTTCCCTTCCCTTCCATTTATTTCCCCAACCACTGACCACAACTTAGATAATTGTTAATAGTAATATTTTTATTATATTGATATAAAACTTACATAATACATTATAGATAGTCCTTACTTAACAATGCTAATTGGTGCCAGAAACTCCATTGTTAAGCAATGTGGTCATAAGTTGAAAAATCACATGACTGCATTGCTTAGCGATGGCAGTTCCAGTAGTCCCAGTTGCCACTGTTAAGGGAGGACTGTGCAGGTCATTAACTGAGGACCTCACGTGGCTGCAACTTCCTACTTCCTGCCAGCTTTCTGATTGACTTTGCTTGTTGGAAACCAGCAGGGAGGGTTGCAAATTGTAATCATATGACTGCAGGACACTGTGACATCATAATTGCAAGCCAGGGACTGAGCACCCGGATCATGATCATGTGACTGTGTGGATGCTGCACCAGCCATAAGTACAAGGACCAGTCATAACTATTACTCATTCAGCACCATTGTAAGATTGAACAGTCGCTGAATAAGTGGTCATTAAATGAGGACCACCTGTATATTGTTTCTCTTGTATGACAAGAGATGGAAAGAATTACTGGATATAACAGAGATGAAAGATGCCAAATCTAGGATAGACTATTATTTGATAGAGACAAGATTGGATCTTCAAAAAAAAAAATCGGACATGAAAGAAAAGCAAAACTGAAAAAAGCTCGTGAAAGTAGAATCACTGCAGAATGAAAAGATAGAAGTCCTGTATGAAAAAGAATTAGAATACAGATTAATTGTCAAGAGCAGTGAATGGAAAGTGGACATTAGAGAAGATGTTATGGAATCTGTTTAGAACAGAATTTTAAAAAATGACAGTGTGCCACAGAAGTATATGGAGTCATGTGAATGGGAAGTCAGACATCTGGATTTGAAGGACAAAATGTGTTTTAGAAAGTGCATGGGTTTACATGTGATACCTATCAAGTCCCCTTAAGTGCCTCTTTATTGGAGCTCACATGACAGCAAAAGAGGGCAGGTAACGGCATTTGACTACAGTTCTTTTCACAACCATAACAGAAAGTATGAAAAAGATAAAATGATGAAGTGGAAGAGGCTGCGGCTGAGGAAAATATATGTAATAGAGTACTGCAAAAATTAGGACAAAATATGGTATAAAGCGGATGCGAGAAAAATATAGTTGCAAAGAATGTAGTCAAAGAGAACAAGGAATGTTTAAGATTCAGAGAGGCAGAGGAAATGCAGAATGATTTTAATAGAAGTAGGTGTGAAGGGCTAAACAAAGAGCCTCAGCAAAATAAATGGAATTAAGCATAAAAGTGATGAAATGATTTGACATTAAATGAAGGGAATAACCAAGAAAAAATGCATCAGAAAGAAGTAATAAAAATGTGATGACATTGAAAACGGTAAGTCTGCAGGTGGACTAATATTCAAATTTGTTGTGATCTTCTTATTGCGTGATTGTATGATTTCTGGAATGTGTTTCTGAAGATTACATGTGTGCCTGATGATTGAAAGATATTGCTATTGTTTCTATAAAAGGAAAGTTAAGATGAATGGATGCAAAAACTGCAGAGGGATGAATTTGTTAAGTGTGCATAAAAAGTTGTATGGCAGAATTCTGATATGACAGGTGACAACAAATGACAGATATGACAGGTGACAACAAAATTTAGGAAGTGCAATGTACCAAGAGTCTGCAGAGCAGACTTTTACTGCTTTTGCTGGTCAATAAAAAATATATGATAATGACAAATAAAGTTGGACATCTATTAATTTAGTGAAAAAGGCTTGAATTATGGAATGTTTTGCACAAATGGGAAGGTTGAAACTGAATGTAGTAAGAGCAATATGTGAGATAAGTAAAGCATGGATGAGAATAAATGTAATACTTAGGGATTGGTTCAACACTAAGCAGGGAATAAGAAAAGGACGCATGATATCCGCTTGTTTATTTATGGATAAATTAATAAAGAATCCTGGTGAAGTTAGAGCTATGTTGGACAAGGATGTGAATGTGCTTATATGCTAATAATACTGTGTTGTTTGCTGAAGCCCAAATGACTTACAACAAATATTAGATGGAATATATGATATATGAATATATCATATAATGAAGACTAAGTTAATTGTGTCACAGGGAGAATGGAATGAATGGTTGTAAAGCATACATAAATGGTGAAAAATTAAAGACAGTGGATGCATTTATGCAACATGATACAATGTTTATTAAAGATGAGAAAACTGAGAAATTTTGAGACATGTAAATGCTGGTAGAATGGTAGACAGTTGTCTACTGCAAGGAATGAATGTTTGTCAAAGAAGTGAAAAAGGCTGTGCATAAGTTTGTGCTTCTGCCCACTTTGTTATACTGTATGCAACTTAGAGCTGAGTACGTCAGGAGAAACATGAAAGTAAGCTGAAGGCAGTGGGAATTGGGTATTTAAGAAGTATGTGTGCTAAAACAAGAAGAGATAAGATCAAATATGATTGAGCACTGAATGAATGTGGATTGATACAGAAAAAGTGACTTGGATAAAAATAGTACACCAAGGTGGCTAGATCATACAAAGAAAAAGAATGAGGACTGAATCACAAAACAAATAAATGAAAGAAGAGTAAATGGATTGAGAGGCTGGGGAAGCTGAGAATGTGGTTAGACGGAGTAGACGAGAACTACAGTAAGAGATAAGTGAAAAGTTTAAGAACAAAAGAGAATGTATGAATCACTTGTAAGCACATGGTGAAAGCATGTATGTTTCACAAGAATAAGACGGTATGCAGAGATATAATCAATGTTGTTGATGTAAAGTAGATTTACATAGATTTCCCTTCTCTTATTTTTTGCCTTTAATTTATTTTGCTTACTACTGTCTATTCTTTCTCTGTGCTGTGTATAATTTTGTTTACCCCAAAAGGGAATTAGTATGAAGAACACATTTGAACATTCACTTTCTGTTATCATCCACTTTTCCTCTTGCCACATTTAAATACAATTTTTAAAATATTCCAGAATATCCACATATGTCTTTGATCTCAGATTTTTTTGCCTACTAATATTCTAGCACCAAGAAAGCCTTGTATTACCTTACTATGGAAAATTTTGACCGAAATGTTTCATAGTATTCTGCATTCACTGGAATTTACTATATTTCAATTTTTTCTTTGAAGTGGGCAACAAAATCCAGAGCATAGGCAAAATTTTATCAGGTGTTTGGATAAATGAATAATCCAGATTTGCCAGATGTTTTTCAAGGTTGTTTATTACAGAACCAGATGTTTCTATCTATTACATTGAGAATTATAGAAAGAAATATGCAAACTGAAAGTAGCTTTGGGAGAATGTGTAAAAGGTAAGATCTTTTAAAGTGATTGCAAGCAACTTAGAATCCCGTATTAAACAGCTCACAAACAAAAATTCAGTCCCGAAGCAAATTTTTCCATTTCTCAAATCTAAAATGTTGACATAATTTTTTTAAAAAAATTGTGAATTCCATCAATGGGGTAAATTACCACCTTTTTTGATCAAGTAAGCTATTTCTGAAGGTTCCTCACATATTCCCTGTTCAACTTTAACTGTCTGAGTAATCACATATGTGATTACCAAGAAATCAAACTGCCAGTGGTTTCTGAAAAATCTCATGTATAGTTGGGCTGATTCAGTATTAAAATAAACAGCCTGGTACTTTGGCAAAGGAAACCTTGGTACAGAGAGATTATCTACCTATATCACCCGAAATAAATTTCAGCAGATGTGGCCTTGGTTTTCTTATAACACAAACAGTGTTGCCAGGGTGATTTGTTTTTCACTATTTCAATTCACAGATGTCTTCAAACAAACACCCCCCCCCATACCCCATCATTCTGAAAAGTTAATTACCACATTCCAACTCAGAATTATGTATTGCATACATTTTTTGAAATAATTCTGGGTACAGATATGGCCTTCATGTTTAAATGGAAGAAGTAAATCTTTCTTAGGAGAGTATTTAGGGAATTCCTAACTTAAGTTTAAACATGTTTGGGAAAAAAAAGCCTGCATTACTTGCAGAAAAACAAATAAAAGAATGCAGATCATTATCTTAGGATAATGGGTGGATATTCATAAGAGACACAGACCTGTGGTAATAAATGGTTTGGCTGTAGTATAAATGTTCAAATGAAGGCACTGACATGCCACGCAGCTTACATTCCATGTAAATTGATGCCAAACTTTAAGAAATACATGGTAGAATTAACAAACAACTTTGCACAATGGAATGTGGTTTTCCTTCCTTTCATTCTACCATCGTAAAACCATTTAAATGTTTCTTCAAAACAGTGCTTTTCTTGATTGCTTCCTTATACCATGCATTTAGACAGCATCTAGCATAACTCTCTCAGCTATTCATATTAACCAATGCCATAAGTTAACCTGGCTTTTTACAGTGATCATAGTTTTCTCTCCCTTCCTGTTCTTTCCTCCCAAGTATGTGTACTAGCTATAATCTACAAGCTGGCAAGCTTTTCTGGCTCATGACTCCCATCATGCTCTCTTACAAAAAGATCCAGATTACCCCAAATCATTGCCCCCCCAAATCACATATTCTTCCCAAGTTGCTGAAATCTCATGAAATAGAAGACATAATGCAAATCTGATGCAGTTTCAGTGAGATCTCATGAGAGTTCAGAGTTTTCCCACAAGACACCATGAGATCTCACTTAGGGTTGCTGATGCCTCAAACTTTCATATAATTTTGAAAATCTGAAGAGGCGTTGACGCTTTGTGTTCTGGTAGGCATAACAGTATCCAGGGATGCTATATAGCTGGCTTCGGTTCTAATCCCTTATCCTATTTTATTCCACATCCATATTCTGCAACTGGAGTATGCTGTCTCTGCATCCCTCCATTGTGATTTGATATTGACATTTTCCAGGCTTTTAAGCATTCTGTTGCTAACTGGCAGGACGGAGACATTTGCAGATTCTTCCTCACCTGCCATTCACATTCTGATCCAAATACTTTCAAATGCTATATTCAAAAATCAATATAAAGCCACTTAATGCTTGGTCAAACAATAGATTCATCAGTTCCAGTATTATCTACCCAAGCAATTGAACTTCAAAGCTTCAGACAAAGTTCTGTTTTGGTCCAGCTACCTGCAGTCTTTTTAACTGGAGATGCCGGGGTTGAACATTGCAAAGCAAGCATTATACTGCTCATAATGGCCTTCTTCTCATGAAACAATGGGAAATGATACTTTTAGTGAACCTTTTGTCCTTCTCCTCTGCTGTACTAGCCTATACTACTTGCAGATACAACCATCTTAGAACAGGAGTACAATAAGGCACATCCTAGTAAACCTGATTAAGTAGGATACATCCCTCCCCATTTACTCCACTGAGAATGTGGTGTGACTGACTGTGGATAACTCTGGGCAGTTTGTACTGGAATTGAGGAGGGCACAAAAGGAGCAGGTATGATGCAACTTGAAAAAATTATCTATATAATAGTTGCTGAACATGTCCCATTGATCCTGAGGCTGATGTGCTGACTGGAGACATAGGTTTTATTATGGACTGAGAGTTGCTCGTCCAAAAGCAGCTGGTGAACCGGTTGGGCAAAAGCAGGTTGGGCAAAGGCTTTCTGGCCATGATTTTCACTGGCCCCTCCAACAGCAGGGGAACTCCTAAGGTGTGGACCTGGGTTCTCCTCAAGAAAAAACACCAGAGTTGACTGAGAGTTTCTGTGAATAAACAGCAAGTTTGTCATGCTTAGGTTTAACTTCAGCCTGTTTCATTCCCTCTAGGCTGTTACAGTATTTAGAATTGGCAACCTAAACCTGATTCTTGCAAAATTTTGACTTTGCTGATCACATACACACTTACTTTAAAACTTGCTAGATTCTGAATAACAATACTTGTCATAAACATCTCTGCACTCACTTACTTATTGTAGGTATGCTTTGTTTATCAACCTTTTCACTTGCTCTTTATACAGCAATTATCCGTCTCAGAGAAGAACCAAAACTATTTTATTAGAAAATGGAAATGCAGGGGGGAAAGGCTTATATAATCTTTCATAATTCTCTCTCTCTTTACCCCATCTTTTCTAATTCATTTTTTTCAAGGACATCAAAAGACATATCAGGGGCAATGAAAATTATTTTGTATATGAAAAATTAAGTGTAAACTTTTAACTATGAGAAGTAGCACAGTTAGCCCTTAATCCATAGAATTAGTCAATTGATGATCTTGATATTATTGCACAGTAACTTTTTCCATGAATCTTCATCTGTCAGTGGTTATATTCAGATCTTGTTATCTTAATTATGATTTTTGTTGAGATTGGAGCTGTTCAGTGGGCTGTTTCAGAAGGCTGACTGTAGCTCAGTAACAAACCAACATACCATAATCAACTACTGGCATCCCCAGCAGGACTGGGGAATCCCAGGAAATTACTACAAATCAGAGTGAACAATATCCGGTGAGATCTATCTATGAAAGCATAAAGCTGATTTTGGGGGTACTGCAAAATTAGAATGGTCTATTTTAAATGTTTACTAACTGTATTGCCATAATTACATTAATCATGGGCAAGGTTGTTGTTGTTTTTTTTGGTTTTCAACTAGAGTAATATAGTAATTGTTTCAATATTCCTGCAGGGGCAGAGAAATGGGAGAGGATCGCTTCAACTAATGTCCATAAGGGGAAGAGAAACCCAGCTTTTTTTTATGGGGAAGAGGTTACCATTACCATAGTAGAAGTACAGCTTTCTTATTTTATATTTAGGCTACTTTGCATCCATCACAGTGTTCAAGGTTTAGCATCATCACAGGGCACAGCATGTGAGAATGGGATGGGATGGAGAAAAGAAAAAGAATATAAGAACATAAGCCAGTGTTCTCCAAACTTGCTGACTGGGGAATTTTGGGAGTTGAAGTCCACTCATCTTAAAGTGGCCAAGTTTGGACAACACTGGTCTAGTCCACACTGTTCTCACAGTGGCCAATCAATTGCACAAGGAAGCCCGCTAGTCTCCCAGCTGAGGGCCTTCACAGGCAGCCACACCGCCATCAAGGCTAATAGCCATTGATCCCCATGAGTTCCATGACTTGGTTCAACCCTCATAGATAAATAATACAGTAATAAATTGAATTTCATTATTTAATTCAGCCATGCTCTTTCCTTACCTCTCAGATATTTCTATATTCTCATTACCCCCTGTTCTAACAGATTTTTTAAAATAGTTTTAGTTCTCTACCTTTCATTGGCTGCAGTAATTCCAATGGTTGTTTCATATGATTGTCCTTCCTGAGGTAGAACAGACCATCCCAAAAACCAGGAGAGCCAGGTTGGTCTAGTGGTTAAGGCTCCAGGCTAGAAACCTCTCAAGGAGCAGATGGCAGCTGTGGCCAATAAACCTTTTGCACAGCTTCACCTGGTGTGCCAACTGTGCCCTTTCCTAGACCAGGGGCCCTTCAGACAGTTGTACCCTGGTCACCTCATGGCTTGACAATTACAATGCTCTTTACATGGGGCTGCCCTTGAAGACCACCCAGAAACTTCAGCTGGTCCAGAATGCAGCAGTGCAGGCAGTGATGGGCATGCCTCATTATTCCTATGTAATACTTCTGCTTTGTGAGGTATACTGGTTGCCAGTTTGCTTCTGGGTGTGATTCAAGGTGCTGGTCATTATCTATAAAGCTCTACTTGGCACAGGGCCTGGCTGCTTGAAGGACCACCTATCTCCCATAGTTTCTGCCCAGCTGATTCAATCTGGCAGGGTTGGAGCACTCCAGTTTCCTTTGATTAAACAATGCCCTCTATTGGGACCCAGGAAGTGTGCCTTCTCTGTAGCAGTGCCTGTCCTCTGGAATGAGGTTCCCACTAATAACTAGGTGGCCTCCATCTTGTTGGTGTTTTGAAGGGTCTTGAAGATATGGCTCTTCATCCAGTCCTTTGGTGAGGGTGAGTGAAGCCCCCTTTGGATTGCGTGGTTTTGTTTCTTCTTGTTCCTGTCTGGTTTTTTAATCATCCTTGCCATCTTTACTCTTCATTATTGTCTATCATTTTTTTTTCTTGCTTTTAACTTTTTTATTTGTAACTGCCAAGAGTTGTTGAGAGTCAGGCAGCATATACATTTACATAATAATGCTTTCATGGCACAGGACTGGATTATTTGCAGAACTCCCTGGTTCTGATTATGTATGCCTATCCCACACAATGGAACAGAGTGAATGTACTTCAGATCCTCTCCATGAAACAATGCCATCTAGTGGGACCCAGGAGGCATGCCTTCTCTGTTATGGCCTCTACCCTTTGTAAGGTATGCACAAAATTCAGATGGTCCTGACCTTGCTGGCCTTCCACAAGGCTTTAAGAACATACTTGCCCTCCACCCCTCAAGTACCGGGTTTGGATGTTGCATGAGCCCATCTAGAAGCTTGGTTTAGGATTTTGAACAGTTTGTGGTTTTGGCCTCTGCAACACTGACAGGGAAAGCTATTGTATATAAACAGAGAGCAAACCTCACTCCCTTCTAGCACCATTACTCTTCTAGATGGGTAATGAAACATCTGCAAGAAAACAACCAAGCTCAGAGAACCCCAAGGACTCCACCTCAGAAAAAGAAATAAACAAAAATTCTAAACAACAGTAGAACCAGAACCCTTGTTGGGAGGAGTTCATGAGTTTTTAGGAGTGAAATGTTTACCTTACCTATTTAAAAAAATTTAAAACTCTCATTTTGTCCCTGAAATTCTCCCCAAAATGCAGGAAGATTTTCAGCCCCTCCTATTTGGGGGAAGCTGTGGGGGGCATAAAGAGATGCTTGATAGACTTCATGCAACCCCTGAGTTCCCCTCGTTTTGAACTTCTTTTTTTACTGGCTCTCTCTCACCTCCACTCCTAGATCAGATCAGTAGCATAGACCCTACATAGGACAGTATTCAGGGTTGAATATGAGTGCTCGATCACTTCTGTTCATAGTATCTTCTACTTAAAATGCATTTTAATGCGCTGTTTGAACTTAGAACTGGATTAGAATACTGACAAAGTGTGAAAGGTGATGGATAATTGCATTTCAGTGTGCATGTTAGTCCTGGTCATGTGGATCAGATCAGTTATTATTGGAATTCACAGACACTGACTTCTGCAAACATTTCTTAAGCCACTTTCACTGCTTTGCTTTTAACTGTGTTTACCCCTTCTTAGGCAATATCGATAGATCCACGAATTGGATATAGGCAGTTACCTGTGGAACATCCTGTCCAAATGGTTTTTTTTTTTTTTGGTGGGGGGGAGAGGTCACAGGAAACTCAGGTTGACTTCAGTTTTAATTATAAAAGGATCACTGAGCCTTTCAGTGCCAGCTGCATAGGTAGTTTTAAAGGATAATGTAAACATTTGTATTAGCTTGTTTTTTTTTTAAGATTAGATAAAGGGACATTTTTCTCAAAGAAAAGATTTTAGAGTGCTTTGAACAGTTAGTAACTAGAGCAAAATATTTAGTGATGACATCAGATTAATGTGCCAATATTTGTGAAAGATGGAGAACAAAACAGCTTCCCATGGGAGGGAGGGGAAGCTGTGTTTCAAAATGTTGAGTTATGGAAATCAAACAAACGCTATTACTTTTTTGCAAAGTTATAGTTCAAGACTTTTTTTCTTAGATGATATTCATTTGGCACATACTGTTATATGTATTCTCATTGGAAATGCTGTATAATCTGGTACATAACTGACATTTAGATCCTAAATGCCATGGATATTAGCATTTCATTTCTTCCCCTTCAGTGTGATCTACATGATCCAAACCCTTTTAAAGAAAATCTTCAGCTGAAAAAAAGCAATGCACGCTCACACCGGATGACGTGTTTGAACACCACAGAACAACTGACCTCATTCTATTGAGGGCCCTGGTGTCACTTGTAAACCCACATGTATAGAAGAGTTAAGCTATTGTAGGAATTTACTTATAATCAACTCTACCTTTGAAATGTCCAAGGACTTCGCAAAATCTTACGAGGGCTGAAAATAATTCTCTCTTTTTTTTAAAAAAAAGTTATGTTGGCAGTGAGCTAGATTGTTATTTAGCCATTTAACCAATTATTAATTCCCAAGGCTGTCATCAGGAAGTTTCTTTTTAAAAACTTCCATATGTTGTTTATATGAATCTCTAATATAACTGACAACATAAATATATCCCTTTGATAATTATGTCTAGGTTGTAATTTATACAGAATATTTTCTAAAATCAGTTTTGTGGATTTCATTCATCTTCTTAGAAATGTCTGTTTTTTAAATTTTGCTATTAATTTTCTTGAACATTAATTTAACAGTTGATGCATGGTTTTCTAACTCTAATTCCTCTTCTCCTGTTGTTTTAACTGCCTATTTACTGGAAGAAAAACTATTCTGGCCATTCTTAGTTTATTTTAGATCAGAACACTGTAAACTCCAAATCAGTTTTACTGATTTTTAAGTAAGCAGTTATAAGATTACAATAGAAATGAAAATTGTGATTCCAAAATGAGACATTCAGTGCTCTCATGCTTGCCATCTTTTATCTTTACCTTTTATGTTTTACTGTAATTTCTTTGTTTGATTGTTATGAGCCACTCAGAGTTGTTGAGAGTCTGGCAGCATACAAGAAATTATTATTATTGTTATTGTTATTATTACGAATTGGTCTTTTACTCAGATAACGTAAAACATATTGGACAATAATAATATTCCTAAACGGACCAGTGAGTTGGACTTAATGGGCAAAATAGCCTCTTCCAATTCTATAATTCCATCTTGTTGATAATGATGCCATTGTTGATAACAGCGAAAGATTGTTTATTGGGATGGGGAATGTACAATTGCAATATTTGTTAGTTCAAAAGGGGATAAAGGTTACTGGTGATTTTCTTGCATTTGATAGCAGCTGGAAACTTTTGAGATTAGGATTATCACGCCCAGGTTGCAAAAATCTGCATGACTGATCTCTTTGCTACCGTCTTAAAGAGCATTCGGAAGCTTCAGCTGGTACAAAATGCAGCTGCCCGGGTTATAAATAGTGTCGGCTACTCAGCACATGTAACACCAGTGCTTCGGGAGCTGCACTGGTTGCCGGTGTGTTTCTGGGTGCAATTCAAGGTGCTGGTCATCACCTATAAAGCCCTTCATGGCTTGGGACCAGGTTACCTTAGGGACCATCTTTTCCAGTTGTTTTTACCCGTCCAATCTGGTCCGGAAGGTTGGGCATGCTCCGGGTCCCATCAGCCAAGGAATGTTGGCTGGCAGGGACCAGGAGACGTGCCTTTTCTGCTGTGGTGCCTACCCTCTGGAACATCCTCCCTCCTGAGATTAGGATGGCCCCAACCCTTTTGGCTTTTTGGAAGGCCTTGAAGACCTGGCTTTATGCCCAGGCCTGGGGCCCCGAGTGTGTGAAGGGGCCCGTTTCATGGTTGTGCTGATACTGACGGTTTTTAAAGATCTCTTGGCTGCATTTATATTATATTTAATTTTTGTACTGTTTTTAATGGTGAATGTTTTTATTGTTAGCTACTGAGAGTCACTGGTCTGAGATGGGCAGCTATATACATTGAATGAATGAATGAATGAATGAATGAATGAATGAATGAATGAATGAATGAATTAATTAATTAATTAATTAATCTACTGTCTAATTGGATTTTTGTAGCCCTGCTTTAGATAGGGCATTCTATGGATGGAGGAAAAGAGGAACTAGGGATCAAACCACCAAGGAGGGAAATAGAAATAGTATTATTAATTTTATCCTGTTTTTAAAAACAGAATTTAGAGTAGATTACATACAAAACCCACCTATTTTGTTTTGGCATCTTGCTAAGTCAGGTCCTCTTAGTTTCAGAAGCAAATGACTATTGTACATTTGCAGAACCATTTTCATGCCTGTCAAATTGCACTTTCCTCCTCATTTGTATAAAATATTAGAACCGTGGATGGGCACATCAGAGGCATGTGTATACTTCCATAATAGGGGCTGAGAGCAAAGTTATGCAGTATGGATTCAGAACGGAAACAAGCAAAAGTGCTTTGGATTTGGAATGAGCACCCTCACTGTTCTTGTCAACACTACCTTAAAGGAGCCACACTTTTTCTTGGGATTCTATGATGGTCATGTAGACTCAGGAAAATATTCATCTGAGTAAAGAAGGTATTAAGGCGGTGTCAGGAAGTGGTTGCACCCTGCTGGCGCCACTGTAATACCTCTTGAACTCAAACATATGTTTTCCTCAGCCCGCACTGCAAGCAGATACAGGTGTGGCTCCTTGAAGAAATGATCAGCAGGTCTGCTGAAGCTGACTCTGCCAGATCCAAGGCACCTTGGCCTGCTTTAGATCCAAATACTGCACATTTTCATTGAAAGGCAAATTGCTGTTTCAAAAATAGCTTGTCTGCAGTATTTGTACGGCTTTTCTCCTTACAAAGCAAGTTGTAAAAAAACCAAAAAACAAACACCCCACCCCCCCCCATGCTAACATTTTATGTAACAGAGGGGATGATCCAGTTTCTTTTTTTCTATCCTTATTCCTATAAAACATAATTTTTTTTCCCATCAAGTTTTTCTCCTTGGGCACATCTAAGCTAAAAGCTTTGTGTAGGCATTGCCATCAGCAGGAGATAAATTGGGTTTTCCCACACATTTTGTTTTATCTCAAGTTATTATGCAGTGTGAAATATGTACCGTAATTGAATCATGATCCATGAAAGAACCAATCAAATTCTAAAATATGACTGTATTCATCAATTGATTTAAAAGCTATCTATCTGTCTATATCTATCTATTTATCTATCCATACATACTGCCCTAACATGATTCATATAAAACAAGAAAAGAAACACTGTTTAATGAAGCAATGAAAAAAGCAAAAGGAGGCAAAAATAAATAAATAGAGACGTGTTTGCCAAATACTTACCAGAATAAATGTTACTTCCGTTCCAGAATTCAGTGGAGGAAAAACAATGCCAGAAGTTCTGCAGGAGTTAATTCTTCTGGTCAATGACATTAAAGACCCTGCACATGAAATGCACAGACATGGTACAAAACTGAAGTGCCTAGATGCTAGTCTAGAGTCAGAGAAAAGTCTTCTACCATCTCACCATTGAGGCCGCACCTTGAGTTCAACCCAACTGTCTGGAATCTCTAACTACCTATTCTTATTTTTCTCTGCTTCACTGATTTCACCACCTTTTCTTCACTTAGCATCTTTTCTTCTCAGCCCCCAACTCTTTTCCCCTCATTTCTACAGAAATGAAAATAAATATAGACAAAGAAAAGAAGACGAAGGCACCCTGCTGTTGGCAAGGTTGAATTTCCATTTGAACAGGTACAAGTGGGCAAAAGGTCACAATAGTTATTATATTCTTCTTCCATTTGAAGAAGTGTATGGCATTGTTTTTTTTTTTTAATGCATTTTTTATAGAAGTTGTTAAATTCATAAATAAGAAGCCAGTGATCTCTTTTACGGATACATTGTGAAATGATATGGCATACATTTTGATGTATTGAAAATAAAAATGCTGTTCAATTTGACAAGCAAGCATAAACTGTTCCATGTTACCAACGCACAAATCAAATTTGATACACAAACAAATCTATTCCACTATTATGTTACAATGATTTCCAATCTCTTCTGCTTTTATTATTCCATTCTTAGATTCTGTTACTCTGTAGTGCATTCTAGTTTCTCATATAGATTTAGAACAGACCTTATTGGCTTTGCAGAATAAATGATAAACTCTAAAAGCAGGACATAATAGCTTAATATGTTACTCATCCATTTGCCATCATATAAAAAATTAGGTAATAGTTAAATACTATACAGAGAATAGACACATATTTTCTCTGGCCTTATAATTATAGAATTTAGTCATCAATTAAAATTGTGTAGTAGTAGATTCAGAGAAGACTTAAGAATAAAAGTTGAAATAACGTATTGTTGCTATGTGGGATTACCTCTACAAAATATGTGTGTTCGTGTGCTTGAGGATCTTGATTATCATGAATAACCAAAGTCAGAAATGACAGTTAAAAAGATTTCTTCTTGACATTTTTCCAGTCTTTTCTAAAAATTGTTTCAGATGTAGAACTTTTTAGCATTCACATCTTACAGGGCCTTTTCATCTGTCTAGTTTTAAGTATTTCCTGCTAGTTTGTTGTGCATATTGGAGAGAGATTGTAATTTAGCTTTTGTGTATGTTTAATTGTATTTGAATTTTGTGAGCAGAACTGCAGTCTGACTGGGCGATGCTTTGTAGAGGTATTCAGAAATAAATCTCAGGGGCTGAAATAACATTCCCAAACATGAGCATAGGATTATAATAAACCTACCATATAAGCCTGCAATAATCTGGACAACTATTACATAGCAGTAAACAGAGTATTCTTTATCACTTTGCTACTACCTAAGAGTCATAGAGATCTTTGCAGTCCATGTATAGTAGCCATAATTCCTTCCTGACTATATTACCATATTTCATATTTCCCAGTCCAACAATTAGTTAGTAAAGCTAGAACTATAGTACATGGTTGCTCATTTCTTTGAAATACTGCACCTGATACAGGATACATAAGAATGTCTATCTGAAGAATCCCTGCAGAAATCTTTGTGGAAATGTATGGTATCATTCAGAAGACATTTCAAGGAGAAAAGGAGGATTTGAAGAAGAAAAAATAGAGACAAAAATGCCACTCTCCCCCCCAAAAAAGGATATTAAAGTCACTGTGAAACCAATAATATTAGACTATTTTTTAGAATGAAAAAATCAGTTGGATAAATAGTTCTGAAAAACAAGTCATCCTTGGCAATAAAGAATAAAACACTGTACTGAATATAACATTTGTGAAAAGAGGGGCAAAAAAACCCCAAAACCCATTGAGAACTAACTTTTTAAAGAATGGTAATAAGGAAGCATTGACAGTTTTCAGGAAAATAATTCAATACATGTTCTGCTCTGTCTCCACTACATGGCAATTAGACTATCTGAGAAGGAAAGCAATTTTCTTTGATTTGCAGGAGGTAAACTCACTGGCGAACCTGATTAAAGCAAGTTGAAGAAAGATTTGGCCAACTGAAAAGACATGGCAACGCAATGATAATTCCCTTGTCAACATTTCCAAAAAAGATGAAGTTCTAGGTTTACCTGCAACACCCATCTTGGTAACCTAGTATTTCTAAAAAAAACACAAAAAACACATATTTACAAATATTTGCTTTAATGCTGAAACAGTAAGTGAGCAATCTAGTGAGAAAACACCGTCCCCATCCCATCAATGAGAATTGATCCACAGCAATCTTATACTCAGCTTGCAGAGGTTCCCTACACTATTTGTTAACGTTAATGAGGGAGCAACATCATGATAAATCCATGAGAACATTCTTTCAGCATTCAACATTTTGTCTACTGTTCCGGGATGACACACATCATTAAAGGAAACCACCTGGAACTTCATCTGCCACATCAGTAGAAGGCAAGCGGGTGGGGTGTCAGATGAAGAGAAAGAGAGGGGTGAAGAAATAGAAATGTTACTTTTTATTATTATTATTTTATAGGCATGTACAGGCAAACTTCTTTCTTACACCTGCTCATTCCCTCAGTGAATTAAAACAAGTATCTCTAGAAGCACTTATCAACTGTATGTTCTGTCTTTTTGTGCATAGTTGTAGCCTTGAAGAACTAGTGATGTGCTTTATGATAAAAGTTACAGATCCAGATGTCCCTTATTAGACATGAACATAGGAAGTATGAGCTTGTTGTAGTCAATATTGGCCTGCCATACCACGTTCTTTTAAGCAGTACTGAGGATCTATGTGAAGTGCTTTGAGCATTCAAATAATACTCCCTGTTGCCCCAATATCTTAGGACAATATAGTACTCTTCTACCCTCAGTGAATACCAAAAGTGTATGTTAGAGTGAGGATATCATTTGACAGAGGAAATGGATATGTCCGGCAATCTAATGCATAGATTCATTTTCTAAAATCTGATAGCACAGAATGATTTACCAAGATACTCTACATTTGCATGTACTGTATAACATTAGCATATATTAATATATTACTCTCCATTTCATTTTTTATTATTTTTATTATTTTTATCTTTTTACCATTTGTATCTTTTATCTTTCTTTTTCAAAAGGAAGTGTGTTTTGCTACTCCTTATCAGGATAAATAATCAATACAAAATAAAATAAAAGCAAACAAAAGAGGAAAGTATGAAATGCTCAACATATTTAATAAACACTGTTAAAAGACATTATTTTGATACTAATGTTGCTTTACATTTATTTAACCTTCATAATTGGAAGCATCCTATTGTATACTCTAAAAGCATGTTTTCATATGGCCTAAGGCCCTTCCTGATTCATCAAAAAAGTTCCCATCCTGAGAAAGGTAGACATGTACAGAAAGGAAGGATGAAATTGTCCCTTTCCTTTCCTTTCCTTTCCTTTCCTTTCCTTTCCTTTCCTTTCCTTTCCTTTCCTTTCCTTTCCTTTCCTTTCCTTTCCTTTCCTTTCCTTTCATTTCCTTTCCTTTCCTTTCCTTTCCTTTCCTTTCCTTTCCTTTCCTTTCCTTCCCTTCCCTTCCCTTCCCTTCCCTTCCCTTCCCTTCCCTTCCCTTCCCTTCCCTTCCCTCCTCTTATTCATTTCACATCAGTTGGCGACTTTTTAAAAAAAAATTATCTCCAACATATATTTTCTTTAGTACACGGATTTGCTAAGATACCTCATGTCATACCTTGATTTCTGCAAGTGTTTTCCACAACAGAAGTATGTTTTTCACTAAAACATTAATTTTTAATCACATTCTCACTTAATATACATATTCTTAGACTTCTTTTGTTTTGTGATCTAAATCACAGTATTCTGAGAAATCTAAATATTGAAGAAATCCATTTCACATACTGGTTTAGAAAGTGTGAATTTATTTCAGAATGTGAAATAAAATTCTGCTCCCTCCCTAATATAGGCAGATAGGAAACTTCAGTCAGCAGCTGTTTACATCAGCAAGTTTTGACATCAGAATCCATAGACAGAAAAAAAAAAGTCATTTCTTGTAGACATACATCCTGCAGCATAGCAAATTCTAACGTCAATTTTCATATTATATATTATTAGAGATTGACAAAGATGTCATTTTTATTTTCCCTGCATTCATTATCTTTAATATTACATCTTTTCCCCTCTTACTTATAAAGAAAGGTGAAAAATTTGGTAAATCCTTACTAAAAAAATATGTCACAGGATCCTTGATTAATATATGCATTTTCAAGAATGATATTATAAACTGGGCATAAAACATTCAAAAGCCCAAAGGTGAAATTATCTTTTGATTTAATTCAAGCATAGTTTAACCAGCAATTTTATGCACAATCCAGGAAGCAAAAGACAAGCAAAAGCAAACAATGTATAAAGAAATATGTTTGTGAGCAAGGAGCTACAATAATAATTAGTTATGCATCCTTATGTATTAACTCAGGGATACAGAGAGAGTTGTTAACTCCTTAAGTGTCTTTGGGGATTAATTTTATTTTATATCTTTCCTCAAATATACTTTGCATCACTGCATGACCTAATTACACTTAATTACAACTCTTGTAATATTTTGAGGCTACAAACCTGGAGATTCTAGCACACTGAAATACTGTACATGTTTCCTCTTTTTTTTTTTTTTTTAATGTTACCCTCAGTCTCCTAGTGCTGATGACACTTTTTCACTCCTTCTTAATGCTATTCCTTTCAGATGTGTGGAACTACAATTCACATTATCCTCTGTCAACATGGCTATTTTCCAGTATACCTGAAGAGCATTATCCTGCACTTTTCTAACATAACATCTATTTCTAGGGCCACTTGGGATGTGGGTGTAAGTGTGGCTTGATAATTTAAGAATGCCTTTTTTCATCAAAAGTGAAATTGTACTTAGACAATGGTAGCAGATTTCTTCTATTAAACAAGCTCTCCCAGCCAGATGTGCTTCCAAGGGGACTAAAAGAAAGCACACGGTAGAAGATGTTTGGCTTCTTTTTGTTAGACTTCTGTTACCTATACTAAGAAAAAATGTCCATGTGGAAGTGTGCACCCATTTCTAAGTTTTCCCCAATGAGGCACAAAATAGATAAAAAGATTTGCCAAGGGCACAAAGCAGAAGTAGACATTCTGTCAAGCCTATGCTTTCATTTGTCAGGGAATAGGGTTATATTTGGTGTTACATTGGATCTGATTTTTTAAAATTGCCTTGAGCAATGCTACACATCTGTCTGAAATTCAGAGTATCTGCTTAACCATACTATAGTAAGCTGAATAAAACAGTCTTCAGCCTGGCGCATCTCACAGACCATCATCCATGTCTTATCCAGCACTGGTGAGCAGTAGTTCTTGTCTACCTGTTGTTTTCCTTTGGAGAGATGACACTTGCATAAAAGAGGAATGTGTATATGAATAAGGTTTAAGAGGTCTTTGTCTAGTTCAGAATGCACAGGACACTTTTTGGGTAATGTATTTTTGGTTTCATTGAGGAAGGACACACTGTAGCTTCTTTTCCCTTCAGATTACATTAATATGAGGAAGCATGGGATTATCACATTTCAAGCAAATAGCAACATCACGTCTTAGTAATCAATTTCTTACTGAAACACATAGGCAGCATCACTGTGATGTCACAATGACCATTCTGTACTCTTCAGGTAGGGAACATCAATACAGAGTCAGAGTGTTTCACTGAAACATATAGGCAGCATCAACAAGAGGTTTCAATTTCACCAATTTCAGTCAAAAGGTAATGCCAATCTCTCTTCTTTAGGCAGATGTAACAGTGCAGATTCACAAGGGGTGAAATTTAGGTATTTTTTTCCTTCACCATGAATAGTTTTAAAACACTAAGCAAATGTTGCCTTAAATATGTCTTTTCATCTATATCTTTTGCCAATAAAATACCCTCCAAAAGATGACAGAGATTTCCCTATTCCCATCTCATCAACAAATACATACTTCATCTGCCAATTCTCAAATAATACTCTTTAGTAAGTACATCTTGATTCTAAATGTTATAGAAGGTTAATTTCTATATTATCAGTGATGAGATTTTTCTCTCAGAAACCAACAAGATGCTAATTATACTTGGAGATTAATAAACTTTGGAGAAGGGAAAAAAAAATAGCCAATGTTTTCTGTGGAAGTAGAATTAAATCAGAAGATTATGGGCAATTATTGTGATATTTCTTCACATTTTTTTCTGAAGCAAGCATGCCTATAATATTTAACTAATTAAAAATACCATCAAGAATCTTCAGCAAAGAAAGCATACAAATCAGTTCATAAAAAAAAGAAGAAGTAAACTTTAGAATATCATTTCTGACCATAAAAACAATCAAGAAAATGGAGCAAATTAAAGTGATATAAGTTCTAGATGTATCACTCTTTCATGTAAGAGAAGATTTGGAAAGGCGATAACTTTTTTAAATGCCTTGACGAAAAACATTTTTCTGTGACAAGCTGTTTGCTGTAGGAGACACCACAGAGATGAACTAAAAGTTCTATGTGGAAAGTTTGTCTTTGTAATGAGGTTTTTAGAGAATGTGTGAGGTGCCATGAGTTCTCTCAATGAGGATCTTCATTTCACAGGTGTGGTGCAGTTTGCCATAACCAAACTGAAGGCAGTGTGGTTTATACATCCAATGCTCTTCGTACTGCCTTAGCTCCTTAACTGGAAAGACTGGGAGAGGCTTCTGTGCATGTGTACTCCAGGCACAGCTGCTGAATCTAATTATTGGGACTGCCCAAGAAGGCCACAGAAGCAAAGCAAAGAGAAGCAATGTAGCTCCTTTGCTTGGGTTTGGAAGTACATGGGTAAGGAGGGACAGTTATTTTCCAAAGTACCTTTGAAGAGGAGCTAAGCATAAAATTTCACTGAAGAGAAGCACCTCTTAGCATTAGTAATGTTTTCAATTCATTTGAGATTCACATTGATGGGGAAAAAAACAAGTTGAAAGTGTTCATCCAAGTCTGTCACTCTTTTTATAAAATGTGATATACGAAAAGGCAAATGTGGAACAGAATATACATGTCATAAATAAATAAAATTTTAAAATATTAATTGAGGAATTATAGAATGATTGTATAGAATGAAAGTGAATTTCAAGAAATATCTTTTGAAATGGAAGAATTGGACATAGAAAGCATAAAAGGCTAGAAATTGTTTTGATGGATCACAGTTGACTAATGCTCCATTTCATCCAAAACTCATGATTTTAAGAATGACCATCCAAATAACCCAGAGAAACTCAGTTAAGCTATGTTATGATCATACCCATAATTCCTAGTTGTAGTTTTACTGCTGCCTTCCATAATTAATCCCCCCTATTTTCCTAATTCTCCTTTTCCACTGAATACCCCAATGGACTGATATTCCATTATGAATCACAATTTTTTTCTTAGTTGTTAGATTACCTAATTTTCAACAATGACCTGTGTCTCTCTCTGACCCCAAACACCCATTTTCAAAATGCACATTATTGCATCTAAATTAATAACTAGGAACCTGAGTCTTTTTATGTAAAATATATGAGTGATGCCCAGTATGTAGATTTGTTCATCTCAGTATTTATTCTCTCTTTTTTCCAAATCTCTTCCAAAGAAATGGGGGTTTTTTGGCAAGGCATTTGGCTGAATCCCTTAATCCTTATCCCCAGGTGCAGTTAAACCTGGTTTATTCGTATTCCAATCCTTTATTATTTGGGGGCTTCTGCCACATATTCTACTGTTAGTTTAACTAGCTTAATTGTTCCCAGAACTGAAAAACATACAGAGATTTTGCAGAGTTCCTTTGTATCACCTCTTCCCATGTGCATGTGGGCATTGATACAACACTGCAAGATAAGCAAACAACCACAAAACAATCTTAACAATATCTGTTAAAAAAAACCCAACAACCTGTTAAGGATTTCAGTAGGAAATCAGTGATAAGTTTCTCCCAAATAGACTAGAGAAACCCAAACGATCTGCCCAAAATTAACACAAATGTTTGAGAAGGTTGCATATATACTACTTGTGATTTTTTTTTAATGCTCTGTATGGAGATTTATACAAAACATAGATTAGGAAGATTTCAAAATGATGACAAATGTGCCTTTTCCAGCTACTTTTCATAAAAGCAGAGGCACAACTTTGATGGATGGAGTTATGCTTGTGACTCTGACAGAGACCTATTCTTCTTTCATAATCTTAAGTAACTCTACACACATGGAATATATGTCCCCTTCCATCCTGATTTTTAGCAACCCAGTAATGTAGAGATGCAAGGAAAGCCATATATGAACTGAAGGGACTAAAATCGGCTAAATGACAAATTCTGTAGGCAAAGAAGAAAATCAGGAATTTAACAAAACATACCCCCTACCTCCAGCAGTGGAAGTTTTTTAATACACCGGTTTTATTTTACAAAAAGTGTCCATGTAATTCAGGATTGCAAAATCCATGGTGTATTCTTGAGGCATCCTTAAATCAAGTTAACTGCCTTGTTCATCTTCATTCCTTGCTATCCTTGTCTATCTATCTATCTATCTATCTCCCAGTGATTTTCATTATCTCTTTTAGACAATCGGCTTTTTGGACCAAGTCACTATTTAATGGTTTTGTTTACAAAATTCGGTAGTGCTACGGGCATGCATAGGTCTGTATTAAAAGCAACAAGATTAAAATAACATAAACAGGCAGAGCTTCGTGGAATATAGTATTTTGAGAGATTGTACTATTGCAGTGAAAGACTGAGGCAGTCTGAGATAACATAGTATTTAAAAAGTGCTCATACTGCAAGTAATCCACAACATAGTATTCTGGAGTAGTTTCTGATCACCCACTGTACGTGCACAGAAGACACTCCTGCTAACCAAACTGGCTGCCCTCCTCTGTTGATTAGAAGGAACAATTTATTTTGTTCAACCAGAACATTTCTTCAAAGCATTTCTGGAAGAGTAATTGTAGTGACTGAATATTACATTCTAAGCAATAGCCACAAAAATATTTAGAGAAATGCAGAACTCTTGTATTTGGCTTGTAAACATTTGGCTTGTAAACAACTGAATGATGTACAATTGAAGATAATCTCAGGAATGTTTCTACTGACATAAATGAAGGCCCAGTCTGCATAGGTATGGTGTGATTGCCTGCATTAAGGAGACTTCATACGTAGAGCTGTTTATATGAAACTTTCCACACATTAAAATCCCTTCCTATCAGGGTTCCTGCTCATGTTTAGCTTCAGTGTAACTCTTGAACAAAAGATATTTATTTTTCCTATGTACTACAAGAACAGCATTCAAAGGATGTTTTTCAATTTAGTAATGAATAACAAATCCTATGCAGATTTCCTTTCAATTGTTCAGCTACATGTGGAGAGCCACAAGCCTTAAATGACAATGACCTGGCCATCAGGACACACACTTTGGTAACTGAATTACAGTAATGAGCTCTGCATTATGAAGACTATCCAGAAAATCAACTTTGTTCAGCTTTAACCACCATTCTTCCTCCTAAAAATGAAACCATAATCACTACTCTTTTACTGTGTATAGTGTGTTGCTCACCATTTATTCTTAATGTTAACCCTTAAGAGCACCAGCACTCACATAGGAATCATCCACATGCTTCTAACTGTTAACTAACTGCTCTTCAAAGATACCATGCTAAACACTCTTTAAGGGCATGCCCTCATAATGGTGCTTTTCTTTCATCCCTGGCCATAGCTGAAGTTTCTTAACTTCATTTGTCTGATATGATGTTAAACGGTATATATCTATCATCTTCCAACACAAATCTTGCTATAGATATGATTTCAAGCATATCAGCAGTGGCTGTAATGATGAAGTAGTCAGACTGGAATCCACCCAGTTCCTATTGGGTTCCAACTACAGCATACAGCATACAGCATACAGCACCCCCCCCCCCCCGCTTCTGGTCACTTGGCATTCTCCTACCTGGCCATTGGTTTGTGTTGCTGGACTGCCATGTTACCAGGAGAAGAGGAGGAGGAGCAAGTTCACTAGAGGGCATGGTAGATCTCTCTTTAAAAAGAGGTCTTTAAAGCAGTAGAAGGAAGCAGCTGTAACAAGACTTCTATGAGGATCAGCTGAAGTGCCACCTGGAAACTGGCACCAGATATTTATTTTGTTTCATAGAATGGTTAAATTAGCAATCGTATAGTAGCTGCTACTGGAGGAAGAGTGCCAGGTCTCTGGTTTTCAGGTTCCCATTCTTCAAGCACATCCCATTACAATGTTAAGGTCAACCAATGGTGGTTATTTTCCTCATCCGGCATATGAGAAGGGGGATGCTGGTGGGAGGGAAATGCAGCTTCTCAATCACTACGCCTTAACTTGCCCCATATAAAACTGTCAGGACAGCATCACTGGCCAGCCTTGTTACCAAGGCAGAGTCAAAATTGGCTATGGGGGAGAACACATCATGCTCTTCTGTGCTACCTTATGGAGCAAAGCCCATTAAATCAGCTGTCTGGATGTGCCCACAGTCTTGGTTTTCGGGAACATCTTCTCACTGGCTGAAAACAGGTTTTTGGACTTCTGAGTTTATACAGATAAGTGAGCATGAAACCTTTTAGCTTACGTATTCTATACTCAGCCCACTTTTATTATTTGACACTTGTAATGTATTTGTCAGGTGATTCTGATTCTCACAGAGTACAGAAGGAAAAAATCCTTTCTGTAATAACAACAAAAAACTTTGTACAGGAGGTACCAAATAAAACTGAAATGACTATATACCCATTTGATTGTGGGGATATATTGTACCCTTGATATTACAGGTATATTGGTTCCATATTTGTTTCTGAAGACAATTCAAGGTGGTAGTATTAACTATTAATGGTTTGACAATTCTTTTGATCTAAAGTTTAAATAGTGGTGGTAAGAGACAATCTCTTTGGGATGCCTTAATTAAGAGAGATCATCTAGCTGATCACTTGTTTCTGGAAGAGAAGCGAAGGGAAGGGAAAATATCCCTCTACTAAACAGAGGAAATGAAGTTGCTGTGATCATGTGGATTTGTTCAGTCGTTAAGTTGTGTCCAACTCTTCGTGACCCCATGAACCATATTACACCAGGCCTTCCTGTCCTTCACTGCCTCCCTGAGTTTGCTCAGTTTCATGCTCATTGCTTCAGTGATGCTATCTAACCATCTCATCCTCTGCCATCCTTTTCTCCTTTTGCCTTCAATCTTTCCCAGCATCAGGGTCTTTTCCAAGGAGTCCTCTCTTTGCATTAGGTGACCAAAGTATCTGAGCTTGAGCTTCATTATCAATCCTTCGAATGAGCAATCAGGGTTGATTTCCTTTAAGACTGACTGGTTTGACCTCCTAGCAGTCCCGGGGACTCTTAAGAGTCTTCTCCAGCACCACAGTTCAAAGGCATCAATTCTTCGGCGCTCAGCCTTCTTTATGGTCCAGCTCTCACAGCCATACATTACTACTGGAAAAACCATAGCTTTGACTATGCGGATCTTTGTCGGCAAGGTGACGTCTCTGCTTTTTAATATGCTATCTAGGCTTGCCATAGCTTTCCTCCCAAGGAGCAAGCGTCTTTTAATTTCATGGCTGCAGTCTCCGTCTGCGGTGATCTTGGAGCCCAAATAAATGAAGTCTGTTACTGCTTCCATTTCTACCCCTTCTATTTGCCAGGAATTGATGGGTCCAGATGCCATGATCTTAGTTTTTTTAATGTTGAGTTTCAAGCCAGCTTTTGCACTCTCCTCTTTCACCCTCATCAAGAGGCTCTTTAGTTCTTCTTCACTTTCTGTCATTAGGGTGGTATCATCTGCATATCTGAGGTTGTTGATGTTTCTCCCTGCAATCTTAATTCTGGCTTGTGATTCTTCCAGCCTGGCATTTCTCATGATGTACTCGATCATGTGGATAAAAGCATACAATTAATGCTCAATGGTTTTATATTAATTTCTTTTTTACTGAATTTGTCATTGTTTAAAATTATTGCTACAATTTTGTTTAGATCATGATAAAATAATAACTTTTATCATTTCCCTAAGACTTTTCACAATATTATAGTTTGTCTGCTAGATCATGGAAACAATTTTCCTGTAATATATTCAGTCGCTACTTAGCCCCGCTAATGGATGCATAGTGAGCAGCTGAAAAGTGCAGGCTGCTGTTTCAGTCTCATTTTTAGAAAAAAAAGTATCATTATTCAAAGGAGAACATTGTTTTTAGTGATTGCAATACTTGGTGGCAGATCTTGGCAATAAAATTTTCTTCATCATACTGATATATTAATGCACTGAGTTTCCACTATACATATAGCCATATTGTTCATCTTTTCATCTGCTCATCTTTCCAATCTTGAACTTTCTTGACTCATTCAGAAGAGCTTCCAAATCATTAGCATACCTTCAAAATGTTCTTTGTCAGTGTTCTTCCAAAATGTACTGTGGCATGGTGTATGCATGGAGACTACTGGAAAAAATATGCAGGCTCTTTGAGACATGGTTATACATCACTACAGTGGTTAAATAGACTAGAACAGAGGAAGATAAATCATACATGATTGATGCAGAGGTGCACAAATTAACCAGCCTGGGGGCTTTAGCTACTGGGTGCATCCATTGGTTTGCAGGTGGTAGGAGAGCCATTAGGTAAAACAGCTGCTCTACAAGCTTTGCCAAGTAAGCAGCTGTGGATATTTAGCAGCAACATTAGCTGGATGTAGTAACAGTAACATCTGGGAAATGTTACTGATTTGACAAAACAGGATAGTGCTGAGCAAGTAACACTGCTGGAACTATGCATCCCACTGATAGAAGTCAGCTGTTCTACAAGTAACAACTACAAGTGACAACATATAAACTGGAACAGGTAGAGGGGCATATATAGTGGCAGAGGTGAAATTCATTCATGTGGCAATGTTAATAGTGGTGGGACAGCAATGAAAAACCATTACACTATATTTCCACAGGAGAATTATCAATAGCTGAAAACTTGTAACATCAAAAGACAATCAGTACAGATGGTTTCCAATCTCTGGTAGAAGATGTGAAAGAAGGAGAAAACTGGGCAGAGGTAGGGGAGGGAGAACTTCCTATTGGAGCCAAGCATAAATATATAGCACCATGTGTGCATAAATTGTATGTGTGTGTGTGTATATATATATATATATATATATATATATATATATATATATGCCTACCTCAAATATGAGAGTGACACGAACTAAGACAGTCATGCCGGCTCGGACGTCGCCTGAATTAACAAGGTCCGCATCAGATGTTGGGGAACCAGGACAATCTGATGTTGGGCTACTGGAACAAACCATACATGGATGAGACAAGAGAACTTGGAATTGATGGAATGCTACTACAACAGCAGACCTAATGAGAAGGGATATATGAAATGTATGAGGGAACTATGGATAGACAGAAGGCCTACATCCACACTAACTGAGAAGAAAGGGCATGCGAAGCTGGAGAAGCTGGAGAAGTACCAGGGCCTGAAGGAAGAAATAGAGAGGTTGTGGAAAGTAAAGGCCAAAGTGGTCCCAGTGGTGGTAGGAGCACTTGGGGCTGTGACTCGTAAGCAGGGAGAATGGCTCCAACAGATCCCAGGAACAACATCAGAACTCTCTGTCCAGAAGAGTGCAGTGTTAGGAACAGCTAAGATACTGCGCAGAACCCTCAAACTCCCAGGCCTCTGGTAGAGGACCCGAGATTGAGGAAGACACGTATCAGCCATAGGGGTGAGAGGGGAATTTTTTTAATATATGTCTATGTCTATCCATCCATCCATCCATCCATCTGGGAGTCAGGTGGGATATAAATTTTAACAACAACAACATCCACTGGTTTTATTTTGGCATTTTAATAATGTGTGTCTGTGTGTTTGTGTGTGTATTTGTGTGTTGCCATCCTTCCCTAAAGATCCTGAGGCATACAGGCTTTGCCCCCAAGCTTTTGACATTGATCTAAAGAAAATCTGAAGTGCAATTCTGAGTGCACTTGGCAGAAGGCACTTTGTGTTCTTGCTATGAACCCTACATTATTAAGAACTCTGACTGAACATGTATATGACCCCCTTCAGATCTATCCACTAAAGAGGGGAAGGCAGGAGGTTAGTGTTGATTAGAGTGGCCCACTTTATTCCCTTGTATTATTCAGTCAGATCTGGCTAAATGCTGTATAGATATATACCCGACAGTTTGCTGATAACAAAATCATTAATGCTACATAAAGAGTATGTTTGTGAATGTGCATGTATATACAAATACAAAAAAAAACTTACAGAGGAAGCTCAGAATATGGAGGACTATATGTTAACATCATCAGAGAAAGCTATCCAGGTTCATATCTAGTTCTGGAATTGGTGGCAATAGGAAGCCTACCATGTAGTCAAATAGACCACTTTGCCCTAAGTAGAATTGCTTAGACTAATTCTATTTCAGCATACTGTATGCCACACAGTGGAATGATAATATTCCAATAGCCAATGGTGTACTAAAGAACTATTCAAAATGATGTCTTGTCTTTAGGGTAAAAAAGGTGACAGGGAGCCAGGGAAACTGGCTGAAAATCGGGAAGGTGTCATTCTGGCTACCAATATCCTACTGGTAGAACTGAGCATAGAATGTGATCTAGTGAGCAGCATATCACATATAATTTCAAAATCAATTACAGATGATGAGGCGATTGGTACGATACCTGTGTCTACACCGTTAGAGAAGATGTCAGAGACTATAGCTGAAACACAGCCATGGATTGGGTTGACTCCAAACAGGAAGCTAAGGTGAATTGGCCTGGGAGAGAACTGGGTAACTCCATTGCTGCCTAGACTACAGGTTTATCCTCAATACTCTTGTCTTGTAGCACTTATTGAGCTATGCATAGGGCAGCATCCCCCTACTTTTATGTATTAACCTTTTAGCTGTCATATTCTCATTTTTTGGTATGCATTCCTTGTGATTTATTGACTCTTTATCATCCCTATTTTCTTCCAGAGAAAATAAAATCTAAAACCATTTAGCACGAAGGCCTATGCTTTAGCTTCACCTCAAGTGTTCTATTACCTCTTTCCAAAAGTAAATGTTAAAAAGAATTGATTCATTCTGATTTAATCAAATAATGCATCTGGGTATGTTCAAAGTGCAGTTATGCTTCAGTTATGCAAGCAGTTCCATTTTGGGATGTAAAAGGCAATTACATTTTCTTAATTTATTATAAGAAAGAAAAATGGAATGATCAGCTTTCTATCATCTGCTTAAGAAGACACAGCAAGCTTCACCTTTTCAAGAATGAATGAACAGAGTGCATAGAAGGCAAACTTATAGCCAGTTGGAATCCACGTATAAATGGAAATGTTCACCTACTGCTTCTGGTTATTCCAGCTGTCACTGCAGCCTCTCCTGCAAATTAGCCTGAGAACAAGCTGCCCATGTAAAAAGTTTAGAGTGCAGGTCTGGTTTTTCAGCAAGGGGCTCTCCTTTGCCAGTGTGTCCTTTTCCTAAGCTTGAAAAAGATGAAGAAAGAGAAGATGGAATAAAGAACTTCTTCAGAGATACTTGCAGTTTTCCTTCTGCACTAACTGCACTAGGTCTCTTTGCTTCTTTGCAACCAAGGACTAAAAAGGCCTTTCTGAAAATCATTATAAAAATTGTTAGAATAAGAACTCACCCACCACAAGAATCAGTAGCGTAATTATGCTTATACTTACGTCCATGAATGTATTATTATGTACAGTGGTACCTCTACTTACGAACTTAATCCGTTCCGTGACTCTGATCGCAAGTCGAGTTGGTCGCAAGTCGAAGTAAAATTTCCCATAAGGTTCAATGTAATTACCATTAATCCGTTCTGGTGTCCGCGGACCACGCGTCAGGGGCAGAAAAATGGCCGCGGACCACGTGGAACGGGCGGAAAAATGGCTGCGGACCACGTGGAACGGGCGGAAAATGGCCGCGGACCACGTGGAACGGGCGGGAAAATGGCCGCGGACCACGTGGAACGGGCGGAAAATGGCCGCGGACCACGTGGAACGGGCGGGAAAATGGCCGCGGACCACGTGGAACGGGCGGGAAAATGGCCACGGACCACTTGGAACGGGCGGGAAAATGGCCGCGGACCACGTGGAACGGGTGGGAAAATGGCCACGGACCACGTGGAACGGGCGGGAAAATGGCCACGGACCACGTGGAACGGGTGGAAAAATGGCCGCGGACCACGTGGAACGGGCAGAAAATGGCCGCGGATCCGGTTCGTAAGTCAAGGCGAGTTCATAAGTAGAGGTAAATTTTTGGGGCCGGAGCTGGTCGTATCTCAAAAAATTCGTAAGTAGGAGCGTTCGTAAGTAGAAGTACCACTGTATATGTTTCTTAACATGTTCTTTGCTGTACTTTTTAGGTAACATCTGTAGGAATGGAATTTGTTATTAATATATCAAGCTGTGCCTACTACCTCATTACACATTTCATGCCTTGAGAGGAGGCAGCTGATTCAGGGCATTTCCTTATCTCTCTTTTTCCCATGGTAAAATACTGGGACTGCTTGTTAGAATAAGAATTAAAGTCTTGGGTAAGTCATACATCAAAGCTGTTATGTTGTATTTCAAGTAATGTATCTGTAATTTTCACATTTTGTAGTTATCTTATTCTCTTACCAGTTGTAAAGCAATTGTTTTCATATTTGGGATTATCTATAATGTGTGTACAGGCTCAAAGTGTCTGATCAACATTCTATATAAAACCTATGTAACCCAGTGGCTCTCACTCTTGGCTTTTTCAGGCACAAGAGACTCACTGTATCCTGCTAGCTTTGGACTAATAAATGATTGATTGGATTCTGTCCAGTTTTGGGCATTTTTGGTGAGTTACTTAGCTATGACAAATATACCTTGGCCATCTAATGCTGATGTATTCCCAGGGGAGTCTATAGGGTGGGTCAAAAAAGTCAAATATGGTGGTTGTGACATTGGATTGAAGTCCTATCTCTTTTGACATGTGCTGTCTGTATGGCACATGTAAAAAAAGTATGGGGCTTTGATTGTGCGGTTGTGGCTACAATATTGACTTTTTGACCCTCCTGTGGACAACCCTGTGTATTCCAAATTGAGTGCAACATCATCTCCTATTAAAATAAAATTTGTGTTCAGTTATTAAATTAATACTAATGTAGCATCCTTGCATTTGTTTCTCCATTCAAGGTATGCAAAAAGTATGGCCAAGATCCACATATAGCTTACCAGTATCCACTTTAGAATTCCAGAGTCCCAACCAAGAATTATTTGTTACTAGAAACCCATGACCCTTTGGGTGATAGTTTCAGAGATATTTCCCTACCTAAACAGAGAAACAGAATGACCAAGGGCAAAAAACCAGTGGAAGTGTGAGTGACTTGTGACTTGCTGCTGGCTTCCTCATTGACTTTGCTTGTGGGAAGCTGGCAGAGATTGTCAGAAATCTTCCTTCCTTCCTTCCTTCCTTCCTTCCTTCCTTCCTTCCTTCCTTCCTTCCTTCCTTCCTTCCTTCCTTCCTTCCTTCCTTCCTTCCTTCCTTCCTCCCTCCCATGAATACAACTATATAAATCTATGTAAGAGGTACACTATATATAAAACTATATATAGTGCAAAAAATGATTAAATATGCACAAGTTCAGTTAGGAACCATCAGTGAGATAATGTATGTAAATGTCTTCAGCTTTTGGAAAAGTCGGCAGTGAAGTAGCTGCAGAACTGAAATTATGATGTATTAGTAGTCTGACAGTAAGACTCTGTCAATGTTAAGAAACACCCACAAATTCTTCCAAAAATTCTTTGCCTTGATCCTAAATTCCTGCAGATCCAATTCAATGAAATTTTATTTTATTGGGCATAAATTCCAGATTTAAAAATTAATCCATGGAAAGGAAAGCTAGATTCAGTGAGCCTTTTCTAGGAACAATAGCAACAGAAAAATAGTTATTAGATGGAAAAGGCATCCTTATGTCTGTTTTGACTGAAAGGTACATTAAAAAAATAATTCTTTGGAAAAATAAAGAACTCTGTTATCTCTGTGCAGGAATCAGTCCTTTTGTGTGGGCACAAAATGCTTTATGATGGTGGTGGGAATACTATCAATGGTATTTCATGACAAGCATAATCAAGAGTAGAAGGATTATTTTAATATCTTCAGTACAGCGCCTCATATCATTCAGCAGTATACAACATAGGCCTTTATCAATCCCTTAAACCTTTAGCCACATTACCAGTTAAGGTTGCTAAGCAACAACAAAATAGTTATTGTCACAGTTCTACCAACGACAACAAAAAAAATCTGCAGTGAAAATCAAGAAATGAAAACAGATATAATCTCCCTTTACCTTTAAAATAACTCAATTTGTATACCATGTTACACAATCATATAAAAGCATATGGTCAGACTGCAACATCTCAATCTCTGACATTGTCTATATGCTGTGTGTGTCCAGACCAACACACAACAACTCAGAATTGATCTTTTTTGTACATATTGTTTTAATTCAACCTTAGACTATTTCATGTGAATCAGTATGATACTATTTAAATAAATAGAATGTACTTCCTTGATTCCATTATTTAATGTAAAATAATGTACAAATATACAAAGAAACTGAATTATTTTGTTTGCCACAGTTCAGTGGGACAATACATGAAATTATTGCTATCTCACAAATGAAAGTGATCAGTTAACTTAAAATTGGAAAGTTTTTTAAGCCCAAGAGAAAAACGAGTCCAAGGGTGCACTCTATCATCATTTTTCCAATTACCTGAGGTAAAATACTAGCTAGCTCAGGAAAAGAAAAATAGTTATTAAAAAAATTGGCCAGATTTCAAATCAGCTACCTTCCATAAGGTAGGCATAGCCATTATGCTGTTTCAGCACTGCTGTTAAAGGGAACACAGGAAGATATTAGAGGGCAACAGCGTGGCAAGAAAGTAAGATTTATTTTAACAATAATTGTTGATGTAAATCCTGTGCAAGCTATTGCCAAAGTGCCTCAGTCTAGACAGGACCTTCTTAAGCTGGCTTAGATGCAGTATGCAATGCCATAATACAGATATAGGATGGTGGGACAAGGCCAGTTCTGTGTGCATGGAGGCAGAATTAAATGCAAAGGAAGTGGTCCCCACTTGGAGTGTATAGCAGAAGCAGTCATACAACTCCTAGAAAGTTTTGGCTCCAGAATCAAACCCAAAACATGGATCAGATAAGTCAATGACACATTTGTCATCCTAAAAGAAAATAAAATCAAATATGCACTTCAAACACATGTCCAGGGATGAAGTTCACCACAGAGTTTGAGGAAGAAAGCAAACTCCCACTCCTTGACTTTCTTCTCATTAAACAAAATGATGGCAGGAGCAATCCAGGTTTACAGAAAACTGACATACACTTTCCACAGCACCCACCCCACAGCACCCAAGATCAGCTGCTTAAGAACTCTCATCAGAGCAAGAACACACTGCAGCTCACCAACATTCAGAAAGGCACAACTTAACTACCTCCACAGTATATTCAAGAACAACTAACTCCTTCTCCATTTTATAGAAAATGCACTAGGAAACAAAACAAAACAAAACCAAAGAATGGAAAGACACCGCAAGAATCACTGCAATAGCACACCCATACATAAAACTTACATTAGAACACACCAGCAGACTGCCTCAACCACAAGGCATCACAGTGGCCCACAATCCTACAACAATACTACAAAGAATTCTGTGCAAATCAAAATACCACACTCCTCAATGAGATAGAACTAACATTGTATGCAAGATTAAATGCCGGAAATGGAACCGTGGGACAATCAGGATGCCAGCTGCATGAAACAATGAAAGAATACATAACAGCAATAAAAAGCCAGGATCACAAATGTTTAACTGCCACCCATGCACTCAGCACAAGTCACACACTTGACTGGGAGAACAAAGAAATCAAAGAACAAAGAAATAGATCACACAAACAGCAAGAGAGTCAGAGAATTCCTAGAAGTCTAGCACTCAGATAAATGGGCCATCAACACATCAGTGGAACTGGATACAAACTACCAACCATTCAGGCACCTGGTCCAGGCACATGCAACAAACAAGTGAGATAGAGCAACCAAAATAGAGACAACCTCATTCCCAGCAACCAATTTATTGAACCTCTCAGGAAACCTCTGATCACTAACCCATCTCCCTGAGTTCAGATTTTGTACAGATCAGAATACTGCAAGGCAATCCCCAATTCTGAACTATTTGTGGATGAAACCTCATTAGGCTGGAGGATGAAATATCTGCAAAAAGCCTGATCGGTATTGATTTCCCAAAATCTAGGGAACCTGACTACTAAATAAAGGAAGCCATGTGCTGGCTTCTAGCAATTGTAGTCTAATTGCTCCTTTAGAGTGTGGTTTTCTGCTGCAATATATAGTTTCCTCTGATTTTTGAATTGGGTTAGGAAATACTTCAAGCACCCATACAAGGTGCAGAGAAACATCTGTCCGTCCATCCATCCATCCATCCATCCATCCATCCATCCATCCATCCATCCATCCATCCATCTATCTATCTATCTATCTATCTATCTATCTATCTATCTATCTATCTATCTATCTATCTATCTATCTATCATCTCTCTCTCTCTCTCTGAATACATAATAAAGTAAAGTATGTATAATAAAGTACCCCACAAAATTGTTGTTTGGAGAAAAAATAGGAGATAGTGCTACGTATGCTGCCTCGAGCTTCTGAATGAAAGGTGTCATATAAATCAGCCACTCCATCAAACCAATTAATGAACGTTAAATAAAGGCAGACTCTCTGCCTTAGGAATGAAGTTTAAATCCCTGGGGGATAAGAAAATAGATGTTGTGCCAGAGGAGAAAGAAAACCTTTGCTCAAATAAGCCTGAGCAACTGGTGATTTTCCAGGCTCAACACCAAGACCCCAATGACCCGTGCTTACAATCCTGGATGCCTCCCCTTCCCTCCAGTATTTACAGCCTTGGCCATTCGACCTAAGTAAGCAACATGGGGCCATACTTGGTGAACTTGGTGGATCCCAAATTATCTTTGTTAAGCTGGAGTTAAATATCAGATCAGTACGTCAAGCTCTAGCTTCACAGAATAATTTTAGCTGGCAAAAATAAAGGGAAATCCCTTCCCAAATCCCTCTTTGAAAGCTTTGAAGTGCCTCATGAACTTTAATTAGGATTCTTACCACTGCTGAAAGACAGCTATGTATTTAGCTTTTCTGCTAATGGTGAGCCTGAGACAGCCAGTGGAAGAGTACACCAGAGTACCTTTGTACCTTTCTGTACACACTGTAATAAAAGACATAATTATCCAGGATACAGTGCACACAACATGGCATTGATAAATGAATTCCAGTTATCTGGGTTAACAGGAGCAGACTTGAGCTACAGAGTCTCCAGTAATCAATCATTGTGATATTTTGATAGAAATCCTGAAATACTCTTGGTTTTAAAGAGATCCAGACAAATGATCTACATTAACCTAGACTGGCTATTTGGTAATGATCCATTTGGACCTCCCTGCTGGCAACCAAATTGAATTTATACTGGCTTCTAAGCTTATTCTATGGCTGGAACACAAAGAGAAGCCCCTACTTAATTTGGGCTAGCTATTATTAAATGAATGAATGTCATGGAAAGGAGACCAATACAGATTGGACAGGCTTTATTGTGTTTTCTACACTTCTATCCTATAAAGATGTCCACTCCTTATTCCCTTTACTTTTTTTTACATGAGGAATGTTGGACTGGGCCATTGTAAGCTATTTTTGCATTTCTGACAAAATTCCCCCATTGAGCCCATCACTTTAGAACTCAGTTTTCCTACTTTTCTTTTTACATCTGCTAGTTAAATAGAAAAGAGGAATCCCCTATGCATTTGATATATTGATTTTTTTAAAAAAAACCATGCAAATTATATCGGCAGGGAGGGATTGTTATAATTATTGTGATCAAAGCAGACTTGGAAAGATAACTTAACTCTTTCCTCCTGTACTGAAGTATTGAAGAAAATCCCTTCTTTAACGTTAATATTTGCATTGAATCCCACAGGAACATTTTAAGAGGAAAGAAAGATTGCCTATTACATCATGCACTGCTGGGGCTGTTGCCACTGAAGAGGAAGCACAACTTTTATGACTTTATGCTGATGTTGCTGACCTAAGGAAATGACTGGACAATACAACTCTGTACTAAGATGCTACATGTGAGAAGACTCACTGACCCATGTGTCCTCATGTTGATACAGTTCTGGTAAAAGAAAGAGACATTATGGATGGTCACTTGTGTCTTCAGAAGTACCATTTGCATCTTGGATTAAAGGGAGGCTTCTTAATTTCCTTTCTTCCTTGTCCATCTTTCGCTGTCCTTCCACTCTGAAAATAGGGACTACTGCCCACCAATTCTTTCTGAGAAGAGACACAATATATGTGATGCATGCAGGTATCACCAGCAGGGTTTGCAAGAGAGTTCAAAAATATCAAAATGGCTGTCATGGGGGCACAGTTGAAGCCCTGCATGCAACATTGATACTCATACCAAAGAGGGTTTTGATCATATCTCTGCAAGCACCATCTTGACTTTTTTTCATTCCCCTTGTGGATGCCACAGGGCATCACTGAAATGTCATGTACCTTCCCCATGTCTATGAAGCCCATACAGATTTTTTAGCCTTTTGTCATCTTTATTCTACCAAATGTCTTGGAAGAAAAGGCAAGAAAGATGAAAGCATATAGTGATTCTGAAAAAAGAAATATTAGAAACAAATGTGGCATGGTCTTGTATGCTGGAATATGTGGGATGTGTGTGTGTGTGGGTATGTAAGAGAGAGAGACAGAGACAGAGAGATAGAGAGAGCCTGAACACATGAGAAAGTGGGTTCAAATTATGATGGAGATACCATACTCTTTCTCAGTATGTGTTAGCCCTGCAAGGTAGTCTAGACAAGAAGCACAACCAGGAGCATTAGCTCTATTTCTATTGTAAGGTTACATTAACAGATTCTTGCAAGACTGAAAGTATTTCTCCCCTCCTTTCCTTTTACTCTCCAGAAAACTAGAGAGGTTCCCTTCTGAAACATTTCCTATGCCTTTCCTCCTTCCATGGGCTGAGATATCTTTTACACACCAGTTGTTCAAGGCATTTCTCCTGTGATTATTTTCTCATATCTTGAGAACCTTCATTGGAATGTCCTTTTTTAAATTATTTTTTTAAATAGTAATTTTATTAAAAATTACAATTACAACAATAAAAAATAATACAAAATAAAAAAATAAAAGAAAAAGAAAAATAGAAGGTGCAAAAAAGAAAAAAAGAAAAAAAATAGAAAAGAAAGAAAAAATAAGAATATGCTAAAGAAAAAGAAAATAAATATATAAAGAAAAGACTTCCCCCTTCATCACACAAGTATAAACTATTTTAGTAACTTATCAACTTCTCTTAAAATACAATAAATTATCTCTTCTTCCCATATCCCATCTCTTATCTATAAACAATTCGATAAAGCCTCATCATTTCAATCCTGATGTCAGCAAAAGTTCATTAAGAGTTACCAGAGGCAGCAACTTATCTATTATAACTTTGATCAAATAAGCCAATTTTATATTCCTTTTTTTTACTTCTAACAATCTTGACCTTTAGTTCATTCAAATAATGTCCTAGAACTAGCCTTCTTTTCATTTTTTCTTTGTCTCTTTTCACAAAATTGCTCAAAACTTTAAAAAGCATCTTTTGTAAATCCAGTATAGGAAAATTATCTAGGTCATTCTCTTGGTTTATTGTTTGTTTGTTTGTTTGTTTTATATATCACATTTATATAGACACACACACACACACACACACACATACATACATATACTTATACATATATAAAGTCCTTACACTTGTAGTTAAAACTTGAAGAAATGGCAGACTGAAGACAGCTCCATGGAAAGCAGAGCCAATGACAGCAGTGGAATGAAGAGCCAGCCAGTAGACTGTCTCTTTGTAATTCCTGTCAAGAGCTGGTGAGTAGACTGTCTCTTCATAATTCCTTTCCAGACAAGGGGAGGACTTGAGATCACTCACAAGTGCCCCAGACAGTTGCTTCTCACAAGGCACATTTAGAACTCTGGAAGATGAGAGAATAGCTATCTTGCTCAAACAGTGGTCAGCACCTTTGAAAGGACACTGGGTTCACATACTTCCTTTTCTAATCACTTTTGGAAATTGCTTAACTTCTTTTCAGGCATTAGGAATCTTTGGATTGACAAGTTTTACAGCACTGGGTGAGTTCAATCTTTAGTGAAAGAAGTTTTAAATACAACTTCAGAATATCCTGATAACTTTAGCTTCTCCTTTCTTTGGCTCTTGCCAACCTTTTATACTTTTAATTTGATTGTTAGACTTATCTATTCCTCGCATCTCTCCATAGTTCCTCCTTTTAGTTTGACTCAGTCTGTGACTGAAATGATCCCACTGACATCACTTCTGAGCAACATAGATGCAGCCAAGCCACCCATCTACTCCCTGAGAAAAAGGATGAGGAATGACATGGTGGGAAGCTATTGCACTTTGTACCCATAAATAATAATAGGGAAAAACCCTAGTTAGTGAAAGCTAAATAAAAAATGATTAAATATAAAATTAGAGTTAAAATGAATATAAAACTTAAAACGTTTATTAGACTGGTGAATTGTACTTCCTCTAATTTATAATTGATAATATCAAAAAACCAAGTTATAAAATACTTTTAAAAGTTGCCAGCTAAATTTATGGTAGAAAATGTTGTTAGAAAAACTATTACCACTTGGAGAGATAAATCATGGGAAATGATCCTGAGGGATACAACCTTATTATTGATTAAAGTTTAACAAACTGACAATACCATATACTCTACTCTGTTATGGTTTGGCAAAGGTCATATTTCAGGCATTATTTGCTACTGATGTGAACCAAAGTTGGAATCATTCTATTTCAGGAAAGGAGAGCAACCTCCTTAAAAATGCTATTTTGCTTCCTTGTAATTATTCTATCAGACTATAGAGAATCAGGGAGAAGGCACAATGATGCTTGCAAGATTGATGTCAGCTCTTCAGGGGAGACCTCATCAAGAAACAGACTCCACAGGAAGGCTAGAACTATACTTTATTGAGATAGGTTATACAAATAGAATCTGGCACGCCTGACTGTGTTTTGTCTCCCCTCCCTCTTACATCCCAGTAAACCAGGGAGGAGCCTGCCTGAGTCACTTCTGAATACTATCATTTCCCAGAACTTAAGGAATGTTTCAGCCCCCTTTGCTTATATAACAGTTCTTGCCTATATCCCTCAAGATCATCTCCCTGTTTTTCTTTTTTTATAATTTTATTAAGGTTTATGTTCCAACTTTTCACTTTCTCTAAAAAATAAAGCAAACCCTCCCCCTCCCCATATCTTATCTCTTATCTATAAACAAATCTTTAAAGCATCATCATTCAGTCCTGGTTAAAAAACAAAAGTTCCATTAATAACTACCAGAAGCCACAGCATACACACACACACACACACACACACACACATATATTGATCCTAGTCAAATAAATCCACTTTATATACCTTCCATTTACTTTTAAAAAGCGTGATCTTTAATCCCTTCAAATAATGTCCCACAAGTTGATTTCTTATCATTTTCTCTTTGTGTCCTCTCAGAAACTTCTTCACTAGTTTAACACATCTCTTTTGTAAATCCAGCATAAGAAAGCTTTCCAAATCACTCTTCTGATTTATTATTTGTATGTCCCCTTTGATTATTAAGACATCAGCCAGTTTCATTTGTAAATCCAATGTGGCATCTTTTTCCATATCCCTCTTGTAGTCTGGCATTTTTAAATCCATCTTCAGATTCACGTTCAGATCAGCCTCAGTCTCTATTTTGTCCAGTTCCTCTTCTGTAGCCTTCTGTTAAATCCATTTTTATAGTGGCAGACAATCTTAAGAGTAATTTCTGGGTACACTCTTCCCAAATATCCTTGATCTATTCTATAGTCAAATAGTATTGTTCTATTGTATTAATGGGTCTCTTCTCTTTAATTGCAATCTTTAGTTCTCTCTGGTTTCCTCTAGTCAACCTCTTATCATATGTTTATTTTCCAATGAACAAAACTTTCCACAGGAGGAGGATTTCTTACAGTTAATTTCAAAATCTTTATATATTTTTTAATAAAATTTTAAACAACCCACAGGGAATATTCTTTCAAGTTCATCTGGCCCTTTAACTTTCCAAAATCAACATTCTAGTCCCCCTTTTGCCATTTTTCACAAATATTTTTTTTTCTTTTTAATCCTTAAACTTACTATACGTTAAATTTCTTTCATCAAGAATAGAAGAAAATTCTCCCAGCATAATGAAAGTTGCCCTTCCGAAGGTTCTTAATATCCAAAAAAACAACAACAAGCAATTTCCTAAGGTGATAAAGATAGGAAGTGGGCAATCCAGTGTCCTTTTGAAGGTGCCATGGCTTAGGCAAGATGATTTCCCCCGTGGCTCCCAAAACTCTAAAATCTGCTGGAGATTGCTACTTTATGATCTCTTTATGGGGAGCCTCTGTATGGAGCAAACTTGTGGGTGATTCCAGTCCTATTCTTAATCCAGAGAGGAGTTCTGAGGACCGGATCCATTCACCAGCTCCTCTTTCTGCCACGGTCATCAGCTCCACTCTTCATGGGGCTGTCTTCAGTCCGCCATTGCTTCCCTGGAAGTATCCTCTGATTCTCTACACAAACAAAATATACATTTGCCTTAAAAACATAGCTGCCTCTTGTCCATGTGTATCCAATCCTGCTCCTACAAATATCTCTTGGCAATATTTTGCCAAAATTTAAAACAGATCAATCATTTTAAGCCACTGTGCTCAGCATTTCTTCAGTTTGACTTATGGGGCTGGAAGAAATGGTGAGCACAATGCCTTAAAATTGGAACAGGCATGGGGGGGGGGAGGGGAATACTAAGCATGATGATGTTTGAATTAAAAAAAAATAAACATTTCCAAGAGAAGGAGGGAAAAGAGATGGGAAAATAGCAGCCATGTATTTATGAGAATGTGTGATTTGGTCATTTGGAAAAATGGTTCATAAACCTAAACAGTTTGGACCAGCATTTCTCAACCTTGGCAACTTTAAGACAGGTGGACTTCAACTCCCAGAATTTCCATGGCTGGCTGGGAAATTCCAGGAGTTGAAGTCCACCTGTCTTAAAGTTGCCAAGGTTGAGAAACGTTGGTCTGAATGGTGAAGAACGCATACATTTTGTATTCATTTTGAGCAAGAGTGAATATTTTTTGCTTCCAAACAATCCCTGTTATTTCCAAAGTCAATGTATCCATTTTTCTGGTCTTGCTTCCCTCCTTCAAAGGCCCAGACAGTTGCTTCCCACAGCAATGACTGTGTATTTGCTCCACTAATCTCTCCTGACAGAGCCTTATTAATTGCCATCTGTCTAAAATGAGCTCTGCAAATGCCACCCATCTCCAATTCTTGGTATCTTCCCAGGTTGAAAGTGTACACATCGTTCATTGTTCCTAAGCCTCTCATGTCCTGATACAGGATGCATGTGGCACAGTCCCTATTTGCTGACAGTACAATGGCAAGAGTAATAAGCAGTGGGCTCAGGGAACAAAGGCCAAGAATAGCAAAAGTAATAAAGAAGATTCATGCTTTTAATGTACTTAAGAATTAGGATATATTTGCTTCCAAAGGGCAGGAAACTGTATAGACAGTAGCATCTGCTAAATATTCCAAATATTCCAGTAGGCCGCTCTCTGTCTTAACTCTGTTTATATTTCATATTTCCTCTTACAATATGGATATTTATAAGATTAAAAACTCTAAGGGAATAAATAAAACATTCTTTCAAACGGGGCTCCAGTGGAGCATAATGTTTGTATGATTATACCAGTTAGATGGTGTTTTTAAAGTGTTTGGGTTCAGCTTGTTTTGCATGTAAATGTATATTGTGACTTGGTAGCTGGAAAGTCTTGCAGACCTATCAAAAGAGTTTGCTCTTAGTAGCTCTGCTAAGTCTAAAATCATTTGAAGGGTATTGTATCCGTTTTAAATAGTCACCTAAAATTGTTAGGCTTCTCCAATGGCAGATTCTATAAGTGATTTCTTTAAAATGATTAATCATGAGGTCACAATCACCTTATTCAATATGGTAACTATGCCAGATGTACTGATGTTAGGACATACAATCTAGAGCACTATATTGTATAGGCTACATACACACATCACTCATAAATCTTGTGAGAACTTCCCTTTCATACAGCTCTCCACAGAATAAAGTGCAGCTACTACTACTTCTACTTTTAAAGGAAATTGAAGAGCAATATCACCAAAGTTAAGTATTTGAATCTCCTTTATTTCAGGGGACCAGGGTTAGATATGCCCTTTAATATAGTGATGCCTTAATCTGAACTACATTCTTTGTTGAAGGGGAGGTATAAACATGTCACCTGTTCTTCACCCTTGAAGCAAATACATTTTTCATTAAATAAGAATGACACCTTAAAGACCAACAAACAGCCTTGGGCCTCCTTCCAAATATTAAGTGTGGCCCTTATCCTCATGAAATTGATTTCTCCCACCATAAACTTTTTATGAATGACAGTTCTTTCATCAGATGCATGGAGCAATATCCTGCCATACACTCGTAGTTCTGAAGAAGAATAAAAAAAAAAGGAGAGTGCAGAAATAAATGAAAAGTAGAAGATGCAGATAGTGGTACTTGTCTATTGATCAGTAAAACTATTCTGAAAGCATTGTTTGACATTACATAAAAGCTTGTTTTCATTATCTACATGACCGCAAACTAGCCAACCACATTTTTAATCTTACTGGTTGTCTAAGCCCAGCACATAGTTTAGTTTAGGTCATGAACTTTTCCTGGGCCATTCTTTTAGTTAATCAGAGCAGGTCTATCAGCCTTTTGGCAAATCTTTTGTTCTGGCCAGTAGAAGAGCCATTATCCCAATCTTTTTGTGTCTTTCTGACACCTTCAATTAGTCCCTACTATCACTTTTGTCCTCCATTTTTCTCAGATGAGCCTACCTGTGTTAACCAAACTTTTGCCTCAAAAGTTTTACAAACTCCTACAAAAAGAGGAGGAAAATACCACCTCATTCTCTTCTCTTTTTTCTCCATCCATAGGGGAAGTCACTTAGGAGAATGGCAGAGGGACACCAACTCAGAGCTTTCCCTCTCACTTGCTAGTTTTTTGCCTATTACAACCTCTTTCAGCTATTTAAAGCCAGACCCTCCTCCTTCCAACCCTTTTCATGGACTGGACTTGAGTCCAGCAGTGTAACTCTTATACAGGCAGAGGCCTATCAGAGTCTTTCACCAAGTACAGTCCCAAGGAGGTTATTGGGCCTTATGGAGTTAAATCAAAGTCTTCCAGTATGTTGCCTTCTTAGATTGTGGAAATATAGTCTTCCTGGGTCTCTGAAATAGCCCTGCTGAACTGGGTTACAGCCTGGAAGCTGATCAGCTGCTCCAGGATCAGACAAAGGACTAATAAATAAAGTTCAAGATGAACAGCTCCAGAAACAGATTCTTTATATAGATTGTCCAAAACATGTAGAGCAAAGTTTTTCTTAAAGTTTGAAGTTCAACCTCATTGAGATGGATGGTTGGACAGGGTAAATGATAGGCCTGGAACTAGATAATTCACAGTTAACATCTGTATCTCTTTTATTTTTGTAAGCTGAACTGAGAAAAACCATTTAAAATGCTGATGGTGAATAATCAAATGACCAGCTAAATATATCCAAATTCCAGATTTCTTCCCCAGGGTTGGTGAGCAATATGTAGCTTTATACCTTTTATCTTTTGTGAAGGAAAGAAAACCATCTCAATAGTGTTAAAATGCAATGTCTGTCAGTGCACTACATTGATAGGTGTACTTGCCATTAGACATTTGAAATAGTTCATTATTCAAAAGTACTTGAGAATCTAAATTCTATCCAACCTCAATGTAACTTGATCATTCTTGCTCAGATTTGCAGCTTTCATTTTTACAAGGACAAACTTCTTAAATAGTAAGCCAATTGGCATACTTGACTTAATGTAGTTTTTAATCATTAAATTATTATCCAAATTTTCCTATACAAGTCTTTAATGTACATGGGAATGAAACACCACCTGTAATTGTAATATAGCTGTCTATAAATTTTAGACAGAATAATTAAATCACTCCTATCCCTCAAGTTAAAGAAGGCTGATTTGAATAATGTAATGGGATATGATTGGGGGGAAAAATTATCTAACTCATAGCTGCCTTGCCATTTTTTTACACTCACACCTCTGCTTCCATTATTATTTCAGGAAAGTACTTCCCTATTTAGCTTTTTTATTTTTATCTTGTAACTGAGTCAGCCTTGGATTCAAGTCCTATTAACAATTCAAATGGCAGCTCCCAAGGGTGGTTAATCTAAGGAAGACTCATTACTTCATCAAGAAGGAAAATCTTCCAGTTATTCAGAGAATGTTGGCCAGAAATAAAAAAGCAATCAGAATGAGCTTTTCCTTAAGAAGTCAGTGAACACTTTTAGCTTTCCAGTTCATACCATATTCTTCCATACAAATATATTAGGCACATACTGCTAATAAGAGGCATTTCCATAGTAACTTACTTGCTTGCTTGCTTATTTGTTTATTTATTAATTTATTGTACCTTTGCTGCACATTCTCAAATTTTAAAGAATTATATCTTAAAAGAAAGAGCAACAACCCTGTACTGACATCTGATGAACTGTGTTCACTCACATTCCTTAGCTCAGACTGGAAATATGTTATGGCACTTTAAGATAACAGCAGTTACCTTAGCTTTAGCTATTTTATGCCTAAATTGGATTTTTGTGTGACCATTAATAAAACCATTTCATCTTGAATAGATTTTTATTTTAATAACTAATTATTTGGAATATATGATTTAAAATTCACAGAAGCGCAAGGACTTTTTTAAGGCTTCTACATGAGCCTGAAGAAGATGCAGCTGCTTTGATGGGTCACATTAAAGCCATGGGTGCTTTAATGAGTTGACTTATTAAACAGTAGCATCTTTTTATCAGGCTTATGTAGAAGCCTAGAAAAGATGCAGCTGTTTTAAAGACATTTTGCAGTTGTGCTCTCACATGTTCTGAAGCATCTCTTCTGAATCATGTTTAAAATATACACGGCCCAGATATTTATATTCTCATAAAATGTATACTCTAAACATATTTTCTCTCAATGTTCAGATTTTCAGTGGATTTTATCCTAAAATATATATTACTCATTTTGATAGATTCTGATGGTACTGTGCTAGGAAGTTCATCACAAAACACTTGTCAGCCCTCCAAGATAGGCCAGGTCAGGAAACAGACCCTGCAAGGATTAGTGGAATGCCACTTTATTTTTGTAGGACGTAAGAACAGAATCTTGAAAGCCTGGCCCACCCTGTAGGAACAGATACTACCATCAGGAAGTTTATGGTACTTATAAAGATTCATAGAACAATGTGTCAATTTCTCACTAGTTTTATATGCGTTTTTGCCTTATATGGTTAAACTTTACATTTTGGCACAAAGGTACTTTGATCCCTATATGGTCTTTTAAAAGATTGATTGGTCATTCTCCATCCTAGAATGTTCTGACATGCATACTGCTTAATTAGCTTGGTTTCCTTGTATGCAACAAGTCTGGTTAGAGATAATGGAGAAGGTCCTTTGATTTATTCTTACATGATCTGCATAAGCAATTCCTGTGTGAATCAGTTCCAGAATTTCAGATGAAGAGAGGAGCATGGCTGATCTTACTGTGCTACTGATCTATGCCTGTCTTCACCCAGTTACCTAATAAATGTGGTGAGAAGATACCTGATCATCCCATGTTACTGTAGCTGCCTAGCCTTCAATGTGATAAGAGCCCCAAAGAACCATTTTCTTTGACTGATCTGGAAAGCAGATGAATTCAGGCCAGAGAATAGAGAAATTCTGATCCTAGTGTCCTGACATGCATTCCCAGTAATCCTTTGCCAACCTTTGATTAAGACTTCCTCCCCATCTTCCATTTCTCCAGTGAATTGCCTAATGTATTAACACAGGCACACAAGGCATCCCTATCAGTAAGGCAAAACGGACCTGGGGGATAATGCTTAGGAGAATATTTATTTATTTATTTATTTATTTATTTATTTATTTATTTATTTATTTATTTATATTTCAAATTTGTCACCACCCATCTCACTGCATAAATTGAGAGAATCACGTTAAGTAAAAGAAAACTAATAAAATTTAAATTATTCTCTTTAAATAAAATTAACAATTCACCTATTGGAATATTTTAGGGGGAATGATGGGAGAGGAGTAGAAAATTGATAAGCAAACTATCTTAAGGAAGACCAAACATTTATGGGAATGATAATAAAAAAATATAATTGGTTATTCCGAAAAGACAGTAACCTCATATACACAACTGCACAAAAAAGATCCTGTGTAACAATTGGGTATAACTTCTGTGCCAATAATTATATACATATCTGCTTCTTTTCCTGTACCCATGATTTGACACATGTCAAAAGTGTCACTGGAAGGGCCACTGTGATTTGAGGACAGGATTGTTAACCCCAGAACTTAATACTCCACCTTCTGATGAAGGCATTAATTGGCAAACACTATTTTTAAAAATCTTTTTGTGAACAGCTTGGTGTCCTGTCATTTATGCATGTTGACATCCTGAACTAGGTGGAGCTCCTTAGAGGATTTTGATTTGGAGCAATCTCATTTACACAAATTTGTCTCATTCCAATCTAATTAAAAACCACTCCAAATTACCCATTCTGTGTCTAGTTTGGAATCTGCATTGCACTGATGCTCAGCTCTAGTGTCTATCATAGCTTACCTTCATCTGATGACAGAATAATTGTATGCCTCCAGCCTAAAAGAAGCATATTAAAACAAGGACAAAAAGTTAAGCAATGCAGTGATTAAATCTACTGCTTTCAACAGGACTTAGAATAGGTAACCTTTTCTTGGTATCAGTAGAATTTCGTTTGCTAAGCCTATCAGCTTTTAAAACTACCTTCTACTGATTTTCAGAGGAAAACAGAGGGGAAGGAAAGGTTAATTTCCCATCCCAATACAATATTTCTTGAAACCTCCTGGATATTTCTTTCTTTCTTGAAAAACATTCCCATTTCCCTCCTTCATTTCCCATTCATCAGGGAGGATTTCTTAGGGAAGAGAGATATAACTTTAGAGGAGGAAAGGATTAACTCCCGTTTCGGTATGTTGTCTCAAAATGCATGATGGAATATATATCAAATAATTCTTACATTCCAGAGGGTTTTTTTTCTTTCTTTCTTTTTAGTTTACAAACAGGAATCCTTTGCAGGATGCCCACTACATCAAGGTTACAAACAAACTGTAAAAAATTAAAGCCAATTCTATCAACCAATGAAAAAAATCTAAAATCTAATCAGAATGATTATCAGTATATCCTGCCATTTTCATTTCTTTTCAAGTACGACCTCCATGAGCACTGGCATTCTCAGCAAACCGCATGCTCCCAAAACGATATACATATAGTGATGACTTTGCTCAAATTCTGCCATTACATATTTGCATCCAAACATGTGACTCAAATATGTAAATTGCTATATTTGCATGATGTCTTCATACACATTTTGCTGACTCCCCCCACCCCCCCGCAGATGCCTGTGTCCATGGAATTTTGTAGGGAGTGCTCAACATATTTACTAATTAAAAAAAAAAAGTCTTTGGGCACCTAAACCAGAATAAACAGCTCATCTTTTCATCAGATTTATATACCACTGCCCAAGATACAACATGGAGATTAAAGTTAATTTTGCTAGTAGGATTAAAGGTTGTAAGGCTGATTGAAATATGGCAAGAATTTGGCACAAATTGAAAATCCTAATAAGGATTTTTAATCTTAATAAATAAATCATATATAAGATTAAAAGGATTTTTAAATCAATGAATATCATTGTCAAGCCCAAGTGTCAGCAAAAGAGAACTAAAATACTGCAAACGGAAAAGGAAAGGAAGTACTTCAAGCATGGCCTGAATAATGGCAAGATGTTGTGACATTTCAAAAGGAGAGCATTAGAATTATGTAGGCTGACCGTGTCATTCTAACCTCTCCTGGCTGAATACAAAGACAGTCTAAAGTGGGAAGTTTAAGTACTGGTGCAGTTGATACTCCAGAAACAATTATGGATACATAATTCTTGATTCTTCTTGCCTGAAGAATCTTTGTTTAAAACTCCAAAGTCAATATGCTTTTATTAATTCATTTATTAGGGGATTTCTCTGTACATAAACCAATAATTAACCTGTGTGATTTTAATTTTTCTTGTTCATCTAAGGAATGATCCAAACAAAATTTAATGCAGTTAAGTCCCATTTATTTTGTTGGGAAACTTAAGCATAGGTCTATGTTTCCCTTCTTAAAATCAGTAGGGCTTAAGATTAATATTTTAATTTAATTTAATCTTTTAATTTAATGTATTACAACACACTGAATTTAATATATTTTAATTTAACGTAATAAATTAATAATAGAATCAGTAGTGCTGCATTCCTGTGCATCTTACAGAAGAATCAGTACTACTGAATGTAAAACTTATTTCCAAATAATTATATATATTTACTTGCACAAAATGTCAGAAAAACTCTTGTTCACTGGAGAAAAAAAACCCTGAAAAAGCACAATAGAAGTATTTGAAGATTTCAGAACATTCATAAAAAGAAAGTGGGACTGTGCAGCCTTTGGATTCAGTTTACAGGGTTCAGTGTTTCATGTTCAACTTGGAACATGAACATACCAATACTTGCCTACAATATCTTAAAGCAGTGTTGTCCAAACTTGGCCACTTTAAGATGAGTGGACTTCAACTCCCAGAATTCCCCATGGCTGGCTGGGGAATTCTGGGAGTTGAAGTCCACTCATCTTAAAGTGGCCAAGTTTGGACAACACTGCCTTAAAGCAACCTCACAATTCCATGAAAAGACACAGTGGCATTGTCAAGTTGCCTAAAGGTGTTGTATTTGTGCTCTCATACACTCTAAAGCACTCTTTGGAGACTGAATCTAAAGTCCTCAACAACCCTAAAGGAACTTTATTTATTTGGTTATTTAAAAGATGTATGAATCATGTGTTAAAGTAAACCTTCCAAACATGGCAAAAAAAAAATAAATCTAAATTACAAAAGCCAATAAAATAATAGAATAAAATTAAAAATGAACACCAAGATTGATGTATTCAAGCTGCAGATATTTAGATGACTGTGGGATGGCAGCAAAGGGACACAGAAAATTCTAGCTTTTTGGTGCCATTTAATGGTCATTTGCAGCTTGGATACGACATCTCTATACAAGTCAAGAGTTCTTTTCAATCATTTAGGTGGATCTGCATACAGAATCCAACATGCCATTATCTCTAATCCAGTCCTGGCAGATCGGAATTGCCCGGATAGGCAAGGATCAAGGAAACAAATGGCAATCTTCCAAATAATCTGTCTACTTTTTCATGCTGAGTTGAAAAATATTGATAGAAAACATTGATACTGATTTTAAAAAAATGACTATGTTACCTGCAGTTATATCAGATTATTTTAGAGCAATTATCAGGCTAGATACAAGTGAGCTTATCTGGAAAATTTATGGCAAATTGTGTGGCTTTAAGAATTCAAGTTCCTGTACATGATTATCTGCATGAAGAATACCTTCTCAAGTGACGCAAGATATATTCTGAAACCCATCAGTAAGCCTCATCTGTTCTCAGTGCTCCAAAACCAGAGATTTTCTGTAAGGCTTCCTTAGTGATGGCAGGGAAATTTCATCTACTTAGCCAATCAGATTCCAAGAATCAGATCTCCAAAACATTATGAAATAATTCTAGCAATTTATCTTTAAAAAGGGAGGGTTTTTAAAAATGCCACAAAGGCAATAGACAAGTTTTTTTCTATGCTTAAGTTTTCTTTGTGTACACTCATTTTCCTTTTTGATAAATATGTTATTTCTTTTTTAAAACAATGCTTTGGAGCCAGGTTTTATATCAAACAACATCTTTAAAAGAAGCTTGAAAATCAAAGATGTCCAATGCTTTACACAAGATAGGAATCCAGGTAACACTGAACTTGTTAAAATGTATGTCATTTATTTAGTTTTAATAGACCAACTTGAAAAGAAATCCAGTCATATATCTTATATGGTACTTTGCTAGAAGTTTGTTTTTATATGGACCAATTTATTGTGCTATAAATCTATTACTTGTCTTTTCTAAGTTTAAACTCCTTAACCTGGCTTGTCATTTTCTGACTTTGGAGCCTGACTGGTGCAAACCGTGATAGAAATGCTTCACATTATAATCCACTAGGTGTGTGCCTGTGTTCGTGTTTTGTTTTGTTTTTTAAAAACAGCTATTCTCCAGCCTCTTCCCATAAAACATGACGGTTGAAAATATAATAGAAGATAAGAAACAACACACATTTTTTCTCTTCCTCTTCTTGACTAACCTTCCCTCTCCCACCAAAAACAACTGATAATAGGACATTTGCTGTTCACAGATAATTACCCTTTTCTATCAGCTTCAAAAGGAAAACAAAATTGGCTTCTTTAAAATAAGCATAAAAGCAGCCATCACATTAGAAAATGCATGGACTGAACTTGTAGCATGCCTCACTGAGCCCACAGTGAGCATTAGATAAATCTTTTATTCCAGAAGAGGCTGAAAAACAAGAACAAGACGAGCACCCAGCCACCCCAATCCTGTGGCCTCCTCACATTCATTTCATTCGGTAGGGAGTTCCATGGGGAAGTTCAATCTTTGACTTATGTTCCTCCATAAAGTGCCACTTCATGGAAGGTGCTACATTAATTTGTCATTCTTTTGGTTAGGGAGACAAAATGCACATGAAGATAATGTTTGGGTGACTTTTATGTTCATTCCAAAAACAGTTTGGGCTAGCGTAATTTTTTCAGTGCCCGCATAACCAGCACAACTTATCCAAATCTCTTTAGAGCTATTTACGAATGCCCTGTTTTTCATGTTACATTGGAGGAAGGCAGTTCATAGCAGGAAGTGGCAAAGCTTATTAACTGCGCTGTCCATCCATCCTGTCTGTCTCCTGACTTTGAAAGGGTAGAAGATTTCGCTCAATATGAACAACGTTGCTGGACCATAAGGCTCTCTCCTTTTGTAACATTAGCCAGACAGATTGCTCAGGGAAACTTATAAATGTGTCTTGGAGGCAAAAGCCCAATCATACTGGTTTTCCCTGGTATCTGGAATTCAAAGGAAAGCCTTACATTAAACAACAACAAAAGTATATATCATGCCTAATAAGTTTTTAATGAATCTATTTTAAATGGATTTTTCTAAGACATTCCCAAAGCCATTTAAGTTAGTGGCTATCACCACCTCTTGTAATAGTCAGTTGTGGAAGTCATTGTGGAAAATATTATTTGTAGACTAGATCTGGGTTGGGGTATTTATTATTCTGTAACACAACTAAAAGTATTGAAGTGAGAAGTGCTTTGTGTTTGCAGGAATGCACATGTGGAATCCTTATGCTTTCTTTCATGTATGAATATGGGTATTTGTTTTTGTCATTATTTTGTTTAGCCTTATCATTCCATCACTATGCTTTCTAAAATCAATAAGCAGGAGAGATCAGAAAAGTGTTAAAGAGATTCTCCAACATCGCCATCACTTAAAAGTAGAGATGTAAAGGAAAAGAAAAAACACAGTTATAGGGAGCAGGTTCTTTCCCCTCTTTTCCAGATTAAACCATTACTGCAAGCAATCCACCAGGAGAAAAGAAAAGAGTGAGCATCCTGCTTGAATACTAACACCATCCAGCATGCAAGGGAATGAAGAAATAGTACTGGCACTTAAAGTGCTATGAGATGTGACTCAGAGGCAGTGTGAAACCAGGGATCTTTTCACAGGCTTGTTGCTATAACCTGCTTGTCTAACTACAAGCCTAAAATCTTGCAATTGCTGCTGCATTTGGTAAGAAGACAGAAGACAATAAATTCAGGGTGAAGCCACAGGCGTACATGGGCTACTGAGACCACTAGGCCTGGGTGCACATTAGGACTTTGGGGGAAAAGAATGGTCAGGACCGCTCTTGCAGTTCAGAAGAGCTAGGAAGAGAAAGAAAGGAAAAACAAACTTGTGCAATGAGCCTTGCGAGGACAAACTGGGGCTGCCATTCTGCCAGTATAACAAATAGATACCACCATCAGTTCTATGGAAGAATTTCTAAAACTCTAGCAATTGTGGCTACATTAAACACTGAATGGGATGTTGGGGACAACCAGCCAAATCCTCAGCAGCCTTTGTTGAGTAAACATTTAGACTGACTCATTCTCTTTCCCTTTTTTTAACCCATAGTCCACTTGACTGTTACCTTGTAGAAATTCCAGAATTTTACAGTCATTTATGTAAAGTCTGATGTGCAGTGTAAAGGAAGATGTACTAGTGAAGGTTGGAGAACATGGAGAATCAGTAAATCCTGAGGTAAATGATTTCTAGAATATAATGGATATGTATAAGAAAGGACTCGTCTCTATTTGGAGCCTGTTGTGGTTGATAGGCTACAAGATAGCAGTGGAACAGCTTGCCTCCCGGAGTTGTGAGTGCTCCATCGTTGGAAGTTTTCAAGAAAAGATTGGACAACCATTTGTCCAAGATGGTATGAGGACCCCTCCCTTGGACAGGGTGTTGGACTAGAAGACCTCCAAGGTCCCTTCCAACCTTATGATTCTATGATTCTAAATTGAGGTTAACATCTCGCTGATTTACCTGCCAGACAGGTACAGACATAGAATCAACATTTTCATAAGGGAGAGGTGCTGTTTGTCACACATAGACAGTGATACCCCAATCCCTCCCTGCTAGAGATAAAAAGTCTGAATCTTTTAGAATGAGAGGTAAATTTGGAAGGCAAAACTGAACAGGAAGCAGATGGGTGCTGAGGCTGAGAAAAGGACTAGTCACCAGACCTCTCATGGGCTTTCCATGGAGGAATGAATTGGCCCTTTTCTGATCATCATCAGCAGTAGCAGCATGAAGATGTACATAAAAGAGAGAAAAGTGGAGAGATTATCAGCAGGACAGAGTTGTTGGAATGGGGACTGTTAAGTAAATAAAAGCAGTACTCTGGAAACAGGAGCATCACATGCACCCAGTGTGTGTAGAAGTTGGCAGTCTAGGATCCCAGCAGAAGAAAAGAATCTAAACCTGCAATCTGGCAACTCTCATGCACTGTTGAGCTACTGTGCTGTTCATCATGTTGCCTTTTCTTTGCCATAAGAAAAGAGGATGATGAAAAAGAGGATTCATGATACTGCTGAGGAGCTAGTCTGCTGGAAGCTGAAAAGACGATTGACAGAGGGAGGCAGGATGGCTGGATAGTTTGTGTAGAGGATGTAATAGGAGATGAAGTGTCACAGACATCAACAGAAGCTTGCCAGCTCCCTTGGTGGGATCTCTGCCCCCCTCCACCCAAGTTTCAGGATGGTTGTGGCTATTCCCACAGGTGAATGAATTGTACCTGGACAGGTAGTCAAGCTGTCACCATCAGTTCTTGAATAGAGAGATAACCCCACTCACCTGGAAGCTGTAAGGGCAGAATAGGAAATCACTCTTACTTAGGAATAAGCTTCAAATAAATGGTTCTAGTTTTCCAGATTCCTGGGAAAATCTCCAAGCACATGCCACAGTCCATTAGGATCCATCTGGCCCCTGGGGTTGGCCATTTTAATCAGTCCCTTAGACTGTAAAGGTCATGAGCCATGAGGAGCCTCATTCAAACCAAGGAGTGATCTGGCCATTTATGGAGTGTAGAGTGCTAGCTACAATTTTAGGACAATAGTAATCAAGAAAGGAAAAACTCAGATAACAGATTAGCTGCTTCAGGTTACACAAGGCTGAGACCTGTCTACCAAAGACAACCTAAGAGGATGGGAACAAATTAAGGCTATGCCACTGAGCAGAAACAACACTGAGAAGAAATTTTATAATCCTTCACATCTGTCTCTATTTTCCCTGCCAACTTTACTTTTTGGATATTGGGGCCGATGTTCTCTTTCCTTGATTCTTTTTCCCAGCAAAGAGTGCTCAGAAGCCAAGAAACGTCTAACTTTCTTTCTCTAAATCTCGCCTCCTGCTCTTTATTGCAAGAGGACAATGGTTATGTTTGTAGAATATTCAAGACAACAGTTTTCCAACTCTTCGGGCTAGGTACCTGTTAAAAAAAAGAAGAATGCCAGCACCCCTGATCAACAGGCAAATCTCTAATGATAGAACACTGGCTGCATTTGAGTGAACGCTTGCTCTCATTTGCCCTCAGCCTCTCATCAACTTCTTGTGGAACCCTAGGGTTCCAAAAAAAAACATGTTTCAAAAACTTTGACTTAAGAGTCCTCAGCTAGCCAGTGGGCCATTCATTTAAGAACTAGCCTGCGGGGCTTTATATCTACTACAGAGAAGTACTCAGACAGCTACAGCTCCATAGTGAGCTTATGCTTCTGTTTTCTCCTGCTGAATGTATTTCTCTTTGTGTGTCTGATCCACCCATTTATCTCTCATATAGCTGTACAACATTCTCTTTTACAGAAAAAGATCACTGTGTGATAGAAAAAAAGTCTTTTTCAAGCTGAACTCAGGTACTACTGACTTCATGGACATTTCCATGCAGCCTTTTTGGCAAAAGTATAAAAGAATTTTGCCACCAATTTTTTTGATTTCCAGTTTAGCCTACATCCCTGGTATTCTCTGCTGGTCTCCTGTCCAAATTCTAACCAGGTCAAGGCCATTCACAGAAAAAGTCCAAAAAAAATCAAATAGCAAACACAATTGTCTGATTGAAGCCCCACCTCTTGCTCACAAGTATGTGATGCACGTGAAAAAACAGCCAGGGCTTCAATTGCACGTCTTTAATGCACATCTTCACTTTTTCTACTCGGCTGTGGATGCCCCTGAACCAGGCTCAACTCTACTTAACTTTAGAGCCCAAACAAGTAGAAATGAAGTGAAAATGATGGTGTTAGGGCTGATCCAAAATAACTTACCTAAATTCTTACAAATATATATGAAGAGGAGTTCTTAGCAATTTGTTGCCACTTCAAATGAATATGTTTTCTTTCTTCTATTGTTATTTCTCCAGGTAACAACAATTTTCTTATTTAATTTCATTGTCCTCCACTTTATTCACACTTAGTACATTTTAATTAAATGGGCCATGATAGCCCACATGATCTTTTTGAAGATATCACAACACTAGGTCAGGATATGGGTAAGCAAAATAATTTGATTCTGATCCAGAATCAGTCATATTAAATGATATCCAGTCCCTGTGGCAACCCAAGGAATAAAAAACCCACTTAATAATATCAAGACATAAAGGTAAGAGGTGGTATAATTTGTTCAGCTGCATTGAATATGCAAATTGTGAAGCAAATATTGAAATTAGCAAATATTTGGAATAACCCAGTCATGGCTGGGCTTGCTTTGACTTTCCACAAAGGAAAATTTATTCCAAGTACAGTAGCACCAATCAACAGAAAACAGCATGGAAAATTGTTTTACAAGACATCTGTCTTTTGCAAAAGTGTGCAGGGCATCCAGGGAAATGGGAAGAGAAAGTTCTAAGGAGAAATAGAAACAAGCAAACAACATATACCTTCCCATAGGATTTTAATACAAGTTTATGATTAAAAGGCGTCCAGATCTTAATGCAGGCCATGTATCAGTAGAGCTCAGCCCTGAAATATGGTTTCGTGATAGGGCATAGCTTTAAACCATATGAAACATGAAACAGAGAAGAACATTGACATCTTTTATGGCTTTTTCTAATCACTGGGCAAGCGAACATCTAGGAAATTCTGCAAGAAGCTCTGAAGCCAGTAAAATCCTCATATTAAGTGTTGCATGATTTGAGGTTGTCAGTTACTCTGTCTAAAGCAAATCTGAGAAAAATGTTGATATTCCTGCTCTAGCAAAACCTTTGCATATTTCTGAAGGAAGCCTGAAATGTAATGATGACTAGAATTTCTTAGGGACTGTGGGCAGATTATGTATATAAATCTTTACAGCCAGCAGCAATTAACATTCGGTGAATTTCTTCTCTGTCTAAAGGGATATTATACATTGCTTACTGAACCAAAGCGTGAATTGTACTGCTGTATAAACATCTACAAAGATTCAAAGCATGAAACATTCCATAATATCAGGAATATTGTGCAGACAAAATAAATAAATTATGAATATAAAAACTTGGAAGAAGACCGTTTTAAATTAACAAAGTTGTAATTAACAGATGCTTAATTATATATCCCCACTTCAAATCTAGAGTGAATCATTACTTTATTTATACCATTTCAGAAAAGTGCTGTCCAAAGATTAAGCAGTGGTGAAAGTTTCCCGTGTTCCCCATTTATTTTGTGATACCGCACTAAAATACAGACTATGACACACTGACAGTTGCACCCTTGAGAGAAATTTGAAAAAACAAAAACAAAGCAAAACCAATCTCCCCCCCCAACTGAAAGGATTCTTTAAAATAATGAATAGAATAAACACGATGATGTTTTGTATTTCCATTTTCGAACGCTGTTCTGAATACTGAGAACTTGAAATTTACCCAGTATCCTGGAGCAGGAAATGAAAATAAGCTCTCAAGCTGTATATCAGATCAAAGATAGATGTATGATACACTCATTCATAAATAAACCAGTGTGAGATAAACCCCAAGGGAATCCAGGAGAAAGTTTATAGTTTGTGACATAAGAATAAGGTATGGCTAGAAATCTGTTTCAGATAATTTGATAGCAGCAAAGCAGAATCTGAGACAGAACTGTGCTATTACCAGATGTATCTGGGATGAAATATGAATGAGTACCTAACGACAACAAAAGCAAACAAAGCCAATGAAGTCCAATAACAGCAAGACCAGAAGAGAATGTTAGAATTAGTTAAGTGCTAAATTTTTCAGTGTTTTCACATAGGCAAGCGATTGCACTGAATGGCAGATTTAGGCCACTATAAAGAGCACTAGATTAGTTGCAGATGAATTAAAAGTAAAGGAACACATCCTGGTCAAAAAGGGAGAGAAACCCAGTGCGCTGCGCCTTTCAGCAGCAAAACGTAGCTGGATCATTCCCAGTGAAAGGCACAGGTTTAACTTCTCTGAATGAAATCAGGATTGCCTAGTTGGCTACTCTGTGTCTTTTGGTATGATTATTTATTACCAACATTTCTGTGATGAGGGGAAGCTGTTGAACAATTGCAATCCTACCACCAAAATGTCCAACCATTTCTTGATCTTCTGACAGTAGCTAATAAAGCACTTTTGGGAGAATGATATTCCATTATGGCTTTTCCCATATCAACATGATACAGTATGCTATTCTTAATCTTAAGAATAAGAATAAATCAATGTTATTCCACATTAATCCAGTAGATTATCCAGGCCTAATGGGATATAGTGCTATGTGTTAAACTTGAATGGGAGAGTTGTGAAACTCATCGAGGGACCCTTGGCTAATTATTCTGCCTTTTCTATAGGTATTTTCAATTATTTTAACATTAATTCAAAGTGCATAGTAAGTAAAATAACCTAGAAAATAATATTTGCCACGGAAACATATATTAACATATATATATCATTTTTAGCAATGATAAGATTATTAATGTATTGCAATGAATTGACTGTTTGTCTTGATTCCTTTGGGAGTATTTACAGATTTGAGTTTCCATTACTCTTCTGGCCACCTGATTTCTCACATATAGCAGAAAATGACATGCAGTAGTCCAAGGAAAATTAAAATGATACGTCTGAAAGTCAAGAGGGCGATTTGCGAACAACAAATATTTTGGGAGTAGCGCCTCATTTGTTTGTTTGTTTGTTTTTACAAATAGGCACCATGCTAGACAAGAAAACAGATTTTGCAGTATGATTAGCCTCCAACAGCGACTGTGTCTCTATCTTGCACCCACATGCATCACTCTGGCAAAACTGTGCCAGCCAAAACTATTATTTACTAAGAAAAATTACCAGGACTTTAAAAATTATGAGGCTCATTCTGAAAAGGACATGTGTACCTACTGAACTCTTTTTTCTTCCGCACTTTTTTGAAAAACTGGAATGTCTAAGTCATTTACATAAAATCAGGATTTATTACCAGTCTTTACTCAGCTTGCTGCCAAATGTCTTCTAGAGAAGCAACAGATGAGGAAGAAGAATGATGCCCTTCAAACAGTGGAGTTTTCAGAATAAAAGAGCTAATTCTCAATTGGAGTGAGATGAAGCCTCTCAGTGTGTATTACTTAAGATCTTGGCCTCAGATGTCCGGAATTCATGAGTTTTTATTTGAGTTCTGGCTTCTGATGTCATAAATGCCAGCATATGGATTGTTCTGAGGATGACCAGCATGAAGTCTCTCTCTGCTAAGATGATTTTATTGGCTCCTGTATTGGCTTTCTCTTTTCTCAGTTACTCAGCACTTGAAAATTCTTAGCTTAAGGCAATGCAATAGCTTTTTCTGACTTCTGAGCTGTTTAGTCACTGAAACAGGGTTATTATTTATTTAAAATTTATCATGCTATAAGGGAACAGAATCAAAATGGCCTTTCTTGTGGCTAAAGAGATCAAATTTTCCATCCTTTCTACAAAGGGAAGAGGAAGGATTCTGAGGGAAGCTAGCTGGAAGTTAGTTGGAGGGACTATTTTGGGGTGTGGTTCATGGTGGGAATAGATGATTAAAAAATGCAGTGTAGATTCAGTTGTACTTGAGAGAAAGTCTCTTAAACCAGGGTCACAGAAAGGTTAAAGAAAAAGGCAGCAGCTAGGCAGTGACTTTGGGGGTAAATCTGTTTGGGTTTGTTCCATTAAAATCATATGTTTGTATGCTTAACTGCGCTGCTCACAGTGAGCTAATACCCTAAATTCTACACACTGGCAAGGATTAGACATTATAGTCCCAAACTTGAGGGGAAAAAACTGCCTAAAGAGAAAAAGTCCTGCTCCTAGGAAAACCTATATCCAAGAAGGACTATCATGCTAGTCCAGGACAGTCTTGAGTACTCTTGGCTCCTCCATAATACTGAAAAAAGGCAGATTTTTTTCAAAAGCATCTGAGGAGTTGGTACCAATCGTTTTCACTATACAGTAACTACTGTATATCAAAAAAGGAAGCCTTTCTCATTTCTATGTCACTGAGGGCAATTAGTCCGATGAGTACAAAGAGTCTATTTTTAACTGCAACTATTTTATGTTCTCTGGGCTAAATATTGATTACTTTAATTTTAATTTATAACAAACATCCCTAAATATTAATGCTGCTGCTTTATGAAGGTATCATGTGCCAGCCAATATATATATATATATATATATATATATATATATATATATATGTGTGTGTGTGTGTGTGTGTGTGCGCGTGTGTGTGTGTGTATATATGTATATATATGTATATATATGTATATGTATATAGATATAGATATATATATCGCAGTAAATACAACTTTGAAAGATTTTATTGCCAGGTCATAAAGTTCTTAACAATAGTCAGGAACCAGGTAACTAATTAGCCAGAAAACACTTAAGACTTGGAAAATTCACCAAGTTCATAGCTTATTTCATTAGTGATCTGCAAGCAGGAGAGAGGTGCAGTCAGAGCTGTGAGAGTTGGCTGCACCAGCTGAGGGGCCTAGAGCCAAAAAATTCCACAAGCTGGTCTGAATGTCAAGCTGAGGGTCTGAACGCAGGTCAAGGAGCAAGAGGGACAAAGATGTAGATCTGGAGTCAGAGTTGTTTGCAGTGGAGATGCAAAGGCCTGGAGGTTGATCTCATATGGCCGCAGAGACTAGGGTGGCTTGATTAGGGGTGTCATTGCCCTCTCCTCTCAAGGACGCTTGCTGATTGCTTTTGCTCAGCCCTTCATAGTTGCCTGACCTGTCCTGGAGCTAAGAGACCTGCCAGAACCTGGCCCCTCATTATCTGAATCAGTTATTATCTGCTCACTTAAAACTATCCCAGGTGCCTGACTGTTGACTGACAGACTGATCTGCTTCTTCAGCTTCTGACTCAGAGGATTCAGACAAGAACTGAAACAATTGATATTTACTCTCTTGAGAGTATTTTTTCCCCAATGCAACCTACAAATATTTCCAAACAAATAAATGTTGAATAACAATGTGTCTTCCATAGTCATAGCTATGTGGATATTGTAGCAAAATTAATAAAGCAATTGCCTTCCAATTATTTTCTTAGGCTAGATCTCTAGCATAGGCTGATGCTTATTCCAAGCTCACTGCAGGAAAGATTGGCCCTTGGTTGCTTGTCTTGCAGCACCAGAAGAAAGTTGGTAGCTTTCTGCAGCTTTGAAATCCCAGGACGACTGGCAGCTGGAGCTGGAAATTTCTCTGGCAAAGAAGGCTGAAGCTGCTCCTTCCTGGGCTTATAAAAGAGCCTGACTAGCCTCTCCTTTGTTATGAGGTCTTTCCTGGGAAATGGAGATGATGCAGAGCTCCAATAGCTCTTCTGGCAAATTAGCCAAAGTCTGGATTTTCCCCCTAATTTTTACAGCAGAAGAATTACCTTGTGAGGCAAGGTGATGATAGCTGGTGCCCATTGGGAGTGGTAGAGCAGAGGACAGGATGGCCAACAACAGGTAGTATCAACTAATTCTAGCTTTATCTGCCTATTCTTCCCTAGCAATAACAATACAGTGGAACACATAATGGAACTTAAGAATAATCTGTTAACTGGATTTGGTTTGTTTACTTCCTATTTTAGTTGATCCAGTGCTGGGGGGAAATGTCTCACTTTTCTAGCCTATATCTCTTTCCATTCGTCTGACATCTGAACTGCAATAAATTCTCTGGTATAAAATGTGTCATGGGCCCTCCCCTCCGCAACCCATGAAGTTCAAACTGTGCTGGAATTCCAACATTCAGGGCTTATGCAGCTCATTCCCTCATCACATGTATGACTCACACCAGGAGGACACAACTCTTGATAACAATTCTGTTTCATTAGTAGTTGTCCAGCTATGGGTTACATACATAAGGAAAAATCACACTTATAATTCTGTATTTCCTGCATATTGTTCCTGCTCAAGATTGTTGAAATTAACAAAATCTATAGAGTAATGAACCCCATCTGATGGCCAATCAAACTCCTCATCTGTTGAAATTAGAGCTGATGGAGTGATGTTGGAAGCTATGGTACATTGTTAGAGAGAAAGCTGAAGTCTTAAAGACATGTCAGGGCACTTCTCTCTTTGAAGGCACTTTTTAAAACATCTTTTATTTTCTTAAAGGTCTAGGCTACTTTCCAGATATCTCTCCAGACTCTGATTGGTTCTAGACCTTCTTTGCTTGTTCTAGATTCATCTTCAGGACTGACCTTTCCAGACAGCTGTCTGATTTGGGGATATGAGGGTTGGTTCAAAAGAGCCTCATTTTCCCAACAATGTGCTTATGTTCTCCAAGTTCCTAGCATTATTCCTTCCCTTCCTCTCACAGTATGTATCTAGGTTTTTGGCACAGAGAGAATGAATAAACAATAACTGTGACACTCCTGGCAAATGTACTACTATAACTTTTGAAAAAGCATAAGTACAGTACACAGCAACAGGAGGGGAAAATGATTCTGGCTTTAGGTTCATTACATTGCTAGTATTGCTATAAAAAAGCATACCCCAAAACCATTTCAACATTTCAGTTTTAAATATGCAAAATAATAATAATAATAATAACAACAACAATAATAATATAAAATAATAATAATAAAAATAAAAATAATTCTTACCTGAAAAACAATATTGATCATCCTGTTTAAATACAGATATTTCTAATTTAGAAATTTAAATTTCTGACTTCTGGAGGAAGTAATGGTGGACTGAAGATGGTTCTGAAAAGCAGAGCCAATGACTGCATTAGAATGAAGAGCTGGCAAGTAGAGCAGCTCTTCGATAATTCCTTTCTGGGCAAGGAGAGGACTTGAGATAACCCACAAGTGCCCCATACATCTGTTCCCTGTGAGGAGACTGCAAGATAGCTGTCTCAGGCAGGTTTAGAGCTCTGGGAGACGAGGGACTAACCATCTTGCTCCAACTGCAGTTGGTGCCCTTGAAAGGACATTAAGTTTGCATACTTTCTTTTCAAATTGCTTTCAAACACTGCTAGTTAACTGCTTTTCAGCTGTTAGGAACCTTTGGCTCCACTAGTTTTATAGCACCAGGTAAGTTTCCTTCAATCCTTAGCAAAATAAATTTTAACTACAAGTTTAAGAACTTTTTTTTTTTTAAATAAACAGCAAAAGGGTGGTTAAAACTTTGATTTTAGAAAGTTACAAATGGATTAAGGGCCAGATAAATTTGAAATAAGATGTTGGAATTAATTATAAAGAATCCTTCCCATGGAAAAATGCTTTTGTTTGAATTAAAAAAAAAATAAGATTTTAAATATTGGACACTAGAGGGAACTAATCAAATCAAATCTTTATTATGGTCATAGACTGGCATAAGGAGGGTAGGGTACAGTCAATTAAAAAGCATAAAAGATACATTGGAGTTTATTAAAAAACTGAAAAGCTAAAAGATATAAAACAGAAAGTATATATTAAACACCGGTAACTAACGATACAATTAAAGGAGAAGAATACTTAAACTCAATTTACAATTACAGAATGAAGCAAAATATTCTAACATTGGACATATTGAAAGATATTTTTGAAGAGTGGACCCAGAAGTTAATTTTAATAGCATCAGTAGAGACATCTGCTTCTATGGATAGACTATGTCTGAAAGATGTTATGGAAGAGGAATATGTTCTAACTGACAAGATCAAGACTGAGTTGAAAGTGGATTTACAAATGACAGACTACAAGAATGACATGGAAAAAGATGTAACACTGGATGATTCAGGGATTTAATCAAATCACCTAAAATCTGACTTCAGAATTGAATATTGCATAGTTCTGATATAACGCTGACCAAAACATTTAGTGGTAAGAGGTCTCTGAAACTATTCCTGAGAAAAGAATAACAGCTCCTAGGCCTCAAATTTCTCTTCTAGAAGAGGACTTGGGTGACTATCAGAAAGAGCAGAATACTGCATCTCTGTATATTCTAACATAGTGTTTCTCAACCTTGGCAACTTCAAAATATGCGGACTTCAACTCCCAAAATTCCCCAGCCAGTCCGGACATCTTAAAGTTGCCAAGGTTGAGAAACACTGTTCTAACATTTCATCTGTTTGATGCCAGAAAAATCTAACATCCAGAAACGCAGGGAAATAAGTATTCATGCATGCATCCATCCTTATACGGCAATTTGTTCATTGCTGCCTGAGCATTGTACCCTTTATTGCACAAGTGCACTTAAAAGCTTGACCAAATTAGAGGCATCCATGCTTAAACAAAATGATCAGTAGTAGCAGTTACACAGGTATAAAAAGATATAAAAGGATAGGGGCTCTGCTGTCTCTGATATTGCCAGATAACAGCTAAGAATCCAGAAAGCATCATCAGTCAATCAGGAATTCATAGATAATAGTACAAACATATATTGTGTGTGCATGTCCTTAAATTTTCCAGCAATTTAAAGGAGTAGATGGCCCTGACACTTGCAAAATCATCACATGAAAAGGAAAGTTGCCCACAGTTGGTGCAAATATAAATGATTCAATTGTTCGCTTGCTGTGCTTAAAAAAATGAAATTTATCCACAGCATCTTCTGAGAAAGAGAAGCCGGGTACTGACAAACATATAAAAAAGTTATTATTGCGGTGACATTCCTGTTGTAATGTTAGTTTTTAGAAAATGTACACTTCAGCAAACTTGATGTGGTCTCTGTGTTGTCTGCAATATACTTCTTGCTGAGGCATATCGCTACCATAAGGTAAGCTACAGTATTATCAAATGATATTTGCTGAATGCATTAGATGAGAGGGACCAAGGAGGCAATTTGTCATTTAATGGGATTTCTAACAGAAGAGAGAACAGCTCTGCATTGTCAGAGGTGATCATTTGGGGGACTTTCAGCAACTTGATATCAGCTTTGTAAAATCAATATTTCATGTACATTAAGAAACCGCATTGTGAAGTATAGCCAATATTCTTTTTTAATAATTGGAGCAAAGAATGGGGAATGTCTGTTCACTCCATTTAGGGTCATGCAATTAATCAATTACTATGTTTATCTTTTGGCTCCTCTTCTGCATCTGCGCATTGCGTTCTTCCCTATGGTTTCCTTAATTCTTCAGCAATTTATTATATCTCCTAGCTCTGTCAATAACATTATACTCATTAAGCTCATCAGTAAAGGGATGGTGACAAACAAGGCCAAGGGCAATATCCTTGTCACTTTCCTTGATCATCCTACTGCTGTCATGAACTCATAACTCATAGAGATGTTATAGTTCCCTTTGACTGCACTTCTTTCCTATCATTCCACTGTGCTCAGAGGACTACAAGAAAGATATCAAGGGACATCTTTCCTCCTCTCTTAGATCCTGATGTTGCATAGAAATCCCACCCATTCTTATGTTCTCCTTTAGAACATGTTTTCCTTAACAACCTTCTTGTGCTTCTTCTTATAATTGCAGTTGTCTAGTCCAGCCTTCCCCTACTTCCAGATAAATTGGGACAGGAATTCCCAGAATTATCAATCACCATTAACTGCAGTTTAACAATCCACTTTACATCCAAATACTTTGTGACGTAGGTATAATGGTGAGAAGAAAGCTAAAATAATATAGGAAAACTCTTGGTTATGTGTATACATTTCTCCCAGCAGTGACTCACAGGCAAATATGAAAAAGGCACTCCCAGTCTGATCTAGGGCCTTGTCAGGTTAGCTTTCCAGCAAATGCAGTGATGAATTTTCGAAGGGGGAAGCTGTATAAATCAAGTATTATATCCTTTCCTCATATTACTTAATTTCTTACTCTCAGATTAATAGATCCTGAACTCCCCTCCCCAAATAGTGTGAAAAATCACCTGTATTTTGGTCTTGATACATTTGTATAATAATGCCCCCCTCTTTTTTTGATTGGAGAATTGAATCAAGATTTTTGGTAAAATGTAAATTTCAGTTTACTTTGTGTTTGGATTTGAAAGATCAAGCTTATGTACTTATGCCTCAATCTGTAGGACATTCCTAGGATTATTGTCCTTTGTCACAGCGTGTGTAGTTTTAAGGGTGGCTTTAAGCTAATGTCGCAACAAAAGAAACAAGTCTATTTATGCTCATGAGAAATGAAGTCTACCATACCCTTGTGAATTCTTGTTATAAAAATAATAGCATTTCTCAATCCCTAAAGAAACACATCACTGAAAATAAGCTACACCCTATGAAATGGCATTTAAGTGAATTTGTTAAAGAAGTTGCCTTTAGTGTTCCTCTTGCAGATTACAAGAGAATCAAGTGGGTTACTAGTTACCTACAACTTGTGTTAAGATGATAATGCACTTCCTGCAAAGCTAGAACTGAATCAGACCGCACATTAATCCTTCTTTCCTGGAGAAAGCCTTTGATGCTCAGTGTTTCTGTCCGCTTGCTCCTTCCACCTAACACTACAGCAGCACGGCGTTAGGAGCCCTGGAAAATAACCGGACTGTGAAAGGCATCTAATCAAGCTCCTTCACAGAACAACAATAATGATAGATGGGAAACTGAAGCTTCATTTGAATGGTGGCATCTTTGGTCAGATGGCCCATGTGATTTTTGTCTTATTCTTTCTCTAGTGTCTTTTATATCTTTGAATAATTCTCTTTGATAGGTAAGTGACGGATATATGTGAGAAAGCAGTGGCTAACAAAAAGGGTAATCAACATTGCCAGTTGTCTCTAAAAGTCCTCTGAATACATGACCCCATTCTCTTTCCACTTAGTGCTTTTCTACATATTCAGACAAATACCTGAAAGGTGCTGCTGTATTTCATCTCTGGTTAATTGCTTGTCTGTAAGTATAGATATGATTTCATATAGTAGAGTGGTCTACTATACATTTTCTGATTACTTAACAGTTACAGTCTGGACTGTTTTGGATAAATTGTTGACGGCCTTGTATCATGTGGGGATACTGTTTGATGCTAAACATGTTGTAATATTGATGTATCACTTCATTATCCAAATGTATCAAGCATCCTTTTCATATTTTGATAGATAATAGTATATGCATTTTTCACATGTTTTACATATTGCTGAGTTATATTTAGAGGATTTTCTGCTAATTCTGAGTCCATGGTGCCGAATTAGCTTCAAACTATGATAGTTATTGTCCCAAATGTTTCAACAGGCAGGAACACAAAGCAGGTTTGTGAACTAAAAATTTCACAGTGCCATTTTATGTACTGCTGTTCAGAAACAAGTCTCACTGAGTTTAGTGATATTTACTCCAGCTAAGTGGTTATAGAATTTGCAACCTAAATACATCTTAACAAACAGAACCCAGGAAATCTTGTAAGAATTTTTTATCTCCCAGACAATGTGTATGCAGACTGTTGTCTGTGTAATTACTTCTTTCAGAAATTCACGGAGAAGATGACCTTCCCAGACAGTGAAAGGGGGGGAGGGGGGGGAGCAAAGACAAAACAAAATTTCTCATGAATTATCTTTATACAATATATCTGTACAGCTATATAGCTATAGCTAAGTAAAGTAGCTATTATCTCAGCTGGCCATATTTATCCATCCTCCATTTTAAACTATACCATTGCATGATTTCGCATATGATCCATGCACATTTTATTGTATTCTATTTTAGTATTTTATTTTATACATGATACACATGTATATTTCAACAGGTTTATACAATGTGACCAACCGGACTTGTATTGTCATCTACAAGGTGCTTGGGCTACTCCTGTGTTTTCATCATCACACCACTAGGAATAAAACTGGGCTGACGTGGATGGTAGGTGAATTGCCATAGCTGTATGGTGGTCTGCATTGTGTAGTAGGTCCAGGTGTCAGGTTCGGTCAGCACGAGGTTTCAGGGAAGCACGGGGCTGCAGGGAAGCTCGCAACCAGACCACGCGGAATCCACCGGCGGTAGCTAGCGGGGAAAAGAGGAACCGAAAGCGCCGCTAATTAACGAGCCACCTGCGGCCAGCTAAACAGGAAAACCGCAGCGGAAGCTTTTAATTACGAACTGATAACGGCGCGAGCAAGCAAGGAACGGGGCCGCAGGGCAGCGAAACAAGATCGCAACGCAGCACAGAACCTGCGGTCTGCACGTAGCAGGGAGGGGCCAACCCAGCCGGAGGGGGACTGGCAATCAAGGACAATGGACTCTGACCGACCCTGCCATCATGAACGATCAGGGGGGACATTGGGGGGCCTAATAGCCCACAGCCGCAACGCGATCACGAGGCGGGAAAAAGCGCGGGAAGTGGGGAATATAACAAGTGATGCAATTGTACCAAGCCAGTCCTGGCTTTGCTTGTGACTACTACGTTACGCATGAGTAAACCTTCTTTGTGAACCACACGTGTCACGAGAGTTTCTCTGTCGAACGGGGCAAATCTCACATAAAGCCAGGACTCACCGTCAGCGCTACCCGGTACCACCGAGGAGCGTTTTCTTTCTCAATACAGGCATGACCAGCGACGAGGAATCCGTGGGTCAGCTGGAGCGCGAGGGATCCAGGCTCGCGGAAGGGCGGTCGGAGCCGCCCGGGAGCGACGGGGCAGCGGCCAGGGCCGGGCGCACTCCATCCGAGCGGTGGTCGATGGGCGTGAATCAAGGACCAGACGATTCGGGCGTTACGATGACCCGGGGTTCGGGGTTCCGGAACCGTGAGTGGAGCGAGAAATTCGCCCGACTAGAGGAGAGAGTCGAGCGACGCCTAGATGCCGTGGAGGCGATGCTCCAGACCCTACTACAGAGAGTGGGGCCACCGGCGGTGAACGAGGAGGCGAGCGACAGGGGGGGCGGTCCGACACCCCCGCCGGCACCACCCACGGCGCCCCGGTCGGAGGACCAACGGGCGGCAGACGCCCTGAGACTTCGAGGTATCACTGGGAAGTTCTCAGGGGACCCCGAACAGCTGCCGCACTTTCTGACGCACGTCAGGGGGTTCATGCAGAGGGGTGGTCACCTATTCGCTAGAGACGAGGACAGGGTATCCTACGTGGCCGAGCTGCTAGATGGCCAAGCCGCCAGCTGGGTGATCGGGCTGTACAATGCCAACGCGGCGGAACTACGGAGTTTCCCGGACTTCATGCAGGCGCTCCGGGACAGATTCGAGGACACATTGAGCGCCAAGCGGGCGGAGGACGACATCCTACAATTCAGGCAGCGGGGCAAATCGGTATCGGAATATGCCCTGGAGTTCCGGAGGTTGGCCGAGAAGCTCGCGGACTGGCCGGAGTCCCTGAAGGTGAAGTATTTTAAGAGGGGACTCAACCCAGAGATCCTGGAACGGGCACTGGGGCGGGACGACCCGGCCACAGTGAAGGATTGGATCTGGCTGGCCGGAACGGCGGAATCGGCGTGGCGGCAGATCCAACAGAGCACAAGACGACGGGACCAGACGAGGGACCGGCCGAGGGAGAGGACCCCCGAGGAGAGACGGAGCGGTCGACGGCAGTCCACCGGGAGGCGAGAGGCGACCAGAGCCCCGAATCTGTGCTTCCGATGCGGAGGCAGAGGCCACCGAGCGGCGCAGTGCCCGACGGAGTGGGAAGGCGCCCCACCACGGCCCGAAGTCAAAACCCCGCGAGCGAACGGGAAAAGGACCGGTGACCGACCGCGGAAGGGGGCAGTGGCGGCGGTGACCAAGAAAGGACGCGGGGGGTGGTCGACCCCGGAGACAGCATCCTCCGGAGAGGACTCGGAGCCGGCGGGAAACGAGGCGCGCTCGCACTGAACGGCGTCCCAGTGCGAGCAGGGGAGTTGAGGCGCGCGGACCCAATAGGAGACGAGGACTGCCCACCGTTCCGGGTGAGGATACACGTCCGGGGGGTGAGATCCGGAGGGGAGGCGCAGCTACGGGCGCTACTGGACTCGGGCTGCACCCACTGCTTGATGCACCCAGCGGTGGTCTCGGGGCTCGGGCTACAGCTGAGGCGCCTCCGGGAGCCCATTTCATTCAGCCAGTTAGATGGCACGCTGGCAGGGGGGGGGCCAGCTCAGTATTACACCGAGCCGGTCCAGATGACGATCGGGAGTCACCGGGAAGAACTGAGGTTCGTGGTGGTCCCGGTGGCCGACTACGCGGTGGTACTCGGCTTGGCGTGGCTGCGGCGGCGGAACCCACGAGTCGACTGGATGGCGGAGGCAGTGCGGTTCGGGGTCGACAGACCGGCGAGGGGCGAGAGCAGAGGGGACCGAGCCGTGGAGACGGAGGCAGCCGCAACCACCGGCGGACAAGCGGAGGGTCCGGGACACCGGGAGACGGGGCGAGAGCAGATGGGGCCCGAGACCCGGGCGGCAACAGCAACAGCAGCAGCAGCAGCGCCGGGACCCCGGAGACCCGCCACGATCCCGAGGCGAGTGGAGGCAGCGGCGACTGGCGAGGCAACCGCAAAGCGAGGGGCCGGACCCGGGGAACCCCCGACGGGCGGCGGAATCCCGAGGCAGTATCGAGACCTGGCGGCAGCGTTCGGGGAGAAGGAGTCTGACCAGCTCCCACCACACCGGCCCAGTGATTGCGCCATCGAGCTAGAGCCAGGAGCGACCCTGCCTAAGCCAAAAATGTACTCCCTGTCGAGGAGGGAGATGGGAGCCCTGCGCGAGTTCATAGACAAGAACCTAGCACGGGGATTCATCCAACCCGCGAAGTCACCATTAGCGGCCCCGGTGTTATTCCGGGAGAAGAAGGACGGCTCGCTCCGTATGTGCGTAGACTACCGGGGGCTGAACGCAATCAGCACGGAGTACAAATACCCCCTCCCCTGATGAAGGACTTGATGTCGCATCTGTCGAAGGGGAGGGTGTTCACAAAACTGGACTTGCGCGAAGCCTACTTCAGAGTTAGGATCCGCGCAAAAGATGAGTGGAAGACGGCGTTCAACACCCCGCTCGGAAGCTACCAGTTTTCCGTGATGCCGTTCGGATTAAAAGGGGCCCCGGGGGTATTTATGCAGCTAATTAATGAGGTACTGCACGACCTACTCTACCGGGGCGTCCTGGTCTACCTGGACGACATCCTCATCTACACCGAGACCCTGACGGAGCACGTGAGCCTGGTGCGCACGGTGCTCCAGAGACTGCTGAAGGCACAGCTGTACGCAAAGCTCTCGAAATGCGAGTTCCACCGAGAGCAACTAGACTACCTCGGCTACCGAATATCCAGCCGGGGAATTGAGATGGACCCGGCGAAAGTAAGGGATGTCCTGGGCTGGGAAGCGCCGCGAACCCGGAGGCAACTCCAAAGCTTCCTAGGGTTTGCGAACTTCTATCGTCAGTTCATCCCGAACTTCGCCCAAATCGCCCTTCCCCTAACCGACCTGCTAAAAACCAAGGGCACTGGGAAACCCCCCAAGCCCAGCATGGCACTCGCGTGGACTGCAGAATGCCAGGGGGCGTTTGAGGAACTAAAACAGCGGTTCACCGCGGAGCCGATCCTGCGCCATCCCGACCCAGACCGGCGGTTTATAATCCAAGTGGATGCATCAGACGTGGCAACGGGAGCAGTCCTGCTCCAACCCAGCCCGGAGGGGCCATCCACCCGTGCGCCTACGCCTCCCGCAAATTCACCGAGACGGAGAGGAGGTGGATGGTGTGGGAGAAAGAGGCGTACGCGGTCAAGTGGGCGCTGGCCACGTGGAGGCATCTACTGGAGGGGGCAACTGAACCGTTCGAGGTGTGGACGGACCATAAGAACCTCGAGGCCCTGAAGACCCCGCGTAAGCTATCCCCCAAACAGGCACGGTGGTCCCAATACTTCGGGAGGTTCAGGTTCACACTGAAACACATCCCCGGGAAGCGCAACTTCTTAGCGGATGGACTGTCTCGCATGCCCCAGCACGCCAGCCTACGGGAGGAGATCGTGGACTCCGTCATCCCCGCCAGCAGGCTGGCTGCAAAGGCGGTGACCCGAAGCCAGACCAAGGGGGAGCGACGGGACGCGGCGTCTGAAGTAAGGCAAGGGTTCGCGGAGGCAGCGGAGCGGGACGGTTGGCTCAAGCAGAACCGAGAGGCGCTAACCGGCCAAAAGGGGTTGTGGTGGCACAAAGGAAAGCTGTACGTGCCCGAGGGTTGCCGACGGGAGGTCATGGAGAGAGCCCACGACAGCCGGAGCGCGGGGCATTACGGCTTCGTAAAGACGCTCCACTTAATCCGGCGGCAGTTTTGGTGGCCCACGCTCCGGAAGGACGTGGAGGCGTACTCGGGGGGTTGCCCGGTGTGCGCAACAGCGAAAGGAGCCAAAGGCAAACCTAGAGGCCTACTCCAGCCGGTAGCGGAACCCGACGGCCCTTGGCAAGAGGTCGCCATGGACTTCATAGTGGAGCTCCCGGAGAGTAAGGGGAAGACCGCCATTTGGGTGGTCACGGACTTATTCTCCAAACAAGCGCACTTTGTAGCGTGCCGGCGAGTCCCCACGGCCGAGGGGCTGGCGAAACTGTTCGTGCAACATGTCTACCGACTCCACGGCGCACCTCGACGTATCGTCAGCGATCGGGGCGGCAACTTCATCGCGCGGTTCTGGCGGGAGTTCCTGAAGCGGGTGGGGACGAAACAAGCCCTATCCTCCGCGGCGCACCCGCAGACGGACGGAGCCACGGAACGCCTGAACGGGGGCTCGAACAGTACCTGCGCTGCTACGTGGGGCACCAACAGGACGATTGGGCGGAGCTACTACCATTCGCGGAGGTGGCATACAACAACGCCGTCCACAAGAGCACCGGGTTCTCTCCGTTCAAAGTAGCCACCGGGAGAGAATTCGTCCCCATGCCGGAGCTGCCTCAGCCGGAATCCCAGATCAACTCCCTGGACGCCTGGTTCGCCCAAATCGACGAGACCCGGCGAGCGGCGCACGCGGCATTGCAAAGAGCCAAAGCCGACTACAAGAAGCACGCGGACCGCAAGAGGCTCCCCGAGGAAAAGTGGAAAGTGGGGGACCAGGTGTATCTGTCAACCAAAAACCTAAAGACGCACCAGGCATCGAAAAAACTCAGCCCGAGGTTTGTGGGGCCGTTCCCCATTTCGGAGATCATCAATCCGGTGACCGTCAGGCTGACGCTCCCGAAAAGCCTCGGGAAGATCCACCCGGTGTTCCATTGCAGCCTGCTAAAGTTGCACCAGCCGGGGAACGCCTGGCACAAGGCGGAGGGAGTACCACCACCCATCATGGTCGGGGGGGAGCAGCATTTCGAAATCAACCGGATACTGGACGCCCGGAGGCACAAGGGGCAGACCCAGCTCCTAGTGCAATGGAAACATTTCCCCAAGTCCCACAGCGAATGGGTGAGTAAAACCCACATAAGGGCGCCGGACCTAGTGCGGGACTTTTACAGTAAATACCCCGGGAAGCCGAAATAGGACCGAGGGGGGGAGTTGTCGTCAGGGGGGCGGCATGTCAGGTTCGGTCAGCACGAGGTTTCAGGGAAGCACGGGGCTGCAGGGAAGCTCGCAACCAGACCACGCGGAATCCACCGGCGGTAGCTAGCGGGGAAAAGAGGAACCGAAAGCGCCGCTAATTAACGAGCCACCTGCGGCCAGCTAAACAGGAAAACCGCAGCGGAAGCTTTTAATTACGAACTGATAACGGCGCGAGCAAGCAAGGAACGGGGCTGCAGGGCAGCGAAACAAGATCGCAACGCAGCACAGAACCTGCGGTCTGCACGTAGCAGGGAGGGGCCAACCCAGCCGGAGGGGGACTGGCAATCAAGGACAATGGACTCTGACCGACCCTGCCATCATGAACGATCAGGGGGGACATTGGGGGGCCTAATAGCCCACAGCCGCAACGCGATCACGAGGCGGGAAAAAGCGCGGGAAGGGGGGAATATAACAAGTGATGCAATTGTACCAAGCCAGTCCTGGCTTTGCTTGTGACTACTACGTTACGCATGAGTAAACCTTCTTTGTGAACCACACGTGTCACGAGAGTTTCTCTGTCGAACGGGGCAAATCTCACACCAGGAACATCCCAGCAAGACTTCTCGTCTGAGGTTGCAGGAAATGATGCTCCCTTCTGTATAGCTCTTCCCCAGTCAACCAGTCTATAAGCATCTTTCTGACCTACTGTTCCAGATATCCGATGAGGACTTTGATGCCATATACCACCAATCTCATCCAACCCTAAAATGTTTTCTTCATTGCAGTAATGGTAGGGCTAGGCCTGGGTGGGTCATAACAAATGCTATCCTAGTTGAATCTGGACACTGAATCTGTTTTCAAACCAGTTATTCACTTTACAGTTATTGTGGAATTGGTTTCATAAGCTTTCTTTTGCACCTTTCCAGCAATGGAATCTGTTGTGGACTTGCAGACATGAAGAGACCTTACATCAGAGATCTCATTGTGAAATAGAATTAATTATTTCTGATTGTGTAACATTACAGTATGTCTGATACTTGATATATAATATTGTTGGATCATCACTATTGCTGGATATACTTTATTGTAATAATTCTGTGAACCAACTGATTTTAAAACATTACATTCCACCTATGTTCCATAGAAGCTTCCAAGGAAAGCTACAAAATAATGAATGCAAATCAATGAATAGAAGCATTCAGTTATTAGATGAATATATAATCAGGTGTCACTAGATTTTAAGCATTATCAGTGTCTGCACTTTACATTTCTTCTGGAATAGAAACAATGTTTCTCAGCTGGACATTACTGGTCTTATATTAATTGAATTAATTACAGCTTGCATACTCTACTCATGGCTTTTACCTTAGATAACATTTCAAGAACAGTTTATTAACCTGAATATTTTCTAGTTCAGCAACTAAGGCACTAACAAATCCCCAAATCCAATATTACCATGAACTTAATTAAAGTTTTCCTAGCAAAGGAGAAAGAAACCTCAGCAACCTTTGGAAAATATCCATTTGCAGCCAATCTCTTCATTTTCACTTCCCATTTCAAATAAGAAAAAAAAATCTTATATATCCTATTATCAGTGCAATGTGAAGTAATTATTGAGTAAAGCTGGCTCTCTTTTTAAAACAGGGATATTAGGTAAACATTCTCTGGTTTCAATTCTTGTTTTGTAAATATCAATCAGTGTTTCCAGACAATTACTGTGGGAATGGAAATCTTACCGAAATATCTGCAGTGGGTAAGATTTGGTGTCTGAGGTTTTGTTACTCCTTTGGCAACAGCAGTATATAGCATCATTTTCTTTTATTGTTTTTATTATCTTAGACCTCATTAGTTGAGGGATGGGTAATTCTGTCATTATTTCCACCAAAACTCTGATTTCCTGTTTCCATGTTCTGCTTAACCTTTACTATTCACACATTCAGCAGAAAAGCTCTGAAGCAATATTCATATATTTTGTACATATATGTGTGTACAATTTCATCCTTTTCACACTATGCATACTTCTGACATGTAATTTTTGCATTGAGTTCCAGTAATATAGACATTTTGGGGCATTGTTAAAATTTCGTGCCTCACCACAAAACTCTAAAACATGTGAAATTCAGCAGGTACCAGCATTTTAAATTCTATATATTCAAGAAAACCAGAATTGCTTTACCCATATAAAATGATCATGCAACCAATTTTTCACCTGCCCCTAGATTTTAAAAATCTGATTTGCTGTGGTATTCCAGATGTCAATGTACTTGCTATACGTAATAGTGTGATGATATTAACAAAAAATAAGTTGCATCTCTACAATGTGGATGGGCATTACTGAATAGAGGTAGCCATCACTTAATGTACACTTGTTCAGTGACCATTTGAAGTTATGATGATGCTGAACAAGGGGTATTTATGATGGCTCCTTGTAGTTGTGGCTATCACAGCATCCCTGCGGTCACATGATCACAATTCAGGGACTTGGCAACCAGGTCGCAATTACAACATTGCAGCATCCCGCAGTCACTTCTGACAAGCAAAATCGATGGGGAAGCCGGCAGGAGGTCGCAAATGACGATCACTTGAACACAGGAAGCTGCAACCATGTGGGGTTCACCTAATGATGGGAATTGGGACTGCCAGAACTGCCATCATAAGTCAGTGAGGTCATGTGACATCACACCTTATACCTGTGCCGCTTAGTGATGGAGTTCCTGGTCCCAATTATTGTCAGTAAGCAAAGACTACCTGTAGATACTGTTCCTCACAAGAACTTTATAGTTCATGTAGCTTCTGTGCACTGTATATCCTCCATACATGTCCCACAATTCATATATCATTTTCTGCTGGGCTGGAAGTATATAGTCCCAGTCCCTGGGAGAATATACAGCTTCCTCTCTCTCCTGGTGATTTCTTCTGTGGCTTTCTTCATTAAGCTGTTCCCAGCTCTCTTTATCTGAACAGCCAGCCATTACAAAGGGAACATACGGCTACTATCAGCCATGCTGTCCTCAGCCACTAATATCCTTTGCCACTGCACTATGTTAGGTGTGCTAAACTATATCAGCACAACTCACCTAATTTTTAATTTGCCCTGATGCCAGACCAAAAGATTTCCAGTGCTTTCAATCTTGATGCTCATTTTGAAAAATCAAGAGATGCGTAGGGGTGGTTTAGAGTGAAGTGGACTCAGAATTGTAGAATGTTATTGAATAGGTATACAAAGCAAGCACCATGTCTCCTTTACACAAACTTTGTGCAAACTCATTGAAAAGTATGGGGAATGGTGTAAGAATACCAATGTACAGTTCCTTTAATTTCAATAAGGTTGCAGTTGGTAGATTGTATTGTATTAATGTAATTGATATAATTGATGGAAGAAGGTGGAAGCCATCTCTCTTTTTCATCAGCAAAACATCTTGGCGTGAACCTGATGCTGTTGAGCTTTTACAGTATGATCCAGAACACTCAACCTTCTCAACAGATGCAGACAAGCTGCTACCACAGGAAAATCCTGGCACAACTAACAGGACGTGCTATCATGTTTATCACTCCCTTGTCCTCTTTGGAACAATTTTCTCCATTCCCAGTTGAGTACCAGACAGTAGGCTGTGCTAGATAAATGATATTATGATTTCATTTGAGACAATATTACTATTCCTGCCAATTTGTTATTGGCACTAACCGCACAGTGTAATAAAAGGAAACTAAAATTCAGGGACTATGACTATAATTATGGAATTATAAGCATTTTTTTTTTTTGGCTATGTAAAATATACCTGTATTTCAGATGTCTGTTTTAGCCCAACTCTGGATAGAAAATGATTGGGTTTATACTGATAACATTTGATGTTTCATGATTTATCCAAGGGGAATTACAATTAATCTGTTAAATGAGAATGAAGTTGGAGTTGGACCTGCTACTAGGTAGTCTTGCAAGCAGCAAGCTAACAAATCATATATGACCTTGGAATTCAAAGCTAGCACTCTGAAAATGTATGCAGAAACCTAATGCAGAGCCTGCAAGATAGGTCAGTTGTGGTCACTAAACGAGGACTACCTGTACTGTGCTTTTTTTTTTTTTTTTTAATGTTTACTTTTCTAAATTTCACTCTGAATCTGGATGCCAAATTGGACCCAAGGTGATCCAGGTCAGACTGGGACATGTTCAGATCTCTGATTTGGCCCCAGAACTGGACCAGGTGATCTCTGCACACGGCTATTCTAATACAAAAACGTTAGATCAGTAGCAGCTATACCTTACTGGAATTCAGTTGCAGCTTGTTTATATTTTCAGCCAGTCACAAAAGCTGCTAATGTTCATCTGTTTCTGATACAAAAGTTTTAAAAAGGAGCTAGGTCTCTGTGCTGCAGTTCTATGAAACTGTGGCATGTCTGTGAATATTAAAATTACATGGGCAAGGGCAATCAAGGTTTCCCATTCTAGTGATCAAAATATGTTTCTATTCCCACATAAACCACAGACCTCTAGGATCACTCCCTAGAGAAGTAGCTTTTGCTGCTTTGAGTATGGATTGAGAACAGCAATCTACATTTACCAAACAGGAAAACAAGAGTTGACTGTTGTAATTCCTGAACTACTACATAGGCCTGAAACAATAACAAGCTAGGATGAGGAGTATAAAAATATACAGTACACTGGAAATTAGAAACATTTGTAGCTTAAATGTTGATTTTTGCTCCTCTCTTTTAAAGTCCAGGTAGGTTTAGCATTTTCCCCCAAAGTTAACTTTGTATGATTCCCAAAGTTGCTGGCTACATGCACTGAAAACTGGAATTCATTGCATGCACTGTGAATCATCTTGTGCTATTATGAGTACTAAATGATATTCAGACACTTTTCAGTGGAGCAGGGTCTTTGAAGGCAATGAGTCTGCTATAGTAAAGGGATACTGAAGAGCCTCCTGAGAATTTCCATTTCTAACAACCAATTCTTTTCTTTTCCCAGAATAAACATCGCTTGTTAAGATCTGATATGCTGCCAGATCCCTAGGCACCAACATCTCTGACAAAGCAGTTCTTAAAAATCAAGCTAACTGTTTAAAAAATAGTCAATACCGGCAACCATGACTGATTTTTTAATGCATCTAAATAATACTTTTCTGGCCTTGTAGCTGTAATGAATTCTTTGATTTGATTTAACTTAAAAGAGAAAAAACATAGCTGGTCATATGGAAATATAATATTTTCCATGTATATTTCCTTTCGGACAAATGTGTATGTGGCCCATGTTGTGTTCCCTATCAGCTGATTGGGCAAGAATAAATTTAAATGACTTATTAATAGAAGGTCCTTCTCCATGTGCCATCACTAGAAGGAGACACAAACAGAGAAACAGAACCAACTTCTATTCTCTTCATGCCAAATTTTGAAATTTTGAAAATCGTAAATTCAGTTCAGCCTAAATTGTTTTTTAAATGCTTATTATTTTCTTTGCTTGCCAATATGTTCATTATACTTTTTTGCATCTTTATACATGTTGTCCTATGATGACCGAAAAGTAAGATGGGTTTTTAAAAGGAGAAAAAGAACAAAATGAAACCTCTACATATTAAGTAGTGACTTTTGGATATGCATTAGCTATCCTTAGAAGTTACCAATAAGCATAATTTCCCAGAAGAAGTATAAAAATTACTTTAGGTTTATTCAACTTTGTATGGACATGGAGAGATGATTTGCGTGTAACCTCAGATAAAATATCATAGATGGAAGATTAATGTCCTGTCCATTAAATTCAAGACATGATTTTCAGTGGAGTCAAGCTATAAATGTAGTTTTCGCTAATTAAATATGAAGAAAAGAAGTGATATACTTCCATGAGTGAAGTGATCAATTAGCCTTAGAAATCTTGTTTAATCAGCATTGACATTGCAGTCATTTCTCAAACAACCATGTTGAAGCATAGTAAAACTATTATGTTTTCAGGAGGCACAATTGGAGTAGCAGTATTTTTTGAAAAACATTTACAGTCATGACACTCAACAAACAAAGCCTTCTATTCCTAGCTCCTTCCTAAATTGAAAAGAACTCTACTTTCAAATTGCAAAAAGCATTAAATTTGTCCCACCTACTTCAGCATGTTGTAATAGAAATGCTATTGTGAACTGTCAAGTGAAGCGATTATCATCTTCTGTATCTTCTGGGGTAGTTGAAGATAATCTGATGGTTTTTGATAGCTAGAAGTTCACAGATATTATTAGATGGCTACTCACTGTGACATATGCATGCACAGGCAATGAAGGATGGAAGGAAAAGAGCTGTTTTTTCTGAATGAAACATCCCTCACCTGCCCCAATAATCAAGATGGTATGACCTTATCTGACCGAGACTGTGTATACATTGAAAAATGTATATAAAAGTTCAGTGAAGAAAAAATGGGAAATGCTTTGTGTCATACCTGTACAAAAAGTATTACAAAAGTTTGAGCAATCAATAACCTGTGGCTAAACAACATTTGCAGCAATTTTATGCTTTATTATTGCTTAACTATTATTTAAGTGAGCTTGATTCATCTCCTGGTGACTGCATGATCAAATGCTTGCCCATCCAGGCTATCTTCAGCAACATGTAGTTCTCTCAAGAACATTCCAGAAACCCTTTTAATTGTTATCCATTGTCCTCCATTTCTTTTACTTCCTTTAATCTTGCCAAACACAATTCTTTTCTTGTACATTATCCACTCACATCACATGTATCTGCTTATTGATTGTTGCCTCAAAGGAACAGTGAGACTTTACTGGATCTAGAATGAATTGGTTGGTTTTTCTTGTAGTCCATGGTACTTCTACTAACCATCTCAAAATCCACAGTTCAGAATCATTTTCCTCCCTAGATCTTTACTTCTCAACACAATATCCATCTTTATCTATTCCTGAACCCAAGAAAACAAAATTATCTACCATCTTCACTTCTTTTCAGTCAAATGTACTGTAAATTCATCAGATATGATATCTGACATTGCTTTTGTCCTAATATTTAAAGTTAACCTGGAATTTTCACCTTCATAATGAGTTTTTCTAAATTTACTTTAAGCTAGCAAAGCATTGGCATCTACATAACTGAAATTGTAATGTATTTGATTCTGATGTCAGTCTAATGATGTTCAGATATAGTCTATATATACATTATTTTAAGCAGGTATAGACAATAAACAGAATTCTTTTTGTAAGATTCTATTAATCTATCCCTTACATCCAATCCAAAGCTTCATACAATTCTAGGTACCTCCATTTCTTCAGTTTTTGCATGTCATTCACCCATTAGTAGTACTATATCCTTTCTAGATGTTGCAGTTAGAAATACTTGCAATTTGCCACAGCATTCCTTGACATCATTGCTCATGGCATCTATACAGCGGGTGCATACAGTTGTATGATGTTCATGTTTAATAGGTATCCTCTAATCCTAATCCATATGTTCCTATTGTTTATTGGGTTAAAGCTTAGAAATATTGTTTTAAGCATTACTGACTTTCCATTCTTGGGTATGGACATCATGTAATCATCTGATTTAAAGTGGCTGATTCTGATCAATCTAAGTTATTTATTTATTAATAAATTCATAGATACATATATTAATAATATCTTAATATTATTTCTCAAACATCTGATTTTGACCATTTAAATCCTTGGTTCATGCTGCTCAGATACCATGTTCTAATTGTAGGCATCTCTGTAAAATAAAATAACTCCTCTTTCAATATGGGCATCATCAGTGACCAGATTTCCTTGTGACTTTCATTTGGAGATGTCATCTCCACAGCTCCTCATGAAACTTCAGTGCTCTTTCAGACTAATTAGAGAAATGTCTTCTGTTTTGGGGAAGTCTCATCATCAGCACCCAAATTTGCCTAAATGTTCCAGCTGTGTCAATGCCGTTTCCTTGTCAATTACACTGAAGTGGTTTGCCACTACCGTTTTGCAGATACGGGTTTGAAGTTCATTTTTCCCAGGTGGTTTGTTTGTTTATTTGTTTAAATGTATTGGCCACCCAACTTCAGTGGACTCTGGTTTCCCTCATGTCTGCAGACTTACCCTCACCCCCATTGTCATTTATTCCAAAGCTTCTTGTTTCCCTTTCAACGTTAGCAGCAAGGGTGATCCCCCCAGAAGTGCACACTCCTGCTGGCAATTACCTTTCCCCCCATGCAGAAATTGTCCATGAAATGTCTTGCCCTTGAAATACCTTATCACTTATTTGTTAAGCTATTTTCCTTGGGCCAATTAAAGGAATGTGTGCCATTCCTTCCTCATGTCATATTTTACTAATGCCAGCAGTATCATCAATTTGCAACTGTTCTCAAATTCTATGGGCAGTGATCTATTTTTAGAGCACTCATTTCCATTTTGGTGACCACATCCCACTACATTATGCAGTAGATGAGTCATTACAATTATTTAAAAAGGACTTTTTTGTAAAACTTTCTAATGTTCTTGTCATTGTTCTACAAACCTCAATGCAGATTGCAGTTCCATTTTTATTTGCTTGACTCTTTTGCTCAACTCTTTTATTCCAAATTTCCATTTTTTCCCCCATGGATATTTACTGTACAACTTCCAAAGTGTTTATGGGCACATTATCCTAATATTATTGCTGGCTACTGCCTAAATGTTTTTGTCCTGCTGACATGCAGATTTCTTTTTAGCTTCAATACTGCTTCCTAGTATTTTGGGGGTCTTTGTACAGATCAGATCTTTAACTCAATCAGATAGAGCACCATCTGTATTTTTTCCAAATAATTTTGTCAAAATATGTGCAGGACCATTATTCATCATACAGATCATTGCCCTCTTTCAGTCAGTCAAAATTTTAGAAAACATTCATTCCCCAAAGCACTTTAAAATGCAGGTTGTGATGATTTATCTACCTAGAAATCAGTTGTATACATACAAATGGGGGAAAGCAGCAACCTGGGATCCTGCAAAAAATGTACACGAATATTATACCTGAGCATCTATCTTTCCTATAAAAATATATAAACAAAAATATATAAACAGAACATATTTTAAATGTTCAAATGCCTGGATAAACCATCTAATTCCACATACTAAGAGACCAACTAAATACTACTTTTAAAGACATAAAGATAATAACAAGACTTAGTATGCCTATGTGAAGCAAGCCACTGATTTGCTTATTATGCCACCAACTCCATACAAAATACAACAAAAGTTTAAAAGTCTACTAAGAAGTATAATCGGAAAACATCCACTGTGAGATCTAAAACAATAGACTTTAATACAACATTAATATATTTGATAATACATTAACAAATGCCCAAACAATAATATCCTAAAACTCTAAAACATTATAATTCACATTGCTATAGCCATCTCACAACAATAACATGGTAAAATCTCAGTACTAAACCTCAATCAGCAGTACAACACTCAACTGTCAAACAACCTCAGGAATGATTACGTTTTTAATGCTTTTTGGAAGGCCATTGTGTTAGGATAATTGAATAGTAACTTTCCCTTGTTACTAAGCAAGCTTTATGTATATTCTTAAGATACCTAATTATCAAGACAATCAAGACAAGGAACCGCTGCATGGTCCAGCGGAGGCCCTGGCCACCACCCGGAATAGGAAGGTGGCCGAGGCCTTGGACAAGATCGTGCCTAAGCGACCTTTCTTGACCCATCGAGCCCAATACTCCTCGTGGTTTATGGAAGAGTTGAGAGTTCTGAAAAGGATTAAGAGATGTCTAGAGCACCGTTGAAGGAAAACAAGGACCGAATCCAACAGAACACAGGCTAGAGCCACTATTAAGGCCTACTTTGTGGCAGTAAGGGTGGTGAAATATCAACAATTCTCTGCTCTTATTGCATCCGCAGAATGCTGCCCAGGGGCCCTGTTTAAGATCACCTGATCTTTTCTGGGAATGATGGGCCCAGTGACCCACCTACAGGGCCATGCAGAGGAGTTTTCTGGGCATCTGGAGGATAAAATCGCTCAGATCTGTTCCCAGTTGGATACCAAGACATGGTCTGTGGAGATGCCTGGGGAATGTACTTATCCTGTTATCTGGAACAGTTTGATCCTGTTGGGCCCAAGGAAGTGAATTGTGAATGTCACCACTTGTCAGTTAGATCCATGCCCCTCCTGGCTGGTTAAGGCAGCTCGGGAGGTGACATGTGGGTGGGTCCAGGTGATGGTGAATTCATCCTTGAGGGAGGGAGGGTCTCCTGCTGTCTGTAAAGAGGTGCTTGTGCATCCCCTCATCAAGAAACCATCACTTGATCTCACCATACTGGACAATTTTCATCCAGCCTCCCACCTTCCCTTTTTAGGGAAGGTGGGTGAGAAAGTGGTGGCATTGCAGCTCCAGAGGATCCTGGATGAAATGGATTATCTGGACCCTTTTCAGTTGGGTTTCAGGCCTGGATTTGGGACTGAAACAGCATTGGTTGCACTTTTGGATGATCTCTAGCAGGAGCGGGATGGGGTAGTGCATCCATCCTTGCCCTTCTTGACCTCTCAGCAGCTTTCAGTACCATTGACCATGGTATTCTTTTGGGTCGGCTCAGGGAGTTGGGGGTGGGTGGCACAGTTTTGTGCTGGTTTACCTCCTTCCTTCAGGGCCAGTCCCAATTGGTGTTGATAGGGAGCGAGAGGTCAAGCCCATGGCACCTCCTTTGTGGGGTGCCGCAGGGTTCTGTACTTTCCCTGCTCCTTTTTAACATCTACATGAAACCATTGGGTGAAATCATTCACCACCATGGGATGAGATATCATCAGTATGCAGATGATACCCAGTTATACATCTCCATCCCAGGTGACTTGAGTGATGCTGTGACTACCCTTTTGTGGTGCCTGGAGGCTGTAGGGGTCTGGATGAGGAACAACAGGCTTCATCTGAACCCTGGTTAGACAGAGTGGCTGTGGGTTGGGGGCTCCTTTGTATCCGGAAGTTTACCATCTTTAGTTCTGGATGGGGTCACACTACCCCAGACAGACCTGGTGTGTAACCTGGGATCCTCCTGGATTCATGACTCCTGCTCGAAGAGCAGGTGGCAGTCGTGGTAGGAGGGCCTGTGCTCAACTATGTGTTGTGCACCAGTTGCACCCTTTCCTGGATCAGGAGTCCCTCCAGTCAGTCACTCATGCCTTAGTCATTTCCTGTATAGACTATTGCAATGTGCTGTACATGGGGCTACCCTGGAAAAGTATCTGGAAGCTTCAGCTGGTTCAAAATGTAGCCGACCAGACAATTCTGGGTGCCCCAAAGATGGCACATGTTACACCTTTGCTGCATGAGCCACATTGGCTCCCAGTTTGCTTCCAGGTCCAATTCAGGGCGTTGGTTATCACCTTTAAAGCCCTATATGGCATGGGGCCAGGTTACCTAAGGGACTGTCTCACCCCCATTATATTGACCCATCCCACCCGGTCAAGCAGAGAAGGTATGCTGCAGACCCCGTCGACGAAAGAATGTCAACTGGCAGGGTCCATAAGGAAAGCCTTCTCTGCTGTGGCCCCACCCTATGGAATACCCTTCCCCCAGAGGTCAGGCAAGCTCCAACTCTCTTGTCCTTCCAGAAAGCAGTCAAGACCTGGCTCTGCCAACTGGCATGGGGTGAAAAAGGGGCAACCAACCATTGGGGGGGGGCTAGAATCTTGAAGATGCTCCCATATGTTAACAACTTATCGATCACCAGCATCTTGGAAGATATTATTTATTTATGCATTTGGTTTTACTGTGTTTTTATTGTATTTTAATTAATATTTATTTGTTGTTTTATTGTAAACAACTCCGGAGTCACTTCCTCATGAGATGGGCAGTGTCTAAATTCAAAATATAAATAAATATTTTTTAAAAATCCTTATTTTTTTGGAACAAATTTGAAGGAAGCCAGACCTCCTTTTCCCTCCTTTTCCATTTCTGAGATACACATATATTAGTTATATTTATATCCTGCATTTTCAGCTTGACCTCAAGTCATTGTATATCATTCTGTCCATCTTAGCCTCACAAAAAGAATTCTTTTAATCAGGATTATCTGAGATATTACAATTAACAAACAGTCAACTAATGGATTTAATGGCTGAGCAGAAGCTGAAACTTAAATCTATCCATTTGTGATTAAACCCTCTAACCATTATACCATAGTGGCTCTTAAAAGTTAAACCTTGCATAAATCACTACAGCTGTCTTGAATTTAGTCCAGTTGGCTCACTAGTATGATTAGAAAGTGAACCTAATGTCCTCCAGGCATTTTAGGCTTCAATTCCCATCAATCCATGTAGGGTGTTATTTGTGTTGCAAACTTCTGGAGGGCATCAGGCTGCTTAGCTTTCCCTAGAAGAACAGATTCTGAGTGAATGGCAAACTACTGTTTATATAGTGTATTTTTAAGACTAGAATAACACCCCCACTCCAAAATATAGATATACAATAATTCACTTCTTGAGTAGGTTGCATTCATCCATAGTTTGCTTAATGCCTAAACATGTTTCAACCACACCTCAGTTTGCAAACCACAACTGGTTAGATTCACACAATATGCAAAGCCCAAATCAAACTGCATTAAGGCTTAGCCCATTGTGTGAACAAGTCTTTTGGTTATGTGTGATTTAAACTGTCCTAATCCCCTGCACACACAATAGTATAAAATGCTTTTATTATATTATATTATATTATATTATATTATATTATATTATATTATATTATATTATATTATATTATATTATATATATATAACTGTCCTAATCCCCTGCACACACAATAGTATAAAATGCTTTTATTATATTATATTATATTATATTATATTATATATATATATATATATATATATATATGTTTATCTGCACTCAGTCGTTACCGACTCTGCAGTGACTGCTTGGACGAGTCCTTGCAGTTTTCAAGGCAATTGTTTTCCGAAGTGGTTTGCCAGAGCCTCCTTCCTAGGGCAGAGCCCAGCTGGCGAGCGCAGGAGGCAGGGTTTCCGTTGCTTCGCGCCCTTTTCGGGCACGCACGGTTTTTCGCGCTTACCAGCAACTGCTCCCAACTCCTTTTTTGCAAGGCGCCTCCAGCATTTTTCCTCCCACCGGAGTGAGAGTACCCATTTGTCTACTCGCGTGAGTTTTCGAACTGTTGGGTTGACAGGAACTGGGGAGGAAACAGGAGCTCACCCTGCTAACGCGAAGGCTGGACTCGAACCGCTGAAGCGTCGACCATTTCTGGCCGGCAACTTTCAGCGTCATTAAGCCGCTGCGCCACCGCGTCCCCCCATTATATTATATTATATTATATTATATTATATTATATTATATTATATTATATTAATAATATGTTTATTATGGTTTCATAGTTATCTTTAGAGTGATGCTTATAATAAAGAGAGTGATTATTTTCATTACTGGAAGAAATGATAATTGAGATTAAAATTGTGGAAGTTGGTGAATTCCAGATCAGCAGTTCTATGGTATGCAGCTTATTCAGGAGTAAATCCAATGACGTTCAATTGGTTTATTGATGGATTAGCCTGAGGGCATTTGATCAAAAGCAAGGCAGAAATCAACATTTCTTTTATAAATGAAACCCATCCATAAATACCCTTCCACTAGTGCCAACACTCTTGCTGATGAATTTAGAGAGCCTCTTAGATGGTTTACACAGCAGTTATGTAAATTGATTGACAGGTTGGCCAAATCAGTTTTGCTTAAGGCAAAGATATGTAATTTTTGGAACATTTTTTTAGGAGAAAAACACTGACAGCCTTAAATCTGTGATTATTGAGTGGCACATACTAATTCCCTATTAAATATTTAACCCTGCATCTGTCCTGGAGATTACTGGAAACAAGCAATTCAGCTCCATTCATTTCCATTCTGAAATTCTTTTACTCAGAATTTACTCCGTTATAATGCTAAAAGCTTTTGTGACAGTCCTTTAGAGGAACAGTAGTCATAAAGCTATTGAAATTGAAGGACCAGTTTATTGAAACAGATTTCTTTTTTATCACAGGGAGCTAACAACAGAGAGAAAGAAAAGCCATTTCATTCATCTTGCTTTGTTCTGCTCTTTCCAATCAGAAATACCCATATTGCTGTCTTTTGTCTCCTCCCATGAAAAAGGGTCTGAGAACCTCCTTCTGAGTGGAGTAAAGCATGCTTCTGGCTGGGTTAAATTTCCATCCATAGTGTGAACAGTTGTGATTCGTGACTGAATCAAATAATCACCTCTTCCCATTGAAGGAAGCATGGAACACTTGAGATTTCTCAGCTTGATCTCTAAGACTTGATCTTCATATTCGACATTATCCTGCACAGCCTCGGTAGAATTATGTGTATGTCAATCATTCTGTTAAACCTTGTTCTTTTCCTTCAATTAATTAATTGGTGTCTTGTGTGTGTGTGTGGACGTGTGGGTGACTAAATGTTGGGGTGGATTTGAATAATTTGTTGAGGTTTCTGGTGCACCTTGGGGACGGCACATCTTATATTATGGATACAGTTCTGAGAATATTCTCTCTGTCTCTGAAGTAAATACATTTCACTTGTTGCAATCAGCTTCTCCATGTCCCCTCAGCCTTTTGACTTCTTTGGCCATATTCTTCCTCTCATGCCAGGTCACCATGGAAACAATGCTACCTAACATTGTTTCCAAGGTGATCTGGCACAGGAAGAAAATGCAACTGGAAGGAAGTCAGTGGGATGAGAAGATACAGAAAATCTCCCTGGCTACTGACCATACCTAGCATGATGTATTTTGTTGAAGATTGGGGGAGTTTTTGGTAGGAAAAAGAAAAATCTATTCACAATTACATCATTTATTAAGTAATCTACACCATTCACTCACCTTGAAATGGATAGAAATTAGGGGGTTGTGTGAAGAATAGGGTCCCATAAGAATTGCAATTTTTTTCTGTCATTTACATACGGATAATAATACTTTAAATCTTGCCCACATAAATAACATGCTTTTTCCCATGCTATTTTTATATACTGGGTGAGGGAGGGATTGTCCCTCAAGCACATTTTCCCCTTACGATGGGCATCCTTCCAGGAAAGTTGAAGCTTTTAATTTTTGTGCAAGTAAGGATGCTTTTTAGGGCCTTAGCTGTCAGATAATTGTTTATTAGGAAGGAAAAAGTAAGAAGTGTTTTGGAATGTATTAACATACATTTACAAAAATGAACAAATGATAATATTAGGCAAATCCACTGTGATTTCAAGAGCCCGCTCTCATTCTAAAATCATATGTATTGCTTTAATACACAAGCAAATGATATTCCCTTGTGGAAGGCCAGTGAACTGAAACCTCATGCCTTTTCATGTGTACTCAGTCACATGAAATTGTTTAGTGAAAGCTTTTAAAATGTGACTCTTCTTTTTAAGGAGATTATCATCGTCTTCTCTCCCCCCCCCCTTTTTTTTTTTTGGTGCAGAAGACTGGATGTGTCTGAAGTACAAAGTATCCATAAATTTGATTTCACTGATTACATTTACTTTTGGCTCACTGAAACCTGGGGAATATTTCCAAGATTCAGGTTCAGCAGAAGCTTTGCCTTGCTTATACCCCCTTTCAATTATTTACTATGTGGATGAAGAACATGATGTAGAGGCATAATGGGAGCAGCCCAAACCTCAGCTGGCTTTCCCAGTACAGTTCCTATTATGCAGCAGAAAGGGATTTATGTTGGCAAACTCCTTTGATGTTTGACTGAGGCCTCATTCATATTTGGAATTACCAAAGAAAACTGTAAATCTTGAGTTTGCTTCTAGATAGTGCAGGATAATGAACAATAGTCTGAATTTTCTGAAGGAGAGCCACAACCCCACCTTCCTTTTTTAGTCAGTCAGTCTATCTGTCTATTTATACAAAATAGGTAAGTTTTGGGGGGAAAGGGGGATGGTCTTTCCCTGACTTACAAAATAAGATGCCTGGGTTTAGTCTACACTACAAAAAAAACAAAAAAACAACAAGCTTTGCTGCAATTACTGTTGTTAGCCACCCAGAGTCACTGGTCTGAGATGGGCGGCTATATAAATTGAATGAATGAATGAATGAATGAATGAATGAATGGATGAATGAATGAATGAATGAATGAATCCCTCTGGCCCACAATTTACAGGACTATTTTCTGGATTGGAATGCAATGAGACAAATGCCTTAGGTAAGGTTCTGCTGTTTCAGACTGTATCTTTTGAAAGGGAGATTGATGGTTAGGATGTCTAGGAAAGGATCTAGACAGAATTTACTCTTTCAGAAAAACATGGGAGGTTGTTTTCAGCAGAGTTCCTGCTCCCTCATTCCAGTATATGAAGTGTAAAGAATGATGACATATTGATGCCATTGACAGCAGAGAAGGACATGATATTGTGTGAGCCCTCAAAGAATCTAGCCTGATTATTAAAGAGACCAAAAGGAACTACCTAGACTAGTGATACAGCCCAGACACAAAGATCTCTTGGGGGTTAGAATAAATTATCTTTTTGTCCCTAAATCTTCACTGTCCCTAAATCTTCATCAGGTGGCATACACAGGTATGGAAGACTATATCAGTATGGAAGAAAGATAGTTTGGGATTACAAACATCTTCAGCAAGTTGGGGGGGGGGGGGCTCAATGACATCAAAATGTTGGGTGGGACCAGGCAATTGAATCCCATGACATCTCTGCCTAGGATTATCAGCAAGTCCATAATAGGATGCCCAGTCCGTCACCAATGAAAACTGCATGATTAGTCACATTTTATACCTTAATTAATATTTTCACTTTACACAAAGGAAAGCTTAATCAGCATCATGTGCATTCTCTATATACCTAGCAATATCTTTTTCACTAAGAATTAATATTGATCCCAGTCATTTTTATCCATTTATATACTGGAGATCATGTATTGTGGAGATGGCAGATGCATGAGTGAGCAGCAAACAGGTAGCAACCAGAACAGTAACTGACAGAAAAAAATGTTGAAGGACAGAGTTTTGAAGCTTTTAAATACATCCCATTGCCATTGCTGAAATTACATTAGAGACTTATTTGTTTGGTTTCTGGCAAACATTTTAGGGAATCATGTCTGGGTAATGATAAAACCAGATTATGATGCAAATATGAGATATCTGTAACACAGAGAAATTGATCTTGAGAAATACTTTGTCTACATTTAAAATAATAAACTGGAATGTAAGCACATTCAGATTAAAAAATGGGGGAGGGGGATGAACTTTCCCTTCACCCCAGCAAGTCTAGTCAACATTAACAATTTTCACTGTCTCTTAAAAAGCAACCAAATACTTCTTTATTTCATATCTCACCCCATTTTCTATAAGTCCATCTCTAAATCTTCAGCTCTCCATATTAATCAGCAAAAGTCCAATAAAGGTTATCAGAAATAGCAACTTAATTATTTATATCTCCATTTCCATTTAAATGAAGTCCCCTTAATCCCTCTCTTCAAATACAAAAATAACCATCATCCTCCAGTCCCATTTTTAAAAAAAAATCATTAATCGTCACCAGAAATAATAACCCATTATTTATATATCAAAAACAACAACATAGGTATTACAAATTAATCCATTACACCCAATTAAACATTACCAGAAATAACTATCATCATCCAATCCCAGTAAAAAAAAAAAAAGACATCACCAGAGATAGAAACCCATTATCTTAACCATGGTTCAATAAACCCATTTTGTATTTTTTCTTCTTTTTCCCAGCAATCTTTAAGTCCCACAAATGAAGTTCTAATAAATGCTTTCTCACACATTCTCCTTGTCTCTTCTCTTGAAATTCTTGTCATCTTTGTCAAAGTCCTTTTGAAATAACAGTATAGTAATTCCAGTAGATCCCTTATATTCCAAGATAAAAAAATAATCCACATTGTTCTTTTGATTTATTATTTGTATATCTTTTTTAGTTCTTAAGTCATCATCTAATTCCATTTGTAAATCCAATATTTCCATCTCTTTCTTATAAGTTACAGTTTTTAATTCAATTTTAAAGTCCATTTCATTTTTATTCAATGGAATTTGTTCCTCTTCAATAAGACCTTTTGATTCCATTAAAGAGTTAAATAGCTCGTAAACCTCTTGGACATCAAAGATTTCCTTTAAGGTATCTATCTGGTGCCCTCTAGTGTCTTACCTTCCAAAACTTCTTATCAGCTCAAATGTAAGCAAAAGAACTTTTCCCAGGAGACAAGATCCTTTTAGTTAACTTCAAAGTCTTTCCTTAATTCAAATTCATCTGAACCCTTAATCTGTTTAAAACTTTCCAGAATTAATACTATAATCACCCTTTTGCTCTATATTCCAAAAAAGAAATTTCTTACAAAACTTTAATCATGTAACTTTTTTTCTTTCTAAATGGATTGAAGAGAAACTCACCCAGTGAATACCAGACTTGTGGTTCTGAAGGTTTTTCAATCTTTAACAAACAACAACAACAACAATAATAATAAACAAACCTCCAGAGTGATTAGAAAGATAAGGTTTGGTCGAATTTTGAGTTCATGAAAGTCTACATTAATGGCTCTGAGCATGATGGAACCCATGACTCCCAGATGATCACAAGACACCACAAAAACGTCTGCCTCTGCCATCTACTCACAAAAAAACAGCTGTCCAGAGTACATATGGGTAATCTCAAGATCTCTCCTTAATCCAGAGAGAATTTCAGTAGTCTGGATCCAACATCCAGCTGCCTCTTCAGCTATAATGCCTCCCATGATCTGTGGAACATCAGTTCACTATTCCTTAGTGGAAGTGACACCTAAATGTATATATGCAATTTCAACAGATATTAGTTGATGGGAAAAACTGCTATTGAGTCTCTGGGGTAATATTAATGCAGCTAAATGAATATTAATGTGATTAATGTATATTTTAAGAGGCATTCCAGTGTTAACTCTTATCAGATAAGCTAATGCACAAATGATTGTGGCAGGCCAAAACTCCTTGAATATCTTTGAGCAAATTAAGGTTGCCTCATGATGAAGGCAACTTTAAAAGATATTCAGCTGTACCATTGGGCTTTCATTTTAACATTTTTCATATTTCATGGAATAAGAAGTCTTTTGTCCATTGCCCTCCTTGGGCTTCTTTGGACAGCAAGTAGTACCTTGTGAAATCTTGACCAGTTTTAAATTCCAAGTATATTAAAAAGGGATCTTCATTTCTAGCCTTGGAAGTTGGAACATATTTGGTTCTTAATTGGTAAGTAACTTTTTATCCAGAATTCACAAGCAACTGACATTGGGGAATAACCCAAGCTTGAAGATAGCAGAGAAGATTGAAAAAACTGAACAAAACTAGGGATAAGTATCTTAAATTAATTGATTTATAATGGTTGTTTTAAGATTTTGAGAATTTGCATTATTTTGACAATGTGTGTGCATGTGTGCATGGTAATTGAAAAATCTATCAATCATCTATATTGCACTGATGATATTACCTAGTTGGGTAATGAAACATCTGCAAGCAAACAACCAAGCTTAGAGAGCACCAAAAACTCCACAATCTCTCTATATAATTGACACAATTACTGATTTAATAGCACAACCCAGATGCTTCAGCAGCCTCAGAGATCAAACACTTGAAGTGAAACCAACAATTCAATTTTATAAGAAATTAAACATCAGGATTATTAGCCTTAGTTATATATCTGAATTGTGGAACATACGATTGGAATACCAGTCTTGGAAAATCAGTGGGTCCAAGTTTTAAGAAATGTAAAACATACTTATAACTTAAGAATGAAATAAATTCATAGACATCTATTATTTCATGTCTTTTGGACCCCTCAAATAATGTTTTTAAAGTGTTGGATATCAAATTTTGTACGCAGCCTTCTAATAAGTTTGATTGAGTGATTGATTGATTGATTATGTGCCATCAAGTCGTTTCACCTCTTAGCAACCATATACTGTAGATAGATTTTCTCCATGAGAAAACCACATGGATAGAATAAGTTTGAGGGTTCTTTAAGTGATATGATTTGATTTTGTCCACCATAGCTCTGTTTAGGTTACAAATCATAGCATATGTTAATAGAACTTTGGAAAGAAATATAATAAGTTGTAATGGGATGTTAAGATATATTCCTAAAACATGGAATTTATTATTTCATGTAGAGCTTTGACTCTAACAAGCCTGGGGCTCAGCAAAGAGGATAATCTTACATGAATGGAAAGAAACTTATCCTCCTGTTAGCAAGGAATGGATTCAGGATATGAGGCTGTTATTTATTTTTGAAAATTCTTTATGTTCTAAAAATGAGAAGATGAAGCAATATGTTTTCCTATGGCCTAGATTTAATAAGCTTAAGGATTGAATTAATTCCATATTGACATTAAATGGATATTACATGGATCTTTTTTTTTTCTTTCTTCAATTCCCCCTACTTTCTTTCTTTTTTGTTGTTTTTGGTTTATTTTGATTATCACCAATGTATGTAGATTCTTTTCCCACTGTATAACTATTACCATATCTTTTTCTGTTGGTGATATAGTTCTTCGCATTCCACTAATAAATGTTTTTTAAAATTAAAAATAATACAAAACTGGATTATTATGCAGCATTAAGAGAACTAGAAATCCACAAATCATTTGCTAGATCATTAACTTTTCACTCTAAATGTAGATATAATTCAAGATAAGAATGAGATTAAAAATGTAAATTCCAGCCAAGGGTGATTAAAATATTAATTTACCTCGAGTCAAAAGATATATTATTGCTGTGTAAAAATAGAAAAATTAAAAACATGGCAAAATAGAAAATCTCAAATAAAATGAAATGAAACATTCTGCAAGTATATTATGAGCACTATGCTTGGCCATACCATGTTCTTCTTTTTCTAGCATAAAACAGGAAATATTATCCCCATTCTTCATGTTCTTAACCATTCCAATAAAAGAAATGTTATCAGAGAAAATCATCAGCTTCCATGACTTCATTTGGATATTATTATCAAGATTACTCTAAATAGTGCCTGTCCAGACTTCTATCATCTTAACAATGTCAGCTTCCACACAATGATTTGCATATTCAGGGCAAGTATCTATAGGAGGCGACCCTTGGTGGTATACTCTTATATGTAATGAAATGAAGAAAACTTTATTTAGGCACACAAAGCTCTATATGTATATCTGTATGAATAGTCATATCTGATGACATAATAGTTCATTTTTTAAAATTTATTTATTTATTTATTTATTTATTTATTTATTTTATTATTACATGTATATGCCGCCCATCTCCCCCAGTTCATACATCTATAGCCTTATTCAATCACAGTGGTACCTCAGTTCACAAATTTAATTCGTTCCACGATTCTGGTCGCGAGCCTAATTGGTCGCAAACCGAATCAAATTTCCCCATAAGGTTTAGTGTAAATAAGGTTAATCCGTTCTGAACCATATGTATTTTTTTTTTAACCACAAAAATATGAAACAAAGTACAGTACAGTATAGTATGAAGAGAGAGAACACTAACCTTGTTTGAGGCAACACCAAAAAGCTTCACAGCAAGTGTCTGTCTGCGACCACGATCTCGCCTAGAGGAAGCCATGACCACGTGTCAGAGCAGGGAAGATGGCTGCGGGTCATGTTCATCACCCGATGCGGAGTTCGTGAACGGAAGCAAAATTTTGCAAATGCTGCTATTTGCGAATTGAATTGTTTGTGAACAGAAGCATTTGTGAACCGAGGTATTACTGTACTTAACATGTACGGACTGTTTATATAATGTGTTTATTTGATTTTTTTCCTTAATACTCCTGATACTTATTTAATTAAGAAGTAAAGAAAAATGTTCAACACAAGGAGTTCCATGTTGTATATATTATGGTAGACTTCATTGCATTGAATAAATAGTTCAGTTATTTCAATGACCAGAAAAGAATTGAATTTGCTGATGATGAGGAAACACATAAATAATGCTGGTGTATATGTATCAGGGATCAGCAACATGGCACTTGAAGCACATTTAAGCATATTTAAATTTAAATAGCCAAAATTTCTCTGTTCTCACTTGAGATTTTGTGAGATTTCTGGAAATAATGCATCTGATATGGTGAGATTTGGGCCATTAAAATGTTTAAAACTATTTTTAATGGCATCTGTAACATTAAATTATTATTTAATATTCATTTAGCATTATTTTAATTGCTGACCCTCAGACTGTGTGAAAGAGAGAAAGAGTGAGGCATGGTAGTCCATACATACATGCACACACAGCTTCTTATCAAGGAGTTGAAGTAGTTTAGATATGGTTGAACTGGCCAACTGCTACTTTTCATGAAAGAAAATCAGGTAAGTAATTAATATATCAAAAATGTAGAGGTCAAGATGCAGTGCCAGGTTATGGCACAGTGGAACTTTAGTGATGGGATTTTAACATATTCCTTCTGCCATACATATTCCTTCTGTACTGCTCATAGTAAATGCTGAACATTCAAGTTACCACATGTACATCATTTTGGTAATCATTGCAACATTCCTGTGAGGGAGATTAGGATCACTGCCCTGGAGAAGGGGGGAATTAAGTTTCCTCACCTCCAAATTTTCTTTATTAAAATTGCTTCTCCAGTTGTTTTCCTTTTCAGAAAAACTAACAAATAATACATTTCTCCCCTTTAAGTTTCTGAGGAGGGTGAACTAAAAAAGGAATGCCATATGGTTAAAAGGCTCCTAATAAGTTGTTATTTCTCCTCAATATATTTATAAATTATCAGTCCACAGATCCAAATAAGACTGTCCTGTATCCTTTGAGTATATCATAAACATGCACAATATGTAGCCAAAGTATTGCTTGAACTAGAAGTGTACATGTTCCAGCAACTATAGAGCAAAACAGCTTCTTGCCAGATTATGGCATCCACAGCTGGCAGATAAACATCGAGCTTCTATGCCAACTTGTACAGCTACAGGCAATGGCCTAAACTCCAGTTCTCCAAGGAAGACAGGATGTAGATTTACCCTTATCTTTAAGGTAATTTCATATTAATGATATCTCCAAAATAAAAAAAGGTGATAGGAGGCATGTTGGTAACAATGCACCATAGAATGATTTCATCATACTGATTTTTTCACACTGGGCACACGTCGCGTTTCCCCAGCAAGTTGGTTGGCACGAGCTCTGTTAATATTACCTGAGCAGTGGGACAGTTCCATACAGCAGCCAACAGCCTACAGCAATTCCCTGCAGCTAGAACGGGCTCTTTAACATCATTTTAACATAACATTGACTGCAGTTGCAGAAATTACAATTGGATTCCTTTCCTTTTGGACTAAACCTTCTATGCACAACTTGAAAGCAGCCTGGTAGAAATATAATTCTCGTAGATCAGAATATGTTTGCATTTATATGGAAAGAAAGTTAAGCCATCTAAAAGCAATGTGGCGATGTATATGTCAAGATACTCATGCTGTAGCATTATAACTTGCTACAATAAATTGTCATCGCATTTTTTCCAAATGGTATTTAAATATATCTTCATTAATGGATGGATCAATCGTTCAAAGATTTTTTTTCCTTATAAATAGATATTCCATTACTTTAAATGTTGACTAGATGCTTTTAAGGAATATCAACATGATTGTGTTATTGTTTATGCTTTTTGGAAAAATCAAAATTTAAATTTAAACAAAAAAATAGGAAAAAAATAGGACATTCTGAGCACATGTGCAAATTAACCTAAATTTGACTTATATAAGCTCTTATGAGTGCTGAAGAGGAACAATTCCTTGGTATAACTATTCCAATATATTGTAAAAGAATTCAAGTAACAAATGAAATCAATTATTACAACAGAATAGAAATAATAGTCTATAGGAAGTATATAATACTTAATCCAATTATTGGAATAATCTGATAAATTACCAATGTTAGTACATTTTGGTGAAGAAAATACATAATTATTGATTAGACATAATAATCAATGTATAATAAGTTTGCATTCTGTGGCAGCCTTCATTGGGGGAGATGAGTGGAGACAAATCTAAGAAAGAAAGAAAGAAAGAAAGAAAGAAAGAAAGAAAAAGAAAGAAAGAAAGAAAGAAAGAAAGAAAGAAAGAAAGAAAGAAAGAAAGAAAGAAAGAAAGAAAGAAAGAAAGCCCCAAACACCTCTGTTTAATAAAATAAGCCAATGGTTCCAATACCAAATTAAAAATAAGAGGAGATAAAGGTCATGCTTGATGAGTTCCATAGACATCTTGCTAGATGAATAGATGTAATAACCCTAACAAATGGAGTAGAGTATCCCATATTAATCCATTGATTTTTTTTAAAAAAGGAGGAAATCCATATTTAGGCAATTTTCATTGTCGCTTATTTGTTCAGTTGCTTCTGACTGTTCATGATACATTTTGTCAGGAGTCTCCATCAGCAACTACTTCTCTGAATTCCTGTAAGCTGCTGCTTGTGTCATCAGTGATAGTATCTAGCCAACTGGTCTTCTGTCAACCTCTCTTTCAACTGTGTTCAATTTTTCTAAGCATCAGGATCTTCCCAATGACTCTCGCTTTCGTCTAACACAGCGTTTTCCAAATTTGGCAACTTTAAGATGTGTGGCTGGGGAATTCTGGGAGTTGAAGTCCACAACACAGATCTAAAGCATCCAAAATATTTAAATTTTAGTTTCTCTGTTAAAGCTTCCAATAAGTAGCCTGGTTTTAATACTTAATCCAGTATTGCATAATTTATTCTTCTTGCAGTCCAAGACATTCTTATTTCCAGAGCCATAATTCAAAGGCATTTGTTTTTCTTTGTTCAACCTTTCGGATGACCCAGCTTTCATTGCCATATGTTATAACTGGGAAAATGTTTTCCAAAAATCTCCAACTGTCCCATATCAAAGGCTTTTTTCCACATTCAATAAGATGACCACTGCTGATTTCAGTTTCTCCAAATGCACACCAAGGATGTAAATTATAATCATATTAGATATTATCGGATGTTTGATGACTTTTTATAAAACTAGATGGTGCAGGATGGATGATTGAAAATAGTACAATCTGTAGTTAATATGCCAGAGTCACTGTTAATATTTTTGCAGAAGTGTTTAGCAAGGAAATCAGGTGATCAGTTGCGCAATCAACAAGCCCTTTATCAGCCTTCAAAATCCCAGTTATATCGCCTCACTAAAGGACACTGCAAAAGTACTGTTTTAAAAGGCATAATTACATTATATACCTTCAGAAGTACTTTGTAAATAAATATTTTTTTTAAAAAAAATCAAAATTGGTATAAATAGATGGTTTAAAAATCCCACTGAATTTCAGGGGAAAGGTAAATGTTGTAAAAATGAATATAGCTTCATGATTGATATATTTACTTAGATATGTTCCTATAGTAAAACTTTAAAGTTATTCCAAAGTTATTCCAAGAAGATTAAAGCAGATTCAATTTTTGAATATACTTTTATCTTTTCATCACATTTTTAGCTATCATGCAACTCTTAAAAGTATTGTAAGACTGTGTGTGTGTGTGTGTGTGTGTGTGTGTGTGTATGAATAAAGAGAACAGAAGCAATTTAAAATCGTTCACTGAGACTGCTGAGGTCAACTGTGAAAACCTGCATTCACCCATATCTTCTTGCTGGCTGGTCAGGTATCCATACTTCCATGCCCTAACCTAAACGAACACCATGGGTTACCTTTGCTGTTAAAAAGACGCTGAGAGTAATTGTTAGTTTAGATTCTCATAGGCATTGGTTCCCATAGGAGATAGATAGAGGAGTAACTGGATTGAGTTGGGATCAGGAGCGAAGTCTTCAAAACATCTGAAGTATTGTAGGAGGAGAGCCAGGAGTCTAGTAAGCATCTTCCTGACTAACAAATGTTATGAAAAGGCATAACTTTCATGAGCTACAGCTCACTTCATCACATGTACAGAATGGCTAGACTGATGGATTTAAATTGGGGAGAGGTGGGGAGAAAGGTGGGGGAAAGCGAGAGGAAGATAAATTTGTTATGCAGATGAGAATTATGTAACAATTGGGTTAAAATTCCATTGGGTTTGTTGAGATTTTCTGAGATTCCATGCAATTTTTTAATGTTTGTGAATACATTAATTTCTCACTTGATGATGCTGTTAAAGCTGCCCTTTTCCAAAACAGTTAGTTTGAGGTCCACCTTAGAATGGCCTGGGAGATTGAAATGCTCTTATTTTGTTCTTGCTTTGAGTCCTGATGTCAAACCGGTGTCCTATCTATCTATCTATCTATCTATCTATCTATCTATCTATCTATCCATCCATCCATCCATCCATCCATCCATCCATCCATCCATCCATCATCTATCTTGCAAAGTTTGTGCCATTTGTGCTCATAGAATTCAGAGAGGCATTGCTAGCAGATGGTGGCTTATATCACATTGGAGGAAGAGCAAGTGAAAGTGCCTCTAATCTTGTGTGCACTTTTTGGGGCTGGTGATGGTGTTGTTGGTATAGATATAGGGGCAAAGTAGACACTGGGTTTGTTGCAGAACCTGGTTCCCATGTCGGCATCATTGTTCTGTTGTTTTGAATTTTTTGTGAAAATCTACGTCAGGTTGGGTGGTTGTCTGTATACAAGTATGGGCCTGCTACCCAGTGCCTGAGAAAGTGAAGTGTCATTATCCAGTATGGGCCACAGCTTATTAATAATCAGTTTGAATGGTTTGAGCTGAGAGCCGTAGGTGACAACTTGTTGTTCTGTTTCTGTGATCTGTCTTTTAATAGTTCCTCCCTGGGAACTGATTTGGCTCTATTGATTTGTCTATTGATCTTGCTGAGTGGGAATTCAGTCTCCTGAATGTCTGGTTTAACTCCATCAGTTTAGCATTTCTTCAAGTGGGTTAGAACAAATGTGATTGTAATATAGACCCTAGCTATAGATGAAGAATTGGAAGTTCTTGAAAAAATGATTGGCAACTAAAACAGAGCAAGCAGCAATGACTGTTGAAGTTAGATTAATGGTTTTAGTAAGAACAATGAGAGCTGGTAAATCTGAGTTGGATTGGGCAGTGTTTGTACTGCGGAAGATAATTATTGGTGAGTAGAGGAGCACTGAGGGACAATCACTAACTAATGCAGAAGGCCTGGTGGGAAGCCAGAAAATGACAGAAGAAAAAAAGATCAAAGATTTATCAACCAAAGAAAAGCTGCCAGATTGAAAAGCTGATAGAATGAGAAAATTGCCACTATTTTCTGTAAGTCCTTAACTCTAAAATTAGGAAGTAGGCAGGTTTAGAATTAAAGCAGTGTACGCATAAATTAAGCTCACATCATAATCTGCAAATAGCTTTGCTTACAGAAGTTTTGGATTGCTGCATCTGAGAACAGAAAAATGCTCTTTGAAAGGCAAGTTTAAAGATCAAGCCGTGGGCAGAGATGAAAAGAGGACAGTAGAGATGATCTGCCTCATGTAACTAACTCTTGCTATCACTTACTAAGGAACATAGTTGGGAAACTGAAACTTAAAAATGCTGAGGAACTTGCTTGCTTGCTTTGATGCCTGGTTGTTTGAATAACAGCCTAAAAGAATCTGGAGTCTTATGCTGAATGTCTGTTGAATCCTCAAAATTGGTATAGAATCCCGTGACACAAAATGTGTGTGTGTGTTTTAACATAACACACTATACTTATAGCAACACGCAAGCCATACCTTACCAACTTATGTCACGCACATCGGACCAGCTTGATCTGAAACTCTGTCATTGAGAACATCCTGCTTTGGTATTAATTTCATCTTCTCTTGGCAAGTTGTCATCTATAACTTGCATGTGCCGATTGGAATCCCTAAAAATGATTGATCTCAGTATGGAGATGAGACTAAACCTACTTTAAAGAACAAATTGAAACAGATTTCCTATTTCATCTTTGAGCTATGTATTCATTAGGACCAGTTAAGTGACCAGAAAGAAAAACCTGGGTTGATTTTGTGTCCTTAACAGAATCGTGATGTGCAGAAATAAAGAGGCGCATAAAATAAAAATAATTTACACAGCATAGATGTAAAATACTGGATATGCTCAAAGGCTTGTATAGGTGATGCTTTTCACATCATGGCTATACAGTTTTGGAATGGCATGTGATTGTATATGTGAAAATGCTATCTGCTAACCACATTTACCTGCATATTGATGCACATATCAGTCATGTCTTTTCACAGTTCTGAGTTTGGGGCTAGTGTGTACAGACATTTTATATGCATTATGATGTAACTGCTTGGAATTTCTCCCTGTGAACAGGAACTCTGAGTAAGCCAGGACAGTGATGGTGAACCTTTTGGGCTTGGTGTGTCAAAAATTCAGAAAATGCCTAACTTGACTCTGCTGGCATGTCACCCCACCCCCCCACCCCCCGAAACAAAAGAGAAACAATTCTTTACCTATTCATTTATTTAAAAAAATACAGTCCAATCATGTGTGGTGCTATGTATTATATAAAGAAACATCAGATAATTACAAAAATGAAATATGAGTAAACATACTCATTTTCTTTGCTAACTCAAACTAGGAGAATAGTTGTTGTTGGGTGTTGGTGAATGCTGGTGTGTCACCCAAAACGTTGTGGCATGCCACCTTTGATCTGTGTGTCATAGGTTCGCCATCACTGGACCAGGATTTCCATGTATTTGGACATATGCATCAGGATTCATGCATGCCTCCATCCTACTAGTTCCAAATGAGTAGAGAGAATTTATTCTATTGGTTGCAATTATTTCTCATGATCTGCATATCAAGCTGCAGTTAGTAATACAGCCCCACTGAAATTGTTGCTCAGCGGCAATTTGGTATTCAGTGCTAATGCTGTTTGCTTCGTTTCAACTACTAGTTCTTACAAAACTGCCCAAGTCTAACACTGCAGGCACAATGGTCTGTTCAAACACCCAAGGCCTTGAGCATGATGAAACCCCCCATGAGGAGACCTGCGTGATGCCTTGGGTTCTCAAACTGACATGATTAGGTTGATTAGTCATGGCAGGATGTCAATCATAAATCATACTGCCTCTGCAAGGCAGTCAAGGGAAACTTGATGAGCAGTCTAATGACAAGAACAGACTTATGCCAGCCACAGATTTTCCTTCTCTGGCTTGGTAACAAGAGCACTGGGAGCAGTGGCACGCTGTTCACACATGCAAAACCTATCAGAATTTGCAATTTGCAAAGTATTTATACCAGATCAAGTCTTTTCACAATTAATCATCAGAAGATTTGTAGACTATGACATTTTGTCTGGGGACAAATATTTACCCAGCTTCACAATTACTATGAATGTAGGGATTTTTTTATCATTTTAGTCAGGAGAGGGGAAAATGACACATTTCAAATATGCTTTACTCTCAACAAATAGACCCTTCAGTTTCAAATCACACTCCTGTATTCAATAATCAGTAAGTTGTGCCTGTCTATGAGTAAACTGAAAAGGATGTGGTTCTCTATTTCATCCTTGTAAAAATGCTGATTATGAGTCTGCAAGATTGTTCCAGACACTGAGCTTACTAGCACTCCGGCAATTCAAATGTAACAAGTACAGTATATGCTCCTAACTGCTTCCCTTGGAATCTTGTGCTATCAAATAAATATCCTTCTGAAAGACTGTTTTTTATTCAGCCTAGGTTTTCCTCCTCTCAATTTGATCACAATAATTTTTCCTACTCTATTTTTTCCTTATTAGTTTGAACCATTCATTGCCCCTCATTCTTTTTATGCCTTTGAAATAGCTGTAAACGGTGATTGTTCCTCTTCATAGTTAAGCTAAAAAGCATTACTTAAGTAATATATAGGTCTCCCTCACTTTAACTTTTGATTTCATTTTCATCCCCATAACGATTTAGCTTCTGCCAGGATTTCTGCAAACTATTCTGTCCCATCAAACCTCTGGAAATGGGAAGAGAGGATTTCCAGCTGATGTTAAAAACTATACTGCAGACTGAGGGCATAAACATTACTAGACATTTAAGTAGTTTCATATTCAAATTTCTTCTTGCTTGTGTACTTCATTGGAAGTTACTCTTTGTACTTGCTAAGGAAGATACAGCTGATACAGAATGTGGCAGCCGGGATTTTGTGCACCACTTATTAAGATGTTGCAATTAACGTAGAATATCCTAAACAACCTGAAATTAGGCAGAAGGGGAGATTTTTCTGTCATCTTGCAGTTACACAGAAGTGAACCTTCACAATGGTGGTGCCCCTCCTTTGGCATGTCACATAGGAAGCACCACGATGGAAGAACAGTCAGAATTACAATTAATGCTTCTTTATTTCCATTCTTTGAGTACCCAAACTCCCCATGCTGATCATGCTCAACCAACCCTAAAATAGCAGTCTAGATGAGGGAAAACAGAGCTTATGTGTTATTTAATTTCTTTTCATCCTCTAAAAGAGCAAAAGGGTACTCACTGACATGACATTGCCAAACCAAGCATATCCTCTTTAATTATTATGTATTCAGGGGAGATAGAGACTCATTCTCCAACCATATCTTTTCTGCAATGATATTCATTTCAGTACATGCTTGTACTCTATGTATGTGGTCACTAACACCACACAACCAAAGTTCCCAGTTCCTCTGGTATTGCAACTGTATTCAGATGACTTTCATTTCAGATCTTCCCTATCAACATATGGTGGGGCCACAGAATGGCTCCTCTCTATGTTCAGAATTTAAATGTTAGAATTTAGAACTGTTTAAAATTTACATTAATGTCTCAATAGGGCTCTTCTTTGTTGCAGAGTGAATATAGCATGAGAAGAACAAAGAAGTGGGTTCTTTTTCCTAACCAGATTTTGGCTCTGTGCTTTAGTTCATTTAAAATTAAAAGATGCTTGCTCCTTGGGAGGAAAGCTATGGCAAACCTAGATAGCATATTAAAAAGCAGAGACATCACCTTGCTGACAAAGATCCGCATAGTCAAAGCCATGGTTTTTCCAGTAGCAATGTATGGCTGTGAGAGCTGGACCATAAAGAAGGCTGAGCACTGAAGAATTGATGCCTTTGAACCGTGGTGCTGGAGAAGACTCTTACGAGTCCCCTGGACTGCTAGGAGGTCAAACCAGTCAATCTTAAAGGAAATCAACCCTGATTGCTCATTGGAAGGATTGATAATGAAGCTCAAGCTCAGATACTTTGGTCACCTAATGGAAAGAGAGGACTCCTTGGAAAAGACCCTGATGTTGGGAAAGATTGAAGGCAAAAGGAGAAGAGGACGGCAGAGGATGAGATGGTTAGATAGCATCACTGAAGCAATGAGCACAAAACTGAGCAAACTCAGGGAGGCAGTGAAGGACAGGAAGGCCTGGTGCGATATGGTTCATGGGGTCATGAAGAGTCGGACACGACTTAACAACCGAACAACAATAACAACAATTCCTTCATTGGATAAGTTCAAGATCGGTCCAACCCAGCATTCTGTTTTCAGCAACGCATCACCAAATGGTTCTGGTTTTCTTAGGTAAGTAGGAAGATTTTGGTTTCTTCTGTTATCTGTCTCCAGAACCTCATATCTAGAATATGCATTCTTTCATTGGATAAATAGCACCTCCCACATATAATTAAGCCAGGGCAGATGATATATTCAGAGAAAAACATTCTGTTTCCTATTGCACCATAGATTTTTTTTTCCATCTGATCATTCAGAAATACAGGCCTTGTTTGCACAGACAACAAGTGACATTATCAAACCTTTCCTGGACTGCACCACTCCAACTTTGAAGCTGGGGGACTGCATAACTAAATTAAAAGCATTGAAAACTGTTACCTGGTAGTCATCTAATTTTCTATTCTACAAAAGTGTATAAGAATAGTGTGTGTGTGTATGTGTGTATACATATAGCATATATATTCATGTGTTTGTATATGTGTATGTATGCATGTGTGAAACTGTGTATGTGTCTAGGTATATGTATGTGTTTCTGTCTATATATTGCATACACACACACACACACACACACACACATACCCTATATAGAGGAACCTATAAAACTCTTTGCTATGAATTTCATTTTGATAACTTTGATAATTTTGTTTACAGAATTGGTGATGGGAAACAAATTTATGGAGGAAAGAGATGTTTAATCCAGAATATAATTATTACATCAATACACCAAGTGGCTTTTTTTTTTTTTTTTAACTGCAAAAGCGATTATGTTCTGGGAAAAACAAAAATCAATCTTCCTTCTGTCTTTATAGCAATAAAAATCTTCTTCCTAAGGTAAACTACAAAGGAAAAAGTTGCTTATATTCTTTATTGCTTTTATGTCCTTTTATTGCTCCTTTATGGTGTGCAAAATGGATTCCAGGTTAACAGAAAAGTGGATAACTCCCTATTTTCTAACTGCATTTTCCTTTAGTTTTATGTAGCAAAGTCAACACAATTTAGCTTGCTGTAAGAGCATGTTCTTCCTTTAACAGCCATAGAGAAATCAAAGCATTATATGAGAAATAGTAGGGGCCTTTCACAGAAATAAAGAATTCTCATTGTGGTCATAACTCTCAAGTGTTTGGCCTTTTAAAGACGCATGAGCATTATAGATCGTAATATTTGAAAACTTAAGCAATCAGCGAAGTACAATTCTGAATCACCTGTAGAACAATGTGAGCAGAAGCAAAAGCTCTTATGCTGGCAAGATGCCAAGCGCTACCCACTGCTGTCCTAGAGGACAAGTATAAAAAGTGCCCAGTGGTTGAAAGGCTTTGTTCCTGTGATGCAGGAGAGGTAAAAACTCAGAAACATGTCATCCTCCATTGCCCATTTTATAGAGATGTAAGGGCTAGGCTGATTTCTCCCCTGGTTAGTGGGTGCCCTCATAGACCAGGCTCAGAACTATGCCCAATTTCTATTAAAGGGTCATAGTCCCTGCATCATGGCTAATGTTGCAGGATTCTGCACAGCTGCTTGCAAAATTTGGTGGACGCGTACTGAACATGGCACTAGCTGAATACATTGATTTGATGCTTGCCCCATTTTTATATTACTTACTGATTTAATTTTGACAGAGCTCAACCAGTTCTGGATGTTTTTATTGCTTCTTGTATTCTAGCCCACTTTTGGACAGAGGCCTGACTCTTTTCATGCATTTTAACTTCAATCTGGTGGGTGAACAGGATCCACCGTTTTTACTATATTTATTGCTTTTACTGTCCTGTTTGTGCTGATCTAAGACCATAATGACGATCTGTCTGTCTATCTATCTATCGACAAAAAACGAAGATGTAGATCTGCAACCGAGCATAGTTCCAAACTCTGTTTGCTCAGATAAAAAAATTGTATTATGCTCATTGACTGGCTCTCTCTCATCTAAATCTGCAACAAATATGGTTATACAACTAAAACCTGCATCTATAAATGCAAATAACAGCATAGAACCTGAGTTAAACTACACTTTGCCTCAGGGCTTTACAATATATCTTCTGAGAAAAAGGTGCAAAGCAGGCATTGATTTCAAATGTGTTTTATAATGTACTTTAATGGGAATTCACAAAAGTATAGACAATGAAATATTGCAGCTTTCTTCTACCACACTAAACATTCTGTTGTTTGATCTCAATGGCTAAAGTATACAATATGATATGACTTCCTGGTAGAGCAGAATGACTAGAATAAATATAAGCTGATATTTCCCCCAAAAATATTTTTAAGGGAGATTAGGAATTCTTATTTGTTACCATTTCAGTTGCTCCATAGGGGGGGAGAATGGGATGGCTCACAGCTCAATGGTTAGACCCACATTTGTATATAGAAAGTCCCCAGCAGCAAAGAACGACCTCTTCTTGAAACACTGAGAACTGTTAAAAACAGAGAAGCAAAACTTAAGCTAGACTGAGGATAAGGGAGAAATTACTTTGTTTTGCATGTTACTGTAATTTAAGTTCTATTTCCTGAACTAATATGTGAACTAAAGTGCAGTTATCCTTCTGTATTGAGACTTCATCAAAATTAGGATGCGATTCCCTAAAAGGGGGAAATGTAAACAAAAAAGTCAGAGTATGCGTAAAAATGTATGTACTGTATTGTATGTATGTATGTATGAAAAGTATTTTCATACATACCCTGTATGTATGAAGTATCAGAGTATTTCCTTTTTTCTGTCCAGCAACAAGCTTAGAGTAACACAGTGCTCAGATCAGAGCTACTCTGATGCTCTGAAGTCCCTTCTGCCAAAGTAAAAGGACTGAATGTGGCAGCTGAACTCTGTTTTGCCAGATGAAGCACCTCAGCACTGCACCACAGGACTTTGCTCGCTTTAGGCAAGTCCACCTCTGTCAGGTGATACATTTCATTAAGGAAGATTGACTGCCGGTTCTACAACCTCCTGAGATATTCTTGTGTTATGAAACCACTTCAATTCTCTTTCCAGCAGTAGTAGTCACAGTTGTTCATTTAGTGATAAAGGATTTGAATTTTGGTTCAACTTATCATGAGAAAGTTCCAAAAGAGTGTTATGTTGCTGTTTCCGTTTTTATGCAATATTTTAAAAGACTGACTTCAGTGGATAAGAATAGGTATTTACTCCAGGTTCAATGTGATTTAGATTGATAACGGCCCTACTAATAGTTCAACGTTTTTTTTTCCTGATGCACATAATGTAAGGACCTTGCTTCTTTGACAAATGTGTAGGTTCTGCAATATAGTTTCAGAAAGCAATAAACATTGCACCAATCAGTTCTACTCCATTTTCCTCACAAACTCGCTTTTCCTCTCTTACAAATTTTTAATATATGGATAACTCTAGCATTTAGCTCAAGCAGCCTTTTCTTTTGAGGTTCTTCAAAAGCTTACAGTTTTCATAAGTTTTATGCCTAAACAATGTTTTAGGGATCTAAGCTAGAACTGTCACTCAGCAAATCATCTCTGCCTTCCTGTTGCCAACTCTGTTTTAGTTCCAAACTCTTCCAGGATCTTTTCCCCCCATTTTGTCAGCTAAATGTTGAATGAGTCCCAGCAGAGTAATTAACCCAAATACCTTCAGGGGTCTGTAGCACATAAGGCAGGCCTAATGGTACAAAACTGTAACTAATAGAAGTAAGCTGTATGTTGGAATGCTTTCAAGTGACAAGTGCCCCTTGCTGTGTTTTATACATGGATAATGATTGAAATAGTTGGTTCATGTGCATTTCTTTGCACGTTCCTGCTTACTTTCCATCCAATGCAAAAAAATATCAGGATAGGGAGATTTTATTTTGTGGGAAATAAAATCTAAATAATCTAAATAATTGTCTAAATAATCATGATTACACAAAAAGAAAGACCTTTTCTATCTCCTATTGTTAGCCCTCCAAGATAGACCAGATTAGGAAGCCAAAGTCATGCAAGCTAATACTACTTTTATTATAAGGTTATAGTAGCAGAATCTTGCAAGTCTGAATGTGCTTCCCCCCTCCTTCCCTTTATCTTCATGAGAACTAAGGAGGGTCTTGTCTGAGATGCTTACTCAGGTTAGCATCTCAGGTTGAGTCCAGCCCAGATGCTTACTCTGGCCTGGACTCAAATTTATTTTATCTGACTTTAGTCTTGGTTGACACTCTTCCTTCTGTTCCTCAAGGTTATTCTTTCTTCCCATTACACCTATGGCCTTTCTTTGATAGTTTTTCATTAGTGCTATATGAATTCCCTTCCACTTACTCAGAAACATTTGAGAAATTCCAGCTGGACTGTTGCACTGAGGCAGCCTTGCTAGAACACAAGGTGAAACATTGGCAGAAACTGTGTTCTGCACCTCAGTGGCAATCTCCCTGAGCCCAGAGAACACCAATGGAAAGATATGAATGAATGAATGAATGAATGAATGAATGAATGAATGAATGAATGAATATCAAATTTGTTGTTGTTTTTAAATGTTTGACATTCCTTTTGAAAAGCTCAGATTGGTTGAAGAGCAGGACAACTATATTGTTCAAGCTGGCCAAATGCAGTTCTTATGCTCCCACCTTCCTTGCTGATATCCTCTAGCCCACACTCTGTTTCTCCAAGCCTTAAAGCACCTTATCTTCAAAAATATAGAAAACTACAAATTTGGTCATCATTGACAAGAAAATATTTTTTAATTCCCAGTTAGAAAGAAGTCAGTGAGGTCTCTTCAGTACTGAAAATAGCCTATCATGCTGCTTGTCCCTCTTCTTTCTCCAGAGTTAGTCTTTTTTTACTCTGGGAAAAGAAGAGAAAGGCAACAGCAAGGTTAGAATGTGAAGCCCACTTCAATTTGAGTTTATCTCAAAGTGGACTGAGACCAACCTGAAATGGGGGCAGAATGCAATTCTTTCCTTTCAAAGCCTTACAACATTATTGGCTAACCATCTGCTATAGGCACTTTTTAAATGTCCTGCTTCCCACCCCCAAGCATGTCTATTATCGCCACAAACACGTTCTTCTACATTTCTCCCTGGATTTAAACTTCTTCAACTTTACTTAGATTAATTTCTAAAGTAGAATTTTTTTAAAAATCAGAATGTGTACTGGACACTCCATGCATACACACACTGCATTTTTCAATTCCTTCAGACTCTTCATATCTTTCCACACACTTCACTGTGAATTGGAGGGGTTCAGTGAAGTTAGGATTTTATTTATTTCTGTGTTTATTAATAAAGCACTACAAAATGTATGACCCTTGGAAATAAACTCAATTTGATTATTTCTGAACCAAAGGTCCTCACAGTGGTTATCACATCAATCAACATTCAAAAAACTCACTGTATTTCTGGCCAGTAAGTGAAACATTTTTTTAAATAATGACATATCGCCTGATCAATCTGGGTTTGTTCTTAAAAATAATAGCAGATTCAGTTAGAAGAATGTTAAATGTAATGTCCTATGCTCAGGATTCCAAAACTTTACTCACTTTACTGTCTTTAAAAACATATAATGTTTTAAAGCAGCTGATGGTGAGGTAAGTAAGTTTCTTTTAAAAATTATATTGGAAATGGGATTTCACTATAAAATATTTTCCACAATTAATCACCTATGTTCATGGGAATAAGAAGCAATTAGCATCAGTTGATTGGGTATGACTTTTCTTTCTTCTTCAGATGAACAGTGACATCCAAAAAGTGTGCCTACACTCTCTTAATTTGTTTGGTCTTATTATAGAAGTTTAGTACAAAATATGAGGAAGTACAAGAATGTACCTTTTCTATGCAAAATTAAAATGCAACTGAAGTCATGGCAACATCTTTCATGATCAGTGCTTGGCAGAATAGCTGCAGTTACAGTAACTATTTCTAAACTATTTTTGTTACAAATACTATCAGTCCCATTGCCAGTACTTGGTTTTCTGAACGCTAAAGATTTTTCTCTATATAAAACAACAGCCTAGTATTAGGCAAGTCATCCAATATAAAGAAAAGCACAATGCAGATTTAGGCATACACATTTCAAATGTTATTACCTTTCACCTAAGGCAGTTCATTCAAACGATTAGATTATTACATAAAGTACCTTCAAATAGGGTGCAACTGTATTTCCTCTCTGACATTAAGAAATTAATATCTGCTGTCTCAAATCCACACTTAATACTTTTTTCAGCAAAAAAGCTGGAAACAAATATTTATAGAATCATAGGATTGGAGGTCTCCTAGTCCAACGCCCAATCTCTCCAATTCTTCCAGTCTTCTGAAATTCTCTTTTTAAATATTTATTTATTCAATATGGGAAGACAGAGGATCTATGGATTTAGAGACCAAATTACTTATGAAAGTCCTCTTACTGGTGAATATATTTTGCAAAAGGATTGACCACAAATACTGATTCCTGGTGAGTACATGTAGTTCTCTTCACAAGTTTTGCTATTGGCTTCTTTTTTTCAATTTCTCAGTCTAACCTTCAGTTCTTGAAATCCCTACTGGTTCCCCCTCCCTCCAAATACTATACAGGCCTGATTCTGTTTAGCTTCTGAGCCCAGACAAGCTTGGCCAGTTGCCACCATCTGCTGTGGCATAGTGGATTGTGATGGAAAGTGAGAATGACCTTGGAAGTTGCGGGGAAGAGATGCCACCTAGGGAACAATCACATAAAAAAGAAAGGAATCTGCAACAGGGTAATGGCCAGAGAAAGAAACTTAGGAAGGACCCACCCTAACTACTCAGGCCATAAAAAGGGAGGGTAGGAAATTTGTACTTTCATACTTGCAAGATTCTATTACCATAGTCTTAAAGTAAAGTGGAATTAACTCATCTAGTCGTGTTTCCTGTCTGGTTTATCTGGGAGGGCTGACATGGATGCTACACTCTATTAGAATTAAATTATACAAGATGTAATGTTTCTAGAATTGTGGAGTCACACCTTTGTACCTTCTTTGGTGGCTGTGTGAAATTAGTCTGTCATTAGGATGAAAAGGTTATTTGGAAATTGGGGAAAGAACCAATGTACTTTCATAATGAATGATGCTATTGGTTCACAGTCAATTCCTAGGGCATACAAATTAATGCCACATAAAGAAAACTGACGCAGTTCCTTTCTTAGCTGCAGACAGGTAATGTTAATGAAACAGTGATCTTTCACTGGATCAGTGACATTTGAAAGTGTGGGAAATTATGCTAGCTGAAAATTAATGCAACAATGAACTTTGAAAACTGTATGGTGAAGAACAATTATTCAAAATTGATCACAATATCAGCTACATTGATAAAAAATTATCTGATAGATTATCCTCTTTTGTACAAATGTTATTATGGATAGAAATATTGAATATGGATGTTTGTATATTCCTCTTTAAGGTCACATATGTATCCATCTCTCTGTGCACATACTTACACTTTTTATTCTGTTTATAAATTTTGCTTTTGCCTTTGGTTTACTTTTCTTTTTAATTCTGTATTTTGAACGTTTTTGTTTTTTGCTTTGTTCTGCAAAACACCAAAAACAAAAACCTCAAGATAAGAAGCTGCAAAAAAAAAAAAAAAATTGATGTGGACATACAGTCGAAATATAATTATTGTATGTGATTTTTATTAATAAACAAGAGTATGCATCAGTAGAGTATAAAAAGAAAAGACATAATACTAAATAAAGGAAAAGAAAGAGGAAGGAAGAAAGCTTCAGTGCACAACACTATAAATTGGGGGCTCAATATATTTCACATATAAACTCAAACTATGTTTTATTTTATTTTATTTTATTTTATAGCAGCAACAGCTAATGATAAAATTCAACTCCTGATGAATATATGGAGACGTCCATGCAGGATTTTTTAAGCATCAATATAGGCCATTATCTTCCCCTGGAATGCTTTTCGACTGTTCAGTCTAAACCCAAACTGCTTGTGCCTAAACATACTCTGGAAAACAGATTTGGAAACATATTGGGTTGAATCATTACTTCTAAGGAACTGAAAGTTTTCCCTCACTTTCTCCATTAGTAAAATGCACAAATGAGCAGACAGAAACCCTTTGAACAGTTTATATAGGAATATGTTAAGGTTCCTCTACCCCCTGGATTTTAATTAGGAATATATCCCACCTTGATAACTCGGTGAGTAATGGAAAATGCACAAATGACTAACAGGAACTAAAAATTGCAAGCTCCATCAAGTTTAAAAATTCTTCCAACTGATGTGGAATTCAGAATTGTAACAGAGGTCAGACAGAAACCAAAGAACACTAAACAATGGACTGGAAAAATTTGTCTCTTTTATGAATTCTTCCCTGCCTTCAAAGTAATTTTTTCAGGTGAGTCACCAGTTAGCTGTGGTCATTACATCCTACTTTGTTTCTGCCTCCTACAATCTGTTCAATGAAGACTGTCGTTTTTGTTCTCCTAGACCAATGTTTTAATGGATACAGAGAGGAAATATCAGGTCTCTACTGTGTCAAGGGAAAACCAGCAAGACAAATGAGTGGAAAATTCAAAGCTGGCATTTGGTGAAAGAAAAGTTTGTTCTAGAAATAATGAAGACATAGATCTGGAGAAAATAGGAATGTGTTGACAAATAAAGTATAATCTTGTGATCAATCACTCAGTGAAGTATATTAAAATTAATTGGTGCCTTATCAGAAGCTTTCTGAGATACTGTCAGTGGTGTGAAGCAAGTCCCCAGTTAATGAATATAGTTAAAAGTAGTATTACTTGTTCTCAGAAGGAAAAGCTAATCTCTGACTAAATTCCACCTGTCCTGTGTTTCCTGGGCTGGGTTGTCCCCACTCCATTAGAGATCAAAGAAACAGGTACCTGGAGGCAATCTTTCTTGGTGATGGACCCCAAACTGTAGACCTTAAAGTTTTTTTGGCCCCCAATATTCTGGATTTTCATAAGACTGATAAAACAATTGTTTTGACAGGTGTTTAGGAGCTAATGGTGATTTTGGAGGGGATATTTAATTTTTTTAACCACAGTTTTCACATCATGAATCAATGAATTTTATGAGATATGGTGGTATGTTAGCTTTTGTTACATTTTGTCTTCTGTTTGTAAACTGCTCTGAGCCTCTGTGATACAGCAGGCTTTAGGTGCGTTTAATAAATAAACAAATAACTAATGTTTTTCTTATTGACCACATGTAACTACATGTACCACCATTGCAGAAACAATGTAGCTTGTATTGCATGACCATAAATCACAATGAGGCACCCTGCTCTTAAAACAAGAAATGGGCTCCCTACCACCTCCAGCCATGGTTTCACAGTTCCTGAAGCTGCCCTATATTAGAAGTTTTGAGGCATTGTGGGACAGACCCAATGTTAGAGGACAGACAGGTTACAGACTTTATTTTATTTTATTTATTTTTTATTTTGTTGGATTTTTCCCCCGCCCATCTCCCCCACAATAGGGGACTCTGGGCGACTTACAAAAAACATTAAAACTATAAATATATCTAAAACTTTGCTACCTTCTATAAGAGTCCCAGGACAGACCTTAGCAATATGATCTGATGAACTGTGTGGACTCTGTCAATTGTCTAAAGATGCCAGTTACTTATTCTATCATGCGTAATCACGATCCTTTCCAAAGGACAACTCAGTGGAAGCCAATAGGTAAACCAGAGGCATCTGCAGTGACCATCACTGGCTTCAAAATGGCAACCTCACCTTTTTAAAGCATACAACACGTGTATTGTGAAGGGAAAAATTCTCTATGACCTGACTGATGAGTGGATACCACATGATCTGCTTGAGCTACGTTTATCTGAACAGCACTGGGGACAGACCACAAGGTTCTGCCCACTTAGAGAGGGTACAAACAACCTTTATATAGTTGTATAATAAATGCTGACCAGTAATGCCAATCATCTTCTTTTGGATAATATTGGTTAGTTTTTCTGCTTATAGTGAGAATACACAGTTAATAAAGCAGAGTTTGGGATGAGTCAGTTTTTGTGGTTAGTGACTTCCTGGTTCCCATTTAAAAAGACAAGTGCTGATTTAAGATAACTATTGAGCCAGGATCTGCAAATGCTTAAGCAGGCTATTGGTTCTTGGTAGTTTGGAGGTCTTGGTTCAGGTATTTGTTTTACTCCTTCAATTGCATGCCTGTAAGAAGGAGCAGGGCCTGCCAATTTGAAGCCCCTGAGGTAAATCTCATCTCTGAATAATGTAGTGCCTCCTTTCTGTTCTCCCTCTAGTCATGAGTCCCAACTACCAATTGCTTTTCCTCAGACTCTCTTCTCCTTCCCCACCTTGTTAGGAAGAACGAAACTGACTCCTTGGTGTTATATCTCGCTACATATCTGCTATCTATGATCTCCCCTGAAGGATGATAGCTATCTGTTCAAGAAAGCAGGGGGAAAAACAGTTCAGTCATGCTCTATCTTTTCAGGAAAGATTTTAAATATTCCTGCTGGGACATATACTGAGAATACTATCTGGAGATAGCACAGAGTTAATGTTCCAGTCAATTGACCATCTTTTGTGAATTTATCAAAACAGGTTGGTTTTCCCTCACCTCACTCATGTATTGTAGATGATTTCCTGAACTCTGTGATATAGTTTTGAAATGTTCTGGTTTCTCTGTTCCAGGAATCTATCTTTTGCCTGACTCCTCAAATATTTGAGAACATTTATAAAGGCTATAGTTGCCACCTTGGTGGAGATCAGAAATGGTGTGTGCATGCAAAGAGGAACTATGATTTCTCAGAAAGAGCTTCACATTTTCTTTTTTCCTCCCATCTTTATACTCTGCTTAAGGGCTTTTTGGAAAATAGATAATCCAGTAGACTTCTTCTCCAATAAAATTGTCATGTGAGTTCTGCTCAGGTGTTACAAGTACTATTAAGCTTCACCTGAAAAAGAGCAGTAATATATCTCACCCACCTCATATTACATCCAAATGGGCATCTGCACCTACTGTATAGTAGGACCCCAGCACTAAGGAAAATAGTTCATGTCGACTGGTTCAGGTTTCCACTAAGCCTAAATTCTGCTCTGTCAGGGTTCAGCTTGCATGAAAGCTTATGAACAGTTGTCTGAAGGCTGAGTCATGGCAACTGGACTTCTTTTATTTTGGTTAGATATGTTTCTCTGCTTGTCCAAGCAGCTTCTTCAGCCTAGAAAGTTGGTTGGGGGGGACCCCATAAATGTCTTCCAGGGTGGCTGCGTTTCTCACTGACATGATGGGCCCGTTGAAGGGACACGTAGCAGCGAAACGTATCTAACCAAAAGAAAAGAAGTCAGTTGCCCTGACTCAACCTCCAGATAATTCCACCTGGATGACTAAGAATCTTCATCAACTCATGAACAGTTATACTGTACATATAAGGCCTCTATTGTTTCACTGTGATATCACAGGTATGACGTTATCACCACTCTGGTGTGCAGATCTTTACTGTAGTGGCATTTGGAGTGCTTGAATAGGCCTATATGTCAAGCCCCATGGATCAAGAGTAAGATCAAGGAAGCAAAAACTACACAGATTTCAGTAAGGTACAGTAGCTATAATATTGGGGTTAATACAGAAAACTGTAAGAGGAATTTCCCAGTCTCATTTATAGTAAGCTAATTAAGGTAGAGCCTCTTCGATTTGAAATTCTTATTCTCAGATTTCCTTCCACCTGACCTACAGTAACTTGCTGTATATGACATAAGCTGTCAATTATCTCACCCATCATCTTTTAAGTGCTCATGTCTGTTCCCTGTTCCATTCCTTTCCCAGCCTCCCCACAATTTTTTAAACTAAACTTATGGAAACCACTGTCAGCAGTAGTTTCATGAGAATTTCAGGAAAGATCTGTGATTCCTCTTTATATTAAAAGAACATTTTGAAAATTCCCTAATTTTTCCAAATTTCTTTGTAGATTATTAGTCAATCAAATCTTTAATGGTTCATAGACTGCCATAAGGCGGTGGGGTACAGACATTAAAAAGAAGCATAAAGAATCTATCATCTGTCTGTCTGTCTGTCTGTCTGTCTGTCTGTCTGTCTGTCTATCTATCTATCTATCTATCTATCTATCTATCTATCTATCTATCTATCTATCTAGCAGCAGGGTGGTGTAAAATTGTCCTGTGCACCCTGGGTATTTATATAGTAATTGTGACATGAGATTAGTGCAAATTTCTCTGTAGTATCTGCACTGAAAAAGCATATGCTCTGCTGTTTCTGTATGTCCAGAGTTGCAAGGGCATTGTTGCTCCAAGTTGGGAGTCTTCCTGTATCAGTGTTTAAGGACAGGTGAGGGGAGGACATAGCATTGTGCCAGTGTAAAGACTGTTCTGTGTTTAAGACTTCATGTTCAGTTAGGTATGCCAAGGGGGAAGCAGAGTTCCTGTTGGATTCACCAGCAAGAAAGTTTGGGATCCTGGTTAGGTCTGACTGGTGCTCTGTGGCTGTTACATGCTGTTTAGTAACTACTTTGGCCTGATCATACCCCATGCTGAGCAGAAGACCTGGAGAGAAGCCACCGCCCATTCCATGTGGACTGAAAAACATCACTCATAGTTAATGGGGCAAGATCAAGGGGAAAAAAGGATAGTCTGAGCCAATAGTTGAGCATGATCACCCACAGTCTAGTCTCCACTTTCATGAAGCCTGTCTCCAATCACAAGGTGGCATTAGAGACACAGTTAGGGACTTGAAGGGTTGCTCTTAGAAATTTGGATTGTACAAGCTCTAGTGATGCAAAATTGTAGATTAGAAGAGGGCTTAAGGGAACCAAATTGAAAATGTTAAAAAGACAAATATTAGTGGAACTGTAGCATTCAGGGAGGGCCAAGAAGCTATGGTCACTTCCAAGTTTACTGCTCTGTACAGGGCTATCCTTGAAGATGGTGCAGAAGGAATTATTTTGCAAGCTAAATCTCAAGTTTTAATTTACAGCTGATATACAGGGACATATTTCTTTGGTCTAAGATCAGATTCACTGCATGCTTGTTTATTTCCAGTCTCAACACCCCAAAATAGCCTGGCAGCAGATATGACAGGAATCACATGTACTGATTTCACTATCTCACCATATCTTGAAACCCACCATCATAAACTCACCATTTGAGTGGGCAGTAGAGAGAAATGGGCCTTTTCATTTGTGGCACATCCAACTTGGAAGAGTCTCCCACAAGAGTTACACCTGGACCTACTGCTGTTTGCTTTTAGAGAAAAAGCAACACTAGTTCTATCTCATTGGACCTTCCTGGAAATGCTATAGGGCATTCCTTAAGGCTGTTACTGCTAGTGTTATTTTTAATATTTATAATGCATTCAGTCTTTCTAACTATTTATTACATTGTTGTTTGAGGCAATGAGAAAAATAATTGCCATAGAGAAACATAAGCAAGAAATAACTTTTCAGGCTTCCAAGTGGGTTGGATGAGGATAGGGAAACGTTGTTTTAAGAGCTACTCCAAGGTCTATTAGAGTGGGAAAACCATCTGTTTTTAGGGCTTTTGTGCAGACCCCAAAATGTGGTGCTGCTAAGTCAAAGTCTCCTGAAAAGGCTGCTTCCAGCATTTTTCGGCACCTCTCTAAAGTTTGACTTTTAAAAAGCAACTTAATTTCTCAAAATGAAATCATGTTGGCTCTATGGATTACTTTTGTGAACCATGCCCCATAAACAGGTGGAAATAAATAAATGGCAGGAGGTTATTCAATTATATGAAAACATGCCATGCCAGAGTATCTTCTGACATTAATTAAAAGGGAGATGCAAGATGTCAGGCAGGTTGAGGAATATGAACTTAAATTTATACAGCACAACTGAGCATATATCAGTCCACTAGGGGCCGTTGTAAAGGCACTTATTGGTAAAATAGTATTGCTGTGGTTGTTTTGAAAATGATTGGGAAGTGCAATTTCCTGTGCAACTGCAGCATCTCTCTGCAATTGAATAAAGGAGCCTGACTTTTTTCAGGCTTTCAGTTCAGCTTGAAGATTTAGCTTCAGTGTATGGAATCTTTAAAAGAGGATCATGGGGTGGGGGAGGGCTTGCATGTAAAATATCAGGTTATTAAAGATTTACAAAGAGGTACTGAGTATGAAAAAGATCTAAAACACTTCTTCCAAATCACAGCTGTGTCAGCTAGGGTATGTAGAATATTTTTTTTTAAATAATGTTTTACTTCTTTCTAAATATGTACACTGCCTATTCAGGATAGCTACCTGATAAATCACATATCTGGTTTTTATAATGGAGATTCAAATTGCTGCAGCACATTGCATATTTATTATTATATCCAATCAGCTTAATTGCATACTATGTTTCTCATTCAAAGACTCATATTTCTATGCAGTAGCATGTAGGTATGAATCAACATGGTAGATTGCAGACACAATTACCTTAATTGTACCTTTTTCACCACTTCTGTTCTAAGCAAGTACAAAATCGTAATGAAAACAATGTTGCATTATATCATCCATACCTGATCAGAGTTCTGGATAGCCATTTTCTCTTGCTGCACCCCTCTTCGTTGTGTTCTGTCTTTAATTTTTTCTTTTCCAATGATAATTTTAAATTCTACAGGTACTGCACAGATCTCCCTCTCTTTTCTCATTGGCTCCATTTGAATAATTTTTCAGTTGGCAATGCTGTCCAAATTAGTACACAGGAAGTAGATAGAATTGGCCAATCTAGTCACCTAGAAATCATACTGAGGGGTCCCAAGGAGGCTCCTTTTCAAAATGAAAGGAGTGGTGTCTGCAGCCACAGAGGGGAAAAGCTGAGGTTTTGACCTTATCTTGTCTCCTTACATCTCCAAACTTCCTGCTAGAGAAGAAATATATGTATGTATGTATGTTTGTTTTTTCTCCCCCCTCCCACTTCAGAACATCCTCACTATTCTAAATAGGATTAGGAACATTTCCTTGGGAATTTTATGGTTACCTGAAGGATTAAAGACGTTTTTGAGCCAACACTTTTCTTGCCTGCTGTATGCCAAGTGGCTTTCCTACATAAACAGAGCCTTGAAATCTACACAGGCTTGACTGCCACACTGACAGCATTTTTACATTTTCTCTCCCAGCCTGCCTTAAGAAATGTGCAAGACAAAGCTGTTACTGCTTGTAACCATAGTGACACCTTGACAGAATCCAAAGAAAACATTGTTACTTCACAACCTAATGGATTTGCCTCTTGAGCAAAGCCCCTCAGAGAGAAATATGCCTGAAATAGAAAAGCCATTCATTATGAAGTGTGGCTCATTTTGATATGCATTGCATTGGATGGTGATAAGTGAGATCTAGCATGGTGTTTAGAAGTGTCAGAGACAGAGAGCATTATCCTCTCCACAGATCTGTTTAGCTTGCTGAATTCAAGGCTCATTTACGTTCTGATCTCAGATAAAATACCTCCAGAAAACAATTCATTTCTCTTTCAGCCTTCAGATGGATTGCAGGAGAAGGAGGAAGAGAAATTGGAATTAAACTTCGTTAAATATGGCAACTTAAACCACATGAACATAACAAACATTTGATTATCATCAGAAGGACAATAAAATCAGAAACACAAACACACATGAGAGCCAAATAATGGAGATGCTACTTTTGAAAACAGAGGTCACTTATTCAGCCATGGGTAATATATCCTTTTTAATCGGGGCTTTGTTCTGCAACCTCTGAAAACTGATCGCCTATTCACGCACCCAGAAATACAGGGAGGATGGAAGAAACAAATGACTCTCGGACACGTCAGTTAAAGACTTGGCAATTATCCTTGTACAACATGCTAAGCTTGTTTAGTTTCAACCTTGTCTACTTTTTGTGGCTTAATTATCTATCTATTAATCTATCATCTAATCATTCCATTGCAAGATGAAAACCTCTTCACTGGGGGTTATGGATTATAGGTCTGGGCTAGGTTGGTAGAAAGATGTTTTTCAACACCCTAGTCTGAGACTGAGAGAAAGTAATTGGCCCAAAGTCACCCAGATGGCTTGCATGCCTAAGGAAGGTCTACAACATGGATCTCCTCATTCCTAGTCCAGCATCTTAACCCCTACAGCACACTGACTCTCTCAGACACACACACACATCACATAGAATATAAACACTGCCCATTGACCTGAAAATGCCTACAAAACAAATATTTTGACAAAGGAGCATAGTCTGTTACCTATCTCGATGGGATCCAAATAGAGCAGATTAACCCATTCAAATATCTTGGGTTGCTGGTGGAGGAACAGAAAGCAGCATCAAGTGCAAAACTACACAGCTGTCTTTAGATTGTTAAACTGATGCCTGTGGAGGAAATGAAACATTTAAGTGAAAACAAAGATGCATATTTTCTGGGTACTAATCTTGCCAGTCTTCTCATAAAGATCTGAGGCAGGGACATCGTTAAAAGCAGACCTAACTCAGTATTTTCCTAATGTGATACCTATGGTATATACCTGGGAGTCTCTCTACGTAACTGTCTCAAGAATGAAAACATCAGACTGAGATGCAGTGAACAATATACGACTGAGGATGAAATACAAAACTACAAACTGTGAGAGGGTTGCAGTTAAATTATGGTACAAACCACAGACCAGGAAGCTGAACCTCTCCCCAATTATTTCTGCCCATTCCATCACATCCAGCAAGAGAGAAATGCTACAGATCCCATCAGTCAGGGAACTACACTTAGCAGGCCCAAGGAGGTGGGCCTTCTCTGCTGTGGTACCTACTTTATGGAACTTTCTCTCCACCCCCCAAAGTGAGCTCATTACCATCCCTACTTATTTTTCAGAAGTTCCTCAAGACCTGGCTAAGTCACTTGGCCTAGGGATCTCAAGGGAATAGTGAAATCTTGAGGTGGCTCCCTTACAGATCTAATCTTTTATGTGTTTTATGCTTTTTAAACACTTTTTAATGTGACTGCTTTTGATGTGTTTATTGTTTTTATATTTTTTGCTGTATGCCACCCAGAGTCCCTTCTTGTGAGATGGTTGGCCATATAAATTTGATAAATAAAATAAAATAAAATAAATAAGCTGCCCACACAGTGGAAGGGCCAATGAACAGCACCAAAGAAAATATGAGCCAAAGCCAAGCAAACTGAAGATGATCAGGCACAATTCAGATGATGCAAAACAATCCTCACTTAGAAAACATGGAAAACTGTTATAAGAGATCCCATAGTCCAGCAGCATCTGCATCAGTGTACTGGCTCAGAGGTCAGCCACTCCCAGATGCTTGTTAAGGAGGAGGAGGAGGAGGAAGAAGAGAACAGAAGCATACAGAGCCAATATAAATCATAGCGGCAACTATTTAAAATCAATAAAATGTTCAATCATCCACATAACCCAGTGTCAGTAATGCAAATTCATCTTAGGTACAATTGATTAAAAAGCTTTTTTAACCACCTTGGGGCTTTAAAGGGGCGGGGGCTATATAAAATTATCATCAATTTATCTTAATGTATATATTATACATTATAATGTATTTCCAAAAGAGGGACGTCTTTTATAATGTTTCACATGGACCTTTCTCTTTAATGAGGATCAATTTTCAGTCTGAAAACATTCCCAGATATTATTAAATACTCAGAAGCAACAAAATCCCAAGTAGAGAGGCAGCAGTAGTATTAACAAGTAGTCATGCTTGTATTCTCATCATTTTTTATCAGTCCCCTTCCATAAATCTCCTGTCCTCTGCTGAGTTTTTACCATAAATGCCTCTGTCTGTGGGAGAAGCTGTCATAGCAATTACACTTAAAAACTTGACAAGCCCTTAAAAATCATTATAATTCAGAAGAATTATCATTTTTTGCACATATTTAAAATATAAGTTTATATCTCAAATACAAGGGAAGGTAGCATAATATAAATAAATGTTCAAGATAATTAATTACTGGGGCGGGGATGGGAGGAGCCAGCGAGTTGGGAAAAGAAAGAAAAAATTAAGAGATCCTGTAAGGGAACTGTTAAAGAAGCAAGTATCAGTTGCTCGTGCTTTTGATCAAAGGACAGAATCAAACTTCATTCCCTTTATTAGTTTGTGGCAACATCTATTTTTTGCTCCAGTCTGGAACCCATCCGTACCATTAAGGTGCTGTTGTTGAGAGGAACTGTGAAGACCTTCATTGTGCGTGCCATCTTTTATCTTTATCTTTTATTTTTAATAGATTTTATTGTAATTGTTGTTTGTTTGTTTGATGTGAGCTGCCCAGAGTCGTTGAGACTCAGGCAGCCTATAAGTTTAATATATTATTGTTATTGTTATTCTTTTGATCTGGAGCAAGGAACTCCATCCTGCCTCTAGTTGTATACAGAAAAGCTTCAAAAGCATGAAACAACCCATTAACGTTCTTTGCGCAGGATAAGAATATTGTCTAAAGATTAGCAGTCTGAGGGAGATTGTTAGTGTATTGACTAGTAGATAAACTCAGAGAATCCAAACATAATATTAGCTAAGTGGTCCCTAACCACAATAATTTAATTGTAACTTTTATTAGCAGGCAAATTGATTTTTGATCCTATTGACCTTACACTCACATTTAGAAAAGGTAGAAAGGCACCCAGGTCTAGCAAAAGGAAAAGGAAATTCAACCACTCGCTGATGAAAAAGCATCGGAGACATTTCTATGCCATGAAAGGAGGAAATAAACAAAAGACAGCATAGCAATGCCAAGATGACACACGTCCTCACTGCATACCCCATAAATGTTCAAGGAATTCAGTCTCCTCCCAAAAGAAGAGAGCAAAATCAATACTGCTTTTTGCAAAAGAGAGTCATCATCCTGTTTTTGCCATCTGTCTTTTTATGAAAACCAGACTCTTGACTCCTGTCAATGGTATAGTGGCACCCTAGGTGATATATGCAGATTTAATTAAATTTTCTGCCAGGCTGAATTTGAACCACGCTGCCAATCTTTTCCATTGGGGCAAGTTCTGGAATGCTTCCCCACTGAATAATGATGGCATCATTTAGTGAGGACTTGCATGTGTGAATAAGAATAAAAATACCATTCAATATGAAAAACATTCTTTTTAAAGCAGTCAGTTCACCCAGCAGGGAGATGAGTTTGCCTGTTTGAACCAGCCCAACTGAGAACTATTCAGAAACCCAACTGAGTTCAATTCTTGTATCCACGGCACACAAGTCATTCTATTCATTGTACTGCTGATACTTTGGGAGAAACAACTGGAGGGCATGTAACTTTGATGCTTCTTCACACAGTTCAGGAAAAGAGAATTAGCACAACATTCCAAATGTTTGTTTCAAACAATATATGGGGTAAATCAATCACATTTATTTTATGGCTACCCAATTATTTGGCATCTCTGATTTCCATATATTTTAACTGCTATTGTCTCCTGTGATTAAGGGTAAAGGGCCCTATACTGAATGTGATCACCACTTCAGAACTGGGTGTAGAAGGAGGAGAATAAGATTATGGTTTAAGTGGTACAAATAACAAAAAGAGTACATTATCTTCATTTTGCAGGACTCCTTGTGGCTTTTTCTATTTTATGGATTACCTGGGAGCTGCACTTCAGAACTACAAAATGACTATAATCTTCATCAACCGGTCTGAGTCAAAAATGATTACAGAGGCGTTTCGACAAAGCCCTCTTGCACTTTGAATGTTACATATAGGCAGTAGTACTTCAAGCGTGGTTTAAACTTAAGATTTCTCAGTGCTGATTACTCAGTTGTTTAAGACTTTTTTCTTCTGTGCCAATCACAAAAGAGAAATATGTTCAGGGTAGAGGTGCCACATTAAAGACCATGTCAGAGTGAAAACATAAATTCTTGTAGAAGAGAAGCATCAGAAGAATTCAGAGGTAGCCCAAACAGCTTGGTTAAGAGAATCCTCCACATTTCTGCCTGGGAATCATATAAAATCCTGTTGCTGAGCAGTCGAGCTGTGCTGTTGTTGTGATCTGCCTCTCAGCAGCACAGCATTCCCTATAAAGTAACTCTTTCCACACAGGAGGAAAAATTGATCACCTGTGGTTACTAGAATTGTCAGTAGATTTTTTTTTTAAAAGCAAAACTTTGCAATGACTTTGGAGGTTTCTCCTTAAGAGAAATACTCAGGAGACTTTGGAAAACAGCCAATAAAAACAAGCATTGGTAGCAGAACCATTTTGGAGATTTCCAGGCATCCTAAACTCAAAGCTGACCCTTCCATGAAGCAAAGAAAGAGGGTTTCTCACAACAAAGCTGGAAGAACTACTTAAAGATAGTTTTTGTCAGTTGGCTTATCATTTGGGGGCAGGCATGAGGGATGTTTATTTGTCACTTTTCCATTATAATTTGTTTTAAAGCTGCAAGTGTTTCTGCTCAGTAACAGCAGCAGCCCCCTGGTTGCTGCCACTAACATAATTCTTCAGAATCCATAAATCTGCTGTTGCTCTTCCATGATAACAAATACATCTTGAAGGAGGAAGAGGAGGAAATGAGGATCATCATCATAATCAACAACATTCAGTTTCTGAGTGAGATTCTGTGGTGGACTAGACATCTCCAAAAGAGCAGAGACAGCACTGCGATAGTGAATGGTGGCCAGGAGTGGTTTCTGGTTGGTGACGTCTTTCTGGATAAAGGAGAGACCGAGAGAGTGCCCACCTGCACCCTGGAAAGCTGATCCTCATGAGGAGGCTGCGGGATGGAAGTCTTATGGTCTTCTTGTGAGTAGAGCAGCTGGAGGATGAGGGAGATACTGCACACTTGCACCTGCAGTGCAGGCTTTTAAAAGACATTAACCAAACCCTCACTTTAATCAATTTAAAGTTGAAGAGAGGTCTTTGAAATAGCGGAATAAAGAAAACAACCACTGGCGAGTCAGCCTTCCTTCCAAATTACAGAAAGTAAAACAAAGAGGAAATAATATTTTTTAAAAAGTTTAAAATAACAGCAAAGAGCTTAATAAGATTTTGACTTAAAAAGTAAAAATGTTTATTCAAATGGATAAAGGGAACTGTATAAATTTGAAAGATTAACATTTTGGTGAAAGTGCTTTTGCCATTATTTAAACAAATAGACCTTTGTGGGAATGTTGATGGTTTGACATCAAAGAGAAAAGACAGTTGGTGGATTTTACAAAACAAGGAGGTAAGACTTGCACAAAAATGGAAAGGCTTTGAAATACCCACAATGAAGGAATGGTTGGTGAAGATGATGGAACTAGAAGAGACAGCAAAATTAACTACTATATTTATTAATGACTGGAAACTCCTTATGGACTTTTTGCTGAAAAAAGAAAAAAAATGGACTTGTGATTTTTGGATTTGATGATTAGAAAGGATAGATTATGGAAAGAACAAAATTATGATGTAACTTTAAGAGAGAGAGGGTAAAATATAAATGGATTTATAACTGTTGTTAAGAAGATTGGAAGCCACTTCTTTGTAACTTTTTCTCTTTTCTTTTTTCTCTTTCTTTTCTAAATATCTCCTTTGTTTTTCTTTATCTTGCTTTCTTCTTTTTCTTTTTTCTTTTTTTCTCTGCACTTTTTGTTTGTTCTCTCTATTTCTCCTTTTTTTGAGTTTAGTGTGTATTTGCTTTTGCTATTGTGATTAAAATCTTCAATAAAAATTATAAAAAAATCAACAACAATATTCTTGCACCTATACCCTCATTCCTTCCTCCAGCTCAGCAATTTTCAGATCATGATCTGTGGTTCCTTGCAGTTTTTTAGAGGCCTCTCTGTTTCTAGATGGGATATATCAGTCTTGGAAATATCCACCAACTGCCTGTTTCCCCTGAAACAGAAAAGCTGTATTTTTCAAAACCATAAACACAAAAGTTAGCAATGTAACTTTGAAAGTAAACTTGCTAAAACTTTTTTAAAACTCCAGAAGGAATTAGCAGGAAGATGTTAAGAGAGTTGCAAGGTATTAGAATAGATTAGTTATAAGGAGGGATTTCCTGAGGCAGCAATTCTGAAAGTGTGGGTCACAATCCCAGAGGGGTTGAGAGACAATTGATGGAGGGTCACCTTCCTTGCAAGTCCTTTTCAAAAGAGTGGCTTATCAGCTGGATGCACAAGTATGCTAAATGCAAAGGAACATGTTGGTTCCAGAACACTGTATGAAGTCTGAGTGTCCTTTTCATTTTATTTTTCACTCACTGCGTTTGCTTTCCAAAGGAGGAGTAATCATGCCAGGAGGGCTAGAGACTCCCATGCAAACCTTTGACCATCTGACCTGGTCCTCACTCTGCAGAGAGAATTTGATGGAGGGGAAGAAGGGTTAGGCTGGGAGAGAATGCTCCAAAGACAACTTTCTGTCAGTGTTTTGGAAGCTGCAGCATTTTAAGGGCAGTTTAAGGAAAGCAAGGAAACACCATTTTCCTTCTTCCCCTCACCTTGGTGAATGACAGTGGCTGCCTTCAAAATGAAACCCAGATTTCAGGGTTGTGTGAAAGTAAGCAAGTTCATCCCTCTCATTAAAATATGGATTTAGTTTTTGTTTCTTTATTTCTAGTGGAAGAGTTTAACTTTATAAAGTTTTAAAGTTCTATATTGTTTAATTTGATAGGTAGATTAAAATGTAATTATTAAAAGTAGGAGTTATATCAATTTCTTTGCCAACTATGAAGTCATTCATTTTATTCAAGGAGGAGGGGTTGCAGAAATCCCTTTCCACCGTTCTTTTTGTGGGGCCATGATATTGCAAATTTTAAGCATCCTTCCCCAAAGGACAATGATTTACCAGTCACTTTGAAACTATCAGACTGAATGTATGGAAGTGCAAAAATCCAGAGTTCTTATTTTGGGTAACTACATTCAAAGGAAAACATCTTGGGTATTTTATGTGGCTGCTTTGGAAATATTTTTATAACTCGGTTTTGAATTCTTAATACTTGTTCATCATATACACTATGCTGTTAATATTCCCTCTTCATACATATTTACTGTTTAAAAAATGAAATTTGACAAATCCATACTGTCCAAGCAAGAGCTAGGGATGGATGAGAACATCCATCTTAATTTTTTATGAATTGACTGTGTTTTTTAAAATTTACATTTTTCTGAACTTGGAGTTGTAGTTTTTTTAATTAGAAAAGGTACAGAAATGCATACTGGAGGAGGAAAGGGCACAAAACCACATTAGGAAAAGTTGCTCCAGAAAATGATATGTTAAGAAAAGAGTATCAGTATGTCCATGAAAATTTGCCAGATATATCTACCCATAGCTATGGCCAGTCTAGGTTCCCAGTGTTTTTATAATGTCATGTCTAACAAAGTGAAGGAGGAAAGAAGACCATTGTAAAAGAGATGCCTCAGCCCAGGGGAAGGGGAACCATAAGAAAGAGACTCAGGGCAACTCTACCTTAGTTAAGTTAGGTATATGTTGACTTGGAGAGTTACTTTGGCAGGCTATCCAGAATCTGTAACAACAGTCAACTAACAATAAAGATCTTTCCCAGGATCACAATAGCTCTCGTTTTTTGACTTTGCCAGCCTGACAAGGCTTGACTGAGATTCCCTCTTTCCCATCACAGGAATTCTCTGCTGCCTCTCCTTGGAGGGTAATCTGGATGTACATAAAAATGTCTGATGTTTCATTTGGGTCAGGGCAAGGCAGTTGTATCTATAATATTTCAGAAATAGTCACTGCAAAGTAATTGGGGCTCTATAGTTACAAGAAGCATTATCAAGCAGTGTTGTGAGTCTATCACTGACACCCAGCAACTATTTTTCCTTGACTCTAAGATGAAGAGTACATCTTTCTTCTGTTTTGCTCTGACATGGATTATTTATGAAGGCTGACACCTTACATACTTTTCTTTATTTTGACATCATCTACTTTTTAATCTATCAGGCACTGGGTGCATGCTCATTTTTCACAATGCCAGTCCCTGCTCATTATAACAGACATAGAGATGTCATCCGCTCTCTCTCCCCCATCACGACTCTGACTATATAAAAAAGTGGATGTGGTTTAGAGCATTGAATTTCAACACTTGGGTGCTGTGACCCAAATTCCCAAATTAAAAAGAGCAACACTTGATTGTAATGATTGTTTTAAATCCTAACCATCAGCTTGCTGCTCTGATTCGAGGGCTTGTGCCTTTCTGTACTTATATTCCAAATGGACTTAAAGATGATGAAAATGGCTTTTTATACTGTGTTACTCCTATGAGTCCCATTTCAGTGCTAGTTCCGTGAAACGATGGCCTCACATAAGGAATAGGAGAGATTTACTTTACATTATTTTGTTTTTTCTAAACAGTGTAAAAACATGAATACTGTAGCAAAATTCCCAACTTGCTAGGGGGTTAAAAATGGCAAATAATGAATGTAAAGTTTTTTGAAGTGGCAGGGTTGAGCTTTCTTTGTTTATCACAATTGTATCCTGTCACAATCAATGTGATGATTCTCAGGGGTTAACATGATATAGAACAAGTTAATGCTGTTGAAGAATTGTTTACTGTGTACAAGTGAGAATTCCTGACCAGGGTTGCCTACAAAAACAAATACGATGGCGAAAGATGCTGTGTCTGGGGAAGAGTACCACATTCTCTGTTATGTTACATTTCTTGATGCTTAAAAATGTGATTTCTTCACAATAGAGGAGCAAAGAGAAGTTAGGGGGGTTAGGAATGATTAAGCCTGTATTGACTTAGAGCCTTGAAAGCTCTGGTTGAGTAAAAGCTATCTGTATGGAAACAAATACATGAAAACATACTCAAACTTTTATTATTTTTAGTTCTAGTTTAAATTCTCAGAAAGCTTTTGTCTATTTGAAGTTGCCACAGAATTTCATCTAACATGAAAGTTTAAAGACAATTGAAGATTTCTTCTCAAGCAACACTTTTGAATTTTAGGCAGAGAACATAGGTTGGATTTCAGAAGAACTAGTGAAATCTCTTCAGGCTTGCTCATGTTTATATTCCTTACATATAATGAATATCATATATGAGGAGTAAGTACACAGACACTTGTATTTCTCAACCTTTCTTCCAAATTTGCTATTTGTGCTAAATGTAAGCCATTGTTCTTTCCTAATTTTAGGCTCTTGGCTTATTTGCTGAAGAAATCTCTCGAATGAATCCAAAGAAGCATGAATTCCTCGTGTGCAGACGGATTGTTCCAGTGGTTTTCCCACTGCTTTCCCTGAAAGATTGCAAATGGCAGCTCAGGAAACCACAAAGTCCTCTGGCATGGTGTTATGGAAACACAGAAATATGTAACCTGATTTGGGCTGAGGACCGCTCCTGGCTTTTGAATGAGTGCCAGGAATGGTCTTTTTGATGGTGGTTTCATTGTTTTATGCTTTTATTGCTCTTTTTGCAAGCTGCCAAGGGTTATTGTAGGGTGAACAGCCATATAAATCCTTTAAATAAATAAATAAATGCCAGGGATTGGGGCAGAACAGAGAATTAATTGGACCAGGGGGAAAAAAAAATCTTAAATCAAATTAAAGGTACTTAATATACTTCCCTCTTCTGTCACATTAAAAACTCATAATGTGGCAGCAGCTTTAGGAAAAGCTCTGGAGACTGCATAAGAACTCTGAAACTCTGGAATCTAAGGCAATGTAGACCTGCTATAGTTGGCAACTATAAGATGAGTGGACTTCAGTTCCCAGAATTCCCCACCCACCATGCTGGCTGAGGAATTCTGGGAGCTGGTGTCTACCCATCTTAAAGTTGCCAAGTTTGAAAATCACTGTAAGTGTGAGGGACGGTGTTTGTGCTGTCCACTCATGTAAGGGATCTTGATCAAAGCTATTACTTCTTTAAATCCATGTATTTGTTGCCCCAATTCAGAAGTGATTGCTTTAGGTGGGAGGCACACATATTTATACTTCTGCCACTTAAATTAAAAGTCAAAATATTGTTGCATCTTTAAAAAAAATGAGTAAAACTGGCAAAAATATGGGGATTTCAAATATTTCTATTGGCATCTTTTTAATTCTGCCTTTTACCATTCACCCATGTCTGGCAACTCTAAGGAAATGTTCTTTATTTTATTCTCTCCTTTTCAGAAATGCAGTGCAAAAGCTTTTGATACACAGGTACAAAGATATGCTTATGACCTCTGCATTGTCAGGAAGCTTTTGAGTCTGAAGAAATGAATTATTTCCTCCTGCAAGAATGGACTTTTACACAGGATGAATAATTTATACTAGCATATTGTGCCTGAATTATTTCTCTGTCTCTGGAGAATGTGATTTTTGTATACACATAAACATGACAAAGAAGAAAAATGCACATCGTTCTTCAAATTTGCTTACATATAGGGAATAAGCGAGAGGTTCCAAAGGGTCAGGATGCTGTGAAATAAAAACTACTAATGCTGTAAAGTAATTGGTTGGTTGATAAGTTAAGGCTATAACCTTGCTGAATGGGCAGACTGATTGATTGAGCCTAACAATTAATAAAAGATGGCTGGTTCACCACTGAAGAACTATGGGCTGAGAAGCTTTCAATATCTTCAAATACTTTCTTCTCTGCAATTTGATCTTATAACAACTGCTGTTTCTTACCACCCAATATGAGATAATATTTACTAGGTTGTGATAAGGGTGAATCAATTAATTTTATCTTAAACCTATGTTGATTCATCTGCAGACAATTCCTCACAATCTTCTGTCAGGAAGTTTAAAGCAGAATAGATGAGGAGATCCAACCCACTTATTGGCTGGAGCAACCACCACATTAATCTCTATATGCTATGTTGTCTTCAATAAGTTGTTCTGATTTTTGTTTTGTCTGAATCTCAGGAAATGCATTATAATTAGGTTTAAAATCCACTTTTTTTTTTCTTCTGGGTTTGGTTTTGTGTGATAACTTTTAGAGTCTTATGCAACAATTAAGCAAGGACCATTTTAGACTGGAGACTAATGCATAGGATAAAAGTAGGAATTGAAAACCGGCACACAGAATATCCAGAATGAAGGATTAAATCACATCAGGATTCAGCACAAATTTCATGGTAAGCAAAGGCCACTTCAAACCCTGGAAAAAGAAGTCATAGAGAAAAATGCACAGGATATCCAATACCCCAACATCCAAGTGGTTCTTGAAATTTTGTGCAAAAAAATTGCCATCCCCTTCCTGCTCACAATAGTAGATGTAGGTACACACCTGTATGGAAAAATAAAATTCCTATGAGGCCTTGTGGAGGATGGATTTATGGAAAGAGTTGTACTCATTTCTCTGATTCTGCCAGCTCTTACAACTGCAGCCATAATTTTGGAAGTAACAGAGGCGCTCTCAACTGATCTCTTCATCTTCCCATTTGGACTATCATTTGTTGCAAAAAGTAGCACTTTCCTGAAAAGTACCATCTGCTGAGTTCAGTGGGACTTGCCCTCCTTCCCCTTTTCTTTTTAAACCAACTCATACTTGATAGGGAAGGAGAAAGGTGCAATGCTGTAATTTAGCAAGACAAGTCATAAACCCCTTTACAGAAAATTTGACCCTTAAATACAGTGCTACTGAGTTGCTGGACTATAAATGCATTCTCATTCTAGGAGAAAGCTGCATGGTAAACACTATAAAGTGTGAATAAAAACAAACAAACAAACAAATAAGTTGTACTCTCTGTGGAAGTTAATACCTTGTAACTTTATTTCAGATCCTTCCGCTGAGGTGCAGGTCACTTCATTTCCATCTTTGCTGGTGAGATTACATGCTTATTCCATCAGCAGATGGAAGTTCAATGTGATGGGTCCAGATCTTTGGCAGACAGGAAAATATTGCTTCTTTTATTGCTGTATCACAGTGTGGTATTACTGTGATAATCTGAATTTTTCCTGCTTCCTTATATTTATTGATAAGATAGGAAGGTAAAAAAAATTTACAGTGCTGTATCTTAGGAAACCGAGAAAACAGTGTCTTTGTGCTACCCTTCTCCAAGCACAACCCTTGTGTTGTGCTCTGTTTACTTTCTACGTAGTATAGATAATAAGCAGAAAATATATGATTAGGAACTTGTGAATATTCCCAAAGGATATATTTCTGTTTTTTAAAGCAAGTCATGCAGTATGTATTATGTGATTATGGGAAACATGGGTTACTACTGATTTATTTATTAAATTTACATATCTCCACATCTCACAATTCTTGATGATTTTCAACAGGTGTTTATTTAGTCATTTATCTGATTTCTATAGCTGCCCATCTCAGAAATGTAATTCTGGGTGGTGTACAATGAAACAAATAGTTAAAACAAATAAAAACCACGATTAAGCACAAATATAAATAAGACCACAGGAGAATCCTACTCATAGTGTAACCATCTTGTGGGATCCCCATTTCCCTGGGATCCCCAAGCCAGCTTGAAAAATCATGTTTTCTGGGATTTCCTTAATGCCAGTAGGGTCAGGGCCAGTCTTACCTCAGAGGGAATGATGTTCCAAAGGGTATAAGGCACAACAATTAAAATGTCCACAGTAAAATTTATGAAATAAATCAATTAATTAAAATTACCTCCCTAACAATATCACAATTAACACCCAAAAGCTTTCAGGGGTAACTCAGTTTTAATTAGCTCCCAGGAAGATATTACTGACGGGGCCAGTTCTGAGCCCAGGGAAAGACCATTCCAGAAGGCTTGGGTAATCTCAAAGGGACATTTCTTCAAAGCCTTGGTCCCACTCATTTCCTAGAAACTGGGCACTGCCCACAACTTCTGCCAGGAGAGGTGCCTTGGATGGATCAAATTCAGTTGGAAAAGTTGATCCTGAAAGTACCCAGGGCTTAATAGCTTAAAACCAACTTGGGATTATATCTGGAAACCCACTGACAACTAGTACAGGGCCCAAAGAATTGATGTAACATGGTCATAGGGTTGAGTACCTGACAGGATATGAGCTGCTGCATTCTGGACCAATTGCAGATTCTGAGTGGTCTTCAAAGCCTGCCTGGTATACTGCAATGTAAAGAGTACATTGCATTATACAAACAAGTAGTGGTGAGAACATGAATCACTGTAACAAGGTCTTCTTGCTCCGGGTAAGGCCATAAACAGTGCATCAGATAGAACTGGGCAAAGGCCTTTCCAGCAGTAGCTGTGAGTCCAGGAGGACCCCCAAATCTATGTCAGAGGCAATGCTACCCCATTGAGAAACAATGCTGGAGCTGATGGAGTTGTGGGGGCCAAACAACAACTCTATCTTTCTTGGGTTCAGCTTTAGCTTGCTTTATTGCATCCAGACTAAACAGCCTTCAGGCATCAGGACAAAATTTCCACAGGATCTCCAACTGAGCTGAGAGTTGAACATAACATGATTGGTGGGTGGGCAGGGGTGGGCAGGCAGGGTACTATATTTTTTGGGGGGGGTTATATAAGAGACATGGTTCTTTTCTTTTTCCTTTCGCTTTGTTCTGTGATATTTATATAATGTCTTCCCTTTTTATTTAATTTAAATGTAAAATTAGATGTCAGCTGACTTATTGAGTTACTTCACATGCCCTTTGCTCAGGTCCTTTTAAAACTTCTGAGAGCTCTTGGAGGAGAACATCCAATGCTATCGTTGTTGTTGTGCCTAAAAAAGCAATAGTGTGCCAAAAAGGTAATAGCAAAATAATGCTGAGGATGATTTCAAGCTACCAGGGGCACCAAAGGGGAAAGAAATAGGTTGAATAACGGTGACTCTTTCATAGCCCCCTGGTACAGTAGAAAAACCTGGAGCTGGGAACATAAACTTAAAAACCTACCTACAGAAACTCCATCTTGCTAAAATTAAACTGCAGTTAATTGCCCCCATTCTAGATGAATACCGATTTCAATTGTAGGCCATTGGGACACCTCACAGTCATACTACGATGGAAAAAGTACTAAGTGCTTGAGTTGAGCGATGGACTGAAGAATGTACATCCCAAAAGGATGGCCTGCAAACTAAAGTACCAGTGAATAACCTTTGAGTATTTCTTTTCTTTTCAAAGACTGACATTCAAGGCAGCCAAATATAGTTCTCGAATCTGCCAATGGTATTTGATGCCCTCTTGTTTCTCTTCTGCATCTCAGTGTTACATCTTTTTTGCCTCCAGTGTGATCAGCTTCATTCAGCCATACTTTCATTTCATCCTATCGGTTGTAGTAAACCAGCTGATTTTGCTTAGGCTTATTCTGTAATACAATCTATCAGAGGCATCGTTGCCCTGCAACTAACAAATAAATAAAAATGGAGTCACTTGTTGAGATGGGTGGCTATAAAAATCAAATAAAAAAAATAAAAAAATATTATCTGATAATAGCCACTGACACGCTGATATATTTACAACATGCTGATAATAACCAGGAAGAGGAGGAGGAGGATGCGGAGGAGGATGCGGAGGAGGGGGAAGAGAGGTGAGGTTTTTGGCAGGCTTATAGGAACAAGAAATTAGAGAAGTAGTTTTAATTTCTTGCATGTTGGGTGATTTGTAAAAAATCAAAATGACGTTGAAGTACATGATGGAAAAGAGACTAAGTGAAGATCTAGTTGGGCTTTATAACTTGACATGTTTCCTCCCAAAGAGATCACCTCTCTTTTTTATGCTTTTTGAAATGTTGTCCTCTCTGTGATCCCTACATTGTTTTCTTTGATTTGGAATGCACTTATAAAATATGTCATTACGATTTCCACATCCGAGCAAAAGGCAAGAGCTACATGGTGACCCTGATTCCCTGCACTTAGTAGATGCATTATTCATGTAGAAGAGCTTTGATGTCAAAATATTACTTTGAGGCTTGCATCAAATGGATTGGTCAAGCAAATGCATAACATACACTCAAGCACAGCCTTTAAAATAGAAGTGCTTCTCTCTGAAGATTGGATGAACTGAACTGACATGTTCATGTAACAAATGGGAATTTACCACACTTTTTCTATATTTGAAAAATGAAACAGTTGTTAATAATGCAGCATTTAAAAAGCCATCTGGAAAAAGTAACTTAAACATCTTCCCCTCCCCCACCCCCAAAAGGTTGGATTGAAGTGTTTAGGATTCCTGAAAAGTATTTTAAAGGAAGTCAGCCAAAAGAGGCATTCTACTCAGATTGTTCTGAAGAACCGTATTTCTGTCATTTAAAAATATCTTTTTAAATTTTATTTTACATATTGTTTCCCAGGGAGGTCCAGCAGAAACTGACCCTTCCTTCTTTTGAAAGGGAAGTTCAGATGTCTTTATTCATGCTGGCATTTGACTTTGATTCAGGCTGATTGGATTTACCTTAACAATATGGATGGAGTTGATGAAGTTACAGCATTTCAATTAGTTTTGTTGTTTTCACTATAATTTAGTGTTGTTGGATGCTTTGGATTTCCACTAGGTAACCCAACCAAGTCTTTACGATTAGCTTCTATAGCTGTTCTGCCCTTCTTATATTCTCATTTTCAGTCGGTGATCTGTAATTTTCTTTCGTTGAGTTTGATCCCAGCTCAGCTTGTGATAACATTGTAAACAGTTGCTTCCCGCCTTATTTTTCTTGAAGTAGCTGCCAACTCATTTGGCATTCAACAATGGCTGAACTAATTCTTGAATATTTCCATAGAAAATGCATATATTGTCTAATATATTTAATTACAACTAATCCATCAAGCGCCATTCATTAGAAGGAGTTAAACTTTTCCTCGGCTTGTAAATTAAGCTTTCTTTGTAAGGTTTACCCCATTCGACTAGAGAAACTCTCGTGACACGTGTGTTCAACAAAGAAGTTTACTCAAGCATAACGTACATAATTACAGACAAAGCCAGGACTGGCTTGGCAAATCTTACAATACAATTTATAGTCCCCCCCCCCGTTCCCGCGCTTTGCTCCATTGCTTGGTTACAAATCACCCGCAGTAATCCCCCCCTTCACCGAAATGGCAGATTCAGTTCAGTTCTTTTGTCTCTTGATTGCTTTACCCCACTGGCGTGGTTGTAGTCTTCATTGGGTCTTTCTGTTGCGTGCAAAGCCGGGGTTTCCCAATCACGTGCTGATTGCTTTGCCTCCGGCCGCTGCTCACTCCTTTGTCTACAGTGGCCGAGGCTAATTGGCGCCGATACAAAATATCCGCTTTGCGGTTTTTAGTTAAGCGGTCCCAACTGGCCCATTAATCGGTTCGCAGTTTTCCCACTTCCCCTTTTTCCTTTGCTTGTGCTCAGGCAGTGGAACTGACTCAGCGCGGCTGGGCAAGTCCCTAGCCATGCCGCACCGGCTGAATCTGACATTCCTGAGGATGACCTCTTTTTTTTCTTCTTCTATAGTTTTATAGGATGCTTTGCATCTTTATATTCTTTTTCCAAACCTCTGTGCAGAGTGATAACAGGAGTGAAATTGTTGGTCTTTGGTAGAACTATCCCTCCTATAGTTAGCTAGTTGTGCACACCAGTGCATTACTACTTATGCACACCAATGCATATCAGGAAGATGGAAAAGAAAAAAAGAGGCAGAAGGTAAAATAAATCAGAAAGGAAATATCTAGTGTTTGGGAACTGGGAATAATATCTTGCATGCCACAGAAATCCAAAGACGGCACTGTGACAAGGCAAGTATGAAAAGTGCAAGGCTTTCTGCAAGCAGCAATGCAGTTAGTACTGTCATAGGGCCACAATGAAATATGAGTGAGTCTGTAACCATTCTACCAACTGAGGCCCTGCAAGGAAGGAAACAATGGCAAATATCCTGATGTGCCAAGAAAACTCACAGAAAGAAGGTCAAGAAGAATGTTATGTTGCTGGAAGATGAGATCCTCGTCTGGTCTTTGGGGAAGAGCAAAGAGCTTCATCAAGTAGGTCTAAGTAGTGTGATGGGACTGGATCAAAGCCTTTGGGAAGTTCAGTTGCTGGTGGAGCCAGAAATGAAAGAAAAGCTCAGAGGTTATTGAAAACACTGAGGATATAATACTCACACACACTTATTCAAATAAATAAATGTTATAAAATCCATCAACTTCTCTATATATGTTATCAATTAGTGAGTTTTACACTATGGGAAAGAACATCTTACCTTTAGATTAGATTTTGTTTAGTAGAAATGCCAAAAAGAGAGTTGAAAAAAAAAGTTATTGTGTTGCAAAGCTTAAATTGCAAATGTGTAAAAGAGAAGGAAAGAGATGATCTGGCCATCATATTTAATATTCTGGGGGCATTATTGTATTGGAATATAGAGGTGTGTCACATACATTAATTGGTTTGTTCAATGTTGTCTTCAGATCAAAATAATATTTTAACTACAAAATCTGACTTCATGTTGCATTTCAGTCAAGTATCTTTCAGTACCATTTATGATGAAATGTTGTGGGGAAGGAGCTGTCATTCCATTCTGGACTACAGACTATTGGAACTGATTGTATCTGACTGACAAGATCTACCATGTTTGGCAGTCTTATTTATATATTGTCTCCACAAGGACTGTCAAGCAGGGAAATTTTTACTCTGACTCCATTTCAATTCAGTTATTTTATAAATGATGTAATGGCTGGAGAAACAAGAGCTGATATGTTCTATATCTGATGAGTCAAAAAGGTTGTTTTAGTGTAACATGCTGTGTAATATATTCTGACATCCACAAATAAGCAATATTGCACAAAATTCCTTGTATTTTGCATTTTTAAAAAAAGCCAATTAATTTTGATAACAATATGTTGGGTTTGTTTTCTTTCTATGTAATCTTTGCCCTCTCCCCTTCATAACCAAATGTCACACTGACTTTGGCAGCTAATCAAATTATTTAGGAATTCTTTAATCTGTTCTTGTAATTGGTCCACACCTACTTAGGCTGAAATCAGAAAGGTCATAGACCATTTCCTTTTTAGATTTATATGTAGGCAATCAGACCTTGCCCAGTTTGAAACATTTTTGATTAAAGAAACCACTGTATTCTGCACAGGTGTCTGCAGGTTATAGTCAAAAAGTCAACATGGCACCACGATGGCATATGTAACACCTATAAAAACCAGGCAGAGCTTTGATTGCACTGTTGTGATCACCCTCTTGACACCCCAGGTATTCTGCACAGCACTAAGAAGTGTCTCCTACAGGGTCATACAAACCTGAATATTTTCAAAATATGATTCCTAGGCTTGGGAACTCCACAAGTTTGATATTAAATCCCTAGACCTGCACATATATAATTATCTGATCAAGTTATTTGTGACACCATAATATAGACTGCTTAAAATATACCTATAAGAAGAGAAGTGTCTGTATTTAGAGCTGAACTGAAACAACTGACAATGAGAAGAAACTTCATGGGGTAACAGTAGAGAGAAATTTCAGGAATGAAATAATTTTTGACAGTATATACAGTAATGGGAGTGGCAGGCTTTTTTTAAAATCCCCCACACCATTTGAATGTTGAAAATTCATACCATGCCATTCTTCTAGACATTGAAAGGGACGTTCTAAACAAATGTTCTCTCTTCTGTTTCGGTCTATATATGGCTTGCTTGTCGTTCACATTAGGTTTCTAAAAAATAGGCTCTTTAATGGTGCTGATCAATATTTCAGCCCTTGCTATCAAGGTGATTTATTAATTAGAATTTGTTTGCCCTATTTTTAGGTTGTATGCATTCAAATTAATTTAAAGCATCATTCAAGCCACTTCTTTATGTTTGTCTTTTCTATTTTTCCCTTTTCCCTTTTTTTCTTTTTCTTTGATTTCTTTCTTTTTTCTTCTTCTTCCTTGCTTTATATTAGTTTGTGTTAGTTTTTAGCTTCTTGTTTAAAAGCTTTAATAAAAATTATAGTAAAAAATAATTTAAAGCATCATTCTATAAACAGCCTCCTCTTCCTACCTTATTCCCTAGAAATCATATTTCCATGAACCATTCAGTCAAGAATGTCAAGATAATGTCTGAAAGCAATTCGTTGCACTAGCTGCTTCCTCAGTTTATGCAAATAGTTGATTTCAAATTCTACATTCTGTCCTCTAATATTAGCTAAGAATAAATAATAAACACTGGAACTCATTTTGATAAACTGAGGAAGTACCTGATTCTCATAAAGACCAAAGAGGAATCTTATTGCATCACTTTGGGTTGCAAACTAAGCCTTCAGATAGTGATTGCAATTGGCTGTCAATTCTTGTAAAAGAAGGGGGTCCTTCAAATATGTAAATATGCTAAACCCTTTAAGGATTTCATTTTCAGACTTTTGCCATCAGAAATACAGTAACAACCTTCCTCAATTCAGTGTGCTCCAGATGTGTAGGGACAGCAATTCCCAGGTTTCTCACCCAAGCAATACATCCAATGGGTAGGTGGGAATTCCATTGCCATCCAGGAATTTGGGAAATTATAGTCTCAAATTATCTGAGGGCATCAGGCTTGGAAAGGCAGTTTTGTGTGGTTCAGATGTAGCCTACATGAGTGAAGCCAGAAGAGCAGATGGAAGGGTCTGAAAGAATCTCGAAGTTCATAGGAGAATGTCTTAGCCTGCGGAGAATCATGAAAACAATAGCAAAAACAATACCCATGTCTTGATCAAGTCCCATTTGTCACTTGGTTTAATAGAAATAATAGAGGATGTGTACCTCCAACTTGATATCAGCTTCAGCATTCCTGCTGCAAAAGGTTGTTTTTTTTTTTTGCAAATCCTATATTTAGATCAGTAACAAACATTCTCTGAGAATGACACCTTTCTTAGGAGATACTGTTACTCATTGCATTCTAACCTTTCTACAAGAATACCACAGAACCCTAATTCTCAGTCTACTCTTTTTTTGCTTTATTTAACAGCAGGAAAAAGCCAGAGAGTGGCCCCAAAGATAAATGGTTGGCTCAAAGCTGTGACTCCATCAGGAGAGCCAAGTATTAGAGAAGAAACTGCAAAAAGACTATGTTTCATGGTTTACTGCAGGGAAGCTTTAACATGGTCCAAGAAATGAAGAGTGTTATTTACAATGTTTTCTTCCAGGTTTGGCATGAGGAGCAGTAGGAAATATTGGATTCAGCTCCGCAGTTCTGTTTGCCGTGGGTGATGTTCTAGCAAGTAAAATTCTCTGTGTAAAGTTTAGTAACTTCTACTTGTGTCAGATCTAATCCAAGTCTTCTTAAAATTCCTGGTAAATGACTGCCCAGAGTAATGTTAGATGAGACAAGAGGGTTGCTGGTGTTCAGCTAGCATGCACCTGACTTCCAGATCTTATTCCTTCCTCCATGTCGCTAACTATCTCCAAGATGGGGCTATTGGGTATTAAGTATAGCCAGATTTTTTGTGAAATGAAACATGTTCTTAAACTTTTAAACTTCTCTCACAAAAATTTAACCTTTTCTTAAAAGCAAGAGACTAGAAAAATGCCTTTTCCTCTAAAATGTGTTAGAGGGTTCCCACTTCGTTCTTATTTTACAACAGTCTTCTGAGATTTTTAAGCTGAATGATAGCTAAATGACAGATCTATGATCACAAAATGAATTTCATGATCATGGCAGAATTAGGAACCCAGACACCACTGACTTAGCTTAGCATTAACCAGTAAACCACTCTGGTTGTCTTTAAAATAAATGAATGCAAGAATCAGTAGGCAGACAAGGATCTTAGACTTCCAGGGAAGAAATGGTGAACTGAAGACAGCTCTGGTAAATGCAGAGCTGACGACTGTGGTGGAAATGAAGAGCTGGCGAGTAGACCAGCTTTTTGTAATTCCTCTCCAGACAAGGAGAAGACTTGAGATCGCCCACAAGTGCTCCAGACAGTTGATCCTCATGAGGAGACCACAAGACAGAGGCCTCTGGTGGGTTTAGAGTTCTGGGAGAAGAGGGAATAGCCATATTGCTCAAACCACAAGCAGCTCCTTCAAAAGGACACTAAGTTCGCATACTTTCTTTTCTAATAATTTTCAGAAATTGCTTGTTAACTGCTCTTTGGCTATTGAGAACCTTTAGATCGACAAGTCTGAAAACACCATGTGAGGTTCCTTCAATCCTTAATGAAAGAAAATTTAAATACAAGTTTAAGGATTTAATGGGGGGGGGGGGCGGGATAAACAGCAAAAGGGTGATTAGAACTTTGATTTTGAAAAGTCACAAACAGACTAAGGGTCTAGATGGATTTGAAATTAAATTTTAGAATTAATTATAAGAATCCTTCCCATGGGAAAATGCTGTTGTTTTGAATTTCTTTACAAAAAAGATGATAGGATGGGACTTTGAAATTTGGACACTAGAGGGAACTAGAAGGAACTAAAGATTACAATTAAAAATTGGTTTATTTGATCCAGGTTAAAATAGATATGTTGTTATCTCTGGTAACCCTTAATGGACTTTTGCTGTCCATCAGGTCTGAAACGAGGATTTAAGGATTTGTTTATAGATAAGAGATAGGATATGGGAATAAGAGAGAATTTGTTCTATTTTAAGAGAAGGTGATAAGTTACTAAAATTGTTTACACTTTTGATAAAGGGGGAATTTATATTTTGACATACTTTCTCAATGGATGTTAATTCTTGAATTTCTGCTCAGATTGATATTTTCTTGTACTTCAATCAATAAACCCATGTTAACATTTCTACAGTTGTTACGAGTATAAAAAAATAACTACATGTGATGTTGCCTTGTACCACAATCACGTTGCTAGTTCTGTTCTCTCTCTCAAGGCCAGCCTTTCATTTGACCATTCTTCTATATCAGTTGAGCCAATACACAAAATACAGCTAAATCTGAATAATACTATGGAGAATTTACAAAGCTATAGAAAGAAATTTTATATAAAGAATTTCTTTATATATTTATTTTCTTTTTATTTACTATATTCTTATCTTTCTTCCTTTTCTATTTTTCTTTTTCTTTTCTGCACTCTCTATTTTGTCTTTTTATTAGTTTTTATCTTTGTAATTGTAATTTTTAATAAAATCACTGTTATAAAATAGGCAGACAAGGACCTTCAATGGCATGTAAGATATTAATGCATTCAGTGATTATTTTTGAGCCAGTATAAGCAGAGTCTTATTTAAATGTGATGAATAATGGGGAAAAAATCTGTAAATGTAGTCTACTGAAAGAAAGATTCATAGATCCCAGTTCAATCTCATATACTCATACGCAAGAAAACATTTTTAAAATGTAGCTAATACATGTAAAGTATACAGCCTTAAAACTCCTTCCTTATAATTACATTCAAAGAGTCTATCATTTTAAAGTGTCCCCATTTTGCTGCTGTGAATGAGGCAGCATTCCTCATTCTTCCAGCCATGGTGTCTGATGTAAAAGCAACACCATTTATCGTGTAACAGGGTTTCTTTTCTCTCTCCTTTATATGCATTTCCTCCAAATCTGCCCTGAAGGGTCCCCCATAATCTCCAGCAAGGGCTGGAAGAAATATCCATTCTTCCAGTGCTGATCATCCCATTGGTAAATAGCTAGTCTTGGATTTCATGCTAACCCTCTGTATTCCCATCTCACAACAATCATTTAATTAAAGTACACAGCTTCTATTACAGCCTGTTGCTGTTTTGAGCAAAAGATGTGCATAGGTGACATACTTTGGAGAATTTACAAAGCTATAGAAAGAATTGATTTGGTATGCCTAATTATAAAGTTTCTTACGCCTCAGGCAATAAGTCACTCATTTATGGGGAATTATACAGTAACAAGAGTTCTACCACTGTGGAGTCCTTAGTGCTCTCTGAGCTTGGTTGCTTGCCTACAGAAGTTTGCTTGCTTACAGACACTTATTAGCACTGATGATGTTACCTAGTCAGGTAATAAAACGTTTGCAAGCAAACAACCAAGCTCAGAGTGCAGCAAAGACTCCACAGTTCAACCATGAGAACTACATACAGGTAGTTCTCAACTTACAACCACAACTGGGACTAGAATTTCCATCATTAAGCTATGTGGTTGTAAAGTGAGAAGTCACGTGACCGCATCGGTTAGCGACTGCAATCTTGACAATTCCCCTTGCCATGACAGTTTTATGCTGTGCTGCAGCTCAGGGGCTTCTTGCAGCCCCAGAACTGTTCAGTTCTAGGGCTGCTTGCTGCCCCACAAGGTAGGGTGCAGGCAGTGAAAAGGGCATAGATGGGGGGAAGATAGGCAGGTGGGGGGAGTTGAAGTGCCCCTGCAGTCATGAGTACGTGCAGGCTGCCTAGCACCTGAATTTTGATCATGTGACTGGGGGTGTGCTGCAACAGCTGTAACTTCAGGCGTGGGTTGTAAGTCCCTTCGTTCAGCGCCATCATAACTTTGAACGGTTGCTGAACGAATGGTTGTAGGTCGAGGACTACCTGTATATTATCTTCTTGTCTATTGGAGTTCTACCACCAAAATTAATGTTGTGAGATTGGCCATTGGTTAGATCTGTACTCATTCTCTCCTTTTGGACTCAATTCTTCCCTTGGAATGATGAAGGATGGCAGTATTTATTATTTATTTAAAACATATATATGACTGCCCAACTCAACCAAGGTGACTCTGGGTGGCTTACCAAAAAGAAAAAGAAAAAATCCTAATGAAAAGAATACAGAACTGCAATATATGCACCTAAAAACAGTAATGAAACAATAAAACAATAAAATGGTGATCTATACAGCAATAACACCATCATCCAATTGGGGCTGCAGCACATCATGATCCAAAGGCTGAGGGAACAGTCCAGATCTTGACAGCCTTTCTAAAGGCCAGCAGGACTGGGGCCAAACACATCTCAGTAATGTGGAGAAAGATGAGAAAAAAGGAAAGAAAAGTGTCTAAGAGCTTATAAAAAGAACTAAATAGGGCCCATTTTGAGACATGTTATTCATTTGTAAAAAAAACTATTTGCCTTCAACAGTTTTCCATCTACTAGTTTTCTCAAACTGTCATCTCCTCATTCACCTTGAAATTTCACTTTGAATAAGATTCAGTGGTAACTCTACTTACCTGATGCTACATAAAATAAATAATGGGATGAGCAGAGTTATTACAGCGTTTGTAACTTGAGGAAATTTTCATTGCCTCAGTGGTTTTAATTCCTCTTGGAGCAGTCTTTCCACTTCCTTTTCAAAAAAGAAGAAATGGGAATATGGTTTGCCAAGATAACAGTCGGCAAAATTATAGGAGAAGCTGAGACCTTTTGTCTTAATACAATCCCATAAGCACTTAACGTGAAAATAGAAAAAGACTACAGCAGGCTTTGTTGTGCATTTCTGACTTTAAACAAGAATTTGAATGTTAGTTGTCATTCAACTGAATGTTGAATTGAATGGAATCTGCTGAAATCTGCTTGCTTTATATGTACGCATTCTATAAATGGTTGCTTTCTCCCTGAAAGGTGTATCAGAAACTTTTACCAGACTTTTAAAGCAGAACATTTTATACCAACCTGTGCAGAACCTTCACAGAATTTTTTTAAATAACTGTACTTCCAGTTCATCCACCTGGTTCTGACCAGGCTTCGTACATGACAGGTAATTTCTATGACTAACTAAACTTGAAGATCGATACTTGCCAAATGTTTTTAAAGTCTAGCAGGTATTAAATGAGCCTATCGCTTATATAAATTTAAATAATTTCTCATTTAAAATAAGTATTTCAGCTTGAAACCTCTTATTTCTTATTCATTTAGTACAGAGAGTTGTAATTCTCAAATAGGAGTTGCATTGTATGAACTTTTTAAAAAATAGTACAATTGGCAACGTATGGCTGATATATCAGGGTCATATTAGGCTGGGAAATTGAGTTTAAACTCTTATCCCATGTTTTCTTTCTAATAAAAATCACGTCTCCAAAGCTGTTGTTTGCATGGGAAGAACATTGTCAAAGGTATACGGTTGGTTTCTGCTCTCAACTGGACTGAATAACGTAGAAGATTGATGGGGTGAAGTGCAGGAAAAAAAGAGGAGAGGAGAAGAGAAGAGGACATATTAGAAAAGCATAAACATTATATCAATAGGTTCCCATAACTGAATTTTCCCCCTCATTAGAGGATGCCAGAAGTTGACTCTTAGCCCTAGCATGAAGCTAAGGATTTATAAGCCAATCATTAGCTCTCCTCTTTTGGAATCTTTTTCACCCTTCTTCTGTATTAGTCCCCATCACAGCATATAAGATATATGTTTGTCACAATACTGAAGCAAACCTACTTTCTGTTTATTTACATATGTGATTCTGTTTCCTGTAAGAAAATAATAGACTAGATATAGCCATTCCCACAATTATTTGGAGAAACTATACTTTCGCTAATAGTTGCAGACACATTATGGATTATTTTGCAAATCTCAAACTCACAAGAGACAAGTTAAACTACAGGCTAAACTAGCCAGTTTTATTCATGAGCTAATTATTGTGCATTACAACTAGCACTGTGGATTATCCATGGTGCTGTAGTCAGCAGTGATACAATATTTTGTGCCAACCTGCATATTTTGTTGACAAGGAACTATAATATTGCAAATGCAATTGTTGCATAACACAGTTATGGAACTAAATCATTTTAGTTACTAAAGGAGGATATAAAATATATTTCAAAGAAAACCACTATATTCAGGTCTGCAGGTTCTAATACATAATACAGTAGAGTCTTGTTTAACCGACCTTCGCTTATCTGCCATTCCGTCTTATCCGACTCCCCTAAAAAAAAAAACACGCATAAATCGGTGATGAAAAAAGTGTCCCACTTGTTTGCAAGCGTGAGTGTACTCTTTCTTGTTGCTCCTGATGGTGCGGCGCCGCAACGCAAAAATAGATTGCAACAGGAGCAGCAGGCGTGCGCGTCTAGCCTATGACTCATGTGTCGGTCATGTCTCGCCTTTCCTAATGGTCGCTCAGTGCAGTTTGTTATTGTATGTGGATCGTTTTTTCTTTTTCTTTTTTTACCACACTCAATTGTTACTGTGTGTTATCCAACATTTTCGCTTATCCGATGTTCTGCCGGCCCGTTTATGTTGGATAAGCGAGACTCTACTGTATATACTTTCAAAATTCCTTTGCATCAGATCGTTGATGTAAGGAGCCCAGATGCATTGCCTTTGATGGATAGTGGATGTCTGAGACTTCAGGTTTTCCTCCATCTTCTGTCTTAGACCTGTTCTTTATGTTCTGTAGAATGAGATGGTAACTTGCTTGGTGCTAAATGATACTTACACTATATAGGTACTTCACTGGCCTCTCCGGAGAAGGAATTCCACAAAATGGATGGTCTTACTGAGAAAGCCCTAGTGGGAAATCTTCTAAAATCAGAGGCGAAGTAAAAAAAAATACAACTACAGAAAAACAAAGAAAGATAAATATTATATATAGAAAACCCTTTTTAAAATAATAAATAAACTATAATTATATGGAATACTATTATTCCATTATGTCACTAGAGAGCCGACTCATAGGCACAATGCACGCACATATTGTCAATATAAGATTGTGAAACTGGGGTCACACTTTTTTTTCCCAATGCTGAGCTCCATACTCCGTAAATCCATAATTCTTCATATTATGATAAATTCCAATTGTTGATATGTAATTAAAAATACATTCACATTTTCAGATCGTATTTGGATTGAGCTGGTCAATAAATCTCAGATATAAATAAATGGATATTGCATCAAAATGGGACAATGGTGACTAAGTTCATTACATACATACATATATATGTTCATACATATATATCACCCATTTCACACTTCTAACATGGTAAGGTTGATAACCAGTCCTTTATAAACATTCTCTAGGGTGTCCCATAAATGTGGAAAAAACAACTTATATTGAATTATTCTTATTTCAAAATCATAAGAAATATATTTAATCTTCTTTAAGGCCCTTAGCCATTAATTTATTTATATAGGATATTTCAATACTTTGTCCCAGAGTTCTTGTAAATAACTTATATCCACCTTAGCAATACTATTCAATTATTTATTTAAAAAATACTGTAGAGCTATAATAATCCAACTCACATTCCTATACTGAAAATAATTTGGGAGTTTCAAACGTTATTAGTGTGTATTGTCAAAATTGTGAAATCAAGGCATATAAATTTGTGTGCGTGTGTGTATGCATGCATGCACATGTTTTCAGGTCATTGTTGACTCCTGCCGCCTGTCTGGACGAGTCCCTGGAGTTTTCTTGGTAAGATTTTAGAAGTGGTTTGCCATTGCCTTTTTCCTAGGGCTGAGAGGGAGTGACTGGCCCAAGCTGGCTTCATGCCTAAGGTAGGATTAGCACTCAACAGCCTTCCGGTTTCTAGCCTGATGTCTTAACCACTACACTAAACTGGCTGTCTTCTAATATAATGCAATCTTGTAATTTTAGATAATCCAATTTCCTCAAACGCCTAAAAACTTTGGCCATAAACTGATCTAAAGTATTAATATTGCTATTTGCCCATGACATCCAAAAACAAAGTATTTATATCCATGAAGAAAAAAAAATTGGAATAATTATTGCCAGAATTCAAGCAAGAAATGAAATACCAACTTCTACAAATTTCCCTAGAAACATTGGAAGCAATAGGAAGTATAAGAGATTTATTCCAGTTAACTAAATAATTTGATAAATTACCAAACTGTCATACAATATCAATCACATTTGATATAAAAATACATTATTATCAGTTACACAAATACATCATTGTATAATAGCACTTTATGTTCAGCCACTATTATACTCAAAGTGTCTTCCACTTGTCTAATAAGGCAGATAAATGATTTCTATATTAAATTAAAAATAAGAGATAAAATATACCCTTGATAAGTTCCATGAGTCATCTTGATAGATGATGATTCCACTTATAATAATATTAAGAGAAAGAGCAAGTACCACATTGATTTAAAAAAAAAGAAGGAAATTGATATTTAGAAAAAAAATTGGTCACAGATTCCCACCATATCATATCCATTTTCACATCCAAAAGGCCCTCACTGCTGATTTCAATTTTTCTGAATAAACATTCAGAATATCAGCTAGCAATGTATATATTATCAGATTCTTGGCAATCTTTTATAAAACCAGATGAGGCAGGATGGATACCTGAATATTGACTGTAAACGTGTGCCAGAGTTGCTATCAATATTTTTGCGCTGACACTTTACAAGTAAATTGGATGAGGGTTTGTTTTCAACATCACAATTATATAAATTCACTGAAGGACTTGGAAAAACTTTGATATCATTCTAGACCTCCAGTAATATTGGGCTAATGAACACAATATATGTCACAGATCAATCGGTAGGATAACCAGCCAGACAGGGATATTTTCCAGTTTTTAAACATTAATGTATTTCTTATTTGGTGGGGAGATAAACATGCAGCTAAATAGACAACTTAATCATCTGTAAGCTTAAGAAGAGCCATATTATATAACAATTGACTAATTTCTTCCTTGGTTAAATTTGACTCACTATTGTGCAATTGAGGATTTTTAATGTCAATTTATTGACTCAGAATGATAACATTCTTAATCCTGGCCAACTTCAGCAGCAGAGACAATATTACATTGTTGCAACTGTTTCAGTCAAGAGGTAATTTTGCACAACTTTTACCTCTCTTACAATATCTGCTTTATATGATTCAATGAATATTTAAGTGCTTAGAGGAAAACACATTCTTATCTCACATTCATCAGAAGCTTTATATAATTCTGTACAGATCATTTTGCATATAAGCTCAAAATATCTTTAACTTTTCAAAAATTTCTAGTTTGTGTTGCTGATTTTTCTTTTTCTTTGAAGCATAAACAATAATACAATATGCATATGTGCTGAAAGGGCTACCAAACAAACAATACATTTGTAGAATGTCTATTTATAAGGGGGAAAAAATCTTCCAACCCTTGTATCTGTTTCATAAAAAGTGGATCCACCAATAATGGTCTATTTAAATACCATAGAAAAAATTGGGATAACTCTTTCCTGTAGTAATTGATAATATTGGTAGGCAATGATCAGACATAGCCATAGTACCTACAGTATATTGCATTCATTAAACCTGTCAGCTAAGGACTGAGATTTTTAAAAAATAATTTAACTGAGAAACAAGTCTGATGCAGAGCTGAAAAAAAGTATGTTCTTTTTACAAAGGATTTTAAAAAACCTGTATCTATCAAATTAAACTTTGACATACAAGCTTGCAATACTTCCAGTGTATGAAAATTAGATTTAGGTGGGGCCAGCATGAATAGCAGAGGGTCTCCAGTGTTCCAAGAACTTTAAACCAGATACATGCATATTCTTCATCAATAGCAATGTATGCATTTCCCCCCTGACAGTCACAAAGGGGATTTCTTAGGCATAAAACAGCAGTTACACAGGAAGGGAAAATATAACTATACATTTAAATACTTTTAATGAAATTTGCTAGGGTTGTGAAGCCTGTGAACCACAACGGACACTTCATACTCCAAAGAATGAATTTTCTTCTGCTCCTCCACTCCCTCCCTCAAAAGAAAGCAATCATGGTTATGTTTTTGCTTCTTTAATTTCCAAAAGTTTCTACAATTTTAGTAAAGCCTCGTATAAAAACAGCCTTCTGCAAGTATTCTAAATATTTTTTATTGAACTCTGTTCCTTTGGATCTAGACCTCTATGCTGCCTCAGGTTAGGTGGTCATGCTGCCAGCTTCTTCCCCAGAGCAACGCTCTCAGCAGGTCTAGGATTCTCAACAATGCTTCCGAATTCTCACTCAAGAAGAACCTAATTCTGCAGGGTCATTCTCATTGTTTGACATTCCTCCAGGAGAGGAATGATAATATCAAGAATTATTTTACAGTACATGGGTTCAATTTTGGTTTTGTATTAGTAAATTAAAAAAATAAATGTTAGATCCAGGTTTCATTTGTTTGATAAATATAAATTCTCAATGAAGCCTAACACCAAACCACAATACGCATAAACTAAAACGACAGCAACAAAATGGTTAAGATTTTAAAATCTTAATAGTTTAAAAGAAAAATATTTTAACTCTTGAGTTTCTTATTTAGATCTGAATATGCCATTTCAACTGACAGGAACACAGACCATGTCTTTCTTAATGGTAAAAAAGCTGATAAACCCACAATATTAGAGCATATTTGTAATTGTGTGTGGTAATTCCATGTCATTATAGATATTATTTAGTTGTCCCATCAGTTAGATTGACAGTCTTAGACTTTCATTGTCATTAACCATTTCTACAAGTTTAGGCACAAGCAAATAAACACCTATTTTCATTTAGATAAGTTCTAAATCATGTATTTTTTGACAAATCCTAACGCAGAGTTTACTATCTTCTGTCTAGGAATGTCAGAGAATTTTGTCAGATTTCTTTTCAAGTGACATGGAATGATTTGCCAAAACAGAAGCTTTTGCAGCATGAATGAGTATACAGTTAATTGCATCTAATATTCTCTACAAATAAAACTTTCTTGGCGCCAAAATTGTGTGCACAATGTGTTTACTTGTGGAGGGTGCAAACAAAAATGGGTATATTTTTAGAAAGTTATAAACAAAAATCCATATATTAGGAAAACATGTATACTCTATGAGTACAAATCTGTTTGCTTCTGAAAGTTGCAAATGTTTTGTATCTTCTTAAAAAAATTATAATTTTAATAGAATGAACTAATGCTTGCATGTGTATGATATTGACATATATTGGATGTAGATAGACCTCTGCATCCTTATTTATAATCAGAACCATCATGTTTCCAATGAAGTGGTTACTTCCTAATTGCAAACGGTATTTGTTTTAAGAGTGTGTTAGAAATCAGGTCTAGCAAGCATTTTGGGAGAAATTATATTATCTCCACCTTGACTTTGTAGTACATCAAATTGTCTCAAGTTGTGTATTTTGCATCAAGGCAAGATAGGAATTAGCAAATACTTTACTATTATGGGTCTAGTATTATTTACTATTATCTATTCTATTATGATGGTATTTGTATATTGCTGACTCTACATGGATCTACAGTGGTTTATGGAAACATAAAAACATTTCATTAAAAATAAAACTATACCCTCCCTTGATGTCCACTACTAGCCACAGTATAAATCAAATGTTCTTCAGAACAGTTAATCATCATCGCTGTATATTGTTACAGTCAAAAGACATTTTATAGAGTAGACATACATGGATTAAAATAATAATTATATATATCCTAAGACCTAAAACAAATGCTAATACCGGTAGTCCTTGCTTAACAACACTAATTGGGACTGAAAACTTCATCATTAAGTGATAGGGTCATAAGTCGAAAAACCACATGACTGCACTGCTTAGCGCTGGCAGTTCCCACAGTCCTGGTTAAGCAAGGACCAAGTGGGTCATTAAGTGAGTAACTCACGTGACTGTGACTTCTGACTTCCTACCAGCTTCCCCATTGACTTTGCTTGTGGGAAGCCAGCATGGAAGGTTGCAAATCACAATCATGTGACTACGTGGATGCTGTGATGGCTGTAAGTACAAGGACTGATTGTCACTACCACTCATTCAGCACCATCGTAAGTTCAAAGGGTCACTGAAAGAGTGGTCATTAAACGAGAAACACCTGTAAGGCAATGTAATAAAGTATGCAAGAACATGGCTTCTTGAAACCTTCCCAACATTTAATAGCTCCACTCTGGGTCATATGATCAGGAGGGAGGAGGGACAGTCACAGGAGGGAGACTGTGAGTTCTAGTTCTGCCTTAGGCATGAATTCAGCTGGATGACTTTGGGCAAGTCATTCTTTTTCAACTCTAGGAAAAAGGCATGGGCAAACTAGTTCTGAAATGTTGCTAAGAAAACTGCATGGACATGTCCATATAATTGCCAAAGGTTAAGACTGACTTGAAGGTCCATAATATATATATTGTTAAAGTAAATATAAGTACAAAATTATTGCTGAGAAATATCCTGTGTGATCACATGGTTACTCCATAAAACTTTAGGAAACAAGCTATAACTTTCTAAAAGGCTTAGCATTGTAACAGTTGTTAAAGACATACAGACAACCCCTCTCATTAAATAAGCCTAAAGCCTATCTGTCCTCAGTGGTCCTATGATAATTGGTTAGTCTTATTTAATACCAGAAAAGCTGTTCTTTCTGCCAGTTATTGAAGGGAAACCTTTCAATACTTCTAGATTTTTGTCCTGTAAAAACTGTTGTTTTTCCCATTGATTTCATTAAAAGTTATTTAGAGAGTAATTGCACTGCATTATTGTCACAATTTTATTACACCTTGTATGTCTTAATTTATATACCATCCAGACATTTTTGATATGGGATTTAAGAGATTGATAGATTTAAACATGAAATGAAAATGTTGGTTTGTTCATGGACCATGGACCTGCCCATCCAGTCAATACGTGAAGCACGTGATGGGAAAAACAAGCTTGAGATTTCCATAGCTGGATTTGCACATTGTGATAAAGTGTGATTTGTGTAACTATAGTTTATTGAATAAGACATTATCATCTGACTTCATACATCATGCTAAGACAAACCATGGTTTTTATAAAGTACAGTGTTTAGGCTCACAAAACAGCCTATGACATCAACATGTCTTTAGCCAGTTAATATGTCCATACTGGCTCACATCTGCCCTGTGGTTAAAGTAACAGATCTGCTCATTTGACAGATTTCAATCCATAGTTGACAAGTAATAGCAGCACCATCAACCCAAAACTTTCCTCTGCACATATTTATGCTCCCCTGAACGAAAAGCTACTATTAAAATGATTTCTGCATTATACACACCTCATCAGTTCAGTATTGCAGGAGAAGGGCATGATTCCATCCAGGAAGATTTTACAACACGTTAATGCATTTCCTTTCTATTTTGTGCTTTGGGGTGATTCATCATCACTATGGAGGCTACCAAGTGGAGTAAGAGCTTCTCAATTCTAATATTGACAAGATTGCCACGTGGAAAGAGGACAAATAGTTTGCTTCCTTGTTTTAATTAATGCTAAATGAATATATATCTATAACAAGGAAGCAGAGTCATGTTCTGTGCAAAAGAACTGCATTGGTAGCGGCTAATCATGACATAAGTGGCATTCAGGAATTGTCCTTGAACCTTCTGCAGACAACATCTCACTGGTAACAGTCATGCTGTCTTTAGTTGGGGGGGCATCATCCTTTTCTTGCCACCCCCAGTGGCAATATATTGCTGTTTGGTTCCCAATGAGCTCAGGGAAAAATATGCTTCTGAACTTCTTGATTATTTGTTTGATGAATATTTAAACTCAATAAATATTTTATGATAATGTTATCTTCAGGCCTCAGTTCTGAAGTTGAGGAAGTGACAAAAGAAATAGTAAATAACTTATATTCCACATGAAGCAAAAGAAAGAAATGTAAGATGATAAAAATACATAGCTAATATGGGTGGTAAATAAGTCCGGGGTGGCTAAAACATACTGAACATTTCAGACATTGTACTGAGATGTCACTTAAAAGTATACTACAATGGAATAGACTTCAAGCAAGCAAGAAGCAATTAGGCCAATTAGGCCAATTAGGATAAAGCATAATAGAAGCAATGGGTTAATATATTTTAAAAATGGAGAGGTGGGGGCGTCAGACCTTTGAGGTGGTCCAGTTCAGGAAACAGATATGACAGGAATGCTCTTTATAGAACTAAGGTAGAATAACAGAATCTTGAAAGCCTGTCCAAGTTCTTCTCAGACCCATCTTATATTAAACAAAATCAAGGTAGGGTTATCATGATTAGTTCTCCTCACACTTCCTTCCATCTCAGGACTGCGTAATCTCTTCTCTAAATCCCCCTTTAATGGCTAATTTTGTTAACGGCATATCTTATTTCATGGGCAATTTTAATTAGTAATTATTCATTCAATTAGGAAATTATATTTTTGTACTGGCTCAGCCTTTTTGGGGGGGGGGGCTGTTTATTTTGGCAGGTGTAGATGCATATATGCACACACATATACAAGCATGCCACAAGCCCACATTTATTGGAGGGTAAACTGGGCATTACAAAGGATTTTTGTTTAGTTAACTTCCTCTTTTTTGTTGCTGTTAATTTTCCTTTGCGGGGAGGGCTTGTCTTAAATTGAGAGTTGTTCTCTGTTTGGGTAAACATGGTACATATTAAATGTATAATGATAGCTAAGGATTATTGATTGATTGCATTTCTATCCTGCCTTTTTTCAACCCAGAACATGGTTGCAACATGGACAGCCTAAATGCAGTCAACTCTGTACAAACGCACCGTGGAAAAAATAGGATCTGTAGAACTTTCCTCCCTTGCAAGAAGCATATGAGAGTCTTCCTGTATTCACAGCCTGATCTTGTGAATATTTGCTATGCCTACAATCCATATACTACAGGGGCCAGAAGCTGAGTTTTTTTTTTTTTTAAAAGCCCATAGTGCAAGCTTAATGATGAGGTGTCAGCAGTAAGAGATAATTATAGCCAACGTTCCCTATAGGAAGGTACTTCAAGTAAAGGGGAAAAGAAAATCCCCACAGCCTTATTGACTTTCTTTAAACTAATATTAACTTTCCTTACCCTGTGAGGAGCAGCATACTGAAAAGGAGTTAAGGATAAATTACCCACAGAGCTAATCCATCAGAGAAATCCATCCAGTATGCAGTGATACATTCTTAAGTGCAAACAAGGAACAGAAACCAAGCAATGCTCTGGTAATTAAAAGACAGGGCTATAACAGAGATTGGTCAGTATTGAGTAAGAAATCAGACAATGGAATTACACAGCATACTTAACCAAGGTTTGTTAAATAACTTACTATTGACTGATTTCACTCAACATGCTAAAAGCCTCTGGTCCCAAGTCTACCCACTTCTCTCTCAGTCCTTCACTTTAGCTATCAAGCATCTGATTTAGGAATCAGCATGACTTTGCCTACTTATCCATAAAAGTGAACAATGATGCATTTTGCATTTCCAAATGTACTGCCAGCCAATGCAGAAAGAGCACCTTCTGCTTTTCATTCTCTGGAGCAGTGTTTCTCAACCTTGGCAAACTGAAGATGTGTGGACTTCAACTCCCAGAATTCCCCAGCCAGCATAATAGCTTAATAGAAGCTGTGTCTCTGCTTTGAAAAGGCAAGTGACTGTAATCCTGGCTGATGCATTCTTGTTCAACTACCTGTGAGAGATTAACTTAAGGCTTTTCTAGGTAGGCTACCTTCCCAGAACCAACATCAAATGTTTCAGACAAAGATTTTGAGGAAAAAAACCATGCTACATCTTCCCATGAGCTGACTGATCCTGGCTTTGGCCACTCCAGTGATGTTTACTAAGCTGTATTATCTGAAGAAGAAAACCACTATGACATGTGAGCCATCTCTCTACTGAACAGTGGAGCATGCAGACATTAATCTACTAAAGTTAGTCTCCCTGAGGAGTTATTTAGGAGTGCTACCATTTGAAGTAGATTACATTAGACTAGAAGAACAAGTGGTAAGTGTCAGAATAAGGCAGTTTCACATGCTTCTACTTATTCATGTTAACAAGAATGACTAAATTATCTGAATTAATTAATCAGAGATTGCTGCCATCAAGAGATACTCATAATCCTATTAGCTTGGAGGCACAAAACCTACAATGAGGTGAAAATTATACCTAAGATGTAGATAAGGATGAATTTTTGCGGCATTCTCTCTAGGAATATAAGAAGGAATACAGGTATTGGTATGTCATTAGGTTGCTCCACACATCATGCTGATTTAGTTTTCATGGAGTCTCCCTTTAATTCTGGGAGACAAAAGAATTTAACATGGCAATCAGCCTCCCCTTTTGAAAAATTCTAACATCAAGACCTCCAAGAACAGAAAACCCTATCCAAAATGGAATGAAAGAAGCTGGTGGGGGAGAAGTTCCCTTCACTTTTTGGTTTGAAAGAGAATTTTTTTACCCCAGCCTCAGAGATAAAATACACTTCTCCCAATTAGAGGGAAGAGTTTAGGGTTTGGAGAAGCAATGAATCTAGTGTGTTTTTCAATCCTCTCCACCCACCTACAGCAAGTTTTTATAGCTCTTGGCAACCACCATGGTTCATGTTAGATTGTCATCTCAGACACGGAGTTTTTATATCTCAGAAGGAGAATTAAAAAAAAAAAAATCCTCTGGTTTTTGTGATGTCCCTCCTAGGAATTGTAAGATTGCAATGTAAGCCCAAATCTTAGGGGACTATACTAAGAAGGACTGCGCCCTCTGGTTAACTCAGCAGAAAGTGTGGCTAGTCCCTTCAGGATAAGATTTAGTATACCAGGGTGGTTTTTGCTGTGTTTTGTTGCCTGCTTTGCAGGACAGAACGAACATTTGCCTGACTTTTTTTAATTAAAAAAATTGAAATATATGCTAGATTGGGAAGTTGGATGGAAGTTGCTTTTACTTTTTAAAATTGATGTGATGAATGAGAGACCTTACCTTTTAAAAAAATATATCAATTACAATAGTCTAAGGCTCAGTAAAGAAAAGAGGCTTCTTTTCCATTACTTGCTGGGTCGACCATGAGACCATGCAAAACTAGCAGCCTTGAGTTTTGAGTTGAAACTTCAGCCATTCTTGGTATTAACGTACTGCTGATCACACAAAACAAATAGAGCAAGTAATCCTATCATATCTGGCCTGCAAATATCCAGATGACCTCTAGATGGCAGCAAAGGGATACATACAACTACAGTTCTCATTAGTAGTCTTGTATCACTGATATGGTGTCCCTAGTAGAAGGCCACATTACATACTTAAAGAACCTGAGGTCAGAGCAGAAGGAATCGCTGCAAGCAAGAACTGCTAAATCATTTCCCCCAGATCATCAGTCAACCCACATGGCAAACATACAGTCCTAACTAGAGGATGTTACAGAACTTGACTCTGTTAGTGATCCAGTGTTTCTTATTGATAATGATCCTTTTTTTATTAAAAGATTGTGAGGCAGGTAATATAGAAGATTATAAATGGTGCATTATAGAGATATATTTTCACCCTTATCTATCCTGCTTCTAATTCCCATTTATCAGTAATAATAGAGTATCTTTCACAATAGAAGATATTTTGTTTTCTTTGCTCCTGACACCTTGTAGATTAGTTATTTCTTTGTTTGTGTTATAATTAATCCACTGATAAAATACTTTGTTTTATGTGATTTCATTATTTGTATTTACTGTATATTAAATATTATGTCACAATATTCTATAACTTTGACCCCAAATCACTGTAGTGTTACTTGCCCACATCTCTTACATAAAATGCAATAAAAATAGGAAAAAAATCTATAAATTTTAATAATTTCATTGCAACTTTGAAAGCTATGTTGAAAATCAGCCATCTTCAGAATAAAAACATCCAATGATCATTCATATCACCCATGGCTTTTTCCTAGACAGAGGAAATCTCTAATCTCTCTTCTTTCATTCATCAGAAAATACTCATTCAATTTATACCATACCATGGGATTATTACAAAGTAAGGATCTTATTCTTCTGTCGGTTAAAATTTGTTTGTCAGATCAGACTAAAAACACGCAAGGGAAACAATAGATCTCCAACCATTGTCAGAACAATACTTGATATAGGTAATGCTACTCCTTAGATGTTTGCTTCAACAAGTATCTGACACTGAGATGCCTTCTCTGAACATGCAAGTTCTATTTATTTGTGAGAGTGAATAGCCACTCCTCTAAGAATGCATTATTTAAAACAAAATTATATTACTGGTCAAGTTCGTTAAAAGATCTGTATGATCTAAAGAGAAACCAGAGTTTGTTATCAACACATGATAATAAATTCAAGAAACTCATAGACTGCTTACTGTTCCTTGTAGGGGAGATTCACCATGACTGAATTTCCCAGCAGCCAGTAAAGCCAAGGAAACATATGCTACAGTGATATCATATCATTTTGTAGTGTAACTATAGGACCAACTATTTCAGGCCTGTCCACACTTTAAAAATGATTTGAAAGAAGTACTTCGGTCCTTATATGAGCACAGCATGTTTCTGCTCTTCATTAAAGCAGCCTTTTTTTTTTCAGATTCCCAGGAGAACTTGAAAAAAGGTATAGCTGCTTTAAGAAGTTGATTTTTAAAGTTAACGTGACTCTTAAAGCAGCTGCACTTTGCTGAAATTTGGTAGTCTCTCATATTTCATGGCATCAGATACTTAGATCTATTTTGGAGCAGAAGGAAGCTTCAGAATCTGACTGGATGAACCCAAAAGCTCACCTAGTGAAGGATCTTGCTTACTTCTATAGCCCATCAGAAATTAGAAAGACAACAGCTTTCCCACATTCATGGATACACTGCATCTAGAGTTGGAAATTCCAATGACCTATCATGGCTTATATCTGCTTTCTCCATAGTCATCAATATATGCAAATGGATTTGACCACCCTGAGAATTACTCCCAGAGCCTGGAGTCATGTCTCCCCCTTGTGGAATGCCAAGATCCACCATGAATTTTAGTTCTTTGGTGTTAATGGAAGGGAAAAATAAAATCTGAGTCCACGAAGAACCACTCTGACCCTAACCAGACACTATATGCTTTGAAATGAAAAGTTGCAAACCTGTCATCACCAAAATGGAACTGCTATTTGACAAATGCAAACCAAACTTTTCATATAAACTGAAACTTTTAATAATACAAAGATTAGATATATGATCTAGGAGATTCATTTAAATAATTTGTTTTCTATTTGTTCAAAGAGAGAAAGTAAAGTAAAATGCCTAGAATTGGTCTACAATTTCAATTACAATGTTGCATTCATATTTTAAAAGATATTTAGTGTTGAATTTACACTTTTCATTCTTTTGTATTCTGTCAGATACTAATAGCTTTTAATGGAGTGCTATACATTTTCTTTTCTTCTTCCATTTGGTAACCAACAGGGGAAAAAAAATCAAAATATGGTATCACAGGATGTGGGGATGATTAAAGTAAGTGTTGTAATGAAACAAATCTTCAGAGATTTTAACTCTAGAAAGCCACTTATTATCTAAGAAAATTATGTAACTACTATCTAAAAGCAGCCTTTGTACCAGATGATGAAAAAGCAGTCAAACACCTTTTTTTAAGCATCCAAAGTTTGTGCTTGGAGATGTAAGTTTTTAAAAGTTGCTTGTTATAATAATATGGAGAAGTTGGTAGGAACATTTATTGAATATAAAGTAATAAAGCATATAAACAAAAACAAATCTTGAGAAAAATGAATCAATATGGTTTCGGTATAGCTAAGTCCTATTCCTTGATTGATAGATAGATAGATAGATAGATAGATAGATAGATAGATAGATAGATAGATAGATAGGTATTATTTATTATGGCCATGAACCAACCCAACTAACAGAAAACAACAAAGCACATAGGGTAATAAAGGAATAAGATGACACATACTTTGGCTCAATAACCCTTGCCCATTTTTACAAAGTATAAAGCATAATTTTGCAATGTTTAGAGAAATGGAATATTTTTGTTGGCGAATAAATAGTTGAAATAAAAGAATGCTAATTATTTATGTAATTTACACTTTTAGAATATACGTGTACTTCTGTGTTTCCTTTTTCTTCTAACATTCTGACAGTTACCTAGGTGGGAAGTGAAATTTTAAAGTGTCTTCTTTGGGTCAACCTGTTGTGGCTCTCCTGAAACAGGAATTCATTTTTTCATTTTTTCTCTATTTGTACCAGGTTAATTGTAACCCTTCTTAATTTTTACATGATCCAAATATTCTCACATCTGATTATATTTAACTCAGTTACGCCCTTCTGTATATTCTATGAAAGTGGATGGAGTACAATTGTTATCTTAAGGTTACAATATCCAATACAAATGGATGGAGTACAATAGGTTATCTTAAGTTATCGTTCAGTATATAAACATCCCTTTGAGACTCTGGCAAGGTTTGTCTCCTAGTCCTGATTGATAAAGTTGTCCTAGTGAACATTGACTATATGTCTTTTGTCTGTAACTATTTCTAGTAGGGGAATGTAAGCATCATCCTGCATAGAATATTAGATCTTAGAATATTTTTTTCTACATCGATAATCAGTACAATTTTAACGAAGTGGCCTATGTTATTTATTTGCACTCATGTACTTCTTATTAAGTATAACAACATTTAGCAAAATATTCAGCACTTGTACCATAACAGTGGGTGGTTAGTGCAAAAAACTGCTTAAATTAATCCCTATAGTGCAGCTGTTGAACTGTGCAGTGGGCTATATCCAAGTTGGTAGTTCATAAGAGTCGCAGATGGCCTTGCAGAATTCTGTTTCCAACAGCGACCAAACAAATAAATGACAAAGATTCCAAGGAGGCTTGAAAATGAGGGTCAGTTCCAGTTGCACTAAGTTTATCCCATACTTTCCAAGTAGAATCTAAAACAGCAGCATATTTTAATTTCCATGTCGTTTCTTCTGTTTTAAAAATCCAAGGGCACACCCTCTTTCCCCAGAAGATATCTTGCAATGCTTAAACTGTGTGAGGATGGATGCTATCACTCAGTGTCGATTAGAGTCCCAGAAATCAGTTATGACCAGATCATTTTACCCACGAGGCGAGTGTGCTGAGATATTACTTTTAACATTCCTTATTTACAAATGCACAAATCGAGCACAGGGAACAGACATGAACCAAGAATGCAAGTGCTATTCTGTAACAATGCATATGCTTCTCCAGCAACATCTAGCATAGATTTTGAGCTTCCCCAAGCTCTTTTTTTGCCTGGGGGGGAAAAAAATCCAGGTTTGCAGTTCTTTCTCTCTCTCTTCCAACTGCTGCAGTGTTTTGCTTTGTTTTCATCGATTCAAAATATGTACACATTTTTTTAAACAATGCAAGTCTGAAAATTCTGACATTTTGGATTTAGGCATGTGAGTGTATTGGGTTATACAAACTGGGCAGGTTTGCATAAAAATGTTAAACTAAACCTATCCCTTGAACACTCCTAATCCAGTGGTGAAAGGGTGATGTAGAGAATTCTTAGCCATTGACAGAAAAGATGGGGGAGGACTAGGAAAGTTGGACACAAAGTTTCATCATTCTTTCCTACATGAGCCATTTCAATAGACAAAGCTCAGGGCAAGTTGCAAAGCCTTCTCCACTCTATTTCTTCAAATGGCCAAGGTAATAAGAAATAGCAAATGCACACAGCATTTACCAGTCTCACAGTTAAGGTTTGGATGTTTCTGAGCTATTAATGAAACAAACAATGCAGTATATTCCTAAGTCTTAATTACAATGGTGAGCAAGTGTGGTCATATACACTAACACAAATCCCTTTTCTTCTACCCTTCCTCGCTAAAATATAAGAGCCCTGCAGGTTAGGCTGTGGTTCATCTTGATGTAGGATTTTATTTCTTATAGTAGCTAACCAAATATCTCTGGGGTGCTCACAAACAAGAGAGATAGACATACCCGTCTCCCACCACTGCTGCCTTGCAAGTGACATTTGATGACATGCTGCCCCCAACTTGGAGGTAATACTGAGTCTTCAGTAGTATCCTTCTAAACGTATCTTCCTGAATGTATCAAATCCCATTTTAAAGCCATCCACGTTAATGGCCACTCCCTGGTAATGAAGTCCACAGGTAAATTATGCTAAGGAAACTATGGAATGATGGCAGAGAGTAATTGAAGTTGGGTCGAAGCGAATGATTACCCAATTTGAAATTCAAGTATGACCAAATTAACAATTAACATTGCAGCCAAGAGAAGTTCATATATCAATATAATTGCTACCAGAAGGGAAGATTTCTAGAATTTAAAAATAATTTTAAAATGTAATAGATTTAAGACATGGAAATATCATTTTAAAAATGAAGAGAAGCAGACTTCATGCTTTGTACTTTCATGTTTTGCTATATTGCTAAAGAACTTTTCATCCTGTCCATCTGAGGAATCCCTTAGCACAAAAGGAATTACCAGGAGATCACTACTTTGTCACTCTCCAAAGCTCCAGAAGGAATGTACAGATAAAGTAACTAATGCATCTTGAATGGCAGCAGGAGCAGACAGATGCAACAGGAAGGGGGAGAGATAAGGATGACATAAAACTATTGGAGCCAACCAGACAGTTTTCAATGAGATTAAGCCCAGATGAATGTAAGCCCCAGAAGTAATTTACATTTGATGCCAGTGAAAGCAAACTAACGTACATCTGAAGAATAATTCATATCCACTGCTGTGTAATAAAACTACTTCAGAATGTTAAAAGAGGAGGTGTCACAGAAGGAAGTGTTAAGCACACACACACACACACACACACACACAGAGCATACAGAGTCCAAAGGAAGCTTGCTTGAAAAGACTGAACAGTCAATTGTATTGGGAAGTGAATAGGAAATAATATTTTGACTGAGCTTTGTGTTAAGAAAATACAAACTGGCTCTATTATCGAACAATAACAGATTGAAATATCTGCTGCATAGACATTGATATAAATGCATGTATTGAAAAGGTTGGAAAAGTTTACCTGATATGACTATTCTGTTGGAATTGCAAATTCCCATTTTGGCATCTCAGGAAGCACAGGGAGAATGATGTCATTTGACATTCTGGTGGACAAGTTAGCCCCTTAAACTTCTCCCTAAAGTAGGAGAAAATTGCCCTGAAATTTTGGGTCTTTTAAAAACAAAAAGGCAAGAGAAAAGCCTTAAGCTTCTGCAAGACTTAAAATCATCTCAACCCCTGAAATATGAAAATAAAAAAGATTCACTCATTCCAGTTGTGCTGTAGGGACTGCAAAAGTGGCTTTATGGCCTGTTTTATAGCCATAAAAACTATACATCCTTCTAGCAATGAAGCAACTGGTCCAGAGTGGAGAGAGTTAAGGAAACCAGCAGGGCCTATCTGGGTCTTTTGGCCATAAAAATCATTACCATATAGCAAGCAGAGCCAGTGAAGGGTGACACATTACTAGTACCCATAGGTGGATCATGTCAGAATTCACAGGATCACTTTCAAGTCTGAGGTATAGGCAAGGACAGGTATGATCATCTAAATGTCTGAGAAACACAGTTCTGATGTGAGACAGTGAAAATTTAAGATGGGCTAGGTAGGTTTTCAGTCACAAGCAACTATGAGATCAGAAAGTGAGCTTGCTTAAATCTGCAAGGCAGGGCCTCTTCCCTCAAGGACTGTTAATTAATCAGCTGGGAGAAGCCCTGCTTCTGTAAGCTCTTAGCCTCAGATAGTGCTGTACTGTTGTTGAAGCCTCACTTGCTAGTCCCTAGGATTGGAGGGGGTAGAACTGTTTTCACTTCTAGAGAAGAGTTTGTATCCAGCTCTTCTCTTATGAGTGATTTAATTCCCCTGGCTGCCATGAATCCTGATCCTGAATTAGTACCAACTCTTCCCTTTATCAGAGTACCCTGTGCAGGCACTCCTACTCTCCTGGAGGGCCATTTACACCCTGCAGGTTGCCCAACCCTGATTTAAAAGTATCCATGGCCATATAACTCAACTTTACTGGGAGATGGCTAGCTTGCTTTCAAGATCTTTAATGTACTTAATTATGGCCAAGTAAGAAAATAGAATGCTTTTTCCTATGGAAGAATGTATACAGGGAGTCCCTGGGTTAAGAACGCCTGGGTTACTGACAACCCATAGTTAAGAATGGAGCCTATTGTAGCAAAATTTGAGTTAAATACACAGTGATTCAAGTTAAATACACAATGGTTCAAGTTCATTACACAATACTACTTATACAATATTATACAATAATACTGTACTGGCTTACATACAAATCTGACTTAAGGACCTTGGGAATGGAACTTATTCTTAAACTGGGGACTACCTGTAATTGGATTGTTCTTAAATAGGTTATTATAAAATGCATGCACATTGACTCTCAAATCATCTTTCACAAAATGAAAATGGAGCACACACAAGCTGTAAGATGGAAAGTTGGGGAGGGGAAATGTTTTCAGTAGCAATTATATCCTAACAGTGCATTATCTCATCACTGCAAAGTTTCCAATAACAGACTAAATAGAGAATATTTTGAAAGATCTTCTAATATCTGTTTTTTCCTCAAGCAAAACCTAAATAACAAGTTATTCTTTAGAATGTTACAGTATATATATGAGGCACTTCTGGTTTTGCATCATTGCCATGTTATCATAAATTATTTCAATAAAGTGTGGATCATCAAAGAGATCATTTGAGACTCAAATATGTAAAATTTATATTCAGAAATTTTTAATGGATAAAAATTGACTTTGCTTCTTAGAGTGATCACTTTCCATTGTTATTCCAACTGTCCCTGAAGGTTGTCATGAAACAATATAAGGATAGGTCTTGCCTCATGGCCTATGTGGTAAAATTGAATTTATCTAGTCATAAATGACGTACTTTCTTATAAATGTATGGGGGGGGCAACAAATATCGTTTAAAACCATGCTTCTACAGACTCAAATGATAAAGTTCTTAACCAGAGTTCATCTCCTTTAGCTCTTGGTAGCATACAGTCTTAGCCATGGGATGGAAAAAGGATGCATTTTGGTTTCTTGTTTACCCAGAGGAACAGTTGACCATGAGCAATTAAAATTAATTGTATGAATCATTTATACAAGCTATAAGTTGTTTCCCTTTAGAGTCGTATCAACAAAACTCCATGCTTATTTACAGAATGATAGTTGACTTTTTGACAAAGGCCACCGATGTCTCATTTTCTTTTATATAAACTATCTATATTTTCCCTTCCCTTCCTTCTTTTTTTACATTTAATTTTTATTGCCAATGCCTCTGACTTCTCCCATTCCTTTTCTCTTCCCCCAAATTCTCTCAGCTTTCTTCCCTCTTCCTTCCCTATATGGATGTACCAGAACTTTCACTTCTATTCCACTAAAACAATAATCTACCATTTCATTATAACCTATCAACAACATGCAAAATTCTAAGGCAGTGGCCTACCTGTGTTTCCTTTAGAATATAAGTGGCCAGTCTGGTATTCATCAGGCAGGCACAGCCAACCAAACCAAGCAATTTATTGAGCCCTAATGGTTTTTCCCTAAAATATTTTCCAGAAATAGAACTTCCAGATTACAATGTTGCACCTCTGTGTTGGTTTTTGTATATAATGTAATGATGAGCAGCATTCTTGAATCATTATCCACATAATAGAATGATCCCCTGAAGAATACTGAACCTGGAGAACCATATTTTCAGCACTAAAGGAGCTAAAATCCAAAATTACTAGTAGGAATCTTTTTTGACAAACTTTGTTTTCTTACCTATGGATTTACCTTGCATTTTTTTGTTGTTGTTGTTGTTAGATTTATATCCTACCTTCTTGGTCTAGAGTTCAAGATAGTGTATATAGCATTCCCTCTTTCAACTTTTCCCAGTAAAAACGCTGTGAAGTCAATTGGGCTAAGAGAATTGCCTGAAGGACTGCCCATGTGCTGTAGCTTGAACATCAGGAGAGAAGACTTGATATTATATTATAGCCATTCCAAACAAGAGAAAACTCTTGTCTCCTTTTGCTGCCTGTATTGTCTAATATACCAGCTTTCCACCTAGTTTCTTTTGAATGATAGCCACCATGAGTGCTCAAATTCAGTAGAAAGGCAAAATTTAGATCAAATAAATAAATTAATTTGTAATTTTGTAATTGTAAAAAATAAATAAATGAATCTGTAAAGTCATACACTTATAAGAGAGTGCTATTTTTATTGTGGTATGTGATCCTTTCCTTTTATTTTTACACAACTGTAATCTAAGTACCCTTCATGCCTTAACTATGATATGTCTACATTCAAATTTCTCCTTGGCAGCATTCTCATTTATTTTTCACATGACAGGATTATATAATAGATACCTATGATTCTTCTATGGCTTTTCACCACTTCTCCTGCACATTAAATTAAGTGAAGGCATTTGTTAGTTTTCAGAATATGTTCTAGCCATTGTAGATGACCTTGGATTATCCTAGTTTCCTGCTGATGGATTCTTACTTTCTCAGCAATTAACATCTGACTCCATCCCACACAATTCCATGAATGGTTTGGCAAGAATAAAGGCAGTTCATACACAATATTATAAATGATTTATTTTGAAGAAGGCTGAACTAATATCCCTCTCAGCCTTTTTCCCCCAAAGATTTGAATACAGTGTCCTGTTGCCTTCTATTAAAATGTTACTTTTAATGCTTGGTTTTCCATTGGTCTTCCATCTTTCTTTCTGATAATTGTTATTTTAATTTATTTCCTGACTTTTCTTTCCATTTATCATATATTATGCCTATGTGGCAGCTGTATTGTTCTACATTTCTACCGCCATCACCATTGAATGGAGTAATTTGGATACAACTGTAAAACAGTTGAGACCCATGACTCACAAATTGATGGACAGTGGTCCCTGTTTAAAAGAGACAGTTGAAGTGGCAGTGATTTCAGCAAGAAGAGCCTCATGTTCTCGTTCATTCATATGACTCCCTCCTTTTTGTTCATGACCAGCTAGCTAATTTCCAAGGCTGTTTGTAATATCTCATAAAATTGATTAATTGATTTATTATGTCCCATCAAGTCATTGTCAACTTGTAGCAACTACACAGATAGATTTTCTCCATAACAATCTGTCCCTAACCTGGACAGTCAAGTCTTCCAACAGTATACTCATTGCCACTGCAACTGAGTCTATCCACCTTGCTGCTGGTTGTCCTCTTCTTCTCTTTCCTTCTACCTTTCACAGCATCAGAGCCTTTTCCAGAGAGCTAGATCTTCACATAATGTGACTGAAGTAGAATCATTTGAGCCTGATCATTTGTGCCTTGAGTGAGAACTCTAGGTTGATATGTTTGATGTTTCTTTTCTTAAATGTCTTCAACACCAAAGTTTGAAAGTGTCAGTACTCTTCCTATCCTGTTTCATCTATAGAGTGTCATATGGAATAACATGACCTACATGATCTTTGTAGGTATAGACACTTTTCCAAGACCTTCATAACTGCTCTCCCAAGTGCTAGTCTGCAGCATATTTCTTGACTGCTCCTTCCTTTACTGTTGAGGATAGTTGATCCTAAAAGGCAGAAGCTATGTACCCCTTCAATATCTTCACTGTCAAATCTAAGACTGTTATCTACCTGTTGTCCTTATTTTGGTCTTCTTTATATTTAATTTTAGTCCCATTTTTTTCACTGTGCTCCTTGTTTTTTATTACTAGAGACTGCAGATCCTTTGCATTTTGTTCATGTTTCTTCCTCCAGATCTAAAACCATGCTCATCTTCTTCTAATCCAGCTTCCCTATTCAGCATATAGGTTGATTAAATAAAGGGAGAGTATACAGCCTTGTCGCACTCCTTTGCCAACCTGGCACAAGTCTGCTTTGCCATATTCTGGCCATACTGTGGCTTCTTGACCTGTATATAAGTTTCTCATGAGGACAATGAGATGTTCTGGGATTCCCATTTTTCTGAGCACTTTCCACAGCTTGACGTGATTGACCCAATCATAGGCCTTTCTATAATGAATATATCACATACTGACTTCTTTTTGTTATTTTTTGTCTTAATTATCCAGCATATATCAGCAATAATGTCTTGTTTCTCAGCCTTTTCTAAAGCCAGCTTGAACATCTGGCATCTCTTGTTCCATGTAGGGCTCTAATCTGCTTTGGATGATCATAAGCATTATTTTGCTAGCATGTAAAATTAAGGATATTGTACAATAGTTTGCATACTCTGTTAAGTCTCCTTTTTTGGTATTGGAATATAAACTGACCTCTTCCAGTCTCCTGGCCACTGTGTTGTCTTCCAGATTTGCTGGCTTAGCTTGGTTACAACCTTGACTGATTCTTCTGTTGCTTGCCATATTTCAGAGAGTATTCTATCAGTCCCTGTAGCCTTCCAATTTGGTAATGACCAGAGTGCTGATCTAACTTCATCTTCTAGTACTAGAGGTTCTAGTACTACTGTTAGAAGTAGGGAATATCTTCTAAGGTATCATGGATGTTGACATCTCTACTTTACAGTATTTCAGTATGCTCCATCTTTGTCTGATCTCCTTTAAATCAGTTACTATATGTCCACTGGTGTCCTTTAGCATACTAATTCGAGGTTGGAAACTCCTTTTGAGTTCAGAGATCTTTTTAAAGTCTTTCCTTGTTTTTCTCTGTCTATTTACATCTTTTATGTCTTTACAGATGTTGTTGTAATACTGATACTTGTCTCTTCTAACAACTTTCTGAAACTTTTTGTTAAGTTCCTTTCTGTCTTTCTTGGTTTTGGCTTCTCTTCTTAGCAATTTCCACAGTTTGTTCTGACATCCAGTTTGAATCTCATGAAACTGATATTTTATTTCTGCATAGATTTTCTGCATTTTAGACCTATCTCTGCCAAAGCCTTAGTGCTAAATTCCATAGTTAATTTCATTGGTACTTCTCATTGAGTTACCCAAAAAAAAAAAAATTAAGTCCTTTGAAGAGCTGACGGGTCTCATTCACAGCTTTACAGCAGAGAATAATTCTATTTATTGAAGGGTTGAAAGTATTTGAGGAGACAAATTATTCAAGCTTCGAAGACAATAAATCTAATCAATTAATACAGCCTGCCAGGTCCCAAGGAAGGATATTGTGAGAGAACAACTGGCCAGAGAAAAGAGCTGTTCCACAAAGGAAGAAGCATCAGACACCTGATTAAATGGTCCATTGCTGTGGCTGAGGAGCTCTAAGGATGTCCATCAGAGGGGAGGGCAATGAAGGATGCCTAATGGGAAGAAAGATTTGCCCTTCCTTGTTTCTGGGGGAAAAAAATCCTTTTACTTTACATTCTTATTATTAGATTGAATAAGTATATAAATCCAAGAACAGTAGAGAAGAACAGTAGAGTGGGGTCAGTCAGTTACCAGAGGAAACAGTCAAATATAGTAAGAGAAAAAATAAATAAAAGACTGAGTAAAATGGAGCACTGGAGAGAGATAAAGGTGTCTTGCAGTAGCAGAAGAACCCAATTAATGGCTGGAATTACTGTTCCAAAGGGGGAGGGGAAAAACAGTTTTCTGTTTTAATAATACAAGTAAAGAACTGTTAAAATCTAAACTGATTGAATTAATGAGATCAGTGATGGACAAGCATATTATTTGTACATTTGTGTTTAAATTGGATGATGCTGAACTTAGCAGCGAGAGAGAAAGAAAGCCTGTTTAATCATGCTGGTTCAACGCAAGAGGAGGAGGAACAGGGTGGGTGTTTTTCCTCTTGCTACCCTGTACCAGTTCCTTTTCTTATCTTCACAGCTGCACCAAACCAGAAGAGAGGAAAAAGTGCCAATGTACATGGCTGAGAAACCAAGGTCTCTATCCCTTCTGCACCAGTTTTCACACCAGCCTTCACTCAGCAAGTTTTTCTCTGCACATTCTCATCTTATTTTCTTGGAGGCTGATGCCCAACTTTATGTATCTTTGTTGAGATGAAGAAAAACAAAACAGGCCTATCTAAAGGTCTCTCAATGAATATGACTTAATTTTTGCCACCTGCAGCTTAGTTCTTCTTATTACTGAAATGTTGTAGCCTTTGTTTCTTTGCACCAACCATTTCATATTAAATGTTCGAATAAAGGAGTAAGTCCTAGGGGAAGCCCCACATATGTGTACTTGTCAGGGTGAGAATTCTTATCTGACTACCTCTGATTCAGTGCACGGAAGGCAAAAAACAAAAACAGAGAACAACCTATCCCAGTCAGACAACCCAGATGGAATCACATAATGAATGTTTCTATGGCTACAAGAGGAGTCGCTGTGTTTTGAGCCTTTTGTATGAAGACATTAAGGCAGTTTGACAAAGTACTTGTAAAAAGGTGGGGATGGAAGCAAAACTGGAGGAACTGGAAAAGGTCAAATCCCAATTTGACGCTTGTACAAAGCATGTCACTTTGATTTGATTATGAGAGGACCTGCAAATTAATATGTCATTTCCAAACAGGAACATCCTCTTTAAATACAGTTCCTTCACTGAGTTTATGGGAGTCTTGTTTTTCAAAGCTATGCAGATGTATGTTTTTCTTTCTTTGATCTGATCCTCAAGGTCTTTTATAATATTTAGTGACAGCAGCAGATCTTCAACAAGAATGTCCCAAGTACACTTAAAACTAGCCTTATATGCATTTCCAAAACATTCCTTTCCCCCATGAAATTGAATTAATGAAGTTTGTGGATGGACAAATCTATCAATTTCAATTTCCCTTCCATCCATATTTCATAATCTTCACCTTTTTTCCCATCACAGTTTGCTAATCTTAATACACATTTAACAAACCCTCCAAACAAAGTTCTCACTCATCTACACTGACCAAATCCAAAAAGCCAAACCATTTTCACCACAGAGAGAACCCAAATTGTTCCTATTTGGCATCTCCATGTTAAAGCTGAGGAACGTGTCAAGAGGTGACAATCTAATTTAGCACTACAAACCTGCCTGAATGCACATGAAAGCTAGACATAGAGCTAAGCACACTAGTGCTTCTGTCTGGATCAATTTTTAAGTGTCAATTTCTCCACCATCTTTGGTTCAATCTCAAAGGTTTTACCCATTGCATTATTTTTTAAAAAAATCAAATTTGTGTAAGTTAGTACCCCAAACCAAACTGAACAAAGGTTTCACTCATCCCTATAAGGGAATCAAACCAATGGGCTACATAATTCAGTTTTTTGGGCATTTCATACAAAAGGCAGGAAAGCCCTGGCCTTCCCTCACATCTATTCTCAAGGGTAGCTATCCTAGGACATGAGATCCCATTGATAAGTTTAATATTAATTTATTGTTTTTATGTAAAGGCAAAAAGCAAGATGGGAAGGGAAGGGAAGGGAAGGGAAGGGAAGGGAAGGGAAGGGAAGGGAAGGGAAGGGAAGGGAAGGGAAGGGACAGTTATATATTATAAAATACTAGAGAAAGATGCATTATATCTAGTTAAAAATGAACACATTATCACATATCATAAATCCAGAACTGTAATGTTAGGGTCTCAGTACCTTGCCTGCATCAAAGAGTAATCTTTGTTACTGCACCCCATATCCATTAAATCTACCCTTCCTTACAGGGTGATTAATTCCAATCTATATGAATTCAAAAGTACATCCACATCTTTAAACTACATTGATCTTTATAAGTATACTAATAAACCTATAGATATTAAACCAGAATGGGACAATAATGTGATATAAATGTCCGCTAAACCATTTAACTTTTCTAGCATAATGGGATTGGCAACCAAGCATTTTTAAACATTCTCTGAGGACCAATAAAGACAAGAAAAGAATTAAACACAGCTTATGCTCATAAGAATATATATATATATATATATATATATATATATATATATATATATGTGTGTGTGTGTGTGTGTGTGTGTGTGTACGCACGTGTGTTTTTTAAATCTCTTAAATACTGATTTGTTAATGTCATAAGTTGCTGGCATTTATACTCATGTGTAGTTGCTTTGCGATGTGAGATCCTGTTTAATGATTTCCAATGAAAGTTTTAGAACCAAATTTCATTCATTTCATAAGGCCAATACATAATATGCTATTATCCTATACTAATGCAACAGTAGATATCTCTCCTCCATAATCTTAGCTGATGCACATAATAGTGTACAGCATACTGATAACAGCATGAGCCAGAAAACTTCAATTTAAATTGCAACTCAGGTATGAATTCACTAACAGTACAACTGGGCTCCACAAAGGATGGGGACAAGAGAAGCAAGTAATGAAACATTTGTGATAATATCATCACACAAATACCAAAATTTACATACTTACATCAGATAGCAGGATACAGATACATAATGGTGGTTTTTCTGTCATGACATCATTACATGAATGACATTATTTTAGTATCCTCTTGGTTTGTTGTGAATATTACTGTGCATATCCTTGCATATCCAAAGCAGTGCCCCAGTGAGTTAAATGGTACCAATTTCCAGATAACTCTGCATAGCAGGGTTGAGGAAAATGTGGTATTGCAAATATTTTTGAACAAAAACTCCTAACCGCCTTAAACCAACATGATCAATGGTGAGGACTGCTGGTAGTCCTTTTCCAGTTCAAAAACATCTAGAGAGCCACAGGTATCCACATTTAGTACAGAGAATGGCACTCAACTGAGGCAAATCATGTTCAGACTTAGGCTTATGCCTAGAACATGGGTCAATTATAGAAGTCCACCTTACCAGCTTGAAGTAAACATCACTTAGAAAATTCATGAAAGACTAAGAAATGTATAATTATATATGCTAACCATTACTGAATGCTTTCCTAGCCATTGCAATATGGCCGAATCATGTGGATTAGGGTGGAAACAACCATCATATTATTCAATTTGGTCTAGTGGTTAAGGTGCTGGCCTAGAAACCAGGAGACTGTGAGTTCTAGGCCTCCCTTAGGCATGAAAGCTGTCTGGGTGACTTTGGGCCAGTCACTCTCACAGCCCAACAACCTCACAGGGTTGTTGTTGTGGGCAAAATAGGAGGCAGGAGTATTAGATATGTTTACCACGTAGGTAGGTAGGTAGGTAGGTAGGTAGGTAGGTAGGTAGATAGATAGATAGATAGATAGATAGATAGATAGATAGATAGATAGATAGAGATAAAAGTGGGATAAAAACTAATCATCATCACAGACCAGTTTAGCAGGCATCTGGTCAAGATAATGCTGAAGTCAGATAAGCATTTGCATTTTATGCCACTTCCTACATGTTATTATTCTCATAAAAATGTAGTATCAGCTATTAAAGGCTAACAAGATCTTTCAGAATAAAATGATGCCCACAGAATCTCAGCTTCAGGTCCATTTTATGCGTGGTTGGAATTTCAGAACAAGTGAAGAAGGATCAAATGGTTTTCTTTATGGAATCCTTCATACATGAAATTTTAGCTGCGCCAGATTATCAGCAAAGATATAAAGAGGACTCATCACATGCCAATCTCTCTTTTAGTACTGCTGATAGGACTTTCAGTCATTCATTGTAAAGTTTCTCATATTTACCATGAAAACTGATTTATTGCCAAGAGTGCCCTTGATTTGAACAACTGAATGGGAGGAAATTTAAGTTCCACATTATGTATTTTTGAGATTACAGTAAGAAAGACCAAGAATGTACAAGATTGCTTAGTTCTGTGAGAATCCTAGCGATGAACCTGCCTGGTTACTCAGAGGAGCAGGAGAAGTCCTGAAGATTCTCTCCACTGACTGAGCTTCTACTTTCTGGTACAGGGGAAAGGGCTTTCTTCTGTATGTCTCCAATTCTGTGGAATGCACTCCCCAGAGAGATGAGTTTGGTCCCCACTCTCCCCAAATTAAGAAAAGTGGTGAGAGCACATCATTCCTGCTAATTTATTTATTTATTAATTACCCTTTCTCTTGTGTGCTAATTAATTTATTTAATGCTCGGCTTTGATTGAAAGGCAGGGCATACATCTAATAATAAATAAGCCTAGATATATCATGGCTCGCGAGAAGGATTTTGAATATTTGATCAGGTGTCAGGCATCTTTATTCTGTAAGCATTGGATGGTTTCCAGAGATTATTACATTGTCCTGTGGAAACAAACAAACAAAGCATTTCTGCTTTATATTTGAGCTGATGTTATCTTTGGAGGACTGAAAACACTTTTATGTTTTGCTCTTGTGCCTATTTGGAATTCATTTTATCTCTAGTTCCCAATCAGGCATATGTTTATTTTATATATTTATCTTGTAAGCTAAAAGGGAAAGATTATAATTTGCTTTTTTTTTTACTATTAACTCCAAATGCTAATCATTGTAATCAAAAAGGACTTTGAGGAATGTGATCTGTATAATACAGTGGAACCTCGGTTTACGAACTTAACTCGTTCTGTGACTCTGGTCACACCCCGAATTGGTCGCAACCCGAAGGAAATTTCCCCATAAGGTTCAATGTAATTACTGTTAATCCGTTCTGGCGTGGAGGACAGGGAGGCGGCTATTGCTTGGAGGGAGAGTCCCCCTCCCTACGACCACGTGTCAGGGGCGGAAAATGGCCACGGACCACGTGTCAGGGGCGGAAAAATGGCCACAGACCACGTGTCAGGGGCGGAAAATGGCCACGGACCATGTGTCAGGGGCGGAAAAATGGCCACGGACCACGTGTCAGGGGCGGAAAATGGCCGCGGACCACGTGTCAGGGGCGGAAAAATGGCTGCAGACCATGTGTCAGGGGCGGAAAATGGCCATGGACCATGTGTCAGGGGCGGGAAAATGGCTGCGGACCGTGTCACAGGAGGGAAAACAACATATCCTGTTCGTACCCCGAGGCGGAGTTCGCAAACCGAGATAAATTTTTGCGGCCGGAGCTGGTCGTAACCCGAAAAGTTCGTTAACAGAGGCGTTCCTAACCCAAGGTACCACTGTATAATGCTCACTGTGTATCACAGTAGCTTTCTCTGATCGGCTGGTTTCACATATGTTTTGCTTTACTATAGCAAATATAAACAAATTTACATGAAGATGACAACGGCTCTGGAGGAAAAAGCAGCAACAAAAACAAAGTTTCTTAGTCAGAGGAAAAGAGAATTGCTCCAACCAAAATACTCTCAACAAAATGATCTTTCTGGCAAAGAACAACTAAAACGTTAAAAGTAAATACATAAAATTGCTGTTGCTATATTTATACTCTGCCTTTCTGCTTATATAAGTGAAAGAAAAAGCTTAAAATAAAACAAAATACAAAATATAAAAGAGTAAAGTAAAAGCAGTATAACCGAAATTAAAATACCATGAAATAAATCAACACAAAATGCTAACATTTAGTAAATGTTTGCCTGCCCTTTGAATAACGAAAATGATTCGTTACTCACAAGCATATGCAAAGGTAACAGAATTTGGTTGTTTAGTTCTTCTAACCACAGAGACCATATCGCAGTAGAAAAACCATTCATAATCAATTTCAGTCCAAATTATTGCTATCTTAGTTTGTTGGTTAGAAATTGAGATTCTACATTGAATTTGCGATCATCTTGACTAAACTTCCTAAATGGATCAGCTAATTACTACATTTTGATAGCAACATTATTTAGAACATGAACATTATTCTTTGGCAACCCTATTCAACAGCTATCACATAGACAGGCATGCTATTATGCGTCCTTTTTTATTGCTTCAATGTCTTTTTTCTGAGCGATAGCACTGGAAATTGTTCCTTTTGCTGAACATCTGGGTGGGTTCTACATTTTATTGCAGGGTTTTCTTGCAGAGTTTAGCAGGTTAAAGTTTGGGTCTCACTATGTGACCTCACCGGACAGTTTTTAAATATTATGATACTTTCTAATATGAGCACTGAAATCTTCATATTGGCTGCTGGAAGCCAGAGTAGGTGAATCATATTTTATTGAGAATAGGGCATCCATTGTCCATAGGTCAGCTCTTAAATCTTCCAACCCAAGCTAACAGGTTTATTCATACATCAGTAACTAGGAAATGAATGTTTCAGAAATAAGAATATGACAAAATAAAACAACTGTATTATTAACTTAATCTACAGAAAGTGCAAAACCCAGCAAAAATGATGTTTCGTGAGCACTGAAATAGAAGTTCAGAATAAAATGTCCTTGAACCTTCAAATGTGTGTCTGTCCTATGAAAACCACTTTTAAAAAGCACCAGGTAGTTAATGGAGTCTAGACACTGCCAGATCAATAAACAAATAAAAACATTTCTGTTAACAGCACACCAGGAGCTCCATGAGACATGCTGTAATTTTTTCAAAGTTAGTTTTTCAGCCCCAATTTTAGCTTTTCTTCATGGATTGAAACCCATTTAACTTAGTGGGACTTAAATATTTCCAAATGTATCTTAAATAACACTGTCATTAAAATCAGTGAAGTCATGTGTGAAAGTTTAGCTGAGTGCTGTACTAAGTGTTTTTCTTCAAAAAGAAAAGAATGTAGAGAATAGACTGAAATGTCACGCAGGGTACTTAGGCACTGGGGAAAGGGATAGCAAATAAGATAATGCTTTTCTACAAAAAATAGAGGATGAGATGGCAAAATCTGTGGCACATAAAGTGTCTCCTAAGCCAAAGAACTCTCCCCTATCCCACAAGAATACACAAACAGAGAGAGTGAAAGCAAGAAAATGATACTCCTTCTGGACCATAGTATGGTCATTGTAATTTCTTTATATCATACTTCAAGAAGATTGCTACACCAGCCACCTGCCATTATGCCATGCCACCAGCCACCAGGCAGGTGACTGGCACACTGGCTGCAATGACCCAGCTCCACTGCCAATTATAGGAAGGGTTCCTCCATCATGTCAGACATGGTAAGAGGCTATTGTTTCATCCACTCCTGTCCTAAGCCACCCAAGGGCCTGACAGGGGATATGAACCACACCATTGTAATAAAAAAGAGTCCTGTCCAACAGTCCAGTTTGGGGAAAGCCTGCAAAACCCTATTAGCTTTCTACTTGCCAGCATAGTTCAGCATTTATCCTGTACAACACATAAATGCACACATCCATGTGTGTACACACACACACACACACACACACACACACTTTCACAGGAGAGAAGAAGAAATAACAAAGCTAATATAAAGCTTCCGTTAACAATTAACTAAACTAGTGTAATGACAAGAATGTCCATAAATGTCCTAAATGATGAAGAATTAGAGCTATTAGAATGCAGTTTGGCTTCTGTTCTGTGTTGAAAGAGAAAAATGAGTGTTAAAACTCACATAGGTTGTTTTGATAGAGAAATGAATTGGAGGAGAAGGCACTGTAATGGAGCACAGAAGATGGAAGTGATACAATAAGAGGTTGTGAACACATCTAATAGTGGTTTCATTTTGTTGAGTCTGGTTGGGAAAAGAGAAAAAGCTAGTACTGCTGCAAAGCATGGAAACTGAAAGTGCTAAGAAGCTTTGTCCGAACCAGAAGGGAACAGAAACATGTGACTAATCCCAAGAGGTCATTTAAGCAAATATTAAGTACTTACACCACGGGTAATGGCTCATGACTTGATGTTCAGAGCCTGCCATGGGGAGAAGGGAGGTTGCAGAGTAGAGGCTCTATAAGCGTGGGCTGCTATTCAGCCTTCCAGGTTTTCTCTTTTGAAGACCAACATTACATTTGTCAATGAGCCAGACCCAAATTTGGGCCTCTAATATACCCTCTTTCCTTACGGTTCCATCAATGAAGTTCTCATCTTACTTTCCCCTTTCTTTTAAACCTTACTTCTATTTCCAGTATCTTTATTTCCATGCAGGTGGGCAAGAGTTAACAGTAAGTCAAAAAGAGGACTCCAAGAGATATCAAACATACTGAAAACATGAAAGTAACATAGGGTTACCAATGTCTTGAATTTCCTGGACATGTCTGAGAACACTCTATCCAATGGGAAATCAAAAGGAGCTAAAAATCGAGGATCACTCATTTGTTTTAAAAGGGCTGAAGCAAGAGTTGAAAATCCTATTGTGATGAATCAATGGTCTTGTGTGTTAGGGAATATAAGATATATTTCATTCATATCAGGTATTCATAGCCTGATTCCGAGGGAACCTGCCAGATTCTCAGCCTGAAGTTGAGGAGGTGGCTGCCAATCACCTGAGTGTGATGAGTCAGATGGCTGCTGATTCAGAGAGTAGGGACTCAGAGACTCATTGTCCCAAAATGCTTATCTCAAGAGCCATATCCAAGGAGACTATAACAGAGAAAGCTCGGCTACAGACTCCCTATAGATGGCATCTCTTTGAAGAAGGGACTCTGAATAATGCTTCTATCCCAGCTCTTATTGAAGCTCAGCCTTTCCATGGGTGGGTCTTTGATGACATGTGGTTTCCATTGATAAACTTTTTGTATTACCCCACCCATTCTGCTGACTTCCCTTCAGAAATAAGTGGGCAGCTCAGTAACCCAGGATAAAATAGTTGCAGAGGACAGTGACTTGAAGGAAGGCATCTTCCAGCCATAGCACACAGAAGCAGGGAGACAGAAAACACTACTTTTTGATGTGAAGCAAGAAAAGAAAGGCAAAGGTTGACTTTGCAATTGGCTTGGGTTGGGTTGAGGACAATATTGTGTGTTCCTGAGCTTGAGAAATCATTAGTAAGCCGTCTTGATGCTGGGGCAAGCAGGACATGTGGGTTAGTCCTTAGTTTAATAAATACACAACTATCTTTTCTTTGAGACTTCCAGTGGGGCAATGTCAGCTTCATCATTTCCGGGAGAGGGGAGACAGCACTGCAGCTGGATCAATGGCTGGCAGCAAGCGCTGGCCACCCAACTTGCTCTGGATTAAGGAGGAAGGGAGAAATCAACCCATTCGGTCCCTGGGATGGCCGTTCCTTGTAAGCTAATTGTAGAAACGGATGCTTCTGCAAACGGCTTGCGAGCAAGCAGCTGGGAGGCGGGGGATCCATCTTTGTTCACAGCTGTGATGCAGCCTAATATGGACACTAGAGCCAGTCAAACCCCATTTCTAAATCACTTTGGAATATAACTACTTTTCAATGTAAGAGAGACCTTCCTTTGTAAGAGATAAGTAATTCTCTTGGCATTTTTTTTCCATTATTTCTGGGACTATAACTTTAAAAGAAGAATTAGAGTTTTACTGTAATTTGAACAATTCACAAAAAGCTGAAACATAAAGAGAATACAAAAAATATATAAAAGTTACTTATGGTGAAAGGGGAAGATATATTTGTTAAAAGTTTAATTTTATGAAACTCCATCTGTATTAATTTGACTTGATTTTTCTATGGGAATTTTTTTTTTTGTTTTTCTGTGATAAACCTGTTGATTGGCTAGATTTTCAAAATAGAAGAAGATAGTAATTTGAGCCCTCTGCATTTTTTGCTGGCATGTGCCTACAATTACAGCATGAAAAACACCAGAGAACATGAACTGTCTGCTTACTTTCACTTATATAATACCCACAATTGCTTGCTTTGGGGGAAAAATGGCTAGAAGAGGCCCCTTGAAGCAGCTGTTAGAAGATAAAATAACTTCTTTAAGTTTACTCCAATCAATGTTTGATGAATTAGCAGCTAAATTCAAGTCCCTTGAAAAAATAAATAGAGGAAAGATTGGATAAAATGGTTAATTTTGAAATGGAGGTGGAGACTGATTTGAATGTGGATTTGGAGTTTTAAAAAATGCTGGATTATGAAGGTGGTATGAATGAAGACGCTGTAGATGTGAAAATGGATTTAAAAATGCCAAAGGATAAGAGTGATAATGGAAAAGAATGCCAGAACAGATTTACAAATAAGCCAATTGATGTCACAATGGTCAAAGGGAGCATACAAATAATGGAAAAGAAGAGTGACTTGGAAAGACTTTTTATCATGGATTTGCAAAAGGAATGTATTGAATTGGTGAGGCTGTTCCTGGGAAGAGACAAAGAGAAATTACTGGGGCTGTTTCTGGGAGAAGACAAGGAGAGAATAATGGGGAATCAACTTGTGGGACACTATTTGAAAGGATTAAAGATTAAGGTTTTTAAAAGTAAATAGAAGGATTACAACATGAACTTATTTGATTATGGTTAATATATATGTTCAGGTTTTTAGTTATTAATGGGATTTTTTTGTGTGACCAGGATTGAATGATGAGGTTTTAAGGATCTGTGTATAAAGGGAGAGATATTCCATTTGCTTTTTTTTTTTTTTAAGAAAAGGATATGTTGGATTATAAAATGGATTTGTAAGGTTAAAATACCCTAACCCTAACCCTCTAAGGAAACATTAATGAAGCAGAGTTTATAACCATAACAGACAAGAACATTATTTACAGGAAATGCATTACAGCAAAAGGCAAAACCTAGCACCTAGCTAGTTGCATTCCACCAGGAAGAGAGTCAAACAGCATTTGCTCTCTGTGTGTGCCTGGAAGGAAGGCAAAGGGATGTAATCTGAAATTAGCAAATTTTTAGACAAAGAGCAGGGAGATAGATAAAGAAGGAACATAGAATACATTCTTAAGTCTTGAACTATATTACACTGTCTCCTTATGGTCAGTAGGTCAGAAGATCTGGTGCCATTAGATTTGGACCTCCAAAACCTTGTGCCAGTCTCTCTCATCCCAAATGCCATAGGAGGGATGAATAAATGATACACAATATCCATAAATACCAGCTTTGGTTCATTTATAACAAATGTGAAGGATATGTTATCATATCTGATATAATTATATATTGTAATATATGAATCTTAATTATCCCAGAGCCACAAGGCATTATTTTAAATAGTCCAAACAGAGTGGACAGGGTTTTTTTTTTGTTTTTTGTTTTGTTTTTAGTCACTATGCTATAAGACTTTTCAAGTTTTTTCAGACCTTGAAGAGAATTAATTCATTCTCTCTCACTCACTCTCTTTTTGTGGAGTGAAATAATATTAGAGGTTTTTTTAATTGTCTGTTTTCTCTTCCCTGAAGATGCTGCGAAAGAGCTGAACTGCAACATATTCATCTTAACTCACATTACCAACCTTTCAGAGCACATTATATCTCCAGCCTGAAAAGCCTTTTATTAGGCTTTTTGTTTGAAAGCTGTGTTTCCTTGGCCTTAAGCTTTTGAAAATACCAGTCATTCATTTCCTGGTGACAAGCGTCATATGAATTGCTCTTCCCTTCCAGTGTAAAACTTTGATTACCAGTATTTATCACAAAAAGAAATGGAAGGAAAAAATATGTTTGAAGTTTTAGGAAGAAGCCCAGCTATGATAACTTTTCAAATTAAATCAGTTGCATAACATTTTTAAAATGTGGATTTTAATATTTTTGTATAACACCAGAAAAAAAGTACAGTATTTCTTGGTTAAATGTTCATTTTTCTTTGACTTTATGCAATAATACTAAAAGCAACACCAGTTAACATCTGGAGCCACAAGTGAGTTATGGGTTACCCTTATGAATTTTAGAATGGCCTGATTCAGGCTCCTTTTAATATAAAGCTTTGCCAGCATTAGACACTCTGGGTGGCTGTGTTCAATTTGATTAACTTTCATAGCATTCTCTAGGACAGAGAGTATGAATGTATGAAAGGAAGAGAATACTGCAAGAAGGTGGGAGGGTTAATGTATATATGTGCACAAGCAGTTTCCTTTATGATGAGAACTGTATGTTCTATACCCCTGCATGAGGTCCTTGGTATTGCCCATGGTGTTTTGGCCAAAAAGAGACAGGAATATAGACAGCTTATACCCTCTTCCAGATAGCATGTTCAACTGCCTCCCATATGCATAAATAACCACCAATGGAGCAGAGTAGGAAGTACTGTGATATATAACAAAGATGGGTGCAAAATCTTCCCATGGAAGAAGCCTTTGAGAACTAAGCAATGTAATATGATTACTGCAGATTTGCAACATTATTTTGAAAAGACACTGCTGGGGGGCAACTTCCAAAAAATGTCAAAACAAAATCCTGACAAGACATTGAAACTGTGCTGTAGATAACATCTGCTTTTCACCAGCATTAGAATACCCTCTTGGCTGGGACTGGGTAAGAAACTTATAGGCAGTCGGCTAGATTCACCACTTATTTCTGTCCAAAAGTTGTAAATTCAGAAGCTTCTATTAAGAAACATTTTAGCACTTCTCAGAGAAGCAGAAAGAATTATAAGAAGAACAATGGCATTTATCAGAGATGGTGTCACACATTCCTTCCTAAAACATCCAGCCATTAAGATGTCTTCATTTCAGTTTGCAGACACATCCCCACTCCTTCATTTCCCCTTGTCATTTGCAGGGCAAATTACAAGACTATACAAAGTACCTGTTCCTTTAAATTTATATTCTTCTTTATGTTTGAAAAAGCCATGCTAGCATATAAATGAAAAATGGAAAAAGCGATTTTCCACAAGGAAAAAAGGTCAGCTGCACTGAATTAACTTCAGAATTTAGCCATGTTTCATTTAAGGATTAGAACTAAGGATTCTACTATTTCTTAGGTTGATAAAAGCATAATCTGCCAGTCCCTACTTAAGTCTCCTTTAAGCTTCTCACAGAGATCAGATGAAGTTTGTCTGCCAAACCTCTAGGTATGGAAGCTTGTTGTATTAGACATCCAAATCTGTAAGAGAAAAAGGGCAAGCAAATGTATATAAAGCTCTGTAAATCTAAGGGTGAATCAGACAGTCTTTGAGTCAGGAGAAAAATAGGTCAACATAAACTGTCCTGACCCAACAGCCTACCTTTACTATGCCTATAATGGTATGTGGGAATGATCTTGGGAGACAAGAGAGAGAACCATAGGCTGGATAACCAAAGTATAAAAGGTATGTCAGCCCACAGAAGGTGGGAGGACAAGGGAAACATTTCAGAAAGGGCCCTTCCTAGCTTTCTGGAGAGTTAAAGGAAGGGAGGGGAGAAATATTTTCAGTCTTGCAAGATTCTGTTAATGCAACCTTACAATAAATATAGAGCTGGTACTCCTGGTTGTGCTTCTCTGGACTACCTGGCAGGGCTAACAATGCCTTAGTAAAGGCCTGTTAGCAAGAATGGGTTTAAAGCCCTACCCATAAGGCAGTTCAGCACAAGGCCTTACCTTTGCCCCACAGCAGTCCTACTGACTTTTCTTTCAGGTCCAGCTGCCATAAGGCTGAATAGCTTTCCTTGAATATGTCTGGGGTCTTGGAGATGAAGCTGCTTGCATAAAGATCTTGTAATTAATGGCCATTTGATATTCACAATAACCAGGTGAGATACCTTGGACTGATAGAAAATAACTGGCCCAGAATCTTTCAGGGAACCCTGTGATCAAGTGAGGATTTGAACTTCTGTACTGGTCTATAGGTCAGGAGCGTGCACTATTTAAATAAATAAAATTAAAGAGTCTGGCTAGGATCACTTTGGGACAAAGTTTTAATTCCTAGAAATCCACCCTCAAAGATTGATGGCCTTCCTCTTCTCTTCCTCATTCTCACTGGAGGGATGGTCACTCGAAGAGTTTGATTTAATAAGGGACAGGAACCAGAAGAGGCTAAATGGTTGGGAGGAGTCACTCACACAATATAAAAGCCAAAAGAGTTTATTAAGCAAAGCATGGCCAAAGAATAACTTTAACTGCAAAGCGTAACGTAAACAGGAAATATCCATAGACCAGGTAAGAAAACAAGAAATGGCAACATTCAACAGAGGAGTGGAAATACAGGACAAAATCTCACATCTTTCAGTAGCTGGGAGTCCTTTGTCCTCATCAAATGCAGCTACCGATATTCCCAAGATTATTCCAGCTAGTGTGCATTCCCAGGTAGGTCTATCCTGAGACTCACCTCTTAGTGGTGGTTTAGATAATATATATTTTTCTTCCCAGGCACTGATACATGCTGAAGACATTTCATCATACATGGATAGAGAAAGAAAGCATGATTGACCATGCCAGTCTAACTCCCTACACTGGTGGCTAACTTTGTGATCAAGAGTTTAAGGTTGTTTGATGTTGATATAATTGATTAAGGGTCTGAAAGAAACACTTATATTAAACTGTGCTGATGCCATGTCACCACAAGCAGAGCCTAAGAAATAAAATTAACCCTTCAACTACTAGTTCACAGCCCATATGCATTTTTCATGTATAAAGGAAAAATCTTACACATAAGAAAAGGGATGCACTCCACTAATTCCTCACTTTTCTTCACAATTCTTCACAATATATAAAGTATGTCTTAATCCTTTGTTTAGAATAGAAAGGATCAAACTACCGATCAAAATGAATCTTATTAGCCTGATATGCTCTATAAACCACCACATGGTTGTCTGATTTTTGACATAGCATTTTGTGTGAACCCAACCATTGTGGCTTGTAAATTATGGTTTAAGATTTAGTATGTTTTGGAAACCAGAGCACTCTGGTTATTCAGTAAACTATGATCAAACAAACCATATCTTTCTCTCTTATCTTGTACAACTTTTTAGAGATAAAAATTGCAGTGGTGGATAGGGAAGGTTTTTTATTATGAAAGGAAGTATTTGAAAATGTCTCCCTCCTGCCAAGGCTTTTCCCCAAATCAGCCCTCATTTCAGATGTTTTCATCAGAAGGAACTTATGCCCTGAACTTCAGTATGAGCCACAGTCCTGAAAGTGTTTCTTGAATGAACAAGAATAGAATAAGAATAAAGGATTTACCAACACAGAATCAAAAAATGAAATAGTTGCACCAATGTTGTAGAAAATCGGTGTGATATTATACTATCAGACTAGGACTGGAAATATCTCCAGATTCAAAAAACTGCTGGGTCTTCTTGAGATCACAGCAATGGACCAAGTGGAGACACAGTGTCAATTTGCTAATTTTAGACTTTGGACAAAATTTATTGTGTGTTCTGCTTTTGCAGGCAATATGTATTATTTCAATTGAAATTATGGTAAGCATTTTGGAGTTCTCATTTTACTGTGTAAGATCTTGAACATCTGTCCCAAGATATTGTGCTAGCGGCAACACAGTATGCACAGGGTTTTGTTTTGCTTTTTTTGGGGGGGGGGAGTTTTACTGGAGCCTTAGCACACCATTTGGAAACTACTTTATATGCTTTTAATTGCCAGAATGACATTGGCTGCCACATAACATTTCTCAAACTGGAGCCTTTAGGTTATAAAATTCAGCACTGAAGAGGACTCATTCCCCAAGTTGTTCATGAAAATGCAGCTAATGAACATAAAGTAGGCCATAACACTAGACCAGGTGTGTTTCTTGGCCAATACATGCCATAATGTAGCTGAGCCAAAAAGCACATTGCAGATGAATGAACGTTTTAACAAGCCCAAAGTGGGGATACAATGACTGGCAAACATATCACATCTCCATATATATACCTACTGAAATAGCCATTCAGAGGAGATACTATAAAAATTGTTATTTGACATGCCCAATAGTTTCTGTAGTGTAGCCATTTTGTGTGATTATAGAAGATGTTTTGGACATTTCTGGAATGTATGTTTATCAATAAAGAAATGTTATTGTGATAATGAAAATCTCATGGACATAGCTGAGAATGCAAAGTTCCATGTGTCTACAGAATTATTCCAAATGCCTCTTATGATGTTGTGTACTGAGTGCTTTATGTCAATCTTCCCAAAAGTGGTACTCTGTGTCTGTTGTACTATACCTCCCATCATATTCAATCATCCTGGTTAGGATAATGGGAGATACAGTCCAAAACATATGGTGCATAACAGATTGAATAACAGGGTTTCCTCCAGGATCCCTCCTCCCATTTTCCACTTCAGAAAGTGGCTTACCAAGGTAAATCACTATGAAATCACTGTTCTATTATGTACTATGAAGTTTCCCTGACAAAAATACAAACTTAGTGCCTTTTTTTTTCATTTAATCAAAATATACCTGGCAGTATATTCTAATAATTTGTTTATTCACTACCTTTTCTATGGTGCTCTACTTCCAGGAGTTCTACTCACTCCCAAGCAAGTGCCTTCAAAATGTGTTGGCGCTTGCTGGTTGAGATTTCTGCAATTCTTGTCCCATCATATCTAGAGGACACCAGATTAGGACTATTTGTTGTAAAGCAAAGAGAGATCTTTTTTTTCTCTTTCTATTGACTGTTCATGTGCTGTGGCCCACAGTTCTGTAAAGCTTTAAAGAAATGCTTTGGTTTGATGAGGCTTCCATTGAATCACTCTGTCAAAGCAGATGCACAAATTAAATCAGGTGGCTTCAAAGTGCTTTGTACTCTTCTGAACCTTCTTGTAGATCTGATTATTTTTCTGCTGCTTCTGGAATGTTGCAATGTTGCAACTTCATTTCGATATATGGGGAATGCCAGAGGGATAGAGTGATGCAATGGGCTTTCTGGCATTGACATGAGTGAATGGCCAATAAGATTTATCATCACATTAAACTCCTAGCCTATCAGAGCTCTTGTAGTGTTATAAATGTAACACTGGTTAGCTTTACTCATTTTCTTTCAATATGGCCCATTGCAAGCCTTAACTTTGCTCTGCCTTATACTAATGGAACGTTTCACATTTGTGCTATCTTGTCTACACAACTAGACAACTCTCTTCTCAGCACTCTGCATATGTACTCAAGGCTGATTGGTCTTGTACATTATCTTGGTTTAAACTGTGTTTTAAAATGTGGTATGATTGGGATCATTTAAATCTTTCAGCAATGAGTGAATGGGTTTGAAAAGGGGCAGGAAAGTCATGAATGCGACTTGTTTTGTACCAACTTCTTTCTCTCTGCCTTCTTTATGGAAGTGCACTGCACCATTGCAGGCTGCTTCTGCTGCCTTTGCTAGCACAGAATGTTGTCAGCAAGCAACAATCCTGAGCAACTCTGTTCTGCCACTGAAGCCCCTCAAGATATGCAGCTGTAACCAGATAGAATTAATATCCTCTAAAAAGTGTACCAACCTTGCTATTTTTGCTCCATCCTAGTAAAAACTAAAACAACTGCAGGTGTTCGGATGCTTCCCCTTTATAGTTTATGGAGAAATCATTTTTTCAAATCAAATTGTGAATCTCAATGTGAGTCTTGAATGGAATTAGTTTTCTTCACATCTCAGATCACAGACTTAAATTGAATCATGCCCTCTTCAACTCTTGTATCTCCAATTTGAATTGAATCAGGGCTAATTCAAGTTATTACAGGCTCTACAGTTCCAGGCAGAATGTAATTTTTGAACTCAGTCCTTAGTATAGTATAACTATAGTCATTTAAATTTTGGAGATATGGTTTAGTTAGGTATTTTTGGCACTAGTAAGCTTTTGTGAACTTATTGGCAAGGCTACAGTTGGTCAAAGTGCTCATTTCTAAAGACAGCTTTTGGATGTTTAAAAATATTACTCGTTAAATTTCCACTGAAAACACTGCTGGAAAGTTAATTTAAAATCTTACTCTGAGGCAAATTACATATTTATTTTGGCTATGTGGAGTTTCCGGGTGAGGAAATAATCTGCTAAAATCAATCCCCTCTCTCACTGTTAAAAAACAAACAAACAAAGCAATGAGTTATATAAGCATAGCAGTGAAGGAAGGAAAAGGAAAGAAAGAAAGTTTGTAAGAAAAACTGTAGAGAGAAATCTATGGAAGTTTTTCCATCCCCCATTTTTGCTTTGGCTGTACTGAAAGGGGAAAAAGCAGTATGTTCTCTTTCTAATTCGAACTCACTCACTCACTTCTTTCCTATCTATATTCATCGGTTTTCAGGGGCCCAGCAGATACATTTCAAAATGATGAGTCTCAGCCTTGTTTCAGGAGAAAGCATCAATCTGATGGTACATATTCTGTCTGACCTAATAGAATTTAAGAGTTACTACAGGCTCTACAGTTCCACTGCAGAATGTAATTTTTGAACTCAGTCCTTAGTGATGGGCAAGATATTCTATTAAAGTGGCTGCCTCAATGAATTCAGGAAAGAGCTATCCCAGAAGTGTATCTTGGAAGGTTCTGCCAAACTACTATACAAGACTAGCAACAGCCTTGCACAATGAACATGTTTTCTCCATTAACATATTTCTTCTGTTTTCAGCCCCACACCCCACTCCTCATCATTCCCACCCCACCCCCTATGTTTTAACAATTGTAAACTGCCCAGAGTTGCTGGGAGTTGGGAGGCATATAAATTTAATAAATTATTATGGTTGGTCGCACAGTCAGCCAGATGTTTATACTGGATTTGACATTTTTATCCACCTATCGAGTCCTTCCCAAGGACCTGGGATAGGCAGATGTTGTTGTTCGATGGTGTTAAAGATATCATTGCAGAATATAAGCTGTTCCAAGTAAAGCTGCCTTTTGCAATTGACTGATTGTGATTTTGTCAATGCCAGTGGTGTTCAAGTGGTGCTCCAGTTGTTTTGGGATTGCACCCAAGGCACCTGTTACTATTGGTACTATCTTTGCTTTCTTTTGCCCTAATTGTTCTACTTCTATTTGCAGGTCCTTATATTTTGTGATTTTCTCCAGTTCTTTCTCTTCTATTCTGCTGTCTCCAGGTATTGCAACGTCCACTATCCAGACTTCTTTGTCTTTCTTAGCAACAATTGTTAAGTCTGGGGTGTTATGTGGCAGGTGCTTGTCTGTTTCAATTCTAAAGTCCCAGAACACTTCAGCTTCTTCATTTTCTATTACTTTGTCTGTTTTGTGGTCCCACCAGTTCTTGCTTGCAGGCAAATGGTGTTTCTTGCAGATATTCCAATGCACCACTGTTGCTAATTTGTCATGCCATTGTTTGTAGTCAGTCTATGTGATCTTCTTGCAGCAGCTAACTGTAAGGTTTACCCCGTTCGACTCAGAGAAACTCTCATGACACGTGTGTTCAGCAAAGAAGTTTACTCAAGTGTAACGTACGTAATTGCAGACAAAGCCAGGACTGGTTTGGCACATCTTACAGCACAATTTATAGTCCCCCTGTTCCTGCGTTTAGCTCCGTTGCTTGGTTACAAATTACCCGCAATAATCCCCCCCTTCCCGAAATGGCAGATTCAGTCCAGTTCTTTTGTTTCTTGATTGCTTTATCCCACTGGCATGGTCGTTGTCTTCGTTGGGTCTTTCTGTTGCACGTAAGGCAGGGGGTTCTCAATCACACACTGATTGCTTTGCCCTGAGCCGCTGCTCACTCCTTTGTCTGCAGCGCTCAAGGCAAATAGGTGTTGACACAAAGTATCCACTTGTGGTTTAGTAAAGTGGTCCCAGCTGGCCCATTAATTAGTTTGCGGTTTCTCACTTCCCCCTTTCTTTTGCTGGCGCTCGGGCGGTGAAACTGACTAAGCACGACTGGGCAAGTCCCTAGCCGTGCCGCGCCGGCTGAATCTGACACTAACTAGGTGGCCCACTGTTTCTTCAGTTTCTTTGCAGAAGTGGCATTTGTTGTCTGTTGTCTGTTTGTTGCTGTCTTCTCAATTCTAGTTTTGTATGCATTTGTTCTTAAGGCTTGGTCTTGTGCAGCCAGAATTAGCCCCTCTGTCTTTTTCTTCAACTTTCCTGCTCTTAGCCATTGCCCGGTCTTGTTGTTATATGCTTTGCCTGCTAGGTTTTTTGTGTACTGGCCATGTAATACTTTCCCTTGCCATGTCTCTTTCCTAATCTTCATTTGGTCTTTCTTATATGCCAGTTTGGTTTCTTTGGTATTCAGTAAGCCTTCATGGTGTACTAGTTTCAGTACATCTTCTTCACTGTCCTTCAGATACTGTATTCTTTCAATGCCCTTTTTTCTTCTTCAACTGTCTAGTGTACTTGCAACATTCCACGCCCACCTATGTTCCTTGGTAAGTAGGGTCTACCATTATTTTTCTGGTCTTCCTATCCAGGGCTTTTAGTTCATCTTGAGTCCAGTCCACTATTCCAGCTATATATCTAATGATTGGAATTGCCCAGGTGTTACTCACCTTGATGATATTTCTGCCACTTAGTTTGGACTTTAAGATCTTCTTCACTCTTCTGATGTATTCACTACTGACCTTCTTCTTGATTTCAGTATGCTTGATGTTGTCAGCCTGAAGGATGCCCAGGTATTTGTAGTGATCTTCTTCATTCAGACTCTTGATATTATTTCCACTGAGCATCTTGATTCCTTCAGTTTTCACTATTTTTCCCTTGTTGATGGAAAGGATGGCACATTGGTCCAGTCCAAACTCCATTGCAATATCTTGGCTGTATATTTGGATAATGTTGAGCAGTGATTCCATTTCAGATGGTGTTTTTCCTTACAGCTTCAGATCATCTATGTAAAGAGGTGGGAATAACCTGGCAGATATTTTTGATGTTTGATAGCCGTGGCTGACTTGTTCAGTATTGTTGGCAGAGGAATCATTGCAATGACAAACAGTAGTGAGGATAGTGAGTCTCCTTGAAAGATTCCTCTCTTGAGGTTGAGGTGGCCATTGACCAGCAACTGTATCTTCCACTGTGCCATTGATCTTTGCATAACACTTCTGATGTTTCTAATGACTCCTGTTATTTCTAGGCACTTGATTATCCAGTCATGTGGCAGGGAGTTGAATGCCTTCTTGTAATCAATCCAAGCTACATTCAAGTTGGTCTTTCTTCTCTTGCAGTTTTCCAAAAACATCTTGTCAGTTAGGAGCTGATCTTTTGTCCCTCTGTTGTTTGGGCAGCTTCCTTTCTGCTCAGATGGAAAGAGCTTGTTTTCAACTAGATGCTGTTGGACTGCATCAGCTACCACACTAGTTAGCAATTTGAAAGTTGTTGGCAAGCAGGTAATTGGCCTGTAGTTGCCTGATGCTGCCTCTTTTTCTGGATCTTTCATGATCAGGTGGGTATTGCAAGATGTTAACCAATCTTCAGTTTCACCTCTTGCAGTATGTTAAACTGCTTGGCAATGAGTGGGTGCAGAGCAGTCAGATGTTTCAACCAAAAACCATGCAGTTCATCTTCACCTGGTCCGGACCAATTCTTGGTCTTCCTTGCCCTTTTCTCCACCATTTCTGCTGTTATTACAAGTTCTTTAATTTCGGCTTCTTTTTTATTCTTATCTACCTCTTTTATCCAAGCTGCATTTTTGTTGTATTTCTTTGGGTTGTCCCATAGCTGCGCCTAGAACTGCACTGTTTCTTCTTTGTCAGGTGTTGATTGGTTCACCGCAGTCTCTCCACTGATGGATTGGTAGAAACATGTCTGATTCAACTGAATTTGGAGGTTCTGCTTGTAGCGTGCAATTTGAGCTTCATACCTGCTGATCTTTTTGGCTGTGGCTGTTATTTGCTTCTTTGTTATTTCCAGTGCTTCCTTGATCTTCCTTGTTTCTAGGTGATATTTCTTGATCATCTATTCTTTGGTCTTTTTGTTCTTCAGCTTCTTTTCTTTCAGTTGTTCTAGCTTGCTTGCATCTGATCTTAGCATGCTGATCTTATTTTCCAACCTGATCTTCCATTTTGATAGTGTACTGTCTGGCTTTTTTTCTTATATGTTGATTTTGCATGCAAGTTATTCAGTTATAACTGCAGCCATGCTGTACGTCAGTTGGTTTGTTTCTTGCAGTGAGTTGGTGCTTGTATTTGATAATACAGTATTGGCATCGTTTAATACTTGTGCTAGTTTTTTTCTTTGTAACAAGCTTCAATGCAGTCAACCTTATTCTGTTGTTTTTGTGCTTTTCTAGATGCTCAGTTATTCTTTGTTTCAATTCCTCTTGTTTTTTAGTTAGAGGGCTCTACTGTCTGAGCTACTTCTGGCAAGGCTTCAATTTCTTTGCCCTGGATAGACCTTTGCAGTTTTTCCAATTCTACTGCTGTGAATACTTTATTTCATGTTATAAATCAGCGCTGATCTGCTAGCCTCTGTTCTGTTATTTCTAATTCTGGATGTTGTTCTTTCCAGAACTGATGCATTCTTTTCAGATATCCTCTTCTTGTTGGATTTGATTTGTAATAGCAAATCACTATTTGGAGGCAAATATGTGTAGCTCAGGGTTAAACTGTGGAGTCATCAGAAGACATGATGAAAATTCCTTAATTGCACAACACATGGACAGACTCAACCACAGTTTTAACTGGGAAACTGTCAGCATTTTAGACCAAGCCAAATCCAAATATGCAAGAGAATTCTTGGAAGCCTGGTATTCAGACAAGGCAGCAATTAACAGACACATAGAGATTAACAGCATCTACATACTATTCAAAAGAGACAAAAGACCAGAAGATCACCTCACCAGCAATCATCTCCAGCAATCATCACCCAGATAAACAAAGGTCACCACCAGGCACACAATCAAGCAGTCAACATATGCTAATCAATGAACTACCAGAAGAGCAAAACAGAACCCCCACCCCCACCAGCACTGGCAAAGCAGGTCACAGCAGATAAATAGAGAGCAAACCTCATCCCATTTTAGCACTGAAGATGTTACCTAGCCAGGTAATGAAACATTTGCAAGAAAAGAACCAAGCTCAGAGAACCCCAAGGACTCCATAAATCACTATTTCTTTGCTTTCAGTCTTTGTACATTTGTGACAGGTAAACAACTTTTCTTCTAGTAGTTCTGCAGCTCCTGGCTCTGGTTGCTCAGCCAACAGTCCTGAGTCCTGTAGCCCACTTGTCACCAGATGTCTGGGAACTAGAACACCTAGCACAGTCCTTGCTGACCTGGGTGACGACCAATCCAGTATGGGTTTTCATAAATTATGTCTCACTACATTGTTTATGGGAGAGACACTCTTTGTCTGGCTCCTCTGATGAGACCTGTCCGGTATGGTTGAACCTCTGGCATAGCTCTCATCCTCCTCAGAGCATGCAAGCCCCACAACCACGTCAAAGTAGTTTCTCACTGGGGGATGATGATGATGATGATGATGATGATGATGATGATGATGATGATTCCTTTTGCTTTCCAGACAATATGAAACATATTATGCTTCATGCCTCTCCCTTTTTCACACTGTATAATTGTTGCCTCCTATTGGAAATGTAATAAGCTAAAATGGACAGTACATGTATCAGAATGGAAAAATATATTAAGAATAGAGGAATGCAAACAACAAAATTTGTTTCTCCATAAAATAGAGAAAAGTTCATTCCATGTCAGAAAATCATTATGCTTTGCATTTCCCAAACCAAGCCCTTAGCAGCTGGTGATAGCAACACAGACAGAGGAACATACTGGGATTATTTTAAAAGTCAGTCTTGCTAAATGCTTGACAATTAAATCACATAAGTAGATATCTTAGCCAGAGAGAATCCAGCCCTTATGTCAGCTTAAAGTATATTCTGTCATAGGTCTGGTTTCTCTATTTATACATCAACCAGCAGTTTGTTTAAATCGTGGTAGCAGCAACAGTTCTCTGGAAAAGTCTCCCTGTTAGAGGTCAGGCTGAAAAAGGAACTATTCCAGAAGACATTCCATCCAAATTCAGCCATCTCTGCTTTTATTATTGAGTTGTTTTATCTTGGGTTTTTATGTTATAGTTATTTAGTTTGAGAGCCTACTAGGAATGCTTCAAATTGCTTTTTTTTTTGGTATCATTTATCTTTATATTATTGAGATATGTCAGGTGACATCCATGTTTGATAAATTATTATTATTACTATTATGATTACTATGTTAACCACCAAGTTATTTGATTAGACCAGGATACAAATATAATAAGTGAATAAATAAAATTCACACTTACCCTGTGCACACTTTCCTCAATACATTCATCTTTATGTAATGTCTGAAAATAAATATTTTGTTTTACACTATTAATAAATGTGCCCCAATTCACATATTATCTCAGAAAGGTGAATAAAGTTGATATGCTTAAGAAGAAAAAACAACAACCCTGGACCAGGCCAAAAATCTCCCCCACCTAATTACAACATGAGTTTTGAGCATCATTATGCCAGTAATGTTACAAAAATGAATTAGAATAAAGGATAGAGATATTATTTGCTCAGCTTCTATAATCTTAACAAAATCAAGCAGTGACCCAGCAAATTATCTCAGTCCCATTATGCAAGAGGTGTTAGAGTTTTCCATCATATAAGGCTGTTGCCTGCTGTCTGAAATACATATATCTTCACCAGCTGGATACTCTAGTGGTTAGAGTGCCCCCCTTTGATACAGGAGACCAGAATTTCAATCCCAGATGGTACCTACCTTACCAATAGGGATCCTTGGGCAAACACGCATTAATGCTTCACCTGCCTACCTCAGATATGAGAGTGAAACAAACTAAGAGAGTCATGCTGGTTCAGACATCATCTGGATTAACAAGGTCCAAGCCAATTGGGGAACCAGGACAATCTGATAAGGGGGGTACTGGAACAAACCATACATGCACAAGAGAAGAGAACCTGAAATTGATGGAATGCTACTACAACAGTAGCCCTGATGAGAAAGGTTATATGAAATGTATGAGGGAATTAGGGATGGACAGAAGACCTACTGTGCATCCACACTAACTGAGAAACAGCTAGTTACCCAACATTTCAACATAGTGAAGAGGAAGCTGCTCTCACAGCTTGAGATAGCCCAACTACACATTACATCCCAGACTGAAGAAGACCCAGAAGAACAACTGGATGTGCAGCCAACACCTGAAGCTGCAATGTCACTGCCATCCCCTCTATTACAGAGCAGAGCAGCTGATATGAGGCATAAGATCATGGACAAACTAGCTACAGTCAACCCTTGAGACCAATTACCAAGGCTCAATGGAGAAGTACTATCAGATAGTATGCTAGAAGATGCCAATAGAGCCCACACGACAATCCTTACTATCACCATAACTCAAACCAATGAACTGGTATATGCTATAGACACTGTAATCCTGGAGGTGCTTGGCTACATGATCATGAAAAACAGCAGTACATACTCCCCCTGTAAAATGAGGTTGGAGGTTAAGATCAAGGCAACTCAGAGAGAAGTCAGTCAGCTGGTGGAACTACAGAAAGGTGTGGAGATTAAGGATAAGACTCAGCTACTGAAAAAATACAAGGGCCTGACTCTATCTGAAGCCATAGAGATTGCTAAACAAAGGCTCTCAGCACTGGTTACCAAGCTAAGAATATGCACTAGAGAAGCAGAGGCCAAGAAGATAAATGCCCTGTTCTCCAAAGAACTATCCAAGGTATACGCCCAACCACACTGCAACAACATAGTAGCAGCAGAGTCACCAATAGCAGAAATTGAACAGTACTGGAAGAACATATGGGAGAAGGAGAAGACACATAATACCAGTGCAAAGTGGCTTCAGGACCTGAGAACAGATCATATCAATATCTCAGAACAGGAACCAGTCACCATCACACTAGCAGGCATCCAATAGCAGGCAAGAACATGAAGAGCTGGACAGCACCTGGCCCAGATATGATCCACACCTACTGACTAAAGAAACTGACAGCAGTGCATGAACACCTAGCAGCACTGATAAACCAGCTGCTCACAGCAGGCTCCCACCTAGACTGGCTAACACATGAAAGACCCCCACAAGGGAACAGCACTGTCCAACTATCAGCCAATAACCTGCCTCCATACAACATGGAAAGTCCTATCAGGCATCATAGCCACCAAGCTACAGGACCATATGGGCCAGTACATGAGCACAGCTCAGAAGGGCATTGGGAACAACACCAGAGGCTCAAAACACCAGTTACTCATAGATAGAGCAGTCTCCCAAGACTCAGGATCTAGACAGACTAATCTGAACATAGCCTGAACTGACTACAGGAAAGCCTACAACTCAATGCCACACACATGGATCTGTGAATGCCTGGTGCTATACAAAGTCAACAGAACACTGAGGACCTTCCTCAAGAACTCAATGGGACTGTGGAAGACAACACTGGAAGTCAACTCAAGACAGCTCTCACAAGTGGCCATCAAGTGCGGCATATACCAAGGTGATGCGCTGTCCCCAATATTGTTCTGCATATGCTTGAATCCCCTCAGCCAGATAATCACAAGGACTGGATACGGATACAAGTTCAAGAGTGGAACTACCATCAGCCACCTCCTCTACATGGATGACATCAAGCAAGTGGATGAGACATCAACTCACTGATACACCTGATATGGATCTACAGTGAGGACATTGGGATGTCATTCGGACTGGAGAAGTGTGGCCGGATGGTAGTAAAGAGAGGGAAGGTAGTTAAGACTGAAGAAGTGGAACTACTAATGGGCCATGTAGCAGACATACAGACTTGCTACAAGTACCTCAGTATCCCATAGTCACATGGGAACCATAATGAGGAGGCAAGGAAGACAGCAACATCCAAAGGATAAGGCAGATCCTGAAGAGCCCGCTCAGTTGGAAGAACAAGACCCACGCCATCAACATGTATGCCTTGCCAGTCATCAGATACCTTGCTGGTATAGTAAGTTAGCCAAAGGAGGACATGGAGGCTGCCGACGTGAAGACCCAGTAGCTCCTCACAATGTACGGAGGTTTCCACCTCATGTCCAACACCCAGAGACTGTACACCAACTAGAAAGAGGACGGGCATGGTCTAGTAAGTGTAAAAGTCACTGTCCTGGATGAAATCCAGAGCATCCAGAAGTAAGAAGTAAGATGGCACCCAAAGATGAGCTGCTGAGAGAATGCCTTAGGCAGCAGCAGACATGGGAGGAATTTCAAGCAGAAGTGCCATGGCAAGAGAAGACCCTTAATGGGATGTACTATTGACAGATAGCTGAGGTGGGTGATATTGGGAAATCCTACCAGTGGCTGGAAGGGGCTGGGCTAAGAGACAGCACTGAGGCACTGATCATAGCAGCACAAGAACAGGCACTAAGCACCAGATCCATAGGAGCAGGGGTCTACCACACTAGACAAGACTCAAGGCGCAGATTGTGCAAAGAAGCCTCAGAGACAGTCCAACACATAGTAGCAGATGTAAGATGCAGGCAGGAACAGCATATACTGAAAGGCACAACTAGGTAGATGGCATTGTGCACAGGAACATCTGCACAGTGTATGGGCTAGACCCTCCCAAGTCCAGATGGGAGATTCCACAGAAGTTCATGGAGAATAACAGGGCTAAGATCCTCTGGGCCTTCCAGATCCAGATGGACAGGCAGGTACTAGCCAATCAACCAGATATTGTGGTAGTAGACAAGGACCAGAAGACAGCAGTGGTGATAGATGTAGCAGTGCCAAATGACAGCAACATCAGGAAGAAGGAGTATGAGAAGCTGGAGAAGTACCAGGACCTGAAGGAAGAACTAGAGAGGATGTGGTCTTAATGGTGGTAGGAGCACTTGGGGCTGTGACTCCTAAGATGGGAGAGTGGCTCCAACAGATCCCAGGAACAACATCAGAGCTCTCTGTTCAGAAGAGTGCAGTGCTAGGAACAGCTAAGATAGAGATTGATAGCTAGGAACAGTTAAGGTAGAGGACCCGAAATTGAGGATAGGGATGAGAGGGTTTTTTAAAAATTTTATATTTATATATATTTTACTAGAACTCTCATTGTGTTTATCTGTGTCTGTCTGCACCCTCAAGTGAGCCCAAACAGTGCATTATACTGCAACAATTTTTGAATCAAGGTACCTAAAATCTGTTAACTTAAAGAATGTATAAAAAAATCCAGGATCCATTACTCTTTTGGAATTGAAATTTCCATGATGTTCAGACCAGTTTTATTCACAAAGTTCTGGCCATTGCAGCATCCCTGCAGTCAGGTGATCGTGATTTCTGGCACCCCCTGCCAGCTTCCCACAAGCAAAGTCAATTGGGAAGCTGGCAGGAAGTCTGGAGTCACTCCTGCTCCCACTGCTTTTTTGTTTGCCTGTGGTCATTCTGTTTATTTGTTTAGGTTAAGTAAATATTGACTTATTATTGAAGTTTGCTTGCCACTACAATTCTTTTTCTATTTATGATATATGCTGTTCTTAGATGATCACAGGACCATCCAGCTATGGGGTAGGAAAAAAAAATGGTCAGCCTAAAATTTAATGTTCATTCTGGTCACATCAGACTGCAGTACTTTTCTCTCAAAGGATCACCCAATGGGTCACAGGATTGTCTAGTGTATGTATGTATGTATATATGTGGATAGATAGATAGATAGATAGATAGATAGAGATTAGATTATATCTATATTTCTTTGAGATAGCTAACAAACAGCTTCTGAAAATACAGTTCAACAATTAAATGTAAAACATACTACAACAGGAACAAAGCTACATTAAAGAAAACAAAACATGAATCACCAACAGAATCAAATGATACGTGGCAGCAGTTGGAAAAAAAACATTCAAAATTATCTCCTAGCAAAAGGATTTATTTCAGTTCATTTAGGATCTGAAATCTTTAATGCTGTATCAAGATGGTTACAGTCATTTTAGCTTTGTGTTGATTTTGAAATACCAATGTTATGGCTGTGATTTTATGTTGCTATATAACATAAAACACATAATGTTTTTCTTTAAAGCCAGCCAGCCAACTTTCTGTCTGTCTGTCTGCCTATCTTTATATCTAGCCATCTATCTATCTAATTTGCCAGATATGAGCATTCTATTATTTTTAAATATATAAAAAACAGCTCTTCAGAGATGCTTATATAGTTTATTCTTTGGTTAAATACCTTAGTGTGAAAAGAAGATGAAAAATATGTCTCATTTGGCCACAGCAGAAAGGTAACAATGTATGGAACCTTGATTGCTAACTGAAGCCTTGGTTACAGTTGCTAAGGTGGTCACAATCCTTGGCACTTACCAGTACTGAATGTGAATATCCTTAGGATTAAAGATGGGTACAGACCACCTTCTTGCTGAAGGATGTACAATTTCTGACACTGCCTCCTTCTTTTTTCATTACTGGAGAGTGGGTCTTGCATATATAATTTCATTTTCTATACCAGATTTTTCCTCAGTGTCAGGCATAAGAAGCCACTGGAAGGAAGTAGTGCTCCATAGCTAGCTGAGTGGGGAAAAACATCATGGAAACCCTTCCAGTAATGGATGGAGACCTTATCTACTGCTCTTTTTGGTCCACCATTTGAGACAATGGGAGAACTGACCCTGTTTGACATTTATACTGATCATTACAAGAGTCCAAAGGATTGGTATTCTTAATGGCTCCAAGTTTTTACTAACAGAGAATAAAAGATTAGACAGGGAACTTTCAAAACCTGACAGAAGTGGAGTGGGGCAGACAAAAAATAGAAATAAATCAAACACAAAAGGATAAAGAGCAGAGAGAACTGAAGAGATTAAGACTGAGTTTAGAACATTCTGGACCAGAAATGGACCTAGAAATGAAAGGAGCCAAAATCATTCAATTTTGACACAAAGTTTTCAATGTGTTGTACTTAAGGAAACAGGAAGACCTCAGCAGGCAAGCAGAAGAGAATCTCAAATCAGAGCCTTCAGTGTTGTGGTACTGACCCAGATGAAAACAAAGTTTTCATTGCAGCTGTCACTCATCCACGAGACTGGGAAGAGAGGAACTGAGCCTCAGAGAAGACATCAGTCCTGGAACCAAACCTATTCTGTAAGTGCAAATGAGGTAGAGAGATAAAGAGAAAAATTCACTAGATTATGTAAGGGGGTTAATAAAATATCCCGATGACAGTGAATTATATAATGGAAGGTTAAATTCAGCCTAACCAACTCCTTACTTTGATTCAATGAAAAACAGGTGATTTCTTTATTCTTATAGCAAGTATGATTTTTTTTTAAATTATAACATTTATTATCCTAAAATCTTTCATTTAATCATATTGGTTCCTGAATTTATTCCTACAACAAATATATTTTTCACTTTTTATTTAAACTCTCTTAGGCATGAATTAATCTTATAGTATATTAACTAAGCTACTAGTGGGAGGTGGGAGGAGTGACTTTAGGAGATGGTTTATTTTAGCTAGCATTATAGCTGCAGAAGTTTATTAGCTGGGCTTAGTTAAAGGTTATAATTTTTCCACAGCAGGTTATAAATCTCATAAATAAACCATAAGGAAAGAAATTTATAGCTATTCTCCCACCATGTATTGGTAACAAAACTACAGTGGTTCCTCAAGGGCAGCCTGAAATGAGAGAGGTAGGAGCCTGTTACTGGGTGGCTAGCAAGAGTTAAAAACATCACAGTGTGAAAAGAAGACAATAAAAGAACCGAACATGCCATGTCAGGGACATGTTGCAATAGTCTAAACGGCAACTGTATTTTCTGGGTTCACACATAGTATTAAGCCCTGATTTGCTTAACCACAGTTTACTAAATGAACCATAATTGGCTAAGTTTATACCTTACCCGAAGCCATAAACCATTGTTTACAAATCCACAGTGGTGGGTTTATTCAGCAGACTGACTGAACTACACAAATCACATTATGGCTTAGTGTAGCATGTGAATCCACCCCCCTTCTTATTATGACAGCGTCATTCTTTTATGCATGGATGATGCCATTCTCACTGCAAAGAAGCCCATATTTTGAGCATCAGCTTGTTTTATAGGAACAGATGAATAGGCCGGCTTTCTTGTGATTAATCTTATTCCAGAAGAAAGGAAGAAGGCAAAACGTTTTTTAATGGCTGAGAGTACGTTAGCTTTACACAACTCAACTTTTTCCTTTATTAAAAAGACTATATTAGTGTATAAGTGGGAATCACTAGCTAATACCATGTGTTTAACAATATTAATTAAAATCTGTAAAAATTGCTCAGTGGATCAATGTGTCTGGATAAAAGCATATCCTTGAAACGTGGCAGGCAGAGTTGACTACAGCTTCTTATGTTCCAAGTGACAAGCAAGAAGTCCTGAGAGACCATCGCAAATCACGCAATTATGAATTGCTTCTCATTATTTTTGCTGTGCCGCTGGTTAGGGTCATGGTCACACCAAACTTTTGGAAAAATAACTACTAACATTAGATGACCATGATTGCAGAGCTTCTTAATCCTAAAGTATCTGTTTAAGACACGAAACATCCTAAGCAGGGTCCCAAAACAATGCATCGGTAGATTCAAATGCACAATAAAAAAGCAGAGAAGATCACTGAAGTATTTCACTTAAACACTTCCACTGATCGTCATGAAGTATTCATGCTGCACATCATTAACTTTTGGTCTAATCCATCAACTGTGAAATTCATAGTTAGCATTCAGGACGTCTAGGAACTGACTGGTTGTTTTATTCATAATATAAATCTGAAGATGCTCCATCTTTCTTAAGGTGACATCCCAATTCAGAAATAAAGGACAGTAAAGATTAAGGGAACTTTGAAGAGAAGAATAGTTTTTTTATAGGCAGCAAAGCGCCATTGTCCCCAATTATATGACGGAAGGCTCTTTTCTTTTCCATTTCAGAGGACAAAAGCTAAAAGATGGCTTTAAATGAAAGACTCCTCTAGAAATGCAAAAACATGAGCCGGGCAGATTCCTAATCCACAGCGCCCTGTGAGCAGTTACAAAAAGGGATAGAATCTATGCCAATAAAGAGTTGAGAAACACCTTTATTGGCACTGGAGGCCCTCATAACAATCCAAAACAGCCGCAGAAGAATAAAAGTGGCTCCCCTGCAGGCAAGCAAATGATGTTCATTTCATCACTTCCATTCTCCCTTTCTCCCTGAAATTATTGTTTATTGAAAACCCCACATTTGGTCAAAGAGCAGCCAGGGAGAAGCAGTTTTAAGCAAAGAAGTGTTGTCCTGGCTGGGAACAGTCCATCTGGAGCAGTCCCTGTCTAATGTAGATTGGGAATCTCATCACTTTTTTTCCTTCCAAACAGAAGCAGGCCTTGTAAGCATTAAAAATGCTTCCAATATAGCATTGGAAAGGAACAGTGTAACATATACTTTGGCCCTTGGAGGCTTCAGGTAGGTAAATGATCCAAATAAATACAAAACAACAAATTGGAAAGGAGAAAGGTTGGCAGTATTTTTTTTCCTTTTTGTATTTCATTTGTCATATTTATTCATCCTATTTATATGGATACCCATCTCACAATCAAGTGACTCTGGGTGGCGTACAACAAAGTTAAAAACCATATATACAAATTCATATTAATGTTATTAATATTAAAAACTTTAAAATTATAAAAGCACACAGCTAAAACAAAATTAAAGAGAGATTCGGCAAAGAGAAAGTGTTAATTACACTGGAGCCATCTCAATATTTTTATTGTGTTATTGTAAATCTTAATACATTGTATTATTTCAATAGAATGATATTTATATAGTATAATTAAATTCTTGATATTCTGTTACTTAGGTACCTTAGAGTACTGAAATAATGAAGAGAAAAAGAAAAAAGTGTGTATTCTATCGATATTAATTACAATTTAGGATATCAATGTTACGAGCGTTATAATTATTTGGCTTTTCCATTCAAAGTTAAATATAGCATTGGAAAGGAAGAGATGAAAGAAGAACACACTGTGACATTCATCAAAGTATTTGTTATATAATAAAGGTTTTGGTCTTAAGCTAAATTAATTGATATTGAAATCTCCATTGTATTGTCACAATAAAAAAAATGAAGTAACAATACATACATTGGCTGTATCTACATATCTCCTAGCTGCTACTGAGTTTGATCTAGAAGGGCATTTCAAGGTGATTTTGAAATTTCCTGCTTGGGTAGAACAGCCAAGGAATTTCAATAGAGCGCAAAGAGCTTTGATAAGACTACGCGTATCTCTCAGGGAATTTTGCACTTTCCAGCTTGTAACAGTACTCACCCAGCATCTCGGTTATTTCATGCAATAGCATGGCTCTGAGTAGAAGTTCGAGTTCTCAGTTCTCATCATGCCTCAGGCTAGACCTTCCTTCGGCAAGGCACTTCAACTTTTCCACTGCTATTCTGGGGTAAGAGTAATAGTTTACTTTAGAAGATTATTTTAATGAAGTATGTGACAGCATACTTGAAGATAATTTACTACAGCTGAAACATTAACACTTACAACAACCACGTGACACCACTGCTGTAAAACCAAAGTTAAGTTCTAAAGTTTGGGAGGACAAAAAAGCCAGTGGACAGCTTAGTCCTGCCCTTCCACTAAAACAGATAAGATTTAGACAGGGTTCTTTCCCCTAAACCAAGTACAGAATTGGAGCCTTAATGCTGATTAATTTCTTGTTCCCATCTTTAGCCACCCTGCCTATTACAGTAAGGACAACAGCAAGGTTTCCAAGAAGTATAGTACAAGGACAGTAGTAAACTACAGCCTATAATAAAAATGGCTAGCTGCTCCAGTGTAGCTGAAAGTATTGATGGTGAGATAGCTTGATCAGATGGCTTGATGGTTAATCAAGTCCTGAACATCTGTTGAGATGGTTCCATAGTTCTTGCGTCTGTTGTCTTCTACCTCATTGTTCAAATTCAAATGCACTCTTTTTGTTTACAGCTTCTGTGCTCATCTTTTACCCAGTATGTTTCCTTTGTAGTGTGTGTGTATGTATCCTATTCTTAGGCACATTGCTTTCCTTGCATTATACCCAGATAGTTCAAAGCCGGATAAAGTGATCTCCCAACAGCAGTCTTAAGTTTCTGGCATGGTATTTTAGCTGTAATTTCTGTTTTGTCCTTTTCCTTTGTTCAGTGGTGCATTGAGCTATTACTCACTTTTGACCTGTCGTGAAGTTAGTGTCAGTCTTGTCTGATTGTTTTCATTCTAGTCCTACCTGGCTGTGCCTAATTTCTATTCATGCTTTCATATAAATCCTGGGAAGAATAACTGGTCCTGCAGAGGCTTCCTAAGGCCACGCTTGCAAAGGTGCTGAATAAATTTCAAAACATGAAGTCCGTAATAATGAGGTTGTGACAGTGCTACTGCTAGTAGCTGGCCTTGAGAAATGATTTCGAAAAGATTGTCCCTTGAAGGAAATAAAACATTTTATTTCAACCTGAGTTGCATAGGAGCAGTGCTAAAAATAAGTTCTATTAAATGTTCAATTCAAGGAAAATGAATCAAGGGGTAATTACCCCTTCTTAAGAAAAAGTCAAGGATCTCCATCAGCAGAGAGAAGGGAGACTGTATTTCATTTCTATTGGGCTAAAGGAGAGTTAAGCTCCTTATTAACTTTCCAGAATTCATCTGCTGTCTATTGTTCTGTGTTAAATGGTCAAGTTTGTAAGACTGAAAGGTCTGAAAATTCACTATGTCTGGTGAAAGCAGGCAATAATAGCGATGGACTGTGAAATGCCTGTTACTTCCAAAGCTTTTTTCCTCTATAAAAATACAAAGTTTATGACTGACCGTGACTGTTTAAGATGTTTTCATATCCTAAGGATATTTCTTACACATCCTGCCCAGGATTAAAGTACAGTTTTAGAAGCAGGAACATTCTACTAAAACAAACAAAAGAAAGGGGGAACAAAAAAAAGGTGTATAGCTCCATTTTTCATGTAGAAGCACAAATGCTGCAATATTTTGTTCAGTTATGTATATGAATACTAGAGGACATATACATGTATGTGACCGTACATCAGTGTTTCTCAACCTTGGAACTCGAAGATGGGACTTTAACACATCTTGGAGTTGCTAAGGTTGAGAAATACTGCCCTAGACAGTTCAAGTCCAGCCATAGGTCTATTTTTCCCATCAGTGAAATTCCAAGGCCCAGATGGGTCTGTCTCTGCAGAAAGGAACTGTGGGATGGGAGCAACCTGAAAAAGTTGCCCATCCCGGGTGGCATATGCAGTGGCTTTGGCCACAGCCAAGCCTATAGCAAACCATATATATATATATATATATATATATATATATATATATATATATATATATATTTGAGGAGGACATTCAAAAATGCAGGAGCACTTATATAATATTTAAAAGACCATTCAAAATTAGGGGACAGAGAACATGGAAAGGGTGCCTCCATAACCCCCAAATTATAGTTGCAATGAAAGTTCATAGAAACCCACCATAGGAAATTAAAAAAAAAAAAAAAAAAGTGGAAAAGTTAACATTTAATCACTGTAGACATTTTCCATGCAAAATTGCAAATAGGTACATGTTTCCAGTGCAGTGACAATTTCATTTGCCTGCTGTTGTTCTGAGTAGATGAATGTTACATAATGCTAGTACAGCCTAGGATGTAAAAGAGAACAATAGTAACCAATTGGGGGAAAGATGATTGACCAAGTGTCTACTCACCTGCACATGATATTTTTAATTATTTTTATTTTTATATAGTACCTTGTAAGAAATCTGCTCTGTGCAGAAAGCAAGAAAACAGCCAGACTTTTACTGATCCACAAATCCTTATATTGTATTCACTTCACTCTACACAATTGTAACATGCAGAACTCTAGTTTACCATCAATTAACTTGGAAGTTATTTAATATTTATTTAGGATAAATGATTAAATTGTTATATTGTATTTTAATTGCTATTTATCTTTTCTGTAAACCGCCCAGAGTTGTTTTTTTTAATAAGATGGGCAGTGACAAATCTGACAAATAAATAAGTAAATAAATAAATTCAAACTCATAGAACCTTGGTACTGATTTAGCAGTAGCTCCATAAGATTGAGATCAGCAACAAAGGCAAATAAGTCTAGTTCAGCTCATAAAACAGTCCTATTTGTCATACAGAAATTTAGGAAGAGCAACAGGAAGATTTCTACAGTAAAGATTCCAGTTTTGTTCACCATCTTATGTATTTTGTGTATCCAGCACTTACTTGTAATATCGAATTGCATGTGCCATTTGTCAGGCTATGCCAAAAAGACAACCCAATTTCATTACTATGGATACATCTACATACTGTATATGTTTACCAATCTACCAAAATTTACAAATTTGCACACAATCAAGCAGCAAACACATGCCAATCAAAGAACTACCAGAGGAGCAAAACAAAACCCCCACCCCCACCAGCACTGGCAAGGCAGGCCACAGCACACAAATAGAGCGCAAACCCCATCCCATTTTAGCACTGAAGATATGACCCAGCCGGGTAATGAAATGTTTGCAAGAAAAGAACCAAGATCAGAGGACCCTACAGACTCCACAGAATTCTATTACTATTTTTAAGTGAATCACTCCTAAATGATGTGAAGGAACATAGTGATGGATCCCAGATACAGCATGAGAGCTACCAGCCCTTAGTTATCAATTCTTTGTTCCTTCGCTTTGATTGATTTCAAATCCCTTCTATCAGGATGTTAAATGAGAAATCAGGCCAAAGGTTCCTCCATTCCAAATTCTCTCTGGCTAATCAATTGCCCTGAGAAATTAATGCCTTTGATACAGTATGCATTCCAAAATTAAGTGTAATCTATATTTAAATAATGGTGGTTTTGTTTGTCTTCTTATACCTAAAGAAAATACATGAATGAAAGAAGCCTAAGGGAGCTAAGGCACTTAAGCATCGAAGGGTTATATTGAATAAAGGGGCAATTAACTACACTTTCATTTAAGGAAATCAACACCATCAGTTGATTTTTGAAAAGATTTTTTTAAAAAATTTTCTGGCAATATGCCTGACATACCCCATTAAAGACATGTAATTTGTGTGTCTGTCTATGTGCATGTATGTTGTCTTCTCCTTCTTTGACCATGTGAAGCTTTCTCCAAGGAAGAAAGGCAACACAAACAAGGATTGAGGGGTTTTCTTTTTACATATCTATTGAAATAGACATCCAGACAGCTATAGACATCTGTTCCTATGTCAACACATTAATTATCTGCTTCTGTTACTTTGCCCACAGGCATGTCATTTGAGTTCTACCCATTCCAATATGTCTTTTTTTATTGGATGACCTTCACTTTCTTTATGATCCTTGGCAGGAACGGACCTAGCCCAAGCAGCAAAGGCTAATTGAAAGAAAAATAGATTCTTTGAAAATAAGTTATTTTCCACAATTTTTACAACTGTTCTAGCCCTATTTTGGCTTTACTTTTATTTTATTCAGCAGTAATTTCAGAATCCTAACTTTGGGCCACTTTTGCAACATGATGACTATCTTGGGGTGGGGTGGAGGGTCACATGTGCCTTCTTTCTCCTTATCTCTGACTCATGCTTTTCATACCTTCTCTTTCTCTCTCTTTCTCCCCCTCTTACTTTAGTTGTTGTGGTACTATTTTGTTATATGCAACATTGCCCTTGACTAAAGAAACAACATCAGGAAAGGGAATGTATTTCTCCATCCACTTAGACCTGTCTCCCTGTGTGCCATCCAACTTGGCTCCATAGGATTTACAGCAGATTTGGAGGAGAGTGCAACAGGCCCCAGGAGAAGGATAGGACAAACTTACCTAATGTTGGATCTCAGGTTCTGCATGGAAAAGTATCAGAATATATCTATATTCTAATACTTTTCCATGCATAACCTGACAGATGAATGGAAAGTGGACATAAGGAAAGAGGATGTGGACGTTGCTTGGAATAGAATGAAAAGAATTGTAGTAGAAAGTGCCACAGAATGGGGTTAAGTCAGTTTAATGAGAGTATCAAAAAGTATATTTGATGGAGTGATTAAATGAAAGAGGCTCCAGGCAAGAAAAAAAATGTTCATAAAGAAATGATTGTTGCAAACAGTGAGGATGAGAGAAAGACTCTGTATAATGTGTCTAGAAATAAAAAATGATAATTGTAAAGAATATAGCAATGAACAGTTAAAAGAGATAGAGAAAATGCAGAATAATTTTGATGGAAATAGAATCTTTTTGGAAGTGGGTGAGAACAGCTAAACAAGGAGCCTCCAGCAGAATGAATTGAGTTAAAAATAAGTGATGACATTATTTGGGATGAAATGGAACTGAAGGAATGCTGGAAGAAATATTTTAGAGATGTGTGTAGGAATCATAATGATAAGTTGAAAAATAGAATTGGCATGAATGCTATGAAAAGAGATGGAAAGGAAGCCCTAAATGAAATGAAGTATAGTGTGTAAACTAGTTATGGCTATATTCCATTTTCTTATTTTGTGTCTTTAATTTATTTTGCTTAGTTCTGAGAGTCTTTTGGATTACCACAAGTACATATTGGATGGATGGATGGATGGATGGATGGATGGATGGATGGATGGATAGATGTTTGCATCTTAGAGGAAAATGTATTTGAGACTCTCCCACCAAACTCTCTTGTCAAGCTGCTCCAGTTTATGCTTTTACATAGCAGTAATCCAGACAATGAAAAAGTTGCATGCATTCTGCTGGGATTATAGGTTGCAATCCAACATGTCATACTAATTTCTTCTTATTTGTTATCTATAAGCTAGATCCACAGTTCAGCTATGGATCAAATGTCCTTTATGAAACTTTCCTCAGTTGTGACAACCTGAGTGAAAAGGCACCTGAACCCAGAGGAGCAAGAGACATCAGATTATTGCTATGTGCCTTCCCCAGTATAACTATGAATGGCCAAGTTCACACACATAATGGACAACTAACTAGATAACCATGTTTTATTTATTATCTTTTTGAACTCTGCCACTGTAGTTAGTTAATGATTCAGTGTGTTATATAAACCTAGAAAATTGAGTTAGTTTAGTAAGCCAGGGATTCTTGAACTTGGCAATACAGGGACCCCCTAAAATGATTTTGTTTTTAATTTGCCATTAATTAAACTTAGGAATTCATTGAGGTTAGAGTGGACAAAAAATGGTTGTATTAATTACCTTAAATTAAATTATAATTTCTAAATGAAATAAAATAATGATAGGATCTTACAGCTTTGTAAAATAAGACTGCTTCTTTGGAAATAAACTAAATGAATAGCCAGTAAATTTAAAAACATAATTTAAGAGGAAGGATGAGCTTGCTTGTTTTTACATATGTCCTGAAATCTGGGGTTCATTGAAAAGAAAACTATTCTTATTCATCAAGTCAGGGGGGAAGGGAAGGATACCTTTTGCCTTCAATGAGCTTCCTATAAACTATTCTTAAAATGCTGCTGCTTGCAAAACACTGACAGGCATTACATAGCTTTTGGCACTATTTGTCTTAGTGTAGCTGCACTGAAATAACAGTCACGTCCCATCCTCCTTTCACTTTCATCATAATTCCCTCTGCAGAATAAATCTCAAGTCTGATGGTCAGAGCTTTGCATAGAAGCCTCCTGTCTCCCAAGGATGATTACTCCTCCTTTGAAAGATAAATTGAGTTAGAAAAATGGAACATCCAGGGCTCTGGAGCAACTGAGTTGTTTTGAATTCAGCATATTTTTGCATCAAACTGGTAAGCCTGCTTGGAAAGGATTTTTGAGGAAGGCGCTCTCTGATGACCTTCCATCCATTGTCTCATGACCTCCCACTGAGGTTTGCCCACACTTAGGGAAATGCTGGAATAAGCCATAGATATGCTACTCTGGGCTAGCAAGTCAGGCAAACATACTGCATGGAAGTCATCATTCTTTGAAACAGGAGTGTTCTGTGTGGTTAGTGTCTTGATCCTTGCAATGCACCAGTGGTAGTTTTACCCACCTTGATACTCTCAGTTCTTGCATTACCTATTCTCTCCATGGCATGGTGTGTTGATGAAATTATTACACCAGTGTAGAAAGTAATGAAAACTTCCAGTTGCAATTGAAAGCAACAACATGTCCCCTCATAATTTCTTATACTCTGCTCCTACTGTTCCCGGAAGCACAATAAAAGAGTCACTTGGAGAAGTGGTAGGTTACCTTCATCTAAAGTGAAAAAGAAGAAATACTTCCTGATTATCTATATCTGTGTGACAGGAAGCATAAAATGTTGAACTTCTTTCTGCATTAAAGAACACCGAGGGCTACCCTGAACAGCCTAAGTAACATATTTATCCAAATTCCTTCCAAATTAATGATCGTCTCAGTTTAGTTTCAGAACAGATAGTTTTGATAAATTCAAGTCTGACAAGAAAAATTAACTATGACCCAAGTAATTAATTCACATTTTCTTTTGATTAAAAATGGGGGAGAAGATTATTTTGTATGTAAATTCTAACATGGAAGGAAATTGAATAGCTTGGTTTCTGATGGCTTATTGTGTATATGGTAGTTTACAAGTTTGTTCTATGATTCCATTATCAATGAGCAGGGAACTATTTAAAAAAGCACTTCTGCCATATTTCTAATTTGCACTAAGGACAGTTAAGGTTGGACTGTAATAACTACATTTTTGAAAAAGTATTCAGATATATTCTAGCCACTTAAAGATAGAGTGTTAATTATACGTTAAGTGGAAATACGGTTAGCTCCGAGATGAGAAATCTTTTCACTTAATTAAATGAAATAGCTGTGTTTGCTAGAAGGAGTAAAAACTCTCAATTTTCTCATGTGAGGACAAAAAAACTTTCAAATGCCAGGTATCTATACAATAGAGATTGTACAGATACCTGGCATTTGAAAGATGTTTATCTACAATGTTATCAGACTCTGCTAATAATCCTGAACTTTTATCAATCTGATACTAAGGTTGATGTATTTTCTTTCTCAACAATGAACAGAATTTTCAGGAGATACTGAAATACAGTATAATGTTTTTAAAAGGTCAGCCCTTAAAATCAAAACAGCAGGGGAAACAATATATTTTCTTATAAAAGTAGCTGGGAGTAAGTAAGACAAGACAACCTCAGAAAGAATGGATCTTTATTTCCATCACCAACTGATTTTTTACGTATTAAGTCTTTAAACCAACAAGATATTTGCCTACAGATATTTCTTCTAATTTTGTTCGTCTGTATCATAGCATCCTGTGGTCTATCCTCCAGCTAGCTTTTGATAATACTCTTGTGAATTGATTCTGCCAGGAGGAGCAGAATTACTGAGGCATGTATTTTGATCAATGTATGTAATTTCTTTTATGCAGAGCTTGGAAGGAAAAGCAGAGGAAGCACATATGTACTACCCATCTTCTTTCATATGAAAGTGTAGAAGATACAAATAACATTGATACATTTTATTTACTGGCTTTGCATACATGGCATGGGCTAGTCAAAATGCCTTAGCCTTATTGCCATTGTATGCCTTCTCAAATAGTCAGTTGTGGTTTTATAATAACTTCTCCTTTATTCTGTCTGATCTTGAATTCTGATAATGACTTTTATTACACTGGCCATACCAGCCATAACTATAAATAGCATTCATGTTGCTTAAGGTATATTCATAAATTCATTCATTTCAATATAAAGCTGATCAACATTCACTAATAACCAGAATCTTAAACCAAGATTTGAAGAATTAAAAAAAAAAATTGAAAAAGCATGAACCCATGGTTAACATACCACTGATGAAATTTATAACCACAGCATGATAGAACAGCTGCCATTAGAACACAATTCCTATTTATCTGGTGGAGGGAGCCAATTCATGTGAAGTAGGCCCTTCCCAAATGGGTATTCAAGTAAACATCTAAAAGTGGAAGAAGTGTCCCATTCCATGAAAGATACATCCCCACAATTCATATATATATAACAAACCAGAAGGTTAGTAGAGTGAATTGTATACACAGACACACACACACACCCCAGAACCACCATCCAAATAGTAACATTAATTTGGTATGAAAGTATATATAATCTGTGTACCTGTCAGCCCTTTGAGGTAGGCCAGGTCAGGAAACAGACTCTACAAATCTAACTGAAACTACACTTCATTAATATAGGCTAACAATAACAGAATCTCAGTAACAGTAACATAGCCTGACTGAGTTCTCCCCTCCCTCTATTCCTCTTCCACTAGACTGAATTAGCAAGGAGTCAGGCTGAGCTCTTTTCTCACACTTTTGCTGTTGCCCAGGCTTAAAGTCTGTGGCTGACTAAAACACCACACTTCAGCCCTGGAGTAACCATTATGCAAAATAAGCATGTGCTTAGGGCACCAAGGGAAGGGGGGCACCAAGGAAAGGGGAGCACCAAGGGAAGGGGAGCATTGCAGAGTTCTTTTCCCCTATCTATCATACCTTTAACTCTCACTAACTGAGTCTTAATGTCTTGTCAATGAAGCAATGGAAGGGTTGAGGGGCACCATTGTTGGGTTGGGTTTAGGGCATCAATTGGCCTTAATCTGCCCCGTCACATTTACATTCAAAAGGGATTACAACCCAATATGCTTTTATTGTCTCAGTGAGAACAAACAGTTAAGGGATCATCTCAAGGAGGGGAGGGTGCAGAAGTCATCATAGCTCATTATCATTCCTCTGGACATAAAATAGGCCTGAGTGTAACCAATCTTTTAAGGACATTGTGATAGATATACAGTAGAGACCAAATTGGAATGATCATTTAAACAACATTCTTGAATCTGTCAACACCACATTTTTAGTTTTAAACTGCCTTGAAAAATCACCACCCTGCCAAGGTATAATGAAGGTGGGGGCATTGTTTATAAAGATGCACTGAATGTTTCCTGAATGTTGTTTACAAGGTATTCACTACTATATTACATCCCAGGAAATGCATTGAACAAATGCAAATGCAATGAACAAAATTATTCACGCAGATCAGACAGATTATCTTCCCAAAAGGAAGATGAAAGATAACAGCAGATCTATCAAAAATGCACTAGAATTCATCAATATTAAGAGAAAGGAAGGCAGCAGTAATATTTCTAGATGTGGAAAAAACTGTTGACAATTTGGAATTTACTAGAGGTCTTCAACAAAACGAATCCCGGGGAAGAATTCAAAACCTGGGTGGAGAGCAGATTATCAACGGCAAACAGGAAAGACTACAGTGAGTGGAACACTCTCTGCAAGCTTTTCAGTTAGCAAAGGAACGAGGCAAGGAAGCCCACTCCCTCCTTTACTATTAGTAATTGCTCTGGAAGTCTTGGCTCACAAGATTCCAAAAGGTAAACATAAAATTAAATTAAATTAAAATTCAAGGAAAGGAGTACAAGATTAAATGTTATACAGAATCAATATCATTTGTTAGGATGTATTTTTAACCCTGATTGATCATTGGAAGGATCGATAATGAAGCTCAAGCTCAGATATTTTGGTCACCTAATGCGAAGAGAGATCTCTTTGGAGAAGACCCTGATGCTGGGAAAGATTGAAGGCAAAAGGAGAAGAGGACGGCAGAGGATGAGATGGTTAGATAGCATCACTGAAGCAATGAGCATGAAACTGAGCAAACTCAGGGAGGCAGTGAAGGACAGGAAGGCCTGGCGCAATATGGTTCATGGGGTCACGAAGAGTCGGACACGACTTAACAACTAAACAACAACAACAAAAAGGATGTATTTTACAAATTGTTCCTCAAATATGACATAGAGACAGAACAAATTAAAAATGGTATGATAAAATGGATGAGAAACTTTAAAAACATAATAACAATGGGGCAATGGGAAGAACTTCAATAACATTTGCACCAAACTACAATTTGAGGAAAAATGGGTACAAAATGTTGTACAGATGATATATAACTCTGTCAATGATTACCAAGATGAACAAATCATACAATAATAAATGTTGGGAAAGCCACAACAAAGGAGGAAAAATTCGCCATATGTGATGTTTATACAAAAAAGACTCAAAAGTACTGCAAAGAAATAAACCAAAGCATTTAGAAATTTTGAAAATAAAATGAAAACCACAAATATTTTAATTAGGTATAATCCCAGAGACTATAAATGAAAAGCATAGCTATTTATGAAGATATATGTTGACAGTGGCAAGAATTAATCTGGTACAACATTGGAAAAGAGAAACCTTGCCATCAATACAGGATTGGGAGCCTAAAATGGAAGAATATGTGGCAATGGAAAAACTGACTGCATACATTCACAGTAGAAGTCTAACCAAATTCCAGGAGGAATGGTTCCATTATGTACCACAGGGTTCCTTAACCTCAGCAACTTTAAGATGGGTGGGCTTCAACTTCCAGAATTCCCCAGCCACCCTTCCATTCTGGGAGTTGAAGTCCACCCATCTTAAATTGCTGAGGTTGAGGAACCCTGATGTACAACATATCACACATCAAGGCAAGCCAGGACACTTGGAACATGCTTTTTTAAGAAAAAGAGAAACTGTTTCAAAAATAATTAACAATTCAAATAGAAATAAGTAATAATCACATATCTCACATATTTAAATAGCAATTAGCAATTGAAGGAAAAAAGAAAGGTGGGGAAGAGAGGGGAGTGACTAGAATGCTTTTTCCTATAATGCTTTTTTCCTATTTTTCTTTGTTTTGCCTTTTTAATTTTTAATTTTTTAATCATATTTTCACTTCCACCTTCACTCTCATGTAAAGTTCTTTTTATATAAATACATGTATTCCTTTTCTTTGTTTTTGCTTTTTTGATGTTGCTTGATTTACCTAATTAATAAAAAAATAAAACCAGGAAGGTATGCCACCCCTTCACCCCCATAAATCTTCATTACACTCTATAGCACTGTACAAATACAAGCAAGGAAAAAGTATTGATCCTAATTTACAGGTGATACTCCAAATGTTACAAAGTGTTGAGCTATCAGGAGCTTCCTTTGTTTTTAACAGCAATCCTTTACATTAAGCAAAAAAAAAAAAAAACCCTGATAATTGTCTATTACGATGTAGCAATATTCATATTTTTGTAACTTTTTAATCACATTTGCCCCATTTATTCCCTTCACCCCAATTTGAAAGGGGCATTCAACTGTAAAAAGATGCCTATTACATTCCAGTTAGCTAGCATGGAATGGAGTTCAAGTTACTTAGCAAATGCTTGGCAAAAGATATTGTGGTGCCAATGTCTTTTATTTTAATTGTCCTCTCTTTTCTCAATTATTTTAAACCCATGGGATAAAATGCATGCTATTTATTTCTTCTCTTCTTAAAAAAGCAAGCAGTTCTCTGAGGCCAGAGACAATCTCAGTTACAGATCAATAACTGGAGGCCATGAGCCATATCTATAGTAGCTCCTTGAGGGATAGGAGGCAAGCGAGCAAAAGTAAAGACCCTCCCCAAAAAAAGAAAGAAAAGAAAAAGAAAAAAGGAACTGTATGGGGGAATAGGAAGGAACATTGGTGTGAGATGGAATTCTGTTGCTTTCCTGTCTCTCTTTAAAAAAAAATTAATGAAACTGTTCAAGGTTCCTACTGATAGTACTTTTGATATAACAACCCTAGGTATGGAACTGAGAGCCAGTTTGGTGTAGTGGTTAAGGCACTGGCCTAAAAACCATGTTCTAGTCCCTCCTTAGGCACAAAGCTAGCTGGGTGACCTTGGGCCAGTCATTCTCTCTCAGCCCTAGGAAGGAGGCAAGGGCAAACCACTTCTGAAATTCTTGCTGAGAAAGCTGCAGGAACTTCTCCAGGCAGTTGCCAGGAGTCAACAGTGACTTGAAGCCACACACACATACACATGAAAAGATATAGAACTAGTACATCAAAATCCTCTTCATTTGGCTAGTTCTTGGACTCATTTGAAAGCTGAAATAAGCAGAGCGGGAGATGATATGTGCTGATGCATACTTGCTAGAAAGGTTATGGGGCCATAGCATCTTTTATGTCAGTAGAAATATTTAAATGCACATTTCTAAAGATTCCCTTGATCCCATTTAAGTGACAGCAGTCATTTAGGAGTGCTAAATGAAATATTGACATCCCAAGGAAAGATATGTAATTAAGGACTTTCAACCTCATGAATGAAAATATAGTAGTATTAGCAAATCTTTTTTTGGTTTCCATCAAAATTCCTCAGATTTTGAACTTGAGGTATTGTCTTAGCCTTTGACAAGCTAAGGAAGGACACAGTTGTCCCCTGGAGCTGGCAGTATTATTGAAACACTTCTGGCTTCCTTGGACATTTTTGAGATATTTCTTTTGAAACTTCCAAGATGATCTTATGGGTTGGGTAGGCACTGGCATTTCCCAGAATTGTCTGCAACATGTATGTTCAGATAACTGTTTATCTGAAATTTACTGGAACTAGAAAAGGTATTCTGTTTTGAATACTGGAAAGGGCCTCTGTTGTTTACTTAGATGCAAGAAAATTCTACTAGCATCTTCCCTCTTAAAGAGACAGATTAACAGCTACTGAAAAATGCTATGGCAAGTCTGGGGAGTTAAAGGAGTTAAAGGAGTTAAAGGAGGATACAACACTTATGATTGACACTACAAATACTAGATTGGATATGGGCAAGGGCAGAGTAACTCAGCTGGAAGAACAAGGGAAGATGTTGATATGTCTAACTGACTTACTGAAGGCTAACAAGAACATGTTGTTATTCCCCAGAATAAAATCATGTTCTAAGAATCTTCCACATCCAATTAACATGTAGTTAGAATTTTAGAATAAGTAGAGAAGTGCCAGCTTATCCTCTTTATATTCTAGTATATGAGGTTGTTTAATATGTATCAAAAGAGCTCATCAGGTTCCAGTCTCTCCTTTTCGTACCACCCCTAAAGCAGGTCCTTTTATTGTGACATTTCCCAGATTTGCTGTGATTTCTGGGAGAAAGTGTTCTATTCCTTCAGCTGAGCCAGTTGAGAAGTCCCCCATTACATGTTTCCCTGTTTACACTAAGGAAGTCTAACAAAGGCAGTTTCAGCTGAAAGGAGTATGGTTTGTGAAATATTTTATCACATTCTCAATTGACTGTGTATAAATTAGCATCTGCCATCCAGAGATACTTTCATGAAGCTGTGGACGTTAAAACATTGCTCACTGCTTTACATTCTTCACATTGCCAGTATTTTGCTATGATGTCTGTTTTCAATCTTAGCCTGCCAATTTTTATCTCTAGCTCTTAATTAGGTATTTGTTCTGTTGTCAGAGTTACTGCAACCAAAAATAAATAAATCAACAAATATAAATTTCTTTTCTTAGTGGCTAGGTTCAACTCTTCCTTTTCCTTCATGAAGACACTTGATTTTTGTTTTTATTCCTCATTATTTCAGACATGTTTATTTCAGTATGTTCCATTCAGCATGGAGAAAGCACTTTCTTTTCTTTTCTTTTCTTTTCTTTTCTTTTCTTTTCTTTTCTTTTCTTTCCTTTCCTTTCCTTTCCTTTCCTTTCCTTTCCTTTCCTTTCCTTTCCTTTCCTTTCCTTTCCTTTCCTTTCCTTTCCTTTCCTTTCCTTTCCTTTCCTTTCCTCTTTTCTTTGTAATTTTTTTTCTGTGTGCAGCATTAACAACAATAACAACCAATTTATGAAAATAGGGGATGTTGGAATACTTGTTATAGATCTTGTTTATTATTCTCACTTTTTTATCATTTACATTTCAAAAAAAAATCTGGAATGGATATATAAGTCGTTCTATAGTTTCAAGATGGGTATTGTGTATGACTTTTGCTTTTCTATTTTTTAAATATTATTTCCTATAGCAATTTCCTTCACAGCATGGAAAATTAAGAGGCTAAGGTCTTCTAAACATTGGCAAGTGCTGCCTAGTTTTAAAAAGGAATACTGAAATTGCTTTTCTACGGGAGACTCATTTGCTTGAAAAGAGTAACTAAGCCATACAGAAAGCTGGAGTGGAGGAAGTGTGTGCAAATACTAATTCTAAATTTATAAATAATGTTGCAATCTTCATCAACAGATTTTCTAAGCTGGTTGTTGAAGCAGAAATATCAGATGAAGAAGGTTGCTTTTTAATATATTGTTAGATTGGGAAATCAATATCTAGCATTGTTGAATCCTTATGGTTCCACTAGAATTCCCCAGGACAAATACATATTGGTTTTCAACAGTGGATTGTACAAAATTAAGAGGGGAATCTACAGCAAACACCCGTTCACTTTCTAAATCATAACACCACTACCCACCCAAATTATATTGGATTTGTAGTATTTTGCAAGATTATATCTATGAACTTAATCCAGAGGATATTTGGCATTGTAATAATTCTTCCCATTGTAAATTTGTTTTTCCTTTTTTACATTTGTAAAAACTCTATTTTTTTAGAGATAAAAAACGATAAAAAAGTGAGAACAATAAACAAGATCTATAACTTCTAATATTTCTGGATGTACTCTTTCTTAGTTTCTGACATTAAAGTATAACCAATAGATGCAATTACTAGGGCTATGCAAACATTGGCAGGGGTGTTTTGCAATGAAGGTTCAAATGAAGCACCCTTTCAAAGCTTTGTAAAGTAGCATAGTCCCCTTCTTCTAGGAGTGAAGCAAAGTGACCATGTTGCTTTATCCTGATCTGTTTTGAGTCCCTCTCAGTCTTCTCCTGTACTATGGGAGAAAGTCAAGAGGTGCCTCCTTCTCCTGTATGGATTACTTGCCACAGCTTTGGTGTCTGTGACAGAGGATATGAACAGGACATCCAAGAAGCAGCACCTGGATGTCTTTTGCTATGTATCAAAGGGACTTCAAATTGGGAGGCTTCAGTGTGAGCTGTGAAGCGCAAGTAATCAGACTTACATCAGCCGGTCTGGAGCCCCCTCAATGCACACCAGTGGTCATCCAGGCTGAGCAGGTTGGTGTGCAATAGGATTAATCAGCTTTTTGGCTTTTTCTATAATGGTAGTCTTAGCATCTTTGTTTAGCAACTTCAACATTTTCTAAGCCATAATATTCTACAGTAGTTTATTTCCATTTATTTTCTTTTATATTCAGGTAATATTTTATTGAAAAACCTTTCATCAGACATATTATGAGCATATAATTGTCTTTGGTCAAATTCTTTTTAGTAAAACTATTCAGGAAAACTCTTCTGTCCCACTGATTGTTTATTCAAAAGTGTTTAAATGGTGTTTAGTTTCTCAACTAAATGAGGGGAGACAACTGGACAATGAGAGAAACGAAGAAAGATGCTTACTACACCAAGCCTACACACACAAAGTTGAATGTTGTCAGATCAGGTTAAGACATGCTTTTAAGTATTTCTGACGCACATTTTAAATGAGGCCACAATGGGAAGTCTATAGAAACACAACAGTAGCTATTCAATGTAATGTTAAAAAGCTGTGGATTTACAGTACCTTAAAGGAACAAAGCATATCCTTTTCAGACTTTAGCGGAATACGTCAATACATACATTCATAGGAGTGTTGACAAATGTTATGATGCTATCCTGATGCAATTTTGGTACTGCCAAAACAATGTGAACATCTCAAAGGCTAGTGTACATAGTCATGCCTTTTTTAAATCTTTGGAACATTATGAAACCCTAAACCCCCTTTATAATTTAAGACTCTGATATTTAAGTCAAGGATCTTGTCCCTAACCAAATGTTTTTGAAATAACTTCCTTCAGCCTCAGGCAGTGCCAGATTTAGGCATAAACTAAATAAGCTACATTTAGGGCCTCACAACATTTCAAAATTTGAGGAGGGGGGCTTTTTGAATTTTATGTGGCTTTTTATGTGTACTATAATCTATAACAGGGATTATGTGCTGTAATCTATGAGAGAGATTATAATCTATGAGAAAGATCAAGCCAACCAAATGATAAATTTGTAATCAGTAAATGCATTCATCTGAAAATAATTTGTATTTTTCACTTTAAATACCTTGCTATTAAAGAATTAAAAGGCATATACGTTTCCAATTCTTTTGTGGTGACCCAAGGTCTTGTTTTGGTACACACCATTGTGAGACCTTCTGGTGTAACTTTTCAACAAGGGGCCTCCTAGCTTTATATAATTTAGAGCCTCACCAAGACTAAATCCAGCACTAGTCCCAGGCAAATGGCAACCGTAGCCCCAAATACCTGGAGGTCACCATGCTGCCTACCTCTATTTTAGTCAGTATGAGTGAGGTTGTTCCTGATAATTTGTTGGCTTCTTTCTTAGTTTTCTGCATGCCAAAGCCTGGTTCTGCAACAGATACCACTGGTACCCAGCTAGAAACCCCCTTGGTATGTCCCAAAGGTTATCCAGGTGGCACAGCTCCAATATACATTGGAGGCAACTCTAAAGCTGGCCAGCCTGGAAAACCTTTGGCTGGTGTTGAGGGAGAGGGCTGGGGAGCATCTTCTCCTGGAGTGCACACTTTGAAGCACCTTCCCAAAGTCCTGCTTCACTTTGATGAGGCAAATCTTACAGATTTGATCCCTATCAAATCTGGTAAACAACCTACTTTATGTTCCAGTTATAGACATATTTCATTGATAAATAAGGATGCTAAGATTTTTAACAACTACCTTGACCTGCAGTTCATAGTTCCTTGCTCTGAATATTGTGTATTAACTCATGCAGTATTTATACCCAGTTATCAAAGATCTTGAAATATTGCCTTCTTTGAGCAATGTACTCAACATAGATTGAACTCAGCTGACATTATCCATTTGCACACTGAGAAAGCTTTTGATATGGTTTATTTCAGCTTTCTAAAGGAGATTATCCTAAAGTTGGGAACACAGGAAAAGTGCATAGCTGAGCTAAGTCTGAAAAAATTGAGAACCCTAGGCTTGAGGAACAGTAGAATCACATAGTAAGAAAAAGACAAACAGGGCAAAGCCAAGTGAGGGAAAAGGCCTGGAAAGGGATGCTTTTCTCCAACAATTTAGTACTTAGCTAAATAACCAGCAGATTTCCTTAATGAAAAGGATATCCCTTATCTCTTGAATTCCAAAATGATAACTTTGGAAGCCCCACTGGGATTCACATATTAGAACAACATATTTTATGTGTGGTCAAAACCCCAAAATAACATAGAACACAGCTTTGTTTTTAAGCAAATCAATGCGCTTGAGATCTACATATGTGGGGTCGATTGGAGTGAACTGCTGGGGTGATAAGGAAACAAGATTTGTATTTTCACTTATACATATACCTCTTATACTTATTTATTGTAAAGTGGTACCTTGGGTTACGAACGCCTCTGTTAACGAACTTTTCGGGTTACGACCAGCTCCAGCCGCAAAAATTTACCTCGGGTTGCGAACTCCGCCTCGGGGTACAAACAGGATACGCAGCCATTTTCCCTCCCATGACACAGTCTGCGCCCATTTTTCCGCCCTGACATGTGGTCCGTGGCCATTTTTCCGCCCCGACACGTGGTCCGCGGCCATTTTTCCGCCCCGACATGTGGTCCGCAGCCATTTTTCCGCCCCTGACACGTGGTCCGCAGCCATTTTTCCGCCCCTGACACGTGGTCGTAGGAAGGGGGACTCTCCCTCCAAGCAATAGCCACTTCCCTGTCCTCCACGCCAGAACAGATTAACAGTAATTACATTGAACCTTATGAGAAAATTTGCTTTGGGTTGCGACCAATTTGGGGTGCAACCAGAGTCACGAAACTAATTAAGTTCATAAACCGAGGTTCCACTGTATTTTATTCATGTTTTATTTAATCTCTTATATTAATTTTGTAAAGAGTTTTATTAACATTTAGTGTTTAACTTTTATTTTGATAAGGCCTTAGGGCTAATCAATAAACTTTGAATTGAATTGATAACTTTGGAAGCATTTTTTTCAAAAGCATCAAGAAACAAAAAAATTCCCAGGTTGCATAGGAGGACACTGTATAGCTCTTCTATGGGCCTTTCAGAGCAACTTTTACACATCAAGCCTGTGAAAACAGTTGACTGAGATGCTTGACTTCAATAAGAATTGTTTTGTGGATAACAATTGGCCGGGGCTGCCTTTTCAGTTGGGAACAAATTGAGCTTATGTATCCAGTAACACAACAATACAAAATTAAGCAGCTTACACCCTTCTTATCACAACTGGTAAGAAGGGGGAAACAACCCTCTTTGGGGATGGCATCTACAAAAGTAGCAGATAAACTGTCTGAAAATAACATCTGACATCCCCTTTCAGTGCAACACAAGCAAATCATCATCTGCTTTGCTGCCTGCTTTCTGACATATCTCATGTAAGCTCAGTTTTAATGTCCCTGTTACTATCTCCCCACTTTAAGCTCTCCTCTAGATTAAATGCAGAAGGGAAGGATCTCTGAGCCAAAGTAAATGGGAGCACTCAAGGCTGGAGAGTAATTAAGTGAACTACATTTTCCTCCAGATCTCAAGGATGTAATTACATGTTATGACTAATTGGCTGATCAATAGTTTGATGTCTATCCTTGCTACTTAAATTGTTCAGTAAGCTGACTGGAATATGTCAGCAAATAATTCTCATTGATTTTGCCATTCTAGAAGCAGGCAGAGATCATTACTTCAATGCTATTCTTCATTTAGTCTGCTCCCAGGTATGTTCAAAGGGCAAGGGATATTGTTTCATATGGCCTGATGCTCAAAGATGCCTTGCTCCTCTGCCTCTTCATTTCCAAGATGCAAGCAGAAAGAACCTGAAACATTTAAAATCCTGCCACATCCATCTCAATGCAAATATGTAGTTTATAATCCAGCAGACAACTGCAAACATGTCATTCCTCTATCCCAGAAATGGCTTGTTAAGATACTTTGTACTTTTAATTAGATACAATTTTGTTAGAAAAGGATTGAACAGACATGCACAGCCCAAATTCTGAAACCACTGAACTCATATAAATTTTGATGTTGTTGCCTCTGAAAAGTTCAGAGGCATTCTCATCTTGCATAAGAATGCAGAAAATTTGCAATATTTCAGTGATCAGGGTGCATTGTGCAAGTCATGTAAAGGGTGCTTGCAGCCTGAAGATGTTGCTGATCTCTGATTTAAATAATAACACCCTTCTGATCTGTTCTGAAAGTTCCATGAACTACATTTTCTGCTGAAGACAGAGAACCACTGGTGTTCCTGAGTGAATAGGCAGTGCTTAATATATATATTTTTAAGTCTACCTTCTAACAGTAGTCAGTCAGATGTTCTACATGCCCACAAATACGGCCAAAAATCACAGAATTCAGCACTCAGAGGTGTACAGTATTTGATTATGAGTTTAACCACAACAATATTTTGAAAAAGCAGGATCCCTATGCTTTGCTTTTGTGAAAAGAAAGCAAGACCACATCTAACAATAATTCTGTGCTTGCTTGCTGAAAAAAAATGCATGGAGGAATAATTAACAGCAAGGAAACCTGAAAGGAGAATGGATAGAGTGAAGATCTCACCACACATTCTTCTATCACTCCTGGATAGGCTATCGGTCTGTCCATTGGCTCATTCTGAGAGCTGACTCAGCATTCGTCTAACTCCATGCTGATCTACCTAAAACCAGAAAAGACAAATGCAGATGACAGGAACTGAAAACCTGGGGCAGGGGCTACCAATTTATTTTTTTCCATTTGTATAGTTTGGGAGTGGTAGGGTTGTTATTCAGGAGTTTTGGCAGTTCAGGAAGGTGAGGCACTATTTAAGCTTCATTTTAAATATGCTTGTGTTAAACAGAGGAGGAGGACTGATTGCATCATGTTATTCCCTGCTTGTTCTCAGTGTTTCTCAGCTGTCAGAAATGAAGATGATCGAAACTCACCTTCAGGTTGGTTAGTGAGGGACTAAATGAGGAAATGGAATGAAAATTATGCCATGTAGAAGTTACCTGAGTAACAAATGGAAAGTCAGTTCAGAAATTCAGTTACAAGATGGGAAAATAAGGAAAAGAGCAGGAGAAAGATTAGAGGAAAGTTAGGGAAAGAGGTGCTGAGGGTTAGGATAGAGTCAGTTACATCTATGATTCTATGATCTGAATGTCTGACTCACATAATTGATAACTGATCTTAAAGAGAAAGCTGATTTTTCAAAAATCAGAAAAGCACTCTGAAAATGGCACTTTTGGTGCAATTCAGCTGTTTCGCACCGTAGTCAAGAACATTTTCAGCTTCTTGTCAATATGGATCCATTCCTGAAGGCAAAGAGAAATCAGTATAGGATTCTATTTTCATCTGAATTTATTTAAATGATTTGTGCAATTGTTCATCAAGTGCAAATCTATAGCATAGTGACTGCAGATGGCAATATCATTTTCCAAAGGGAAACTTGCCAAAGGATTTTGTGAGAAATGAAAAACTGAAAAGCATTTTTTTCCTACGGAGAAATAAATTGGGTTCTTTGGATTCCCAATCTATCATACTATAAATTGGTTATAAATAAACAAAAAAGCTGAATTGACTGTCAAATTTACAGTGATGTGGAACACCAATTCTTGCATTCATTAAAAGGAAAACAAAACAAAATAGGAAGAAATTAACTCTATCTTATCATTTTCTTCCATATTTCTTTATCTAGCCATGTGTATTCAACCATCATCTATACATGGGAGACACAGTATGCTGTTGCAAACATAATTTCCAACTTCCTCTGATTCTATCAGATGCTTTTGAAATTCAGTTGAGTTTTAAAGCAGATTGATCTGAATTCTGTTGATGAGAAAGGAAAAAGAGAAACTCCAGTGCACATTCACAATCCTTTGCAAAGCTTGAAATATTTAAAAGTCACACCAGTTTTAGAGTTTAATTCTCTGATTATAACCAAATATGGCATTTGTACTGCATTGTCTGTAGTGAGGTATGTATAAAGGAGGGTTACTTGGCCAAATGCAGCACTGGATGAAGAAGAGAAGAATGGATCCAATGGTCATTCTGTTGGCCAAAGAGTGTCCATGTAGTTCATGACTTTTGGTAAACTTATATTTTAATAGGAGCTGAACGGTTCTTTCCTTTGAAATACTTGTTTACAGCAGTACTGTGGTCTTTGGAAGCACTGGGTTTCTTTCCCAGGGCTCCCTGGAATAGCCGTGAGACCACACATGGAATGGAGATGAGATCATTTGGTCAATCCTGGAAGTGCCATGGGAAAAAAATTCAATTTTTCAAACAGCTCAACACTGCTATAAGCACACCTTTAAGAAATGAGATATCACTTTGGAACCTTGGAGGCCATGAAAGAGTTTATGAAAGAGTTTACTGAAAATAATTTTCCTTTGCAGAAGCTCTGTGTTTATGTATAAAAACTGCTTGTTGCTCTGTCATAGTTCAAACAGTTTATGGAATTCAAAATATATGCAGGGAGCATGCTGTTTGAACAACAAACAGATACACACACACAATGTTTAGGAAGAAAAAGAAATAGAATCAAAAGTCCATTAAAGGTCATGGAATTAGTTACATGGTTTTTTTTATCACTATTATTCTGGCTACAAAGTATGGATCACTCTTAAGAAAGAATTCTGAAGCAAGGTTCTTGTTAAGCTAAGTACTAGTTATATCTTGTTTTTCAAGAATTATCACATTGTGCTAAAAAACTGTTATATTTTGACAATTCTGTAGTTAATTACATTTGCTGCTAGCAAACTGCGACCTTTAGCTGACACATTAATACTCTCATAATCAGCTAAAGGTCACATCTTGCTTAGAGTTGAAGCTTCTTCTGTGCCATGTTCTCTGAACACCAGAAAACTGTCTTATGTGCCAATTAGATGTGTTAATGTGGCAGCCAAAGATCACCAACTCTTCAGTGGATAAGCTGGTTCAGTGGTTCAGTTCTGGCAGGATAAAGAGTTATGATGAAAATCTAATCCTCAAACAGCCTGTCTGAAACACACTAATAGGAATATTGGCTAATTTAAACTGTTACCAACTGGCTGAGGTTTTAGTAGGATCTTTCTAATGTCAAGGCTGCTTCCATAGAAACATTTGCTCATGTGTAACAGCTGCCAACCAATTAGGGAAAATAGTTGATATATCACATCCCCATGACCAAATTAATACAATAATTTTTAATGTTTGAATATTGCCAGATCCTCAGTATCGGTGCACTGTTGATGCTCCAAATGAAGTGCAATGTAACTTTGCAATTTTAGTTGATTTATCAGTTGTCAAAGTGTCAAGAGTTTGAAGCCCTATGTATTGCAACTTCAAATAAATACATTAAAATCCAATGATTCAAACATATACTGTATCACACAAATATATAATAGAAATGCATTGCTGAAGTTCCTTATTGCAGTTTAATTTAGCATACCAAACCTAAAATCACTTCATTAAATTTCATGGGCCTGCTGGGGAATTCTGGGAGTTGAAGTCCACACATCTTAAAGTTGCTGAGGTTGAAAAACACTGCTCTGGGTGATGAAGCAAAACTTAATGTTGTCATATAAGTTACAGCATATCCACTAGAATGCAAAGCATTGGCTAGCATGTCGAAAAGCACTATAACCTTAAATGTACACATACACACACACACACACACAACATGTGTGTTAGGGAAAATATTCTACCCCATTATTTTTCCCTAACATCTCTTCTCCCATGAGATTGAAAAGCAGGCTTTAAAAATAATTGGGAGAAGCATTCAGCAGGTTATCTTTACACTTACTGCCTATATTACAAGGTTATGCAAAATATTCCAAGCTTGAAATGTTTCATTTCAAGTATTTTGGCCTCAGAACAAAACCTAGAGTTCTGTTTTGATCTGGGCACAAAACAGGGCATTTAATTCCATATTTTGAGTGTGCCAACACCTCTGATTGACTTTTTAAAAAAAAAAAAACTTTAGCCATGGAAAATTGGAAAGCACATTTGCCAATAAAACCACAGGGACAGGTTTCATCTTTGATGCCATCGGCTGGAGCAAGTTTAGGCATGGAGGGTGGGTTGGGAGATAGACAATTAAACACATGTTCAGAGATGTGAGCATATTAAGAACTGGTTGGACATCAGAAAAAGACTGCTGCCTATTGACTGGTAGGTAAATTTACTGCTGTTTTTAAATTATTTACTGTGAGGAAGTTAAAATTCATGGGGTACTGTTTCATACTTCTAATTTTCAGGCAGATTCCCAGTTTTCTCTTTGGATAGAAATAGGAAATGGAGTCCTTAAGAACTGTGTTGATTATCAGAGCTTTTAAGTTGTTCATAAATGTTCTTGACTTAGAGGTAAGCAGTGAGCTGGCCAAATTTGCGGGTGATACCAAATCTACTTAGGGTGATGAAAGCCAAAAGTGATTGTGAAGACCTCCTTTAACTGGGTAAATGGTCAACCAAATGGCAGATACAATGGCAATTTAAATAATTATCAAATGATGCATACTTTGGCAAACCACCTACATTCATAATACACCCCTGGAGTCTTGAGCTATCTGTAATTAACCAGGTAAAAGTTTTTAAGATCATAGCAGATAATGCAATGAAATTGTCAAAGTGCACCAGCTGCAAAGAGGGCAAATTTTATACTAAGGATCATTAAGAAAGGGACTGAGAATAAAACTGCTAACACTGTAACATTCTTATTCAAGACAATGGTACAGTATATCTGCATTTGGGATATTATATACAGTTCTGGGGGTCATATTTGAGGAAGGATATAATAAAGCTAGAAAAAGTGTATAACATGGAGAAAAAGGACAGGGAGAATTTTTTTTTCTTATCTCAAAAAACTAGGACTACTGGTCATCCAATGAAGCTGATTAAAAATGAATATAGAACAAAGTGCTTCTTTATATACAGTAGTACATAAGTAACTTATGGAACTGATTTCCACAGAACATGATGATGGCCACCAGCATGGATGGCTTTAAAAGGGGATTTGATACATTCATTGGGGACAGATCTCTCAAGAGCTGTTGGTCTTGAGTGCTCATGTTACCTTTGAGTTGAAGGAAGGATGCCTCCAAATACCAGCAAAAAAAGGAAAGATGGTGGGAGGGAGAATCTCTCTTATTTCCTTCTTGCGAGTACCACAGAGGCATCTGGCTGGCCACTGTGAGAAAGAAAATATTGAATTCAGGTGGGTTTTGGCCTGATCCAGAGAGCTATTATTATGTTAAATGTGAAAGGATGCAATTTGCAGGCATAGGGAGTTCTTCAACTCAGTAGCTAGAAAATGATATTTTTTAAAATATTATATCATTCCTTGATTCTGTTGCAATGCGTCAATTGATTATTTTCTTTGTTGGACTTAGTTCTGTGACACTTTTATAGGGACAAGCAAAACACAGGCAGCAAAAAGCTTAACTGTTGTTTTCACTTTTATTTGTGGGATTTAAAATCTTTTTAAAAATAATCCCCATTGCTATCTTTTTCTGTAGATGGGGAGGTAAGTAACATTCTGCATGGAGTACCAGCCTTCCTATTTTTATGGCTTTAGGGTGGGGAAACAAGGGATTTACTTTGAAAATACTCAAAACTTTAACATTTCGTTTTGTGGATGCTCAAAAAGTTGTGATGGAGTGTTCTGAGTGGAGCCGTTTTAATCTGAGCTCAAATTTTCTTTTTTCTTTTTTGTCTAGTAGACTGACATGGGCTGGCAAAACCTGTATAACAGTTCTGATCATGTATTTCTGCCATTAGCATTCATCACTGTTGCACAAATAATCATCCTTTATACCAAGCAAAATAGTTTGCTGCATAAGGCAGTATAAATCTTGATAAAGATGTGTTGCCAAGTGATACGGTTGCTTCCAGGAGTGAAGATCACCACGCCATGTAAGAAAAGATATGAAATGGTTCTCGGAGGTGCATTTTGAAACCAGACTGAAAAACAACCGAAAAAGAAAGCTTTCACTCAAACGATTGAAATTAATCTGAGCGATTACAGGAATGTTACGTCCAAAAGCTTGCCATCACAACAGCATTTCTAGTGGCAGCCATGATAACAGGATTATATGATGAGGAAATTATAAACTGTAACAATATATTATGTCACAGTTCTGATGTTTTTCTCTCTCCGTTTTATATAACCTAATGCTTGCTAAATGGAAAGATGGCTCATAAGTGCTGGAACTTTGTAAGTCATCTAAGTAATGTTACTGTAGGCAAAATAGCCAAAAAATGCTTCATATGGAAAATGCCTAAAGAAACAATATTGCTTTCCTTGTTTGATCTGGTGACATATATTTTTATGAGTAGGTAAATGACAGGACCTTGCCCCATGCATCTATGAAGAGAAATGCTAAAATCTTTTCTGAAACCAATTACATCCTGAAATACAGCATTGTTGAGCACCCAAATTGTATATGAAAACATACAGTAACAAAAATAGCAGTGTTTGTTCCAGGATAGCTAACAAAAGTGGACATTTCTTGACCAAACAAGTAAAGTGGCATTGCTAGATCTTTTTGCTTTGTCAGTTCCCCTCATGATGTATATCTTCAGATCATTAAGGGCTTTCTTTTCCAGTTCTATGTAAATGACTGTATTTTTTCGGTGCATGGCAGATTTTGTGCGTCTAAGAACAGCTAAAGAAAACAATGTGGCTGCTTGAATGTAGCCATTAAACACGTCTGAGTTGTTTAATTGGTTTGCCAAAGGGAGACGCAAGTGGGTACATGGAAAATGTAACCTTTTCTATTACTCTGTTTCTCTGTCATTCTCCTGTCTCCAGAGAGGCCTCAAATTCCCTAAAGCTATAAAACTCTGAGTAAGTCACTCTCTGTAGTCATAGCAGGGCAGTTGTGGTTATGATAACCAAATGTTTGCTGCTCTTGGTTTATTGGAGGAAAGATCAAACAGTGCAATAAATAAGCAAGCAGGATAGTTCTTAGAAACACAAATGTATTTACAGCTGTAGTCTTGCTTACAATACACTATACAGTTTGTTATTTTGACAAATTAAACTTTGATATAAATAAATGTGATTCAAGACCATGTATGCAAATAGCATACAATCCAGGCACCCCTGCTTTATATTTCGAATACCATTATTTGACTAGAAAGAGGCCAGGATATTTGGAACAGCAGGAATCTGTTTTGTGGCGTTCGTGGAAATGTTAGATGACCTTTTTGTTCATATATTGGTTTACAGGCTGAGGAACAAAAAGTCAGAAAATGGTTTTCATTAAACCCATTTGCATGAGTTGGGTATTTAATACTGTAAGTCCGCATACTTTGGGAAATTTGGAAAGCGGCTTGCACATTAAAATAAATCAGAGGGTTAAGAGCCTGTAAAATTTGCTATAAATTCCAATTGAGATAATGGTAAAAGGCAATTGTGTGCAGTAATAAACTACTTGAAATAAGTGACGATTAAGCAACTTTAGACTGAATAACTATACTTCGTACTTAACTTTTACTTTATCCACACACATTTTACTTTCTACTGTATTTATTTGGATTTTATGGCAATGCATAACCATGTGCAAGAAATTGAAGTAGTACTATATAAAATACATATATATTTTAATGCTAAGTTAAAATTTCAAATTACTTGATCATTATTATAGAAAGTCTTATAAATACATTTGATAAATAAGTTCAACTTTCTCTTTTAAAAAGTAGTAAACATTATTAAAACACTATTTCTAGCCACGGGCTGCAGACAGTGTATATATTTAAATAAATGCACTTATATAATAGGTGAATTTGTGTTTGGTTTCCACTTTGTGCCAAGCATGATTGGGTTAACCATGGTTTATAAAATAAACCACAAGCGGCTGGATTCATACAACATGCAAAGCATAAACCTTGGTTTTTAGGCTACACTGGGTTCACAATATGGTAAGCCAAAACTAAGCTATATGGCCTATAAGCCAGTCTCAGAGTTTATGTGTGTGTATGTGTGTCTGTATCACATTCCTATTCTGTGTTTTATCATAACTATTGGAAACTGCTTGAAGAAAGTCTTAACTACAGTGTCTTTAGCTTACAGATGACACCAAGATCTTTTTTCATTATATCCAGATTCTGATAAATTCTGAACTAATATCTGATGACTGGCTGAGTTTAAACAACTTGAAATTTACTCCTGACAAAGTGGCAGAGAGTCTGAAGGGGGCAAGTGGGGAAAAATGACAAAATGACCATTGCACTGTCTTCACAAAAGCTCTGTCTCTTTTGTATTTGTGTTGTGACATTCCATTCATGTTCAAAAGTGGTGGAGCTTGTGTTGTGACATCACATCACTCATTTCATCATTTGATGAAATCATTAGATACCAAGGGCACCTCTGCTTATGATCCTAGATGAGGAATTCTGTGTATAATGAATAGGTTGCATTTCTTGCAAACCCACAGGTTTACAGTCTGGGACAACTTCTGGACATAGCATTCATTCTTATTTATGTTGTATATCAATTTATTCTTTTCTGGAGAAATCTAATCTAGTTTAAGCATTTAAGATCTTGTCAGCTTCTGAACCCAAGCGTAACACTTACACTTTCTTTGCATATGCTACTATTGATCTGCCAGATACCTGCAATCCACTCTGTCCTTGCTAACCTGAACATCCTTGTCATCTTAGTCTCATTGATTGTAAACTGGCAAGCTCAAGAGTTAAAGACTGTTACTTTTTCTGGAAGAATCTCTTATGTTAGCAAATGGTGGGGAATTCCTTTTTATTTTTATTGGGCTTTTTACTTTTATTGGAGGATTTCCCCCCCCCCTTCTTTTTCTGAGATACTTCTTCACACACTCATGAAATGTCCTGATAGGGCATGGGTACTTCCTGTATTTATGTCATTCATTTTCATACTGCATCTGGATTCTAGAGCTCATTCAACACAGCTTATTATGAAGGAGAGCATCTTTCCAGTTGAAGAATATACACTAAGCTACTGAAGAACTACAAACGATGGGTTCAGAACTCAGCCTCTGGCAAGAGTATAATTTTTGTACTATAAACAATATGGCACAATAAACTGAAGGCCATAGTATAAGAAATAAATGGTATCCATTACAAGTTAGCTATGAAGATTAATTCAAAAACAGTACAGTTTATATTCAGGTTGCTATTGGAGTAACCTAATAAAGATGTCATTAAAACAATAGCACTGTCTCTATGTTTTCAAAGTGTTTGCATATAATTGCTACTTTTTAAAATCAGAGGAATTATATATACAGTACATTTCATTTCAGTAGTACTTTCTTTCTGAATTGATATAGAGTATCTTCCTTGTTTGATATTCTTTAAAGATACAAATTACTTTTTTTCTCCTAATGGAAGTCAAATAAATGTTTCATTAGGCCAGTTGGATAACTTCACCAACCTTGCTGATAAACAATGAAATGGAAAATCTCTCAATAAATGCAAAAACTTATTTAAATTCATCACATGCAGCATTTTTTTCTTTTGGGATTTACATAGCCATTTGGCATAATTATCCTCTCTTTGTATGATCTTTTATAAAGGAAATAAAGCATATTTTATCTTTGCAAGCAAAGAACAAGGAGACAAAGCATATTTTATTCCTTTCAAATTCCAAGGGTGATGATAAGGAGCCATTAGATAACATTTCAATCAACTGTCATATTTTCTAATTGAAAAATAAAGACATAGAGCAAAGGAAGCAGAATTCTCTTCCTATAACTTTCATAATTTGGTGTATATTTTTCAGTTTCCCTTATCAGTTTTCAGTCATGAATGCACATTTCTATTTTATGGTTTACCTTGCCACTTTGCAATTACCCCATCTCATTTAATGCAGCTAGCAAATGAATTTACACCTCACCCTCTCTACGCCAGACCTACAAACTTCATAGCAATAATTCAGTCAAAAGAGAAAGAGAAGTGGGAATGTAAGGGAGCAAAGGAAGTTGTACAGCATTAAGAAAAAAGATACTGTTTACCTTTTGTTACATTTATTTTGCATAGTTTTGAAAATCACAAATATCTGACTGGGATTATGGAAGGAAGGAAGGAAGGAAGGAAGGAAGGAAGGAAGGAAGGAAGGAAGGAAGGAAGGAAGGAAGGAAGGAAGGAAGGAAGGAAGGAAGGCACCATATGAATCCAACCAATGAAATGTTATGGTTGATGGCCAGCATAAAACAAGAACAGGCAAATAAATAAAAAGAAATCCAAAGCAGAAAGCACCAAACTGATGTTATTTCTTAAATATAAGTAGAATATAATATGCAGTATTGGAGGAGGGGGGAACTAAAAGAAAAATAGGAATTCAAACAATTATTAAACTGTTGTTAATTGGCTGAATGTAGACAATTGTAGTATTATCTAGATTTTCTTCTACATTAAGAATATTGTGCCCAAAGTTGTCCATGTTCCAGATACATTGCATTTGGACAATTTCTTTAATTTGGATATAATAGTTGGGACAAGTCTCAGACAAATGGTTCAAGCAGAGACAGTATGTAGTACAAATAGTTGTTTGGACAGATAGATAGATTCCAAATCATTTAGGGCATTATAGGTAATGCTTTGAAATATGCCTAAAAATGGGCTGGCGGCTGTGTTGCTATTTAAGAATTCATGCCCATTTCACTATAGCCAGCCTCTATTAGTAACCTTGCAGCTAATAAATAGCTATTTTTAATAAATAGAAGTTTCCAATAGGTCATCTAAGGCAACTTAATGCACAATACATGGCAATCATAATTTTAGGTTACCAGATAATAGATAGTATTGCTCTCTCTGTAGGAGAGATCACAATTGATGCACCAAATGATTATGTTATGTTACACAGGTGTTACTTGGGCCTCTAGAATAATGTTGGGTCTACTTGCACCCCTAAATATACAGCACTGTCCTTTGGGTGGGTAGGACCAAAGCCTAATTTACAATAGGTTGAGCAACACTTTGGCTCATAAGAATCACCTATTAATGGGACCCCGATCTTATCTGTTACAATGTATTGGATCTTCTGCAGGTCATTACTGATTGCAGATGTTAATTTAGATCTTCCTTAAACGCACATGAATCTGAGAAGACAAAATAGAGCTAGATGATATCAGCAAATCCACACTTCACTGTAAATAGGGATTTGTAATGTTTCATGACTACAATTGTACCCTCAAATCGCTAAGGATTTCATAGGATTATAAAGTTTTGTGAGATTTTGGTGATGTCATCCAAAATCTTGTAAGATTAAAAAAAAAATCTCATGAATTTTAAACTATTTTTTTATTTTACTTTCATTTAAGAGAGAGTGCAAGTGCCATTTTTGGTGGCATGAAGACAATCTATATTACAGCTAAAGAGGTTGTAGAATCCATGTTTATTGATTCAACACACTGATCACCAGATCTGCAAAACTGTGAGTATGAAGTAAAAAAATAAAGCAGTACTAAAAAGAGAAATGTTATCTGTTCTTGACACATTGCTTGTTATCTCTGCAGAACTGCTCATGAGTGATAACATCTTTAGTTAATACTATTTCTCATCCTATACAAAGATTGGTCTGATAAATTTGACAGTGGAAATTCTACAAAAATCACACTACTTGCCTAAACCAAGAAGAATGTCCACTCCTATCTGATCAATTGAAGTGTTTGAGAGATAATTGTTTACATGGTACACTGTTATTATTTTTTTTAAAAATGCAGTGGTAAATAAATCTGTTCTAATCCACAGGATCCAATACAGTATTTTGAGGAAATACTTTATCAAGGGAATGTTTAACACCTCTTGATAAAGACAACTTGAGAGAAGTTTTCTACTACAGCTCACTTAAGCTGTAATAGTAAACTAATCCCAAGCAATTTTAAATCAAGAATCAATATATATTCCTCTTGATAGTTTCTTTGAAATACACTGAGAACCATAACTGTTGTATAGCTGTCCTCTTTTTATTATCCTGGATTTTTCAGAGGGTGTTTTTGGTGATTTCTATTTGTGGTCCTCAAGCTGTTTTCCTATTAGTTTATTAGGCATAACTTTCCTTGACTTTTCCATTGATGGCTATTTCTTCAGAATATGCCTCCCCACTACAAGGAAGTCTTTTATTTGGCACATGACAGAAAGTTGCTGAAAAAATACCCAGGACTTTGTTTTCTTCCCTCAGAACATAAATGTAGATTAAACCTGATTTGACTTTCCCTTAATTCTAACTCCGTCTCCCACATCTTCCCTTGCCTACAATAATCCATTCATGCTTATATCTCCTGACTTGTAGCAGGATAATTTTTTTCACCCTATTAGGATGATCTGAGATAGCACATACTTGGGAACACGATACCACCACTTGTCACCAAAGAAAGATGCAGCACTCTCTTCTGCATGCCAGGAAATTACAGACCTTTATTCAGGTGCCTCATCAAGCAGATAGAATGGCTACCTATTCATTCATTCATTCATTCATTCATTCATTCATTCATTCATTCATTCATTCATTCATTCATTCCAGTGAATGTCCAGGCAGAAGGTCTTGAATCATGAACACTCATCTGTTAATAAATTAACTGTTAAAAATAGCTAACAGGGCAATTCTCCTCTACATTTCTACATATTCCAGGGGTGAGGAGGGAAAGGGAATAGACATAGTTCCCTTAAGGAAGAGACATTTTCCATATGCATATTTTTAATGTCTTCAGGGGAATGGTTGTCTTGTACATAAATACTAAACAGAAGTGACAATAAAGACCCGCACCACCCATTTTCAGCAAGTATTTATGCACTCATAGTGATAGATTAGAAATTCTGGTATTTTGGTATTTCTTTTCATACCAAGTTCCAGGGGTACTTGCTCAAAAATAATGAAATAGTGATTCATGAATTTCCAGTTTACTTCATCAACTCTCTTCAGACATTTCTTCTGTTAATAAAACCTAAATGTAAAACAGTACTACAATTCATAATTTCATTTTATTATTGACAATTCCATTATAGTAAGTGATTTAGCCTAGTACTCTTTTGTTATTACTTCCTTTAAGTCTTTTTCCCATATACTTATTAAATTCTTTTTTTCCATTCCTGAGGGGGTTCATTTTACTCATAACATTATAAATCTTTGAAAGAAAAAAAAAGCAGTGGGTAGTCAGTCCCCCCTCCCCCCATTATTATCTACTGGAGATTTCTTTTTTATTTCATACATCATTTACAACTTGCTGCAGTGAATCTCTGGAGGCATTGAAACTTGAATTTAAAGGAAAGGATAAATCGTCTGTTAGGTTTTGGACATAATGATTAGCTGATACCACATCTTTTTGAGATCAGAAAAGTCCTGGTTACTAGGGCTGGGTGCAGAATTATCTTTAATGTTTACGTTTTTCCACATTTTGTGATACAGTTTCAATTATTTTGAAAAACACATACAAAAGTATATCCACTGAAGAATAGTCATGAGAATTTATGTATAAAATCCTTCTAAAAGAAACTTCTACTAAATTTGTAAAAAGTGATCTAGAAGTAGGATGGAACAACTTATGTCTAAAACCTGAGCTCATAAAAACTGAAATGAACTTTGGTCAGTCTGTGCTAATCCCAGTTCAGAATCATTTCAAAACTGTGTGGCTTGATACCTTGAGGGCATTTGCCCCCCCCCCCCAAAAAAAGAGGGTTAAAAAAAAACCAGATTGGACTAGTGTCCCCTAGGAAGAAAGCTGCCAGATGTTATTGTTCAGTGAAGTCAGGCAAAGAGTTGCCAAGCAATTTATTAATTTAATCAGCAAAAACCAGTTCTGGCTGTCAAGTTAGCATTATATCATCTGGAAGACATCCATTCATTGTCTGCTTGCATGTAACCTTTCTTGCCAGGGTCTACACTGCTAGACCCCTGTACTGAGGCCATCAGCCACGCTGATTCTTACACATGGTTTGGGTATCACCCTAGCACATCTTTTCTAGATGTATGAGTTTCAAATCACAACATTCTTAGCAATGGACATGCTGGCTGAGGATCCAGCTTGTGGAAGGCAGTCCTACACCTTGTTTGAAGCATTTATATTCTGGGAATCTAGGTGACTAAGGGGTTCATGCCAGATGGGAACAAGGGGTTTCAGAGAGTGCTGCACAAGGGTCTGTTATTGAAGGAACTAAACATTCATAATCTGTGTATCCTCTACTGCAGATGAATCAGCAGGATTTTGAGGTATACAATGTAGTGAACAAAGAGGATGGCTTTGAAGAACAGGGGGAAGGTCCACTACCAAGGCAATAGTCAGATACTCAAAACTTGAGCCCAAGTCAAGAAAGTATTTTGTGAAAATGCCTCAGACATAGGTAAAAAAATAATAGCAAGCCCAAATATCCAGAGGCAGACAACACAGTCCAAGAAAGGGTGGTAGTAGGAGTCCTAGGTAAGCAGATAAATATCAGCAAGACCAGAAGCTGGTGATGTGGCTAAAGCAGTGGTCAACTTCCAGAAGGCAACAGAGGTAAGTCATAAAATGTGAATAGCTACTCAACAATGAGTTGTTTGGAGCATAGATAACAAAGGTATCAAAGTCTTTGTTAGTTCCCCAAGACACCTGATTTTTTTTTTCTGGGCTGACCTACTATACTCACATACACAACTCTATGAGTGTGGTACTAGGGAGCCACTTCTATACACAACTACCTCTCCCAGTGGCACAAAGTATTAGGAGTTGGGCAGAATTCATTGCTTATTTCCACTGACATTTTCTTTGAGTGGTAATGCCAAGATCTGTATTTTTCAAGTGCCTTCACAAAAACGGAGAGCTGTTGCATAAATAAATATGTACAATGGTTATATGCATTCCAAGTTTATTACACTGGCTCAAGTTATCTATGTCAAGCTGTCAAAGGAGATCCATACATAATGCTTCCTTTCTCCTGCACAACTAATGCTGATTCAGAGCTGCCACACTGTACAAAATAAAGCAATAAAATTCTGAACGGAACTGCTTTGTAACTTCATATTGCAGGTAGGGGTAGGTAGGTTATATGTGTGTGCAGGTGCATGTAAAATCTGCCACTTCAAAGAAGTCCAATATAATTTCAATTTCAAGCATTTCATTCATTTATTAAGGCCTAACTTAAATGACATTTCATTGGGGTAAATCTGGAAAGCAAAAGATTAAACTGAGTACAAAGTATAATGAAGGTCATATATTTTACTACAGAGTAAATCCCGGATAATATAGCTGTTCAATTAGGAATCTGTATACCCTTTTAAGATAATAGCCACCAAAAGCCTTTTAAAGCTTCGTATAGCTCCAAACATTATCTGGACATTCAGGACTTAAAAAAAGTTTTACTCCTTGTTGCCTTGCCAATGGAGCTTGCATATCTTCATCAAGGTCATCTTCCCTACTCTCTACAGCCAAGAGCTAATGATTACCAGGAGTGAAGACTACAAAACACACCTCTTTGAACTTTCTAACAGGATTCTTATAAGTTCCATAAGCTCTATATAAGTTTTCTAAATAAATACATATTATATAGGGAACAACATTAATAATATAAAACAATAATATAGGGAACCTTTTTCACAATCCTAGGGATTCAGAAATATGAACCCTTGCAGCCTCAAATGTTATAATCCATTATTTTTCTTCTGATATTCATTAGTGGAAAGTTGGTATAATCAATCTATCAGTTAGTTTTGCGTGATGTTTAGATCACTGTTTTGTGTGGAAATCTAAATCACAATATATATTTGATTCCACTGAACTGGTTAGTTATTTCATTCAATGTAGACATATCTCTGTTTAGGATTATAACCAACTAACAAGCTAGATTCAGGTTACTGTATTATCTATGTTTTATAATAGCTACAGAAGACAGCAAATTATTTCATAAGTGATTTATTATTTCTTTGGCTACATCACCATCATCCTACTTAACTTAATATTATCTTAATTTCAACTCATATTGTTTATTGCCCGAAGCCATTAGGATTAAAAATGTTCTAGTCAGATTAATAATAGAATGTAATAAAGGACAAATAATTACCTACTCAGAAAAAAAAAGTTTAATAGATAGACTAAGTTAATGACTATTTTATATGTGACCGTATGCATTAGGGAAAACATTCCTGATAACTGCACGTCAGTTACAAAAATTAGTACATACATGATTCATTTTCATATATATTGGCTAATTAAAGCAGACTTGTAAGTCATTGCCTTTAATAAGAATGTAAAAAAAATGCATTTATTAGCACTTCTGCACTTACTGAAATAACTAATTACATGGCATGTTAACACTATAAAATCTGAAGTGGATCTTCAAGCATACCACTTTTATAGATGAAATCAAGGAAGGGTATTATTCCAAAGCTGTGTGTATATACATTTTCAAAACTCCTATCTCAGAAAACTCCAAGCTATGACTTCCATTATTTTTGGAAACATGGTAAAGAAAGTATCTGAATTGCCCTAAAATTCAGTTATGCTTATTAGAGTTGCCACTGAAAGCTGTCTACAAAATTTATTGTATTTCTAATTAACCAAATGATGTTTGTATTCCTAAACATTTGCATTGCTTTAATAGTACTGTTATAAAGACCGCATTTGAAGACGGATAATACTTGTAGTGACTTTGACTATATTTCCTCTAGAAGTATTGTAAAGTATTGTAAATATTGGTGAAGCCTTCCTTACTGAACAGCCCTTCAAATAGTGGAGTGCTCTATAATACAGGATGTGTGGTCATATTTCTCCTTTCCAAACAAATCTGATCAGCATTAGTCATATAATTTTGAAAGAGCTAGGATACTCAGGATCCAATCTATACAGCAGGAGAGAAAAAAGAACTTGATTTTTCCCAACTTTTCTGCACGAGGTCCACTCTATACTTAAATAGCCATTCATAATAACAACAACTGTATCTTTTCATTTCCAGAGTTTGTTGCCAAACCCATAAAACATCCTTTCAGCTCCCAATTCTACTACTAAGCTGGGATCAATTGTTTCTTTCTTCTTATTTATTTTATCCCAAATATCTACTTAGCCTATTACCAACATTCCACAGCCATCTGCCAAAGTGTATTGCATGATAATGGCTGATTATGTTATGCAAGTTTGCAATCAGGTATTGCACAAATTTTCTGAAATTTTTCATTTTATAGAGTGCACCAAGAGGGGAAAAAGTCTGGGCCAAATATTTGAAAGTATTTATCTTTGGCTCATTCATGCCCCTTGATCTACGATCAAATATAGGTAATAGACCAAATATAGCAGGAAGGATTATTATTAAAACATGAACAACTACACACAGGCACCAGAATCTAGTTTAATTAATCCATATTTCAAAGTGTCTTCTCTCCATGATGTCTAAATCCAATCTATAGTGATCAAAAGCAAGGTAAACACCTCATATTTCACACCATTGTGTAGTACAATGATGTGCATCTTACCTATTGAGCAAATAGAGCTATTATAGTTGTCAATATAAATCTTAAAAAGGAAAGAAAAAGACAAATCTTTTGCAGCAGAAACAATGGGGATGGAAAACAAGCAGCAGTATATTCATTACAAGGTTATAGAGTCAAAGAGAAAGGACATCCTGTCTGAATGATATTGTAAAAGAAATGGCACAGAATGGCCACTGCAATACTTCCATTTCTTCCATAGAAGTACAATTTCTGAGTGATCATAGAAATGTATGATTGCTTGTGTATCTTCTATAGATCTCAGTTCAGTGCTCCAAACTCTCTGAATGAATTTCAGTGAGTATTTGGGAAAACAACTGATGTCTTTCTGGATATTCAGCAAATCCTAACATGGATGTTTAAGTAGCCTCTCAGCAAAATAATTGACAGTTTAACACATTTTTTCAGTAACCATTCAGAAACGATTGCTTTGGCCATTCAGAAGGAATTAATTCATCCCAGTATTGAATTAATCAATATTATTTGTTGAGTGCATGTCATAGGTAGATTTGTTTCATTTTCTTGTGACATCTTGTTTGCATTTTCCTATGATGATTCTATGCACTTTATGGTATTGGGGCCCATCTTGGCTCACCTCTTCAGACTCTTAAGCTGATTGTTCTTTCTTCTCCCTTTTTTAATTTTGATTGTACACATTTAAATTGGTTTTCAAAAATAACTGGACAAATATTTCTAGAAATACTTGATAAGAGGTTTGATTTTAAATAGTTATGCATGTCTTCTCAAAAATTAAATACAATTGTAGTCAGGGAGGAGAGAAGATTACTCCCAGTGGGGTTACTTCTAGCTTACCTCCATCTGGGATCCAGACTTAACATACTGGATTTCCCAGCATCCTTGCAGATTGCCAAACAGGGCACCTGGATTTAGGGTATATGGGACTTGTGCTCGAGTCACATGAGAGATGTGCAGTTCACTAGAAATCATTCCATGCCGGCACTATTTTTATTTTAAATATATGCTCCCAAATCCCACAGTTGCCTTTTATAAGTTTTGTAATCTTCTGGTAAACAAAAAACAAACCCCCAAAAAACCTAGTTTTCTCTGCAGTTCTCTGAAATATTTTATGCAGTGAATCCTCAAAAACATTTGATGCAATTTTTCCTATCAGAATTTGTTTAAATTTAGGTTAGCTATAGCTTTAATAAAAGATATGGTTTTTCCTACCATATTTCCTGCCATAGTGAAGAAAATTATAAACAGTCGTCTATATACTGACATTGTCAAGGTGCTGCTAGAATCGGAAAGGATTCTACTATTCCTTCTCATGTGGCTTTTTATGTTTAAACTTGACTTGGAGAGAACAGTTCTTCAAACAGTGAATTACCTAATAACAATCGGGAAACATCACTGTCTTAGGTACATATTTTCTCTATTTCATTAATCTGAGGAGTCTGTGGTCTCTTTAGTTGCTGGACACCATCACATAATTTTACACAGTGCTTACAATGCTTACCCAAATATTAAAAGTTTAAAAATTACAATTGCAGGCATTTTTCAATCTTTTATTTAGCTTTGACTTTACACCATTTAGGGATGTCACAGAAGTCTTACACCCATAGAGGCCATATTGACAGCTCCTGTGTTAGTTCGTAGAATAAGTTTCCTTGAGAAGCATTAGAGATTCAAGGCTGTGAGTGCCTAGAGCAGTGTTTCTCAACCATGGCAACTCAAAGATGAGTGGACTCCAATTCCCAGGATTCCCCAGCACACATCTTTAGGATGCCAAGGTTGAAAAACACTGGCCTACAGACTCCATAAAGGAAGTCAGCATATATCATTTTCTATCTACCAACCATTTGGATGGCCAGGCAATGCCCACTTAGTCATTCCTTTTAGTTATATTGGTTGGAAGAAATGAGGAGAATAATGGGCCTTTTGCAATGACTGCTGCTGTTGGTTATACCAATTATATAATAATTGTATAATAATAATAACCAAATCTGGTTATACCAGATGCAGTATAAGAAATTGACCCAATCCTTGTGATTAATTGTTGTTGTTATAAAATATAGCTTTCATTGGATCAGTGTACTTAAAAATGGAGAGAAACTGCTTTGCTCTGGTTGAAATATGAGCACAAAAACAAAGAATTCTGAAAATCCCTACCAATTAATATTTTCCTTATCTGTTCAGAGGTTTCTTCTCTTTATTCTTACTTTTTCATTCTCTTTTGCTTTGTTCTGAGATTATCTTCCTTTTTTAAGTCAGATTTTTGTTTTGTCCTTTATTTTTGTTTTGATGTTTTGTTCATCAAAAAACAGAGAGAGAGAAAAAAGTATAGTTCAATTTGAATTTATGAACAAACTCCATTTAGGAAAAACACCATTCATCAAAGTCATTTCAAAAATCCCCCAAATTACATATAATTTCACACCCCACAATAAATACTTACACCGGCACATTTCACAAGAATTCTCTTAATAATCCATATAATCACTTTGTAAATATAATCAGTATTAATATTCCCACACTGCAGTTGCAGAAAGAATTGTGAAGCTGGGAATACAGTATCTAGTCTAAATTCATCCCGCAAGTTCATGGATGATAAAATTTAAGTAAGGATTTCTAAGTCACAAATCAATTTCCTACAATAATGATAATTTCCTACAGTATAGTACATTACAGCTTTGTAATTCTAGACTATAGCAGCAGATCCAATGAGGTAAATCAGTATAAGGTTGCATCTTTGTCACAATGTTACACTACTGTTCCCTTGTTATATACAGCCTCCTATGAGGGAACATCAAAGTATCTTATTTCTTATTATTATTTAATTATATGGCTTTTGCTGATAGGTATTATTCCACATACCCTTCTTTTGGAAGACAATGGGCAGTTGCAACACTTTTCTTCAGCTGAGGCATCTGTAAATGGGATAACCTTGCTTCAGGTTTTGTGGGCTAGAATAGATAAGAACATTAGAACCTTAATTTGATTTTGTTCTTCACACATAACCCAAAGTCTTGGACCAGTCCAAGCAGGTGCAAAAGTGGTTAAGTATAGTTATACATTTGTTAGATTTATGTTCTGCTTTCCCTCCAGGAGCTCAAGGTAGCACATACAGCACTTCTCCAATTTTTCTCCCCTACCTTGTGAAGTAGGTTGGGCTGAGAGACAGTAGTTGACGCAGTCACCCTGTGAGCTGCTGTGCTAAAGTGGACTTTAAAATGAGTTTCACAATCCTATTCGAATATTCAAGCTATTACAGCAGGCTGCTTCTTACTGAAGGTGAGAATAAGAATTTTGGGAAAGAGAAACTCCACTTTGGAGCTAATTTAAAGGGAAAGTCTCAGCTGCAGATTGACTAGATGGCCTCAGGAAAGGGATCCTACTACAAGCCCACAACAGTAATTTGGGTAGGGTGATGCTGGATTGACTTATAGGTCTGTTGCAAGCACTGCAGCAATAAAATACATAAAGCCCTTACAATATAGACGCACTCTATAAAATTCAAAAGATCCTTTCTCTTCCCTATGGATAGAGCCATAACCATTCTGCAATGTGTATTATAATTTGGTAGTGCTTTGTATAATTGGTGCCAGGCAAGGTACAAGCATCTGTAAGTGGAGCTGTGTCAGAGGAAGAAAGCCCCTGTCCTGTACTGAATTTCCTTTCCATGTTCTCTTCCTCTCCAAATAAAGTCTTGCAATATTTCCAGTAAGCAGTTAAAACATTAGTCTCTGCCTTTGGTAGGGAATTTTGCTTCTTGTCTCATAGTGTCAATCTTCTGATCTCCATGGCAACAGAGGACTATGAAGACCTCTTTAGAAATCTTAAACTTAGCTGTGAATCAGGAGGCTTTGAAATGGAATTCAGTTCAGAAGTATCTGTGGGAATTCCTGCCTGTGGGAAGGAAAGAAAGAAAGAAAGAAAGAAAGAAAGAAAGAAAGAAAGAAAGAAAGAAAGAAAGAAAGAAAGAAAGAAAGAAAGAAAGAAAGAGAAAGAAAGAAAGAAAGAAAGAAAGAAAGAAAGAAAGAAAGAAAGAAAGAAAGAAAGAAAGAAAGAAGAGGGAGGGAGGGATTATCAGCTCTTGGAAACTGAGGCTATGAGAAAAGGAGAGAAATAAATGTATATAAAGTATAAGAAATTGAGGAAGTAAGTAGTGGGAAGGGAGAATAATAACTGAGGGCAGCTATTGTGGAGTAAATGTCTGAGAAATGCAAACATCGGGGCCTTTTGGCTTCCTTAATGATAAGGAATGATGGGAGACCTGATTTAATCCATGATCTGAACTGCAACTCTGAATAAACCAACTCCTTAAAAGGGTTCAGTTGAAATTACTATTAGACAAATTGTTCTTATTTAAAATCCCAGCAGAGAAATATTCAGTGTTATAATGCAGTAAGTTGATCAGGTATTTGATAATGACTTTTCCAATAAAAGAGAAAGAGAGAGAATGACCTAGTACATTGTGCAGCTAAACCTTACTGTAGTTTCTTTCATTTATAGCTTAATGCATTATGTGAACCAAGGCAATTGTGATTAATTTGACAAGGCAAGATTAAAACAAACTTGATTTTGTAAAATGTTTGAGCCCAATCAATATAATTGGAAGATTCAGAAACTAACTGCCATTTACTTCTGAATTAACTTCTGGACAGTGAATGTAATATTCAGATTGTGCCTTGTATGGATAAGACAAAGAAGGAAAAATTAGGCTGTTCCTCAGAGAAGCTGATTGGGATAGAAGGAAGGCAGAGGTTGGTTCAATAGAGGCATCCCTTCATATTTCTCCCTTATCTCTCCATTAGAAGTTTCTCATTTTCAATGAATATAGAGAGATAAAATAAGTTTTTTGAAAGTTTTATTTTCTTCCATTGCAGATATTAAAGACACACTTTTCATTGGAATCATGGTGACTCCCATATATCACAAATCCCAACATACCCTCTAGTGCCAGCAAGTTGTTCACACAAAAAAATGTAATTAGCAAATTACAGGATAGATGTTTGGCCCTCAGATGTCTACACTGAGATAGATTTGTGTTTTCTTTCCACTAAGAGCTCTTCTGCAGTAGGAAAGATATTTATTGAAAATAACAATTTGGATTGTGCAAAAATTAGGCTGGGAGATTAGGTTAGCTGAAGCAAAACAAAAACACAGAGATCTTGTCTTCTGCTGAGGAAGAATTGCAATTATGCAGTTTAGAATGCAGTTCAAAAATTGTTGATTAATAGAGCTGTAATATGCATACGTATTTCCATTTGTACCCCGAACACAAGAATACATTAATTTGTTTAAATCCGAAGACCAACAATTTACTTTTCTTTCCCAATATTATTGTCTGCTGCAACGTCATAAGTAATCTGTTTTAGAAGTATAACATACATTATCCTACATACCAAGCAGATTATACTGTAAATAATAGACTATCACTTATCTTCTATTTTCCAGTAGAATAGAGATATTTTATTTTCACCTGCAATCAATCTGAAACTTAAAGTATTACATGTATCTTCAATATTTTTGTATCTTTTCTCATCTCAATGAGAATAGCAATCGCCTCTTCCTCAATTGTTGCCAAAACCTTTGCCTTAGTGGTGAACATCGGTGGCAGAAAATGTCTTGGGCAACATCCAGGCAGAAAACAAATACATCTTATCCAGTAATCAACTTTCCTGGTTCTGATAGTGGGATCACTGCAGCAAATGAATGGTGATAAGAATTAAAATTGTAGGGGATTTCAAAAAATACCATCCAACAACAGCACTATCTTGACCAGAAGTGTCATTATAGTATCAAAGCATTGTAAGAGATGTCAAAATGCACCTAGTTTAACACTCTTCCAGCACAAGAATCCACTGCTTTGCTTAAATTTTTCCATGTAGGAAAGTTTATCATTGTAAAGACTGCTTGAACATGAGTAGAGGGAAGGGTGCTGACCCTCCCAACGATGCCCTTAGGCTTTGCCTCCTTTGTACATTTGTACAGCTTCTGATTATGGGTTATGTAATACTTCTTACTGTCACTACCCACTTCCCTGAAGAAAGGAAATACCTTGACGAGACTCTTCTTCTTAACACTGGCTTCTGAGAGAAATGGGGCTACCACTGTCTGAGCCACTTACTTGCTTATATTGGGCACAATAATAAAGGTGGTGATGAAGATTGTGATGATAATAACAACTCTGTAGGGTCTAGTAGCATTAATGTATGTTGGCAGAGAACAGCAGCCCTGTCCCCATATAAGGAGATGAAAACAAAAGAATCAATCCTACCATTTAAAAATCAACTTTATTAAAAATAAAGAAAAGGAAAAAAATGTCTTTTAGCTTTGGGTAATCAAGTGCCTAAAGGATTACATTTGGTGGAATAAGCTTTTGGTGCTAAGATTACAAATAGCCATCTGGGGTTCAGGCTGGCATAACATTTACCAGAACTGAATACCACAAAGTACAGTAAACATCACAGATCCACAGTCCATGAGACCCGAGTCAAAGTTTAAGATGGACCAAAAATAAATAAGAGTGGGATCTGCATACAGACAATACATTTCTGAAACAAAAATTTGAGGCAAATTTCTTTTTCAAGTTATCAGGCATTTTTCAAATATCAGAATCCATAAATCAGATGAGCACACTTTAAAGCAAAGTAATCTGATTGCAAATCCTCACCTGCAACCTAACCTTTACCTCAGAGAGCAGGGAATTCCTCCAGCTTGCATCTCTAGCTAGCTGGTCCTGACTAATCCCTGACTCTTATAGACTGCAACTTTCAATCAAAGTTTTGCGAGAACTTTCTCTTAGGTTCTGTTGACTCTCTAGAGATGTCTGGATCACGGTTTAATGTCTTATTTCACCTTCAGCCTCACATATTTAACTCTGCCCTTGCTATGAATCTCAGGCAGTCCACTTCATTCACCCAGAGTCTCTGCTTCCTCCTTGCTCAGACAAGTCTTATTCCCTGCTGTCTGAAGATTTCTGGGCTTTGATTCAGCACCCTTCTTCACCATCAGCCCCAGAGAAGGTTAACTTCACTCTTACTTTGGTTCTCAGGCAGATCCAACCCTTTTTATCTAGAGTTACTGCTCTCCTGCTCAAGTATTATTTAACTCTTTGCTTCTTTTGGAAACTAGACCACCAAAACTGTATCGCTGTTTCCATTCTTTATTTTGTCCACATCTTCCAGCACACTCTCATTCTCCTTCTTCCAGGTGTTCTTTTCTTCTTGGTCCCATCCCAGGTGATCTTCTTCCTTTCACAACTTCCAGTTCTCTCCTTCCCCATTTGTCTTGAGGCAAAGGTTCCCCACTACCACACCACTGCCTCCAGCAAGAAAAGGACTGAGGAGAACCTGTTGGGCAAGCCTGGGCAAGTTTCTTCCTCATCCCCTCTTGGTGTCAGCCCTTCGAGGTTAACCAGACTAGACACAGTTTCTCAAAAATATTCTGGCAATACAGTTGGGTGAGCTTGCAAAGAATTCACTGTTGATTGTGTCTAATTCACCTCATGGCATCATATACTAGCATGTGGAAACAATTTCTTCTCATTTCCTTTTGAAGTTTTTCCATTATTAGCCTAACACTCTGCCTCAAAACATGTAAGCTATATATGACTTAAGTTTGGTAGAGCTAAAGTAAGGAATAAGAAAGCAAGTAATTGGGAATGTTCCTGAGTGAAAAGTAAACATATTGGTTATGTAATACATAAATTAGTGGTAAGAGCACCAATTAAACATTATCTGAGTAGAAAGTCAAATAGCAATCATTCATTTTTTCAAAAAAGCTTTCTAACTGACAATGAGAGGCTCAGCTGATTCTTTGCACACTTACACACATGCACACGCACATCAGCTGCTCATTGATTGAGGTGGAGTTGAGGAGATTCTGTGGATCCTCTCCCGTTTTAGACTTCAGGAGATGTAGGCCTCAAGCAGTGCCTTTGCATCTGACTAGTTGAGTTACTGTAAATATCATAACATAAATTAAATTTATTTATGGTCCAAGACCAAACGCACACAAAGAAGACCAGCGATACAATAACTATAAAGAGGAAATTTAATAAATGGGAGAAAATCCTAAAACAGTTAACAGCTAACAATTAACAACATGAGGGAGGAATCAGATGCCTTCTAACAGATATAACTATTGATAAGGATTTTGCAACCTTCTTAGAAGTTTCTGAAGAGTGGTTACTGGAGAGAAGGGTAATGGCTCCTAGTTGCAATGGTAATTTGAGTTGTTTACAATTGCAAGTATTAAGCTTGATCATCACTGGGTGTACAACAATCATTTTAACAGCATGTGTGATACAGATTCTACCTCCATGTCTGAACAAAAATATTTGACTTTCAGTATGGGAGGCTTATACATCTATCAGTTGTTGCCCTAATAGGTAGCACTCCAATTTGAGCCAAGTCTCCTATGTGGAACATATGAGATGTTAAAGAAATATCTAGGGACAGTCCAGGGAGGAGAAGATTTTGGCTCTGTCATTTAGGATCTCTAAATCCCAAATCCTTTGCTTCAGTTTAGCCAGGGTTTTATCAAGTCCCAAAGCAGGTAGTGCTGACAAGGTGAGACCGCAGTATGGTCAATCATCATTAATTTCTATCTGGCAAGATGAGATGGACTAAGGAAATTCCCAATAGACTTGCGTCAGCCAAAATCTAAGATGGCAAAAGTTTAATTGTTATAAGTAATTTTGACCTATATTGTCTGTGAATGCTAATCTTTTATTGTTTGCTCTTTTAAACAAAACAAAACAAAACTCTTCTCAGTTCTGTACCAATAATACTGCAGAAAGTCTTATAATGAGGAGCAAAAATCTATACTGAGGAAACACATGAAAAGTAATCTTCCATATGCAATATCCCCCAAATACTAGTTCTGTAATATTAGTTAGTAGCAGCTGATTGTTCTGAAGATTAAACTCCTGAGATACCCTTCAAATCGTTAAGAAGGAATGCAAAACAGTCTAAAGCAACCTTTGTTTAAAATATTGCACAAAGCTGTATAATAAATGCTCTTCCATATGTTATGTGGTTAAGGTAAAACAGACAATCTAAAGAATCCCACTATTAAAATAACCTAATGTATTCAATCTTAATTTATCCTAATAGATTGTTTTAAAAGGACCTCTAAAACATAAGTGTCATAAATCTTATTTTTTTAGGGTTATTTAAGAGAAGGAGAAAATTAGAGACAAAACAGGTAGATGAGAAAACTAAAAAAACAGAGCTTTGAATCACTTATTTTATTTTATTTTTGTAAGCATGACCTTTTTCCTTTCCTGTGCTCATTCATCCCCATAATTATTACATTTCATACATCGGTAATACTTTCTGGATTATTAATCAACCCTGTTATACCAGTACACTATCATTTCCCATCTGCAGTTGTACTTCTAACTAGACCTGCATATATTATCTGGCTTGGTAGCTCACAATTCAAGGTTAGTAACACTCATGTCTATGTGCTGGATATGTGCATCTATACAATTGTTCTGTTTCTAAAAACATAAATAATCCCACAGTCATGCTGAAAATCTGGATGGATAGATTGTTGATAAAGTTCTCTGTGTTCTGCCTTGACATGCACAGTAGGAAGACAACGCAGCAAGGTAAAAATAGGATACACAATTCTATTATGGTAAATGGAATAAAAATGAAGCTGAATGATAAATATGGAAACCATACAATATCATAATTAAAAGACAATATAAAATATGGAACTTTAATAGAAAGACCGGCTACCATGAAAACATTTATATTAATTCACTGTGGTTAATTCTTCCATTGGGAAAAGAATATGATTACAATTAATGTATTCATTTCGAGATTGATTTTCAAATAAAAACGGGTTTTAGTCCTCATATTTAAGTCAAGCATTTTGCTTATGACAGTGAGATTCAATCCCTACACTACAGAAAATAAGGAAGCAAAACTGCTAATTTTTCTAATACCCTCCTCTTTTTTGGATAAATGATAAAAAGGAGTAGAGAACTGAAAAATGAGAGGCAAAATGTGGGAGAGGGTAGAAATTATGGCACAGTGAATAGATCAATTGGAATAGAGAAAGGTAAGGGCACCTTTGCAAATAGAGTACACCATTGCTCAGAAGTGATTTTTCATAGCGTGAGCCTAAGCTGCTGTGGAGTATATATCAAATTCCTAATATATTGGGTGGAGATTATGACAGAAGTAGAAAGAAGTTGTTAATCAAATGGGAAGGATCTATGCAATCAACACATTTCCAAAGAGGTGGAAAATTAACGTGTTATACCTAACCTCTTGAGTTTGGTACTGAGTGGTGGTATGGTATGGTATGGTATAGTATGGTATGGTATGGTATGGTATGGTATGGTATGGTATGGCATGGTACATATAGTACATATAGTACAGTATAATACAGTATATTTTGCTTTTATTAATTAAATACAAAAACCAATCAGAAAGAAATATAAACATATAAAATGTTAAAGAAGAAAAAACACAGCAGACAATTTTTAAAAAGACACAACAACATGCAGACACATATTTCATACATGTATATAAAAGTCCTAGAAAAGAATTTCAGTGAATGGTAGCCGATCTCATTATATTGTTCTATAACTAATCAATAAGTGACTTGTTTGTAAGTTGCTAACAATAATTCTGCAGACTATTGAGTAGTTTGAGCCATTTATTTATTTTTCTAATGTTGAAGAATCAGTCTTTTAGCTATAAGTAAGGAATGGAAAATCCACTTTCTTTGTCCAAATATCAATTTCCAGGCGATAGGAATATAGATTAAAAGAATATGAATATCCAAGAATATTAAATCTTGTCTTAGAGTTAATACATATAATAATTTCCTCCCAAAATAAAACAGTTATAAAACATTGTACAAGCATATGCTTAAATGAAGCATTAATCTCATTGTATCTCGCAAACCATGATAGGGCTTCTCTATATCAACACAATGGATTCTATCTAAAATAGTATTTTTCACTGAATAAGATGAAATCTAAGATGTAATAAAATGTAATCCAAAACTACTGAAGCTTTTTGGGATTGATGTTGATACCTCTTTCCACCATCTAGGCAAAATAGGAATCTATAATTTTTGTTCAACGCAACTATTAAAATTTGCATATCAAACTGATCCGTTACTGCCAGTAATATTTAATAGAGTTTGTACAGGTTGTTTATGTCCTAGGCTGAAATAGCTATAGGTCCAAATTGTAATGTCAATAGATGTTGCAAGTGTAAATGCTGCCACTGAGCCATACCAGGCAAATAATATTTGTCATTTAAAACAGAAAACAACTCACCTGTTTCATCTGTTAAATGATTTAAGAATGTAACTCCCAGCTTCTGTCTATATTTTCAGTGTAATATGATTATTGACTCTAAGATCTAGCCTATACCCATTGGATTAACTTAGAATGAGGGAAAGGATCAAAATGCCATGTCCCACAAATAGCAAAAGACAATCTTTGAGTCAATGTAACAATAACTCTTTGAAAAGATTATATTTTGATCCCAAGACAGTCCACATAACTAAATGTACAATGTATGAATATTCTAGAATGACTCAAGAAGGAGAATTTCTACTAAAAGAATCATCCAAACTTTGTTGGCGGCAAATAGATATACAAAATTATATAATTCTTCATTTGAAAACCAAATTCCACTTCTTTAATAGACTGCTGCATCTTTTTTATAGGTATCTTTGGAACAGATCCCCACAAAAATTCATGAAACTTATCTTGCAGATATATGTCTAAGAATTCCATACAAAATGCGTAATACTCTAGGAAATACATTAATTTTAAGAAATAGGCACAAAGTCTAATAGCACCTTGAGGACTAACCAGTTTTATCAGGTCATAAGCATTCATGAGTAGCAACTCACTTCATCAGATACATACAGTTAAAACTGAATATCCTACTCTTTCCCCAGATATATTTATCAGAATCGGAATTGAGATATGAAGTGCAGACAGTAGATGTCATTGGCATATTATATTTACATACTAAAGGACTATGATACAAATCATGAATATTAAGATTCTGTCTAAAAGAACAAGCTAGGGGTTCCAAACGCATATTAAAAATCAAAGGGAAAAATAGGCAACTTTGCCCAGTGCCTTTACAAAGTGAAAAAGTGAATGAAAAAATGCTACTTTGGATGTAGGAACCACATATAGAATCTGGATCCAATTTCTAGATTCATCTGAAAATCCAAACATAGCTAACTACTGTCTTTAAATTTTGTCAAAAGCCTTTTCGGTTTCCAGTGATATACCTTCAGCTTGATCTCCTCTATGTTTATTCGTCAATCAGATCTACTACTAGTTGAAACTAATTCTTAAAAAAAAAAAGATACCATCTTTTGCAATCTATTTGTTAAAACAGCTGTTAGAATTTTGATACCTATCTTAATCAAAGGTATAGGGCAATAAGTGGAACATGAAGTATTATCCTTACTAATTTTGGCATAACTGTAATATAGCTTCATTAAATGATAATGATAAAATACCTCTTCCAAAATAATATTATATAAGTCATCAACTTTAGGAACAAATGTATTAGAAAATGTTTTAAATCATTCCACAGGAAATCCATCGGATCCTAGTACTTCACCATTACTCAGAATTAAGATCACATTTTGGATTCATCAATAGTCAAAGCGGCTATTAGTTTTTGTAAAAAATCACATTGTGGGAGATCAATGACATGCCTTCTTGAGTATGCATCTGTGAAAGGAACTGTAAAGAATGTTTTGCAATGCGTAAGTAGAATCATATACATTTCAATATGTGAACCAATACCAAATATCTGGACAAAATTATGAACATAAAATAATCTGTTGAGCTTGATTTCAATCAATAAAATCCCAGTCAATATTCTTTTATTTCCCAGGTTACACCAGTTACTCAAAAAAGAGGTAGGATCCAATTTGCATATTATATCTTTAAATAAGTTGTAGGATAATTCAGACTACCATAGAGTTTAGTAGTTGCTCCAGATTTTCTAGTAACCACTGTATATCTTCATTTCAAGTGTCTGAGGGAGTGGAATATAGTTCCTTCAATGTCCATGCATGCCCTTGATGCTTTATATCACACTTTAAATCATACTTAATTCTGATCATGACAAGACTGCATATGAAAACAACAACAACAACCTGCAACCATCACACTGATTTTGGGCTTTATCATTATTAGAAGAAGAAATTTTATTTTTCTGTGTTTAATCGTTGCAGTATATTTGTATGCTCACTTTTTTCTATCAGCCTGTTCCACAGAGGTGGGGGTTAGGGTCAGAAAATGCTATATAATTTGGACAGCTGTTTAGGCAAAACTGCCAGCTATTAATATATATTGTCAGTGGGATTTCAAAATTCCCCTCTCACCCCTATGGGTGGTACGTGTCTTCCTCAATCTCGGGTCCTCTACCAGAGGCCTGGGAGTTTGAGGGTTCTGCTATGACTGCTATGTGGCCCACTGGTAGTTCCACTCCATCAGTCTTAACTACCTTCCCTCTCTGTTGCCATGATTCCAACTCCTTCCTCTGGAAGGTAGTATGAGTCTGGGATGACAGATCCCCAGGGAGCTAATTTGACACCACAGTTATTGGCAGCAGCCCTGCTACAGCATCAGCAGCAAATGGATGCATAGATTAATAACCTGCAAGCAGCTATGGGAAGATTGAAGTCAGGCCTAGCCCAAGGAACTCCAAGAGACCATGTAAATTCAGTCCAGCAATGTTTATTAGCTACAACCTCTAGCAAGAATCTTCCTAGACTGAAACCCCAGTTCCCAAGTAATGCCAGCCACAACATTGTGAATTCCTCAGGGAGATGCCAGTCTCATCCTCTTATATCTCCCTCTCGCCTCAGGCGATGAAAGAAAATGTTTTTCTCCCTGAGTCTGGCCTTCATAATTCCATTCCATCACAGAACGAGACATCAACTCACTGATCCACCTGACACAGATCTACAGTGAGGACATTGGGATGTCATTCAGACTGGAGAAGTGTGGCAGGATGTTAGTAAAGAGAGGGAAGGTAGTTAAGACCAATGGAGTGGAACTACCAGTGGGCCACATAGCATACATAGAGACCAGCTATAAATGCCTTGGTGTCCCACAGTCACACGGGAACCATGAGGAGGAGGAGGCAAGGAAGACAGCAACATCCAAGTACCACCAAAGGATAAGACAGGTCCTGAAGAGCCAGCTCAATGGGAAGAACAAGGTCCGTGCCATCAACATGTATGCCCTGCCAGTCATCAGATACCCTGCCGGTATAGTGAGCTGGCCAAAGGAAGACATGGAGGCTGCTGATGTGAAGACCCGGAAGCTCCTCACAATGTACGGAGGTTTCCACCCCAAGTCCAATACCCAGAGACTGTACACCAGCCGCAAAGAGGGCAGGTGAGGTCTGATGAGTGTTAAAGCCACTGTCCTGGATGAAACCCAGAGTATCCAGGAGTACATCAGTAAGATGGCACCCAAAGATGAGCTGCGGAGAGAATGCCTCAGGCAGCAGCAGACATGGGAGGAAGTTCAAGTGGAGGAAATACCATGGCAGGACAAGCCCCTGCATGGGATGTACCATCGACAGATAGATGAGGTGACTGACATTGGGAAATCCTATCAGTGGCTGGAAAGGGCTGGACTAAAAGACAGCACTGAGGCACTGATCATAGCAGCACAAGAACAGCCACTAAGCACCAGATCCATAGAAGCAGGGGTCTACCACACTAGACAGGACCCAAGGTGCAGATTGTGCAAAGAGGCCTCAGAGACAGTCCAACACATAGTGGCAGGGTGTAAGATGCAGGCAGGAACAGCATACACTGAATGGCACAACCAAGTAGCTGGCATTGTGTACAGAAACATCTGCACAGTGTATGGGCTAGACCCCCCCAAGTCCAGATGGGAAATTCCACAGAAGGTTGTGGAGAATAACAGGGCTAAGATCCTGTGGGACTTCCAGATCCAGACGGACAGGCAGGTACTGGCTAATCAACCAGGCATCGTGGTAGTAGACAAAGACCAGAAGACAGAGATAGTGATAGATGTAGCAGTGCCAAGTGACAGCCACATCAGGAAGAAGGAACATGAGAAGCTGGAGAAGTACCAGGGCCTGAAGGAGGAAATAGAGAGGATGTGGAAAGTAAAGGCCAAAGTGGTCCCAGTGGTGGTAGGAGCACTCGGGGCTGTGACTCCTATGCTGGGAGAGTGGCTCCAACAGATCCCAGGAACAACACCAGAGCTCTCTGTGCAGAAAAGTGCAGTGGTAGGAACAGCTAAGATACTGCACAGAACCCTCAAACTCCCAGGCCTCTGGTAGAGGACCTGAGATTGAGGAAGACACGTACCACCCATAGGGGTGAGAGGGGAATTTTTATATATATATTCCTCAGTATTAAAAGCAGATCCTAAAGCAGGAAGTAACAAAGAACAATTTAGAATAAATTTAAAAATAATTAAAATATCTACCTATTGAATTATTTAAATACTCTACAAATATGATGCTTGAAACCATGACGAGGTTATGAAAACAATGATACCACACAATACTGAATCAGATCAGAAGGTACAGCATTACCAGTTCAACCAAATTCCTGCATGAGTGGAGAACCACAATGGCAGAAATATTTGTGCTGATGGTAGATAGTCCTTTCTTCTGTTACCAACAGTTGAAAGGCTACAAGAAAGGCAGCTGGAACCAGACCCAGTGGTTTTTCTCCTCTTGCAAGGGAGCCTGGCAAAGTTAGTGGCAGCCACATCTTCCTAATCACAGCCAACCACCTACACCCTGAAGCTGCCACAGTAGCCACCCCAAAGGTTGTATACTGGTTAAGGCATCAGGCTAGAAACCAGGAGACTGTGAGTTCTAGTCCTGCCCTAGGCATGAAAGCCAGCTAGGTGACCTTGAGCCGGTCATTCTCTCTAGGAAGGAGGCAATGGCAAACCACTTCCAAAAATGCTGGAAAGAAAACTGCTGGGACTTGTCTAAGTAGTCACCAGGAGCCAAAAACAGACTCAAAGGCCCACACATGCACACACACACAGTGGGAGAGAAAGGGAGGGGAGAGGCCAAGGAAAGCTAAAGCATCTGGGTGTGAGTAGAGATGTAAGTTCATAGGATATGAATAGATGTGTAAAATGGATATGGATAAATAAGGATAAAGGAATATTAGAAACATCAGTCTAAGGAAATAAGCATAAGAACAATAGAACAATAGAAGGTAGGTCTAAGAAAATAAAGGATTGGCATAGGATGCATGAGTATATAGGAATAAGATAGTAGATAAGAACGATCACCGCAAGTACATAGTAACAGAGGATAAGAAATAGGAATATTATACTAAATGAGCAATTATACCATTGATTAATGATAAGCAAAGCTTTTTTTAATACACATTACTTTGTAATAAAGACTTTCCCAACAAGAGTTGGCCTGTGTCAAGTCTGTGTAATCCCCTGCTGTATCTCAAACACAGTTCTTTGCCATGAGGTTGGCATCAGCAGGATTGACACCAACACCTGGTTATACATCATCACATATTGGGCCAAAATATACTTTGCCCCTGTAGGTCTGGCATCTCAGATTCTCACTGACAATTTTGTGTCATTCTGGCCCAAAACAATAGCTAAACAATTGGAGTTCTCTGGATTTTCATTAACCCAACTCTGCACATTCAGATGTGAGCATGCAATAGTAAAGTTGAGGCACAGGATTAAAAATATTAATATATAATTAGATCTGGCATCTCTTTCCAAGGATATAGTCTTGACCAGCTTGTTCACCCTTCTTAGATCTGCTAGATATCTAAATCAAATTATAATCTCTAAAATTCTCTTTGTCTTGATTTGATGTCTTTCCTACTGTAGTTTTAGAAGGGAAATACAAAAGAAAATACATTTAGGCTAAGGATAGCCCATGCAGCGAAGGGGCTATCAAAACTGTTAAATAAGTCAAACTGTTAAACACCTCCAAAAATAGCCTCCAAACGGAAAAGCAAAAATATGTGTGGTGTGGCCTACTGCAGCCTTTGCCTTTCCCCCCACCAAAATTGAGTGAACCCTCTCCCACCTCCCAAAGATATCCACCTCTGATTTTAGAGAAATGCTTCATAGAATTCTGTCTCCTCTGAGGTAAACTATCTCTGGAATGGTTATGTTGAGTTTTTCACTGCTCCAAGAAAGATGGATCAAAATAAGGTCTTCCACAACTGCCTTAATAATAGGAAACCGGCATCAGTATTTCTAACAACATCCCTTTCTAATCCCTGTCTAGCTTCGGCATGTTTGTATTTCCTCTCTTAAAAACTTGCATTTTTATGAAATGTAGTAATATATAATAGTCTTACCAGAAAATGAAAACTCTCTACTATGGGATTTGTCTAGTGAAGCAGATTTTGTCTAAAGTAATTTATTAGCATTAGCAGTATTCAATTACACATGATATATAACAATAAGCAGACATTAATTAATTACAATGTAATAGTATTTCTAATTGGCCCATTTATTAGGATTGTGTTTCCACATACAAAATTTAAATGGCAAACATATACATTAATACATCTCCAAATTAATTTGTGGACTCCCGTGTCCTTACTGCATAATCTTTTTCTTGTATGGTTCTTAAAAACATACTCCCACATTCTAATCCTGACATGTAAATTAATGGGAAGCAACTGGCTTGATGGCTGAACTTCAGTGAACAATAAGCCCCCAACTTTGAAATGAACTTGATGTATATTTTGTTGTATGGAGTTTCTGGAAATGCAAAGTACAAGTGAAGCATAAAGATTTAGTGAGGGCTGTAATTTCATAGCAAAGGTTCACTGTCATTCAACAAGCTTTAAGTAAGTCCTTCAAAGAACCTTTCAGCATCTGAATAAAAATTTCATGGACAATTTAAATGCTTGTAGATATCTTGAGAAAATATGTGGCGTACAGGGCACCTGAATGCTTTTCTAAGAGCAAGTTTCTGGGTATATATAAGTGTTAATACATTGCAGTAATTAAAGTATCAGATTAGAATGAGGAAGACTCAGGTTCAAGTTTATGTGCAGCCCTGGAAAATTAATCTTTCTCAGCCCAGCTTCTCACAATGTTGCTTTTTTGGGATAAAATAAAGAAAGGCCCTTATGTACTGTAAGCCAGCTTGAACTCCTAGTGAAAATGTGAGAAATAAATCCAACAAATAATCATAGACATATCTATAATAATAGACATTGATAGGCATTGATTGAATTGATAGATCACTGATAGTTTTGGATATTTATAAGGATAACTAATATGGATAGACAAATTTTCTTTCATGACATACAAGACTTCAGGTCTGAAAAAAAACAAAAGTATTATTTCTCCCCCACCCACCCCAAATTCCAAAAGCACCAGTTCAAGGAGACCAGATAAAAATGAAATGAAAGCAAATTACTTGGGCATAGCATTGTGGGTTTAGTGGTGTTTCCTTGCATTGGCTTCAACTGACTGAGATTTGCCTTCCTGTACATTTAAGTGGGTTTTATGTATTTTCTTTTGGGAAGTTAATGATTTAAGGATTCCCAAGAAACATAAGTGCTTTATTACCTCAAAAAATTTCCAAGTTTCTATAAATTTTCTGAGACTCCATTGGCTAGAAGAGGATTCAGAATAACTGAGGAAGAGTCATTTGGTTCAAATATACAGGGCAGGTGATCCCAAAAGAGTAAAAAATATAACTGTACTTGTGCGTAGAATCTAAGTATTGCTGAGTGTCCTAAGCATCTGTAGATGCACAGTTCAGATCTTTAAGGTTTACAATATGAACTATATCTCCTTCTAAAGACAGTTGTTGGTATCTCCCCAGATATTGAACAAGTGAGATGGTGATGTTTCACCATCACTGACATCATTATCATCATCCATCACAGATGATCTAATTAGCATCAAGATCCATAACACATTGTGTTCTCTGCTCCATGATGGACTAGGTAGGGGGCTGCCAGTTCCTTCCTTCCATTATTTTCCCTCCACTCCATGACTGAAGGAAAGTTTATGAGGTCAACACATATAATCTGAATTTCTTTCTTTTGTTTTAAATTTTATAAGAAACCATTGGCTAGTAGAGTAGAGCACAATCTGATGGATTTCAGGAGGAAGTTGGGGGGATTTCTTTGTTTGAAAAACTACTTTATTTTAGGGTTTACTGAAACATTTCAGGGTTTTTGTTGTTGTTGGTTTGTTTTACTATCTTAAAATGTCACCAATTTTCAGCTGCTGGAGTCAGGACTGCAGCGGATCTATAAAAAAGAGGTCCACTAAGAAACCTAAATGCTATGGTATTGAGGTTAGGGCATGGGGATTAATGTTAAATTACTGGTTAAAACTCCGGTTCTTTCCTTTGGGTCTACTCCCAATAATAATGACTGATGGCTTCCTGCTGAACTGGAATCTCATTGAACAAAAATTGAAGACAATAGGGTTACCAACACAGTACATTAGATCCTTGAGGTATGAGCATGCCAGACCCACACACCTACAGAAACTGAATGATATCAAAATTCAGACAAATAGTTTGGTACAGAGAAGTAGGACCTGGTTGGCAAAGGATTCCTAGGGAGTGGCCAATTACTTATCTCTTTTGATGTTTCCTGAACTAAGGAAAGATTTCTTCTCAGCTAGGTATAATTTACTCCCTTCATCTTTATTACAGGGAAGATACTGTAAGACCCCATCAGAGAAACGTGTCTGCCCTTGTGGAACAGAGATATTGAAACAGCCCAGCACACGTTATTACATGGTGGCATTTACAGAGATATATGAAATGTCTCCATTCCACCTTTCCTTCAAAAGTACCCTGGGCAGACAATCTTTATAGTTGTTTTCTTTTTAGATGTTAAGCCATCTATAACTCAGATAGTAGCAAAATACTGCGTGGCAGCAGTAAAAATGAGGCATCAATTATTGCAAGACCTTCCACAGTTATAATCCACCCTGTGTATTATCCATTCTAATGTTTTTATGTAATTTTGTAAAATCCTGTCCAGTTTGCAGTTTTTGGTTGTACCTTATATTTTTGGCCTTTGGCCATAATGATACAAACGCATTTATATTTATTTATAAATGCCACGGTGCTCAAAACTTAAGGAGGTGTCACAGGAGCTAGATATATTTTTGTGGACTAAAGTACAGTTGAGCAAGCACCGGGAAATATTGTCATGGTGCCTGGATTGAGAGCTCCACATAATAATTCGCTTCCGGAAAGAAGATTTCTTTAAATGGACCCTGCAACTGGCTACTTGTACAAGGAGCTACCTATACTATGCCTGTAATTTTACACATGGTATCTTTTATTCTGGAAGTCAGTTTTTCAGTAATCCATAGAATGGAAGCTTTCTTTTCTCTAGAATTGCAACTGAATACCATACCACCATGTTTAATTCTTTGAGTTCTAAGCTTCTGGAGGCATTATGAATAATGATTACCCTTATCTGTTGACAGCATTCGTTTTTGACATTTTTATCCATAATGGTTTACTTCTTTCTGATTTCAAACTATTGCTAATAAGACCGCTTGTGATTTCTTGGTTTAATTTACCAACTTCAACAGTTAATCGTGCTCATCTGGTAATGACAGATCAATTATTTCTCCTGAATCCTTGGGTTTTAACTTGAAGAGTAAACAGATTCCTCTTCTCTTCCACAAACATGCTATCTTTGTATTATTATTATTATTAGTAGTAGTAGTAGTAGTAGTAGTAGTAGTAGTAATTTTATATTATTCATCCTTTTCCAAGGGGGGAAAAAAGCACTGTACAAAACATGATAAAACAATCTTTCATAAAAATAAGTCAATCAGAGCAATCTACAATAAAACAAAATCTCATATAACAACAAAACAGTGTGAGCACAATAATTAAGGTAGAGTTTAATTACAAGAGAGTCTGGTCCTGAACAATTGTTACCTTGCACTGTCAGACAGGAATGAAGCTAGAAACCAAAGGAATTATGTTCTCTTTTATGCCTATTGTCCTCCTTCTCAAGAACTTGGACCACCTTGATGGCAGTGTTTTGGGAACAAGAAGCTCTGGAAGACTGACTTTTCCCAGGACTCTCATCATCTCAATGGACATCAGGCGCACTAGGAAATTACATTTCCTAATGTTCCTGTCACTTAGGCAATATTAATTTGAAAATGTCCAGGGAAGAGGAGGTGAAGAAGTGGTAACTCCTTGTCAAGTGAACAGCAGGAAAGAGAAATAGAATGTATGGATGGATTTATAAATGGGGTAATAAGTGAAAACCATCATTGCTAGGGAGTTCATACCATCTTGCTTCCCATTTTACTGCTCATAACCAGCTGGTCACACAGATAGGGGGTTGATACACATTCAAAGTCATGATACACAAGGTCATTCAAAGCCCACTGGACTGTCAGGCTAGCATTCAGAATAAAACATTCTTTATCATCTATTTCTTGTTATGCAGATATAAAATACATTTTCATTTGAATCTGTATAATCTCAGTTTTGTTATTTCAACCATTGAATAAAGGAAATATTGATTTTCAACTGCCAAAGGCAGAGGATTTCATTACATGGCACCGTGAATGCAGCAATTGCTTCCAGCAAATATTCACTGGCTTGATTCTTGATGCTTTATACAAGGAAATGAAATGTCTTTTCAAAATGGCATTTTAGATGGATTGTCCAGTCTCAGTGACAGTTCTGTTACGTGATTGGCCTGCAAAGTTTTCTTAGATGCTCTTAAAATAGCATTAGCAAAATGGAAAGCGTGTTTACATAATGGTAACTATATAGCAGTTTTCTTCAGCCTATAGTCTATAGCTATGTAGTTCATCGTATTTGAAAGATGCTACCCTGTGGAAGATAGACATAAAAGGTCCACTTGAAAACATGCACAACATATGTTTCTCCTGAAAAACTCCTCAGCAATTATTTGTTAACTAATATATTTTTCAGCAACAACAATAATAAATCTATGTAGATTTTCTCATAATTAATTAATTAGGTGACACTAAGTCATGATTGATTCCTGATGACAGTGTGGAGAAATACTCACACCCAGTAATTCATAAAAGGGGTAAGTCCAATTTGATTGGACCTAACTAATTTCTAAGGATATTGCAGAACATTTTTTACCCTATCTCCTTTATGCATTGTCTTTCCATCCTTCCCCTTTCCTCATTCTTGCCCAGCTTAATTATTTTCTCTAGATCATTATCTGCCTGTACCACATGCCCAAAGGATGTAAGTTTCTGCTTATTGAGCATCATTCAAGGGAACAGCCAGCCTTTGTTTGCTCTAGGGCCATTTGGTTCTTCTTGCAGTCCATGGTACTCTTAGTAACAATCTCTAAATATATACTTGAAAGGCATCTATCTTCTTTCTCTCCTTTCTCAGTGTTAATCAGTACTAATACTGACCGATGCTAGGATAAGAAGCCTACAGGCTACGATTCAAAGACAGTCCTCTGATACTTTTTTATCAAGTATAAAAAGTTTTTAATAATGAAGAAAACCAGCTACTGCAAACTGTAAGGTTCAAGTAATATACATATCAGATCCAAGGTTCAAGTCTAATCTCTTTTTCTTTACCCGTGCATTGCAACAGACTGAGAGCCGCTCATTTCTCAATGGGAAAAGTGGTTGGCACCTGTGTATAATTGTTATTGTAATGGGTCAGTTTGATTTCAGGCCCTTTGCTTCTGACCTTGCCCACTTTAGCCCTCACAGTATTTCCAGTTTCCAGCTGAAAAGAACACTGCTATAAACGTCTGATTTTAGTTGTCATTTAAATGGTGATCTTGTCAATGTTTGTCATTGCCTCGGTCTCTAGAATTAATATCTTCTTTACTATTCCACCACACTATCTTTATATATTCCAGAGCTCAAGAAAACAAAACTATCACCCTCAGTTTTTCAGGTTTCAATCAGTAACCATGTGTTAATTAGGTATGCTGATTGACATTATTTTTGTCCTCTTAATATTTAATGTTAACCCAGATTTTTCACTTCCTATTTTTTTTATTCTCATAAAGACATGTTCTGCATCTTTTTACCTTCAGCTAACAAAGCAGTGTCACCTGTAACTCACATTGCTAATGTTTTGACTTCTAATTTTAATTCCAGCTTTCATCTCTTCCTATTCTATCATTCTTACAATATATTTGCTGTGTGTTAACAAGATGGTTTATTTGGTTTTGGCCTGATATATTATATGCAACCAGTCAAAACTGGTTTATTCAATAAACCATGGTTGACACTCATGATTTCGCATGTTTGTAGTCAGGTTAACCAGTATCTAAAGACTTTGTATTACAAATGGCAAGAATGCTTTTGTATTCTTTGTAATGCAAATGTATTACAAGAAAATTTTGTAGGCCATCCTACTTTTACTTTCCTTCTACCTCTGCCATTATATTTATATCCCATGTCCAACTATTTTATTCTACGCCTTCTATCCCTCTATTTTATCTCTGTGGCAGAATGTGAATCATTTGGAAACATCAGTGTCACTGCCATTACCCTATAGTTCTTTGGCATTACAGGTACCAAATGAAGGTGATCGTAAAGAACCTGTGCTAGCTGAGAGGCACTGTTTCCTGTGGGATTCCTTGTTCTACTAATGGAGAATGGAGAAAGAAAATTGATCTCAGCCCATTGTTTCATATCCTCTCTCTCTGTCCTATTTACTGACTGAGGCAGTGAAAGGCAACTAGCTTCTGCAAACGTACCCATACGATAGCGGCTCAAGAACCTCTATTGTGGTCTTTTGAGCTAAGGCTGTGCATGATGCCTCTAATGGTATGAACTACCCAGCCTTAATCATATTCCAGAGAGTGAATTCTGCCTAGACCATCTACTACGCTTGATGTGAGCTGCAAGAAAACAACATTCAGTTTATAATCGGTAACAGAGAGGGGGGAAATGTCAGCTTTGTAGAATCTTTTTTTGAAGATACCTCTGAATATCCTAGCACATTTTATCCAATTAGAAACCCCCTCAAAATACATCTTGTAGATGACATGCATGTATAATAATTACTGTTCAGCAAGACTTCTATTAGAGTACTGGGAGCTACAGCCTGAAACAGTAATCCTGACTAAATTAGCTGTAGCTATCGTGCTCACAGTCAATTATTTCAGCTAATAACAATGCACCGTCTGTTCTATTGGACACATACTGATGAATACTGCCAGGAGTGGGTCTCTCACATTGCAAAGTGTTAAGTAAACTTCTTTCTGCCACTCCTCCAACTTCTTTTGCAACTACACTATAACAACATCTCAATTGCTAACAAGGAGGACCCTTGGGTGTGATTGTTCAGCTTAGCAGTTTATCCATCAGCTGTCCATCTGCTGACCTTTAAGACCATTAACTCCTGTTCAAAATATATTGCACATCTGGTAGGGCAAGTTTTACAATAATATTCTTTTTCTGCACAACTAAAAAGTACACACACAGGAGAAGGAGCATATGGTACTGAAACTCTGGCCAGGAGTTGCATCCTTTTTAATGTTTTTTTTTCCTTTAGACTGTTGTGTCTCCTATACAGGGCTGACCTCCTTGTTTAGTATATTTCTCCTGGTCATCCTTTGTCAGATTGTATTTTATGGGAATCTATGAGGTGGCGAACCCTTTTTTCTCTTGCTGCAATCCGAGTTTGCAGACAAAAGGAATGAGTCAAACCTTGCAGCAATTATTGTTAATTGTAGGGGTAAAAATGAATCTATGGGGAAAGTTGTCATCTTCTTTTGTTTTTACAACACATCTCCATTTTTTGTAAGGTCCTTGGTCCACATTTTTTGTAAGGCCCTTGGACATCAGAATTCCTGTTTTAAACAATCTGCTTTCCAGGAAGCACAGTTTCTGCAGGTCACCAAATCAGTTGCTTTGTTCCCTGTATTTCTCATCCACACTTCTATGTGAGAGGTGCACAGAAAAGAAGGCTGTACTTAAAACTTTAAATAAGCATGAACAAAGAAAGCTAAACAAAGAAAGCTGTTTTTCAGGGTGGGTTCCCCCCATCCTCTCCATTCAATCAGCAAATTGTTTCATCGTATTATTGTTGTTTTTTAAGATATCAACTCAATAGGAACGCATACACTTGCTTTCTCTGAGAAACCACACTGATGTTTGCCAATACCTACAGTCTATTTTGTTTGTTTATCTGTTAGATTTTGTTTATTTGTACCTTGTCTTTCTCTAGGAACGTATATTGCAGTTTCCTTCTTTTTATCCCTACAATAACAAATGTTTGGGATAAGGTCAGCTAAAAGAGAGTAACTGATCCAAAATCACCCAGTGAGTTTCCACAGCTGAGGCTGGAACTCAACCTGAACCTCTTTGTCATTAGTCTTAACTCTAACCATCAGGGAACATTATATAACAGTTGGGAGTCAGCAACTACTGGTAATAAATGGGAAAGGGGGAGAACATACATAGATATATTGGATTGCAGGCCTCTTCCTGAAACACTGCCCTGATTTTCTCCATTCTTTCTTTGAGAATTTCCTCCCAGTTTTGGCAGCTGTTTTTCTGACTGCTTCCTTTTTCATAGTAAGTCTTATTTTGAAATCACAGAGGGAATCAGAATTAGGGCTGAACATGTAGCTTTAGGAGAGAAATGGGTTCAAGGTTCAGCTTTGAGTCTGCAAAGCATAATCAGACTCCCACCTAACTGCTCATTACAACTTTCTTCTAGGTCTCCATTAGCCTGATCACACTGCCACACTACACACTTTCCTCTGTAGACCCCTACTACTTTAAATGGATGAACTTAAATAGATATGCTTGATTAATATTTTTAAATTTTAAATTTAATTGTAAATATTAATATTTAAATATGTTAATTAGTAGTAGCATAGTGTAAATAGTTGTGATAAGGTGAGAGGTACTATGAATCCCTTCCTCAATATGGGAACTGGAATGGGGATTGGGAATATCAATTGATACTATGAAAATGAGACAGAACATGGATGCTGGGATTTTTAACTTAGATCAATTACTGGATGAGGGCTTTATCATTTTCTATATTAAAATATAAATATCATTGCCATCCACTGGCAGTATTTACAGCTACAATCTTGATTTTAGCTAACACATTTTCAGCTTCAAAGGCATCTGATTTATTAGAAGTGATCACTAAATCACAGGGGTCAAAAAGAAAAAAAAGAGATTAGTCTTTATAAGTAACTGATATGCAAATTTTAAAGGTTGAATGGAATAAGGAATTGGAGATCCCCATTTCATCCAAAATAATCTAAAACTTTTAACTTTAACCTCAGTATCAAACATTTCTATAAATTCTAGATTATGTTTATTCAGTAGAAAATAATATTTTGGATGTACTGAGCCCCATTATATTTATATAAAAAAGAAATGAATAAATTGTCATGTTGCTGAAGATGCAATTACACTTTATTAAAACATGATTTTGCAATATCTTAAAGTTATTGTGTTCTGGGGAAAAATAATTATATAGATAATTTGACTTTGAGACAAGGTTTTCAGACATCCATAAACTTTTGAACTATGTCCCTATTATACAGCAGCTGAACAGTGGAAATGAATTTTTCTAAATCCTAAGAGATTAGTCCTTCAACACTGGAAAGATAAATTTATGGCTCCAATTATTCAGTGGATTGAAATCCTTGTGATTTATGAATGAGTTGTTTACAAATATAGATTATGTATAGGTCAAATAGGTTTTCTTTTTCTCATGTTAATTAAATAAAACTAACAAAAAATGATGCAGCAACATCAATAAAGAAGAGTTGGTCAAAAAAGGATTGAAGCCCCCAAAAGCCAGATGACAAAAGCTAGGGTTTTCTTTCCTTTTCCTTTTTCTTTCTTAGTGTAGTTTCTTAGAACCAATAAAAGAAATGGGTCGAGTATTGTTGGTGGAAATGCATACCTGGACAGGGGCACATTGTTCATCTGCTCCCTTTTCAGATCTGCTTGTCATAGGCAAAAACAAGCAGACAAAGCTATAGAATTTTAAGTTTGTTTAGTACAGATCAACGGAGCCAAAAGAAAAACCATGTGGAACTATTGGGGGCTCCTGATGAAGGGCTTTTCTAGCACTGCCACTTCAAAATGAAAGTGTGTTTATTTCATCTTTTCCTTTCCATATTTCCTCTGAGAAGGGGAGGGGGGGGAAGCCTGCTGTCTTTAATGGATCATAAAGTTGAAGTAGGTGATCAGGGCTGCCAAATTTGTAGCAGTTGAAAGTAAAACAGCTTTTTGTCTCTTCTTTGGCCAGAAATCTAAGGTTACCTGTGCTTAACTGAATGAGAAAAATAAGGGTGTCTTACATTACTTAACAGGCTTAGAAGATTCGTAAAAATTATATACTATGCCCCCATGTTTTTGAATGTACTATTTCTGACCCCTGGAAGGTTTGTAATACTAGTTCACCATGGTCAATGGGGCTATCCAGAATCAGTTTTCTTCAATGTGTATTCTCAGACAGCATAAATCCAGTGTAGATCATTTGTCCTGATATGGCTTTACTTTCCCTAAGTACCACTGATGCTTCATTTGAACGGTATTAGGGGAAGATACGGATATTGGTGCAAATGTTGCAATGACGCATCATTGTATTAGCAATGGACTAAATGTCAGGGTAGGTTATGATTCTTCCACTTCACATTAATACCATGCTCATGTTTCATTTCCCATGCTGAATAATTAAATAGCCCTTCAAAACACATTTTTCTTTACTATCTAATAATTAAGTTATACTTCTTGTAATTATTATTTTACTTTCTCCAAATTCATGAAGTGTAGGTCTCATATTGATAGTCTAGTTCTCCACTGTGCTGCAAATGTATAGTATAGTACCAACCATTTCACTGCAGGAGCAAAATACCACAATTGGGGGGGGGGGGTGAAATTCAGGTCTGCCCTGCAGTAGGAATGGACAACTGCAAATGGCAAGTGGCTTCTAAGGTCCAAATGTGAACTCAAAAAAAAGATGAGATGTTCTGAGGAACCATGCCAGATTTTAACAAAGGATTGTGATCCATCTGGGTAAATATCAGGATCCATCCAGATGAGATGTCCAGGAAATTATGTCTCTGGTCTCTGCACAGTCCTATTCCCACCTTTGCTTTAGTTTCATAATCCATTTTGTTAAGCTGTTTACTAAAAGCAAATAGAAGAAAGATTCTTACTATGTACTAATATTCACTGCCAAGTTTCTAAAATTACTGTTTTTAAGACACATACACATACATGCGTATGTGTGCCTTCGAGCCCATCTTTGACTCCTGGATGTCTGCCCAGACAAGTCCCTGCAGTCTTCTTGGCAGCATTTTCATAAATGGTTTGCCCTTGCCTTCTTCCTAAGGCAGAGAGATAGTAACTGGCCCAAGGTCACCCAGCTGGCTTTGTGCCTACGTCAGGGCTAGAACTCACATCTTCTAGTTTCTGGCCCAGCGTCTTTGACCACTACAACAAACTGGCTAGTTTATAGTCTTTAAAATAGTATACATATGGAAGTCATTATTAAGAGAAGTTACATACTATTATGCTGTCATTACACAAAGATCTTTTGTCACCTTTGCTTCATTTATCCAAGTAATGCTCTCTTACTACCTCCTGTTTGGACCTTTCCTGTCAAATGATCTTTGCTAATTTCAGCTTTTGATTTTTATCTTGTGCTGTTGTTCACAGGTAAATGCATTTGAGTCTTATAATGAGTGATCTTCCACCTCTTTCTTTCTTTCTCTCTCTCTCTCTCATTCTCTCTCTCTCTCTCTCTCTCTTCCTTCCTTCCTTCCTCCTATAATGCTATCATGTGATTGACAGTCAAGAAGACTATCAGTCAAGGAAGGTGGAAAAACATTAAATGATGCATTATACCACTTTGCAAACTTGCGAGCAAAGTCAGACAGGACACCAAAAAAGAAAACACAACTGAATGAAAAATAGGCTATGGTGCATGGGTGAAGAGCAATCATGCTTCATGAATTTATAAAATAGCCAAATTGTTCTCTAAAGACAAAGCAGAAAGAAAGCATTATTACAGTCCTCTATAATGTACACTTCATCTAAAAGACCCTTTGCTTAGGGACTGCCCTCCTTGTTATATAGTTTAGAGATGCCCCTGGAGATTTCTCCTTGAAGTTCTCATGTTGATCAGTTGCCAATTTGGGCTTTGAAAATAATTGGCCCTTTATGGACCTGGAAGGTTAGGGATAGGACCTGGAGGAATCTGACATATTAGGCATAAATAATTGGAGGGTTGGAGTAGAACTTAAAAAGCCTTGGATAAACTTGATTGACTCTACCAGACCACAGGTGAGAGAAGAAAGTTCCATACATCCTGTAATCAGTTGCACAACATAACAGTTTTACTGGCTTGACTAGAAAACAGAAGACTTGTGGGTTAGTAGCCTTAATTGCTGTGCTTAGAGAGCTATTTGCAGAATCCAGCCTAGGATCCAATACCAGAGTCCAGCTGTGTTCTCAGTTCTGCAGTGTTTATTCTTCTCTAGCTATATTAGGGATGCACATCTATTTTCAGGCTAAGAACTGCACTGTCAAGACCAAGAAATGGGAGTGAAAAAAAAATCATTTCAATTCACATTTAGATTTAGATTTAATTAAACTGGGACTGGAATGGATTGTCCTAGGCATCCTTGATCTCTCAGCAGCTTTTGTTCCAGTTGGTGGTGGTGTATGTGTGTGTGTGTGTGGAGGGGAGGAATCTAGGCATAGGCCATTGCTATGTGGGGTGCCTCAGGGTTCAACTCTCTCCCCATTCCTATTTAACATCTACATGAAACTAATGAGTAAGGTCTTTCATTGGCACGGGGTTAGGTATCATCACCATGCTGATAGAACTCAGCTATATATCTCAAATCTATGCCAATCAAGCAATGTCATCAAGGTTCTGTGTCAGTATCTGGAATCAGTACCTGGATGGGGAGCAACAGTTTCAGGCCCAATCCTAGCAAGATCAAGTAGCTGTGGATTTGGGGACCATCTGGATCTAGAGATCTTCCATTTTTACTTCTGGGCAAGTTTGCACTACTACAGACAGATGGTGCACAGTTTGGGGGTCCTCCTAGACTTTTAGCTCCTGCTTAAAGAGCAGATGGCAACCATAACTAGGAGGATGTTTGCACAAATTCTTCTTGAGCACCAATCACACCCATTCCTTGATTGGAAGGCTCTGCTCACAGTTATTCATGCCTTAGCCACTTCACGCGTGGACTACTATCAGACACTCTACTTGGGGCTGCCCTGGAAGATCACTTCACGGCTACAGCTGGTCCAGAATGCAGCAGTGCAAGTGATTATGGGTGTACCTTGGTATATCCATGCAATGCACTACCATGCAGTTGTTGGTTGCCAGTGGGGTTCCATATGCAATTCAAGGTGCTTCTGGTCACCAAGCCCTTCACAGCACAGGACCTGGATATTTGTGGGACCATCTACAATTATATCTGTTCATCTGAAAGGATTGGCATGCTCCAGATCCCATCGATTAAGCAGTGTCATTTTAGGAGAACCAGGGGGCATATCTTCTCTGCTGCTGTTCCTGCCCTATGGAATATATTACCCTCACACCCCAGATGCATATCAATTCAAGATTGGAAGACTTTACTTCTTTTTCCATATCTGTTTCCATCTTTGATGTCTTCACAGATGTTGTAATATTACTTCTTGTCTCTTCTAATAACTCTGAAATTCTTCATTAAGTTCCTTCCTGAGATCTTTGTCTTTCTTAGCCTTGGCTTCTTTTCTTACAATTTCCACCTTTCTGACATCCACTGTTCTTTCTTTTGTTTCTTGGTCTTTGGAAGTCTTTTGTCACATTTCATAACTGGTTCCCTATAAATGAGGTTCAGGACTTCAAAGTGATTCCTGATGTTTTCCTTGAAAATGGTGGATATATGCTCAAGATCATATCAAGGAAACTGGTTGGCTTTGTTCTTCCACTGTAGCTTGACTTGGAATTTCCACATGAGCAGTTTGCGATCTGTTCTACAGTCAAATTCTGGCCATGTCTTTGTTGTTGTAACTGAGCTCTTACATCTCTTTCTACCAATAGCATAGTCAATTTGATTTCTGTATACTCCATCTGGTGAGATCCATGTATATACAGTATATACAGTAGGCATCATTCTGATTGTTTGAAGGCTGTGTTAGCAATGAAGAAATCATTGAATTAGCAGAAACCAGTAAATGGTTTTCCTGCTTCACTTAAATTTTCTAGGCCATATAGTCCAGCTATGTTTTCCTCACTACTACTTCCAACTTTGTCATTCCAGTCTCTAACCACAAACAACACATCTTTTTGCATGTTCTGTTGAGTTCAAATTGAATGTGACCATAAAACTCTTCCTTCTCTTCTTTTTCTGCATCACTGGTTGGAGCATAAACGTGGATAATTGTCATATTACAGATTGTCAATAGAGTCTAATTGATATTATTTGGTAATTGACTGCACTGTACCCAAGCACTTTCTTTGTTATATCATTCCTGACTATGAAACAGCGCCATTCCTTCTTTGTTTTGTGTGTCCTGCGTAACAAACAAAATGAACTTCTGCCTGCAAGTGTCCAGTTCTAATCCATTTCAATTTGCTGATGCCTAAGTTGTCAATGTGTACTTGATTCATTTCATCTTTCACTGTGTTGAACTTTCCCATGTTCATGCTTCTTATCTTCCATGTTCCAAATGTAATCTGTCTTTGCATCTCCACATTTTCTTTTCCTGAATGGCAACATCAGCTACTAGATGTCCCAAAGGTGTTAATCTAGCCACATCATAAACACCATTAGTACTTCAAAAGATCCTCAGTTCTTCCTCAGCAGCATGTTAAGTACCATCTGACCTGTGGGGCCATCATCTGGTACTATCTACCTAATCTATGTATCTTGTCTATCCATGTGGTTTACTTGATAAAATACAAAAGTGGTTTACAATGGCCTCCTCTGCACAGATCTTTACCTTTGTCATTAAAATGATCATGTGCTTCCAGCATCTTCCTATATTGCTGCTGTTTGATACAGGTGCCTGCTTGCTTTAGCAAGGCAGCTGGATTGACCTTTAAGCCTTGGGTGACCCTCCTGGGAATATATATTCTTCATGTCCTCCATTCATCCCTCCAAGGAATGCCCCAGCCCCCACCATAATGAGTCAGTATAGCAAGACTTGATTGGGACTCACCAGTTTTACCTTCTAGGAAATTATTTTTATCTAGCTGCACCTCAGCTGGCAGCCATTTGTGGAGTGTGCCTATAACCTGCTTTCAAAATTGGAATTGTGTCCCCTAGCCCAAATTCAAAGACTCCTGCCCTAATCATGAATATGCAACAGGGCTCTTTGATGTTTCTGTGTTGCTGCAGAATACCTATATTCATTTACTTTAACATTTAAAATTGAAGCAATGTCACATGATACTGATCTAATCAGTTTCCTGTTCTTCAAAATCAGGAAAAGACTCTGCATACATGATATGGGCAAATCCTCTTACTTTACTATTCACGTGGATATGTTCATATAAATAACAATATTAATCATTATTAAAGAAATGATTTATTAGCCAAAATGGATACCCTAGGCTGCACAGAAACATTGCAACCTTATGCCAGTTATCCAAATATATATGCATAGGGTTGCATTGTAAGGCCCCAAATGTATGCACACCAGCTTGAAAATAAGCTGCTTCATCCCCTGAAACCAGTGCAATGTTGCTTCCAGATGACCATATTCTATAGGTGAAAAACAAATAGCTTTACTTTCTGCTCTAATGATAATTCTTGGAATATACGCAATAATGTTTGGAATGCAAAATAGGCTAGGGTTTTTCTAAGAGATGTTCATGCTTTTCCAGATGTTGTACTTGCTTATTACTAAACCAGCAAATGCTTATCATATACTATCTCTTGCAAGGCCACCATAGGGGGTGCAGTTTGTCATTTCGTCCTACTACAAGGTTCCCAATCAGTAAGAACCAGGCCACCCAATATCAGGGTTGGGTTGCAGGTCCCCCCCCCCCCCCACTCATACAGTAATAATAATATCCTCAATTATATTACTTTGTTTTCTATTGGGTAAATAGTGAGTGTGAGAGGGAAAAAAGAAGTGATATCATTATAAAGGGATGGATGACATAACAGATCAAGGCTAAATTTCTCTGTGACTGCTTTAGTGCCATTAGGGCCAAGCCACAAGGTACACAAATGGGCACCACAGCCTACGACAGTCACCAATCAGAATTTATCTAGGGAGCAGGCCCTGCACATGCTATTTTAAAGTCTATATTTCTGTAGTGTGGCTGAGCTTATCCAAAAGCCCAGTGTTTCTCAACCTTGGCCACTTTAAGATGTGTGGAACTCAACTCCCAGAATTCCCCAGCCATGCTGACTAGGGAATTCTGGGAGTTGATGTCCACACGTCTTAAAGTGGCCAAGGTTGAGGAACCCTGCAATAGCCATTGCGTTGAGTATCTCATGTACCCAAAGCAGCGGCTCATTGGATCAACTTTCTCCCAGGCTAAGAAAATACTGAGGCTTTCAGGGGTGCATTCCACCACAGCCTCAGCTGGCTGGCCAGCAGCGCACTGTTGAACCCTCTGTGGCCAGTTGACTGCAGCAGGAGGGGCAGCATTAGAAGCAAGAAGGGAGAGAAGGGAGGAATAACAAGAAGGGAGAAATGAAGGAAGCTGCACTGGAGAAGGAAAGGTAACTGTGGCAGTGACAGGGAAGAGGAGCAGGAGGAGGAAAAAGTAGAGATGGAGAGGAGGAGGAGGTACAGCAAGAAGGGGAGGAAGGAAGAAGGAAATAGCAATAGTGATTGCAAGGAGGGGGAGATGGCAGCTGGTAGAGAATTATAATACACATTGTGAGCTTTTTTACTTTGAATCACATTTGTGCACCAGATTTTCTTTTAATCTGGCCACCTCAGCTGTAAATTGGAGAAGTGTGTACATTCTCTCTTATTTACAAAACAGGAATAATAAGGCTGCCTTATACAGCTTTCTATCTACTAGTTTTAACAAGTAAACAAAGTAACATTGCTTTATATATAGGCAAAATATGACTTCTGTAAAAAAAAAAAACCTGCCTCACTTTTCAATGCATATCAATGCTGTTATGCCTTCAAATTATTCATTATTTTATCCAGAAAATAAATTAAAATTATAGGGAGTCCCAGCTTCTAAACTATTATTTTATAGATTGATTTGGATTGTGTAGAACAGTGGCTTTTGCATAGCACATAGAAAATCAATTTGGTTCATGGCAAACATGTATCAAGGAACTTGGTCTGTCCCTTTCCTACTATCAATCATTGAGCAAGGATGTAGGGGCAAGGGAGACTGATTTGTTTCGGCAAGAAAGGACACCCAGAATGCTTAACACCCCAGTGCCCATTGCATCTTCCTGCAGGCCTGGGACTTCACTCTCCTGCAAGTCAAGTCAACACACTCCACTTAGGAATGGAAAGATCATTTCTAGAATCGTTTTGGCTATGTTTGTGAGGGGAGAAAACATTATTATCATGTTCTCTGTCCATTAGAAGCACAGTAAAGAGGACTGCACTATATTTAGACTAATGTAATGAATGGGAGGGAAAATCCCTGCATTATTTTCACCTCTTCCCCACTTCCACCTCCTTTTCTTGAAGGCAGGTTTTTAAAAAATAAAAAAATAAATAAAAAGTCTTGCTGCAGAGAAAAGAATTGACAGTTAAAATGTTAAAATATACAGTTAAAATGGTATTGTGCTTACTTAGTTTTGGGTAGCTATGGGATCCTGTTTTTCATTGTACAGTTGGTCTGCAGCCTACATGGCTTCTCACTCTTCTATTAAATCCCAAAAGAAGATACCAACAAGAAGCAATACATCAGCAGTAGCTCCCGTTGCTGTCTGCGGCAATAAAGCAAGCTCAAAATAATGACCAAGATACATTCAGAAGTAATGCCAAAATTCTGAGAACAACATTAAAAAGTAAGGGGGGGGGGACAGTGAGAATTTGCAAGGCATTTCTCATCCTGTAACCTGCTTCACACATCTAATTGAGCCATGGTTTATTTAACCAAGCTTTCTTGAATAAACCAAACCACACACTGTCATAAACTATGATTAATAAACCACAAAGGCTGTACTGACAATCTGCACAAAGACAAAAACAAATAAACAGCATTGTAGCTTAATATGTTGTAGGAACCCAAGTTCCTTGTCTCGAAAGGAAGAAGAGAGTTTTCACTGAGCTAGGTTCCTCTGGCTGTGATTTCTCATAGCCGAATGCATCAGGCTCTTTTGGATTGTTCTGCAATTAAAACTTATTCCCACCTGCATTTTAATCCCTCCATGTCCTCAGAATGCATAAGCAGTTTAAAAGCTGGATGAGAATTTGGCTGGAGTGGGTTGTTTAGCACTTGTCAACAGCTGTCAAGCAAAAGATATTGACCTCCAGGGAGTTATATCTAGAGAACAGAATGAGCTTGTGTGGTGCAAGACATGGGAGATCTGAGATAGATTTCTTATCACTAGAGGTCTGAGCTGAAATGACAACAAAGCAGGACTCTTAAACTAGCAAGCTAATCCCTTGACTGAAAAATTCTCAGGATTTAAAGAGACATAACACTCAGCAACCTGCAGCATAATTGAGTGTCCTCTGGTTACACCTTTCATTTTCTCTGTTAAAAAAATAGTATGAGTGAAGGGACTTAGTCAGTTGTATGATGATAAGCATTGGATTCTGATTTCTTGTCTGAATTCTCCAACCCTTCATCTCCAGAATTAGCATCAAGCACATCACCTCTTCTTTCTCCTGGCATAGGATCTTGGAAGATTCACTTCTGTGGTATCTCAAAGGTAGAGGTAGATCTTTGCCTGGCATATTTTTGCCAAAGAGTCTCCTTCCTAGGAATCTGAAGGAATGCAGCATTAAACATATTTGAATCTGCATGATCATTATCTGTCTGTTTCTATTGTAATTGTTTCTTTTTCTATAGTAGTCCAGCTACCTCCCTCCAGCAATTTAAGATTACAGCAATCATCTTCCTTGATCACTGGCCAGGATTGTAGGGTAGACAGAAGCTGTAATCCAAAACATCTGAAGGAAACAAAGTTGTTTAGCTCTGCTGTATACCAAAGGTTGTGACATTATCACAATGATTGTCAATAGTAGTAGTACTTTACTTTATTGAATAGTCAGTTGACCACATCAAACCATAGGCATCAGCCATAGTGAGGTACAATAAAATAAAATAAAATAAAATAAAATAAAATAAAATAAAATAGAGTACAGTGAGATAAAATAGATAAAATATAGTAAGGTAAGATAAAGTAAGGATAAAAAATGAGATAAAATAGTGTAAGATAAAATACAGTGCAGAGATATATAATAAGATGAATATTAAAATTAGAAAAAAGTGTGTTTAGGTGAATTCATCACCTTTGTATGCAACCCCAATGTGTTCTATAAAATGTGTTCCCTGTTGGACAGCCCTGACTACAAACCTAACAGTTCTAGTGACTACATATTTGTTTGTGCCCTGAAGGAAATAAGATAATATTTTGTTAGAGTCCCAATATATGGTTCTGTCAAGTAGTGTCTGTAAGTACTGAGCCCTTATTGAGGCATATAGTTGATCAGGACATGTGCAATGTCTTCTATTTCTGATGCTCCACAAATACACGTTCTCTCAGAATATGGCACTTGGCAGAATCCTCTGTATTTGACCACAGAATCTAACTGCTTGAATCTTGCTCTGGTAAGAGCTATCCTATGGTATTGAGTCAAACCCATTGTCAAGTATTTTTCTGTTTGAAAGGACATTTTATTTTTGGCCAGCCATTTCAATGACCTGGTGTTTGCAAGTGACTCAATATTGGTTTGGGCATTAACATCCAGAACTCTTTGTTTGAATATTGCCTTGGCCTGATATCCAGCTGAGAATAGATATTGCGTTGAGAAGCCAAGATGTGAGATGATTTGGAGAAGTTGATTGATCCATGTGGTGAGTTGAAGTGTGCCCATCTGTTCTTCAAGGCACATTTTTGGTAGACTGTTAGATTCCATTGACAGGATCCTCCACCAATAATTAAAGTTTTTGATTACTGTTAGACTATAAATGGAATGGGTGCCAGTTTCAGCTCTTGCTGCTGCTGTAGGTGTATTCATGTTGGTCCCTAAAATAGTTCTTAAAAAGTGTGCTTGATTTTGTTCAAGTGGCTTGGAGTTGGCAAATAAGTTAGCATAAAAATCCTCCCAAATTGTAGCTGGGATGGGGATATCGAGTAGAAGCATGTGCTCCTTCAGCATGCCATGCTGAGTTGGACTCTTTTGCTGACTTTTCTAGCTCAAACCATCTAAGCTTTAACATCTTTGCATGATTGTTTGGTGTGGAGTTTCTTTGGACCAAATGCATAGCTGCCTTTAGGGTCTTTCTTGAGCAAGAGCAATCAAGGTTGAACCAGTTAGATTTTATATGCTGTCAGTTACTAGCTGGCAATTTTTCTATTAAAAAGTTTCTTAACATATAACACAAATTGGTATACCCAATAAATGTTTCATTTGGGTCTTGAGTAGATGTACAACTATTTTCACTCAGGACTGGGCCTTCTCAGAATTCATAAAGCTGGCAATTGCCTTGGTATCCACCTTGAACCATTTGAGCCTCCTAGCTTGCCTCACTTCAAGGTTAGCAAGTCACCTCTTGTTATATGGTACAGGTAGTCTTAACTCTGAACTGCCATAAAAGTTAACTGTAAATGGTTGATGGTCACTGTCCTCCCTCACATAAACTTGAACATCTGAGAATAAGTTGATTTTATCTGTTGAGACACATATGTAATCCAGGACACTGCTTGCATTGCCAGTATGGAAGGTAAAGGGATATATAAAGCAACTGTCTTTGCCTCCTAGGATATGAAGATTACATGTATAGATCAAGGAGATCAGTTTAGGGCCTGCCATGTTCCTTTCACAGTCTCTGGAGTATCAGGGTGGACCATTTGATAAATATCCCTCAGGCATGATACCCAAGTGGGCATAATCATACAAGGAAGCCCCCACCTTAGCATTAAAGTTTCCCAGTAGGATCACAACAGCTTTGGGATTTTTTATGTTTATCTCTCAGATTGTTTTTTCTAATTGCACCCTGACATCAGGGAAGAAGCCAGGAGAGGAATATGGTGGTAGGTATACATTTAGCAGCACTATTTCAGATTATTTGTATTTAAATTGGATAGCTAGAAGATAGTAGGGGGTCTTCTCTGAAGACCAGTTCCTGCCCTTGTCAGCCCAACTCTGCCTTGGCAAGTATGCATAATCCCCCTGAGGCCCACCCTTTTATCTTGAATTTACATGCTGGTATAGGCCATGACCTAAGGCCTGTTGGTGAGCATCTTCATCACCAGTGGTTAGCCATGTCTCTTGAAGTGCTATGATATCAAACTGGTAGAGAAATTCCAACAGATCTCCATATGACGTTCTGGCTATTCCATGTCAATAGCCAAATAGAACTTCCTTGTTTATTGTCAGAAGAGTAGCCGGTGATACGTTGGAGTCTGTGGTTGGATGATGTGGCTCATGCAGTCATTCTACAGGTGAGATGAGGTCCAAAATTCCTTCAGTATCTAGGAAGGCACACTGGTTGAATTTGGCCTACCTTTGCTGCTCTCTTGCTGCTGTATGGAATCAGATAAGATTTGTAATGATTTGCACATAGAATAGTGAACATTAGCAAGTTGTTGTCCCATGTCTATATCATTGACCAAAGGGGTTGTCTCAGCCCTTGGTGATGGTGTTCTTTCTGCCTCATGGGCTACCTTTGCCATGATTTCCTGTGGTTCCTGAAGCAGAGGTTTGCCTGGACAGCTGGAGAGTGTGCCAGTTATTGGATGTGTTAGGCTACAAATATCCATCTCATGTTCCTGGTGTGGCCCACCACCTGGGTCTGATTGTGATTCCCAGAGTTTTAGGCAGTTGAGATCCTCCTCTTATTGACTGATAGCATCCAGCTTTTTCTACTTTGAAATTTCTCAATGTTGTGCTGTTTTAACAGAGGACAAGGTGGAGGAGTTTGGATCTGCTCCAGGGGACTCTGTATTGATGATTTGCATATCTAGATTCCACAAATCAGGGGGAGGGGGCTGAGATGCCAACAAGTCCTCTCTCAAAGTAATTGCAGTTGCCTTTGGTAGTTGGTAAAACCAAATGAATTAGAGGTTTGGCTATTTTATGTTGCCCCTAAAGTTTCTCTCAGATCATCCAGTCTTTTAATAATGTCAGCTTGTTCCAAGTCTGACAAGGCACTGAAAGAGTTAATCAGGTTTTCTTCCAGGGGGTCATCTGTATACTGTCTTGCTGCAGGTAGCACCGATTGTTTGCCTGGCAGTCATCTCTCAGGGACAGAACTGGTAGAATATCCTTGAGGTTATCTGAAATCAAGTGGTCACATTTGTTCTTTAAAGTGACAGTACTCTCTGGGCCAGGTTGGCTTAAGAGTGGGCTGAGTTCCTCTGAATGAAATACGTGTATTGGAAAAATTGAAAAAGTATGCAAGAAAGCCTCATTTTAAAAAGCATGCTGGAGATCATGGATTGCCTGAATGTAAGTAAAATTGGCTCATGGCCTCTGCTGGATGGGAGCCATTCGGCCTTCTGTAAATTAATTAGCTGCTTTTTGCAACATAGTAGCTGGCTTAAAGATAAGATAATTTCTCTTTCTGATCCCCATTGTCCTCTGTTTATTCTGTTATTTGATATTTGTAGGGTGATTTGGTTAGGCTGTAAGTAGTATTTGCGATTGGAATGCCTCTCCCTTTGTTACATGACCACTAACCACTTGTTTCTCACCCTTCTCCACAAGAATGGTCAGCTGTCTCTGATCATTACTCTCCCTCTTCCTGGTGTAAGGGTAAGGTTGCCCACAACTTCCCTGCTAACTGCTTCTATGGCACACTTTGTACAGGAGATCTGTGCTTTAGCAACATTATCATTTGACTGGTTTTCAATAAGCTTTACAAAGACCTCCTTTAAAGGGTCCACTTTGGTTTTGACTGTGGGTAACAGCTCAAAGATAGAGAGAACAGTTTGGGCTGTTAGCAGGCTTTGGTTAGAAAGTCAGTTATATTTTCATTTTTCAAGTTTATCAGGCTTGTATTCCCACCCTCATCTTGCAAAAGCTGTGCAGATGCTGAGCAGGATCCAGCAGTGTTTTTGGAGGGGGGGGCATCCTCTTCCATAGAAGAGGAGAGATCTATAAGCTTTCGGCTTTCGATCTCTGCTTATAGATCCCACTCTACAGCATCATGTCCATTGGAGGGATTAGAGGGGATTGGATTACTTACAGGAGATGGCTGCCTGCTTGTTAGGTAACTGTTGACTTTCAGCTGTTTTGCAGGCTTGGATGCAGCTTCGGTTGCAGAATGTGTCTGGTGTTTCTTCCTTCTTTTCCCCATGGTGATTGACAATGTCCCGGACTTTTCTTTACTCTTTCTATACGTTGAGCATAAGGCTGTCATACTGAAAGCATGGGTGGAGAGGTCATTGTAAAATAAAATAGGCTGGTATTTAAAACAATAGATTAAGAAAAAAATGATAAAAAATAATCTTTGGAGGAGCTCTTTACAGCAGTTGTTGCCACATTGCCATCTAGGCTCCTCTCCAATTGTCAGTAGAATTCATGTCTTTTTTATCAAGACAGTTCTAAAAGAAGATAATTTTAAAACAGCTTAGAGAACAAGGCAAGATCTGTCTTCATATGGTGGTTGTCATGGCAAATATAAATACATAAACACTGTTTTACAATTACAAGTCACATTTCTGGACATCCCATATTCAGAACACCTACAAATGCAAGCTGTACTATTATTGTTAGTGGAGAGCATCAGCTATTAAAAATGTCTATGTATTTTTTTTTAAAATGTTTCCAGTGATCCAACTGTCAAATCAGCTCAATAAGTTATTTCCTTTTAAAGCAAACTTTTCATCATAATGGTTGCAAAGAGTCACAGGAAATAAGATTTCGATGGTAGCAGTCAGCTTATCCTCATGTAATGAATCAGATATTAATGATGACTCAAGTACTAATTACAAAAAATAAGGAGAGTGACTTGCCACAAATCAGTGCTACAATCCAACATGCATGTATCCTCAACACAATTGTAGCAAAATGAATGAGGTGTACCTTCTGTGGCAGTTTTCTGTGTCTTATCAAGAGGGAGGGAGGGAGGGAGGAAGAGGAAGAGAAGAGAATATAGTGATTTTTGTTATAAAATTACTGTGGGTGATTTCTAGTTTAGTTTTATTTTTATATCTTTACTTAATGAATTTACAGAGCTGCCCAACTCAAACAATGTAAGGTGCTTTATACTAAAAGCAAGTAATAAATAGAGAAAAAAATAAACCATGCAATATTAAAAAAAACCCAAAATGTAAAATATAAATTGGCAACCAAACACAATAGTTAAACAACCAGAAGGGAAATTCTACTCAACTGGACACAAATATCTGAGGAAAGAGTCAGGTCTTAAGGCTTTTCTAAAGCCAAGCAGAGTTGGGGCTTGTTGTATGTACTCCCTTATTTCTAAATGCCACCCACTTCAGCTAGCAAAAAGTATAGCTTGATGTTTATTTATTAAACATCAGCAAACGTCAAACTGACAAAAAGAAGTAAAAGGCAGGGAAAAGCAGGAGGGAGAGGCCGAGACATGAACAACAGCCAAGAATGTATCTATGGAAATCAAAAGGACACAGAATGTTCCAGAGCCCCTAGGAGCAATATTGCGGGTAATTAGCATGGACATTCCCAACGGGAGGTGGAAGCAGGATAGGCAGTGATCCTTCCTCCATTTAACACCACAAAGGAAACAGTTTGGTGGACAGGAACGATGTATCCAATAATTTTACGGGACTGAAAATTACACATTCACCCAAGAAAAACAGTGGGCAAAAAGCAATCCATGCAAAATAAAAATAAATGAACATCTTTGAGACTGCAGAGCTGGAAGAGGATATGTCCACTGGACTTCTACCATAGGAAGTGCTCATCACACTTCGTCTGTGTCACTATTGGTGGAGTCATCATTTGATTTTTCATAGAATATACAAAGGGAATCCCATCTTGCTCAGTTGAGTCAGAGAACTTCTCCAACTTGAGTCTTTTTCAAATACCTTGGGTAGCATTGCACTCCTTAATAAGAGCTTAGAAAGCTGTAGTAGCATAGCCCAGATCAGACAGACTAGAGACTATTGATCTGAAAACAAGACTTTTTGTTGTTTTTACTGTCATTTTTCTTTGCGGTCTATACAAAAGTAATCCTATCTCTTTTTCACTGCTCTTCACATCATTTTCTTTTTCCTTTCTTTCCCTCTCCATACACAACCTGTTAATATGTGTGTGTGTGTGTGTGTGTGTGTGTGTAACATATATAGCATGTAGTACGGTTTAAGTGTAAACTATTTTGGGTTTAAAACAGCAGTTTTAAGTGTTTTATGTTCAAAACAAAAGACCAACTACTCACCAGAAAATGGAGATATTTGAAGTGACACTTCAAATGTTATTCCATACAATTTGACTGGAATATTTTCTCAAATCTTGCCATTAGATCTTACATTTAGAAAACAATTGTTTTTCTTCCTGGGTTAGTATGGTCGTGTCTCTTCTGTCACTAGCTTAGGCTGGGTGGGCTACATAGAATGCTTGCTTGTTTATTGGGGGGATTTAATTCTTCCAGTTATATGTTATAGGTGTACTGATGTAGTCACCATTTTTCTGCTTGCTACATACTCATGGACCAGCCTTCTCCTAGAATTCAGGCTGGTGACAGCCTTTGTAACTTTTTGAAGGGCAGTCAAGACCAGGACCTTTGAAGATTGATGTCACTTTATGCAGGTTGGCTATTACAATTGTTTTTAATTTTTTGATGGCTTATAACTGCTTTTAATTTTTTGTTTTGTAGTACTGCACTCTTGTGGGCCATGAAGGAAGTTTAATTAGTATGGACTTTTTTGCTTCAGGAAGAGTGAAACAATTCCCAGGTACTTGTAGCATTTGACTTGTTTGGTTGTTTTCTTATCTATATGCCAATTATGTTAGAAAATATGGTAACTTTTGTTTTCTGGTAGTTTATTATCACTACTCCTCCTTGCAATGCTGCTCCAGAGGCCAAGAATTCACCTGAGACCAAAAAGGGTTAATGACAGGAATGCAGTATTGTCTGCATAAAGTATGATTGATAGCCCTTTGTTTGGGGCAGGTAAGTGTAGCTCTTGCAGATATTTGACCACAGAATTTATATAAATGTTAAACAAGAGAGGATACAACCATAGCTCATTCCCTTCATAGCTGAAACTGACAGCTGCCCTACATAATTGCAACTGACTAGTTTAGATATTACAGGTAGTCCTTGGTTAATGACTGGAATTGTGACTGGAATTTCCATCACTAAGCAATGCAGTCGTAAAGTGCGACATCACGTGACTACATCACTTAGTGATGGCAAACCCAGCAGTCCCTGTTGCTGTCATTAAGCAAGGATCGAGGGTTGTTAAGCAAGGACCCCCTCACAACTTCCTGCCCACTTCCAACAACCAAAGTCAATGGGGAAGCCAGCAGGAAGTTGCAAGTCCAAGGTGGCTTACAAGCAGGTTGGCAGGCAGGTGGTGGGTGCTGCTAGGTGGGGAAGTTTTTGCAGGTGGCTGGTGTGGTGCAAGAGTGGGGGTGGCTGCTGCCAGGTTGGGGAGACTTACCAGAATGATTTGCAACCTTTCCTGCCACCTTCCCTATTGACTTTGCTTGTGGCAGAGGTCACAAATGGCGATCATGTGACTTCAGGACACTGCAACCATTGTAAGTGCAGCCAGTTGCCAAGTGCCCAGATCATGATCATGTAACTGTGGGGTGCTGGGACGGACAGAACTTCAAGGACCGGCCACAAGTACCACTTGTTCAGTGCCGTCATAACTTCGAATGATCACTGAATGAGTGGTTATTAAGTTTTTTAAATCTTATCTCATAAAAACTTTCTGGATATTAAATCAAAGACCTCTTCAAAATCTACAAAAGCTACATACAGGGGCGTATTGGTGCCCTATGTGTCTATATCTTCTAAGTGCTTGAACAGTGATCTATTATCAATGTTCCTTCCCTGAAACCAGCTTGCTCATCTTGTAAAATGTGCTCATTCTACCCTGTTACAGAGCTTCCAGCATAAATGTCTTGCAATAATTTGCTGATTGTATCCAGAGTCTGATGGCCTGCAACTTGCCAACTTGCTTCTATCTCTTTTTTCAAAAATTGAGATAACTATTGCAAAACACCAGTTTTCTGAGATGTGCGCTGTTTTACCAATATGAGCAAGTTGGGATGCAAGAAGCAGGGCTCACTAATCACCATTAGCCCTAATTAGTTCTGCTGGGATAGAATGCAACATCTGAATAATATTCACACTGGGTGGAAATCCCAGTGGCTCATCTGGGTTTGTATAGATAAACTCCATCGTTTGTGTCCTGTAAGAGATGGTGGTAAATTTTTGTTTACTTAGGGTAAATTCACATGTTTAACTAAATTCTTCTCATTAACAACAACAACGACAACAAAACTACTCTGAGGATAGGCCACATGCCCATTGGAATGTTCTTATGGATATTCTGGCCTGTGCACACTGAAGGTTTTAATGAGTCACATATCTATTCCAGGCATTCTTACAGGACTTAGACTGTTTTCCCGTTAGTGACTTACAGTGTACATCTAGTTTTTTTTTATTTTTTTATCCGTATTCAATTGCTACCGATTCTGCGGTGACTGCCTGGACGAGTCCCTGCAGTTTTCAAGGCAAGGTGTTTTGGAAGTGGTTTGCCATTGCCTCCTTCCTAGAGCAGAGCCCAACTGGCAAGCGCAAGAGGCAGGGTTTCCGTTGCTTCACGCCTTTTTCAGGTGTGTGCGGCTTCCACGCTAGTGGCAACTGCTCCTGACTCCTTTTGCAAGGCACCGCCAGCATTTTTCCTCTCACTTGAGCGAGAGTCCCCATTTCTCTACTCACGTAGGTTTTCATGCTGCTGGGTTGACAGGAGCTGGGGAGGAAACAGGAGCTCAATCTGCTACGTGAAGGCTGGGCTCGAACCGCTGAAGTGTCGACCATTTCTGGCCGGCAACTTTCAGTGTCATTAAGCCGCTGCGCCACCAAGTCCCCTCCATCTAGTTTTACTGAAGTGAAATAATGCCTGTCCTCAATTCTCTTATTTTGGCATAACAATTGTTGGATGACTCTGGAAGACTGTTAGTGGGGAACTAACCTTAGGATCCCAAATCTAAGAAAGGACAAACCCTTTCTTCCTATTACTTCATATCAATAAATAAAATAAAATCCTCCTTAAAAATACCACAAGTTGTTTTCTGCCCCTCAGTTTTATGGGCTTTCTATTTTATTTTCTTCTACCCCCCAATGACCAGTAAATAAGCAGCCAATATATCAGTTGTATGTTAATGTGGCATGCTTTTTATTTTATTTATTTAAAATCTCAAGTTCTACCATCCCCCACTCATATAAGATTCTTTTAATTGCTCTACTATACTTCTTTTTATCAGAAAACTTTGTGCTGTCCTTCACATTGTGTTCTATCTTGTTCTCTGAATCTTCCCAAATTTGCTCTTTCATTGTAACTAATTATTTCACCTCTGGTTCTGGCGCGCTACATTTATTAGCAAAAAGCAGCAGATTATAATAAACACAGCACCTGACCATGGCTACTCATTTCTTTTAAATCCTCTCCTTAAATTTCTTAGGGCCTCTTTATGGACCTCCTGATTCTTCAGCCAAATCTCTCACCCATCGATAGATCATGGCAATAAAATGCCTTATAGAAACAAGCGCTGTTTTAGCTGATCTGCAACACTGGAGGTACCCATGTATTCGACATTGTTCTTTCCAAAATGATCAAATCTTGCTGAAGTGAAGTGAATCTTTTCTAAACAACTGGAGCATCATTCTGCATAATACAAATGAAGATTCTACCCTACATCAACCAACCTTCACAACCCTTAACACAGATATGACTTCTGTGCCGATACAAGAATCCATGAAAGTCCTCTTTCAAATATTCCTGCAGTGTGCATAATCACTTCCATTTAATTGCCCACCATTAATCTGGCACTTTAAGCTTATTTTCTTTCTGACACTGTCCCTCAAGCACTAAAAGGAACAGCCAAAATGCTTCACATGATGGCAGCGAATCTAAAGCCAGTGCCACTCATTGCTGTTGATAGGGCTATGAACTGCAACCATGCTAACCATACCAGAAACAGGCAGTCAGTTTCAACACTATAGTTGTGATGTGGCTAATGTTATGTCAATGTGTTCCAAGGAAAACAGTCAGCTAGCCAGCTGTTAAGCAGAGGACATTGGAAAAGGCAAACTCTTGTGAACCACTACTGGTGATCACTGCAGTCAGAAATTTCCTAACTATAGCTATACTCGTAAGACCTAGCAGCTGGAACCGAAGAACAGTTGGAGGCACATCACATATTAATTTAACATGTTTGTTTATATTTAATATAGATTTTTAACATGGATAGAAATTGGTATTCCCATATATGCCACTAGCTGGATTGGGACAGTTATTTAAAGATTCAGGAAGTACAGATAAATTTGTTTTATTAAAACCAGGGAAGAATAGTTTAGCCAGTTGAGCTTTCAAAAAGCTGCTGAGTCATTTCTCAGAAAAGCTATTTTGAAAATCAAAGTTGCAAGCCCTTTGGGCAGGTCACCTACTTGGAAACAGATAGATCAGGTCTAGTTTGGCCTAGTTTTCCTGGCACAGGAAGGGCACCAGATAATCCTGATCTTTAACTGAAAGTTCAGCAAAAGCATTATGTGAGCAGTAAAGTACAATACAAGTGGGTAACAGCATTTTCAATAGTTTGTGAAATGTGTTGTATCAACACTAGACTATAGATTCTTTAGCTTCTTGCATTTTCTATCAGCCACTGTAATTGGTACTGTTCAATTCAAGATGTTTCAAAGACAGAAATAAGAATCATTGCCGTGAAGCAATAAACTAATTCTCAAGGATTACCCAATGAATATTGGCTGTAGGCAGTAAATGTTAAATAACTGATTACACATTGTAATTACACAGGATTACACTGGAAATAAGGGGATCAAAATTTCCCCATTATCATCCCCAGACCAATGGTCTGGTGGAACAATTTAATCAAACCCATAAAGCAAATGCTGAAAAAAATATGTTTTGGAGACAGGTTCTGATTGGGACAGGTGGCTCCCATTCTCATTTGCTTATCAGGAGGTCCCTCAGACTTTTTCAGGATTCTCTCCTTTTGAGTTGCTGTATAGCTGAAAAATCAGGAGATTCCTTCAGATGGTTAGGTAAACTTGGGAAGGAAAGGCCAAGCCTCTTTCAAGCAGCATTACTATATCCTACAAATGAGGGATATGGTAGACCAGATGAGGGACATGGCTTCAGAGAACCTTCACCAATCCCAAGTGCACCAAAAATCATACTATGACCAGCATACTACACAACGAGAATTTCAACCGGGACAGAAAGTGTTACTGCCTTCTACTGCGAGCAAATTATTAGCTCAGCAGCAAGGGCCTTTCTGACACTTAGGACCAGTCAATTGTGAAATCCTCATGCCTGGACATCACCCCTCAAAGCAAATCTGGCATATCAAACTGCTTAAAAAGTAGGTGGAACCTGAAAGCCAATTTCATTCCAGTTTGATGGTTCATCAGATATATGAGAGGGTCAAAGAGAATGATGAATTTTTTTTAGATTTTTTTTTTATCCCATCTTTCTTATTTTTTAATAAATAACTCAAGGCAGCGAACGTACCTAACAGTCCTTCCTCCTCCTGTTTTCCCTGTGAGGCAGCTGAGCTGAGAGAGAATGACTGGCTTACTCCCTACTCCTTCAGAATCAGATGTCACTGACTAGCCTAGATTATCTCATTTAAGTCATGAACAACAACAGTTAAAAACAAGCATTTTGAAACCATATCAACAACTATTCTCCAGTAAATCTGGGTGAGTGCATTTTGTGACCCACAGAATCAAAGTTAAAAACCCCACACCAATTCAATCCCCATAATATCAGCTAGAGCCTGAGTGCAGGCAGAAGAGGAAATTCAGTACATGCTCCAAGAAGGTATAACTCAGCCATCAGATAGCAAGTGGTCCAGCCCCTTCTTGCTTGTTAACAAGAAAGATGAGGGAGTTTGGTTTTGCATAGCCTACAACCGCTCAAACACAGTTGCAGAATTTGATGCTTATCCTACCCCCAAACTAATGACTGTGTAGAAAAACTTGGCAAGGCCCAATATATCACCACCCTGGATTTGACCAAGGGTTATTGGCAGGTACCTTTAGAGGAAGGAAAGAAGAAATATACAGCATTCTGTACACCACAAGCCCTGTAGCACTTTATGGTAATGCCATTTGGACTCCATGGTGCTCTAGCAGCTTTCCAGAGGCTTATGGTGTTAAAAGGGTGCGAGGCCTTTACAGCTGTATACTTAGATGATATAGCCATCTCCTGGCAAGATCATCTAGCGCATTTACAACAGGTTTTCAGATGCTTGAAAAAGGTAGAACTGACTATCAAACTGTCCAAAGGTACATGGGTCCAATCAGAGGTTAAATACTTAGGCAATGGGGTCCTCAAACCTCAAGCTGATGAGGTGGAAGCCCTTTGCCAATTGTTTCAACCATTAACCAGAGAGTTCGAAAGTTCTTGGGAATGATGGGATAGTATTGGCAATTCATCTCTAATTTTTCAAGTTTATCTGCTCCCTTAGCTGGTCTTACTAAAAGGCTAAGCCTACAAAAAAACATATGGATCATGGTGTGTGTAATGGCATTTCAGAGTTTGAAGCAAGCAATATGCCAAGTACCAATTCTCAAGAGTCCAGATTTTTCACAAGACTTCATAGTGAAGGTAGATGCCTCAGAAGTAGGCATAGGAGCTATCCTCGAATAAGGTCCATCAGGAGACGTAGGCCCCATCACCTCATTAGTAGAAAACTACTACCACAACAACTTCACTATAGAAATTGAGTGTCTAGCTATCAAATGGGCTCTCAAATCCCTGCACTATTACTTGATAGGGAGGCCATTTAAACTGTTCACTGACCATCAGGCTTTGAAGTGGTTATGGTCTATGCATCGAACTAACCCAAGATTGACTCAGTGGTCATTGGCCTTACAACCTTATCAATTCACCTTGAACATGTGCCAGGAAAAGATTTGGTGGCAGATTATCTATCCCAATTACCCAGAAACAATCAGCTTATACTGAAGAAAATCCATTTACCAAGAAGAGCTAAACGCAAGCAAGACATTAGTCAAGATACTTCCTCTATGTCCTGTGGCTTACTCCAAACAGGAGATGAAGTGATCAGAGTGATCAGAAAACAAGTATGGCTGGGGCCTCCCTACCTCACAGAAGATTTGAAAGCTGCAGAAGCCCATCAAAGAGGGCTGTCTGAGGCCTAAGTAGGGGGTAATGTGGAGAAGGGAAAACACCAGCCTCCTCTTACATAAGGCTGGCTAAGCTTACAGGCTGTTCTACTAAAAGGGCAAATGTGGGGGTTGGAGAAGAAGATGGAGGAAGACAGCAGATGTCAGAACACAATGACAAAGAGAAGCCTGCAGAGGAAGCTCTGGAAATTCCCTTATCAAGACCTGTATAAAAGATTCTCCCAGCCATCTATGTTGCCTGTTTGGGACCCAGCTCATTTGTCAGGCAACTGGTTCCTCTATTGGAATTCCTTATGTGAGGAATGGAAGGGGCCAAAGTCTTCATAAGAAGACATTACCTGTTTGCCTGTTTGCTGAGGCTGGGCACCCATTGAGTCTGCTGGTATGGATGAGGATATCAAGCCTCAAACTGCTGCTCTCATTTTTCTTTCTTGATTTGAATATTTTATGTTTGAGAATTTTTCTTTTGTATGCTTGCTTTGGACTGCTGACACTCCAAAGAGTCTGCTTTGTTTTCAGCCCCTGATCCTGAATGCTTAAGGATCTGGGAAGAATAAACTGCAGCAGTTTTTCCTGTGTTTTTGGAGTCCTGTGTTTGTTGCTGTAACTCATGAGTCAGCATCCTGCCTCTTTGAATACAAGGGACTTTGCCATCACTTCAACAAATATAATGTAGGGCAATTCTGCATAGCAGTTTTAACCTGCTTATCTCCCATGCTGATATAGCTGGAAATGAAGCCAACTTAAGAAATCACTGGTCACATTTCAAGTTTTGGCAAGGTGTTCTGGCCATTTGACAGTTAACACAGTTCCTGAATGAGGGATTCCCTTGCTTCTTTATCCATGTCCATTCATGCCAAGAAAGCAATCACCAGTTAATGGTATTTGCTGATGCACAGCGAGAGTGGATGGGAAAAAGCAATGCATTGTAATGGAGTAAATAACACATAGTAACTCTTGTGCTCAAATATGAAACTGCAAAAACTAAGCAACTCATTTGCATGATGTTGCCTAAGACAGATCCCACGTGCAAACCTCACCTCACAAACAATCAACTTTTCTAACATGAAAGGAATTCCCTTCAGTCAGTCAATACAAAAATTGGTAAGAGTATTATTTCATTAAAAACTAGAGTAGGTAGTTTTCTGCTTTCCTGATAGGTCAGGCTAAAGACTCAACTTGAATGAAAGATGACAAACAACTGTGAGAGTGCCAATCCTAAAATTGTAGAGCAAGGGGATATGAAGCCTATCTATGGCCATTAAGATCATGGTCTCAAAAATTTGGCCACAGACTACCAAATAAAGGATCAAAATCCTATTTATTTTTTTTAAGATAAAACAAAGGTTACATATTTACTTATTAAATTTATATCCTATTTCATCATTAAAAATAATCCCATAGTGGAAAACATGAGGAAACAATGAGATGAAACACGCTGGAATCTGTAGTTAGCATGGAAGATAACATCTTTAGAACCTTATATTAAATACTAAAGATTCTTGGCCGTCTGTCTTTGCTTGCTGAAAAAAAATATCCTTCATACAAATGAATGACCCTCCAGTTTAAGCATGGGCTTCAGGGACCCCAGCACTGGAAAACAGTTGGACTATAAGGTAATTTTAGACTTCGAAATTTACAGGCAGTTTTGATGGTAATGTGTAATACCACTTATTTCAAAAGGTGATCATCCAGACTTGCTACATTGGTGTGTGTGTGTGTGGGGGGTGTCCTGTGCATTTCACAGAGTGGGTTCCCTACATCTGCAGGATAGACTCCTTTTCCCCTATATTTTTCCCTCTTTGCTGTTATATAAAGTGATATTCCATCCTGTAAATCAGAGTTGGGTTATCATTTTCAGGTCAAGGACTGCAATATCATCCAGATTGCTGGCAGGCACATGTTTACGAATGGGGGGGGGGGCAGGGGGGGGGCGGACTGTGGGTTTAAAGGTATAGCTGGTGTTTTTGATAGCCTTGTACATTCACCTCTACCTTTCTTCTGTGAGGAAGAGGGTTGTGAAAAACCTTGGGATTACAGCTGGTATACATGTGTAAATAAATACATAAACAAATAGTGCACCACTCCCATTTAAGTCACTCCTGGATTTTGGTGAGTCAATCTTGGGGTGTTTTTAGGAAGTGCGAGGGACCACAAGCATCCCACCAGCCAAGGTTGACCCATCTGTTCTATAGGTAGAATGAGGAGGTAACGGGAACGTGTCTGGGAAAGAGGATCTTTCTTCCTAGGACTGAGAGAAGGACTGGCCCAAGTTGTCCAGCTGGTTACAAAAGGCAGGACCAGAACTTGCAGTCTCCTGATTTCTAGCCTTTCTAACCACTAGACCAAATTGGGTCTCAATTCTTGGCCTTAACTCATTAAAGAAAGTCTGTGTGAATCTTGCTTCCTTGATTGTATTCCAGTTAAGGGGCTTGTCAGTTAAGAAAGACAAAGGATTTTGAATCCAGTGAAAAAGTCTCACTGACAGATGCAGTTCTATTATCCACTTTAGCCAAAGAGACAATTGACTATTCCCTTTTTTTTCTTCCCATTTCAACCCATTGTTCCTTATTCTTTTCCCTTATATATCCTTTATAAGAGAGCAGCCTGTCTCAACCTCAAAAATGAAAAGGTAATTGGAAATTCAAACACTTTAAGGTCATTCAGACTATTAGAAACCTTAAAGAACAGTGATAAAAACAAGGTATTTCGTTCAGTTTTAACCTTTGAAGTAGAAGATACACTCACTGCATCTTGGTACCTTTTTTTCAGGTGTGCATCAATAATGATTTTAATAAATTATTTGCTAAATTTGTAATGTCAGGTTACTGGCAACAGAAATGAATAAGCACTGATACACTATGTTATCAACTTATGCTATATTTGATCCTATCTCAAATGGAGACTCAGTAAAAGTGGGGCGGAAAATTGCTCTTTGTCCCTCTGTATTGTACATTCAGCATATACAATCCTAGCTGTATTTCAACTGTTTAATTCAGCAAGGAAACAGATTATGGGTTCAACGTAAGTATCAAGAGGGGAGGAAGAATAGGTCTGAACAAAGTGCCAATAACAGAAAACTCACCATGATATAACAAACATGGGGAAGATCTCATATTTTCTCTTATTCCATAAAGAGCAAAGACAAAATGACCTACTAATTTATAGTAAATTATTTTCTATTTTTATTATTTCTTCATTATTTGCCCACCCCAAAGATACTTTTCAGTTTGACTTTCCAAGGAAGAGGTTCCAAGGCAGGGGGGAAAAATGTATTAGTTGGGCAGTTCTGTCTTGCAATTTAAACATTCCTTCTTGGATGCATAGGGTTTTTTTTATTCAATTATTTTTATTTTTCATAATATACAAATTGAAAAAACAAAAGGAAAAAAATATAAAGATTAAAAGAGTTTTAAAAAATAGATGAAATAATACAAACATATACAAACATGTATAAAAACGAATTCCGACTTCCTTTGCAAAAGATATATACGAAAAACTTTTCATACAACCTTGTTTAACTTTATAAGACTTCTACTCTTCCCAGTAGTCTATTATTATAATGAATCATCAAACCCATATGTCACTATTTGATTATGTTCAATTTCGTACAAGAAACAGTAAAAGTCTTCCAGTCCTTCTTAAATTTTTTCAATGTTTTTTTCCTTTATAATCACTGCCAATTTTGCCATCGCTGTGAGTTCCGACAACTTAACTATCTTCTTGGATTCATAGTTATGGCTGTTTACTGTGCTCTCTTTGCCTTTTCTGTGGAATAGGTTGCCACAGGAATGAAAAAAAAGAGCAAGTTCATAGACTCATTTTTCTTATATTTCTTTCCCTCCCATCTTCATTTTTAACTTGTTTGAGCTTACCCTTTCTGTCTAGCACATTGCTGCAGCAGCAGAAACATGTGAGCTCCTAAGGACAGATGCTTTGGGTTTAAGGGTCAAAACATATAAATATCATGCCTCTCAAAGCCAGCCTGTCATTTCTGTGACCTTAGCAAAAGCACAAAATATCTCCTTGACATTGATCATTCACATAACAGATGTCAGGTGTGAAGCTGAATTAGAATTAATCAAAAAGTACAGCTGTATTTACTATGGACAGAGACAAAGTTCATATCAAACCACATATTGCTAATCAAAGCAACAGTATCTGTTCTGGAAACAGCTGCTTTCAAGACAGTAATTACCACTATCTCTACTTCCTACTTTTCATTTCCTTGGACCTCAATCTTTAGTATTCTGCCTATCATGTCTACCCTACAAGTCCAAGCTGAGATGCATATATATTCAGGACAATAATTCATGCACCTGATAAAGTGGATTATAGACCCTGAAAACCTATGGCATGATAAATGCTTTAGTCTTTAAGGTGTCACAAGACTTCTTTTTGCAGCTACATATTCAAGGCAGTATTTGAAACATAATCAAACTTGTATGTGAAATATCATTAACTTGCAACCTAGGCAAAAATGTGTATGCTTTCTTTTTCTTTATTTCTTAATGGATATTGCATGGAAACTAGATATTATGCTTCACTCTTCACCATTGGGTTCTTTGTGTTTTCTGAGCTTTGTTGTTTTCTTGTAGATGTTTCATTACCAGGCTCAGTAACATCATCAGTGCACTGGAGGGTGAAGTTAACAATGAAGTTTTCATTTTCAAGATGACTGAGAGTATATGACTGTTCCCTCTTTCATTATACGATCATCTTTTCTATAGTCCTCAGCCCGTATATATGCTTCAATTAGATCCGAAAGGAAGGCTTCATGTGGCTTCTTGGGATTAGGAAGCAGGAGAAGACAGGGAGGCTGCAAAATGTTGGAGCAACATGTAATCCAAAAAATAACACACAAAATGAGCTCAAAAATATCACAAGAAATTCAAATGTGTGTTGAAAGCACTCTGAGAAGCTAGTAGAAGAGCAGAGGACTCTTTTGCAAATGGGAAAAAGTGAGGAAACTAGAAGATTTCAGCCCAGTATTAATAAAACACCCATAAAAAGTATGGGCTTTATGCAGAATTCATTGCAAAGTAGCAAATTCCTTACAAACCTTCAGAATGGTTTACTATAATGCTTCATCTATTCAAATACCCAGAGCCATCTGTTTTTTCTTGCCTCTTGGCACTTGTCCACCTATGCTGCAAGGGTCTTTCAGTGGCAATGGGAAATTAAACATGCCACTTAAGGAAAAAATAGAGAGCAGAGATACAAGTCATTGCATAGTAGAAAGGATGGGCCCAGTTAATTGGAGTCACGCAGTTTTTCTGTGATCAGTTAACTCACTATTTCTCCATTTTGATTAACAGATTAATGTAATGCCTCCTAAATAAATACAAATAGCACATTATTAATTCAAGATATACCATTCATAATGGACAGTTGATGCATGAAATCCTGTGTGATGATGTAATGTGTATCCATCTGTTCTATGCACAGAGAAACAGTGAACACACATACAAACAGTGGAAGCCAGGTCACGCCACAGTGAGTGGAGGACAGGATTTCACCATAAATAAATGTATTTCTTTATTTTTGCTTCTAGGAACAAATCATAACTATTTATTTATTTAGGGCAAACCAAAGGAACAAATACTCAAGCATCACTGAGTTCTAATCCAAACATTGTCCTCTGAATTGAATCCCAGATTCTTTACTCAGGTTTCATTCTGACTCACAGGGAGTCAAGCTAGTTTTGAGGCCTTATGAAATTTGGCTCAAAGTTCCGCTGTTTTCATTGCAGCTTGGGAAAAAAAATACAGAGGAGTGATCTAGATTAGCCTTTATCCTAATACTACAGTTCTAGGAGAAAATGTGTGAGGAAGAATATATTGTCATGGAAGACCTCACGTAATTTTGAAGTGGTACAACTTGAGCTATCAGATCTGAGCAGCAAAAATCGAGACAATCACTAGATGACAGCAAAGAGAAACAGAACAATGTTGCTGTCATTGAGTGTTTCCTACAGTCCAGAACATAGATATGTAAGGCATTTGTGGTCAAAGCAAAGGAAAAAGTACTTGTGCCCAGAGTGAGCCTTATCCTTTTAACTGAAAATAAATAAGATGACTTAATTTAATAAAGTGGGATCTTTTGCACCCTATATCTGGCAGACCTAAGTACAACTCAAAAACAGGGTTGCCTGTTTGTGGCAACTAATTAATTTATCTGGAAGATGTCTTAATGTTTAGAACTGATTTCTAAATATATATGTATATGCAGTAGAGCCAGTTTAGTGTAGCAGTTAAGGCACCAGGCTAGAAACCAGAAGACGGTAAGTTCTAGTCCCACCTTAGGCACATAGCCAGCTGGGGGATTGTAATGGAATGTGAGGGTGGCCTTGGATAGCAGGGGAAAGAGATGCTGTCAAGGGAACAATCAGATAAAAGAGAAAGGAGTCCACAACTGGGTAATGGTCAAAGAAAGAAACTTAGGAAAGACCCGCCCTAACTACCCAGGTGGTAAATAGGGAGGGTGGGAGATTTGTGCTTTCACACTTGCAAGATTCTGTTAATGGAACCTTACAATAAAGTAGAATTAGCTCTTCTTGTCTTGTTTCCTGTCTGGTTTACCTGGGAGGGCTGACAGGGACCTTGGCCCAGTCACTCTCTCTCAGCCCTAGGAAGAAGGCAAGGGCAAACCACTTTCAAAAAACCTTGCCAAGAAAATTGCAGGGACTAATTCAGGCAGTTGCCAGGAGTCAACACTAACTTGAAGGCATGCGCGCGCGCACACACACACACACACACACACAGTGCATGCAATGCCAACATGACAGGGGAAAAAAAAGGAATGGACTCAAGGAAGAAAAAAGGAAGTAATGTAATAGCTCAACAATGGGTAGCACCATCTGAGAGAACAGGGTCTTCCTAAAGTGGATGGCATATACGTATCTGAAAAGAAGTAGGTGGTGTGGCATCCGACATATTTCCACTTTAGCATTGCTTGTATATGTGTATAAGTATAGGCTGAAAGAAGAAAAAGTTAATTTTAACTGATGAATATTGAAAATCCTTCACATTAATGAGATAGGCATTATCAATCAATGCATCCAAGTGGACTTTTCTACAACATAAATAACATTAATACCTGCCAATCCTTAAAGTTTACAGAACAATCTCTCTTTTGCTGTTATATCCAACTGTAATTTGTTTTCCATAGCACATTTTGTGTCCAGAATAAATAATCTTAGAATGTAATAAATATTGTGAAGCACTTGGGTTTGTTTCTGTAGTTACCACTGGAGAAGATCTTAAGGCTTCAATCATCTGAAATCTAATAAATATTTTATCAGTTTTGCTGATTCCAAGACTATACCTAAAATAATATTACACTTCCACAATGGAAGGATGAATGACATTCTAAATCTAACAGCTTTACACACAAGAGAAAATAGAAAATCCATCAGTGGAATAAACAAATGAGTTATTTCTTTTCCAAAATTGTCAACTTGGATCTATCTTTCTTCACTTCTTATTAGTTTCTTGCAATGAATTGAAATAATCACACCCCTCAGCTATATATCTATCATTCTAGATTGTTTTTTGGGTAGATTTTGTGTGTACAGCTGAAAACATCAGTTGGAAGATGCTACTTTGTTTTCATTCTGCATATTTTTTAGGATAGAATATAAAATAATGTTCAGATTGCCACCTGCTCTCAAGAGAAACCAGATATTTCTTCTACTCTGGGAATGCTCAATGCAGCCCTTAAAATATCAATCCAGGCCTTTTTTCCTGCATCTTTTTAATTTAATTCAGTCTTCAGTCTCTTTTCTGCAATTCAAAGAATGTCATGTTTTCAATCATCTATCTGCTGACCAAGTGGCAGACTGACTTACCATCCTTTCTGGTGATATAGATACAGATATAGAAAAATCTCTCTCTCTCTCTGTCTCTCTCTCTGTCTCTCTCTCTGAACTGGATTTCTATGTTCACTTTTAATTTTCCTTTAGGTGAAATGCTAGTGGTAATTCTAGTTCCTCCAAGTACTGATGCTGCATAATCTCCACTTGTTTTAATATAATTCTAGCATATTGTGCTTTTGATATTGAAGGGAACAACAAAAGTGTAGTATGGCTTTTACCAGCAGGCTTATCTGAAATGTCTGTGTCATTAATGCTCTATAAGAGAATGGGAGGAATACAAATTCAGTGTTAATCTTTATTGTTAAATACTTAATTTTTAATGTTTCTTGGATCCTGGTTTTGGAACAGAGAATGATTGCATCTACAAATCAATTTGATATGTGTGTTATAAGATGAAAAAGGAAATGCATTTTTCTGTATTGCCATGCAAACAGAATTTAATCCACTTTCACAAGCAGTTTAACATCTACGTTTATGATTCAGAAGACATGGGAAGGGATGCAATCTATTTAAAAAGGAAAAAGGGGAAGTCTGGATACTTTCAAAAATGTTATATTTGGCCAGTAAAACCACTAAAAAGTTTTCAGTACAAATCCATTGTATCTAAATATGTGTTTTATTGAAAGATCATGAACTTTGTTTGAAGAAAACCTAATGTTCTGCCACCCCTAAGTACCAGGTATGAGGTAGATAGGCTAAATAGCTAATTTAGTTCAGTGATTTTTCTTATGCAGCCAAAATAATTATATCTTCACAAAGAAAAGTAATAATAACAGGCTTGGGGAAACAGTGTTTAGAGGAGTACTCAAAAGAGTTGGGGGAGGATGCCTATCAGTAGCTACATGAAAATAGAACATGCCCAGTGGCATAAAAAGGTGGCCATTGCTACAGGAAGAGAAAATAGAAGTGCGGGGAAGGGAGGGAGCAGACTATAACAAACTAGAAAATATCTGGAACCTTGTTTAGACTTAATTTCAGTCAATGTGATGGAATGGAATTATGAAGGCCAAGCTCAGGGAGACAAAGATTTTCTTGGGAAGATTGATGTCAGGGCTAGCCCAAGGAACTCCAAGAGACAATGCCAATTCAGTCCAGCTATGTTTATTAGCTACAACCTCTAGCAAGAATCTTCCCAGACTAAAACCCCAGTTCCCAAAGTCCTCCAGCCACAACAGTGTGAATTCCTCAGGGAGGTGCCAGTCTCATCCTCTTGTTCCTCCCGCGCGGTTCTGGTGAGCTAAGAAAATGTTTGTCTCCCTGAGCTTGGCCTTCATAATTCCATTCCATCACAGTCAAGTAGCCAATGATTTCCCAGCTCTCCAACCTGTGCAATCCCACATTATGGATGTTTCTGACACTCAATAATATGTTTTTACAAGAAGGAACCAAAGAGAATTTCACAGTGCTAATGAGCCTTTAGATCAGTTGTGAAAAAGATCAAGGAAGAGGTTAAGTGGATAATGAATGCAAGTAGACAGCCAGAAAGCAGAGAGAACTTAGCAAAGTGGATAAGAGAAGGGCAAGGCAGTTGACAGCAGGGCAGGGTAAAAAGAAGGAAAGGAAAATGAGATAACAAGTATACCTAAAACAAATTGGAAAAAAAAGACTTTGACAAGCCAAATATTCATTCTGGTAATTTAGCACAGAAGCAGGGTTTTGTTGATATAGCTCTTTAAGAAACAACTTTTTACATACTCTCTGATCATGTATACAGAAGTTTGTCTCACTCAGGCAAAAACAGAACACTTCTTTTAATGCTACCTCTTGACTGACTATATAATTTATTTTATTCATTTGTAAGATTTATATCCTGCCCTTCCTCCAGGAGGTCAAAGTGGCATCTCCTCCTCCAATTTCTCCCCATAGCAATTCTGTGAGGTAGGTTGGGCTAAGACAGAGTGACTAGCCCAAAGACATCATGTGAGCCTCATGGTGGAGGGAGGACTTGAATCAGGTCTCCCCATACAGTGGCTATAATGGTCTTTTCTTTTATATAATAAGAATACTTAATAGAATCTCTGACATTACAATTAATCTAGCTATCATTGTTGCAAGATAATTATACTCACATTCGATAATATTTATTATCTGGACAAGAAGCTATAAGACAGGGTCTCAAACCTATAGTCTTCCAAGTCATTTTCTCCAGCCCACAACAATATTAAATTAATCAGCAATAGTACTGAAAACAATACAGAGTAAAAGTGAAGTATAGTTGTACAATTCTGTGCAGCAATCTTTTTGATGTGTATCACAAGACTGCACAAATTATTTTTGGATGCCTTTTAAACAATTTGCTATGTAACAGATTGCTGATTTTAGATGGCATCACCAGTTCTAATGTGTTTGGTATTAAAAAAAAAAAAAAAACAGTTGTGGAAGAAAAAACAGTTTTCCAAGACCAATGAGAGAATTTAAATTTTTTCACAGTTTTAAAAGATAAAATTCAGTCCCTTTTTTCTCAGCAATGGTCACTGTTCTCTAGGAATATAACATTCATCAGTACTATGACTCAATGCATTGTGAAAAATATGAAATCATGAAAAAATTCAAGAGGAAACAATTCTGTAATTTAAAGCAGCATTTGTCAGGCAATCGTCCCCCCCCCGCCAAGTCTTAACAAGTCTAGAGAAGATTCAGCAAGAACAAGTTTTGTAGTAAGTGAAATGACAGCTAATTCATTGTGACCTTTTTCAGAAGATATATTTGAAAAAGAATGTCTTCATAGGTGAAGAAAATACCCAGTCCTGGAAAGAAGAAAGTTTCTGAAGGCACGAGACAATCTGCTAACCCAGTTGCTCCCAGGATTATAGCTTTAGCAGATAACGTGAAGAAACAGTTGGATCAAATAGGAGAAGATTTCAAAACATTTTCCACTGCTATTGATAAAAGTACAGATGATTCACATAGTGCACAGTGTTCAGGGTTCATCAGAGGCATGGATTATAATTTGAAAAGGATTAAAGAATTATTAGACTTCTACCACTAAATGTTACCCACATAGGCTGTGACGTATTTCAAGGACTGGGAAAGAACGTTGAAAAAGCTGAACTGCAATGGAAGAAACTTGAATGTTTGGCTATAGATAGTATGCCATCATTATGTTCTGAAAACACAGATGTGGTAGGACTATGTTGTAGAAAAAACTTAACACCGTCAGTAAGCCATGAATCACCTTCACTAGTATACATTGCACTTTGTACCAAAAAGCCCCATGTATAAAAGTGTACAGATGACATTACATATGCAATTATTACAATCATTAATTTGATTTATGCATATCAGAGGGTGGGGCAGGAACTTATCCAGTTATACACAGTTACTTCTCCAAACTAAGGTGCTATACTATTGTTACAGTACTTTTCAACCAAATTGTTTGAGCTTGTTCTTATCATAGAGTGGCCTCTGTAACAAACTACTATACATACATACATACATACATACATACATACATACATACATACATGTACAGAAGTTTTTACTGCTTTGTTATGCTTTCTCCTTTAGCCAACTTAACAGTACTTTCATTTGTGGGCTTGCTCTACACCTTGAGAGGAGAATGGAAAGAGGGTAAAATAAATCTTTGCTGGGACTCCATGACCTTGGTCACCCTTTTCCACACTAACTCCTGGTCTGTCCTTCCCATTTCAGCCCTAGTTCTTTTCCCCAGCCAGCCTATTCCACAGATCTCTCTTTCTGATCCTTCTGTCAGCTGCTGGTTCCTCAGTTGCACATTCCTCCTTCCTCCAGGAATCCTCTTGCCAACTCTGTGCCTGCTTTCCTCCAGTGACTTCAGTTCTTGCTCCTTGGTATATATGGCACCTCCAATCCACACAGCATAAACCACACCCATAGCCTCCTCTGCTTTCTGACAAATCCAATCCTTATACCTTTTCACTGAATGGCAGTTGTGCCTGTGGATAGGTGTCTTAAATAAATAAGAAGCTTCTAGGTGTCCATCCTCTTTGCATGGAGTTGGCAAATGGGCAACAATCCAAACCTTGAGACCAAATTACAAGCACATCTCATGAAAGCAACTCATTGCATCCTGTGCGTGAGGGCTGAATCATAGCAGTTCACTTCTTCTGTAACAAGTATGGACAGCAAGTATATCACAAAGGAGTGAGGCAGGAAAGAAAATTTAAAAATTAATAGTTAAGTCTCCTTAACTAAAAAGTCAAATGCTGGTGACTTTATGGACACATCAGTATATACTTTGGCAAAGGTGACATATTTTAATAGTGTTTTTGTTCATTTATTTGTTTGTTTTAAAGGGAGCACCATGAAAAATTCCAATGAACAGAACAAAATAAGATCCTGAATAGAGGGAAGATTCAGAAAAAAGGGATCTTCATTTTACATACAAATTCCACTTTGCAGTACCTACATATAAAATAATCAGAAATAATTCTTGGTTCCATTCATGTTCTAAATAGGAAGGTTCTTTTTGATACTGAGACAGCAATATAAGGCCTACAAAAATCCCTTTCTGAAACATAACTCCTATGTTTAATGGCACAATTCCAGAGATAGGCTTTGTCCAGAACTCTAAATCTGATTATATCTTTCCAAATTTTGAGAGGCCCTCCCCCTCAAAAAATGATGAAAGTTCAGTGAGCAGTTTGGCTCTATACCATATTTCATTTCACACTCAACGAATATAAAATCAACATATTCACACTAAAATGAATATGTTGATTCCAGGCTGCACCAGAAATGAATACAGGTAAGGAGAATTACTGATAAATGTTGCATTTCTCAGGTTTAATTTATTATCAAATATAAATGACTTAATAAGAAAATCCATATGATAAGCACTTTGCAGCCCTAGCCATTCAACAAGAGTAGCAAAAGGCGTGGAGCCCTCAGAGTGTCTTTGACTTATTCAGGCATGTAATTAAATAAAAGCATTATTTGCAGCTTTGGAATTTTTACCTACACTTCCATCTGCTTCCACCTAGAGAAAATATCTTAGTTGCTAATTTATTTCTGACTTTTTAGGATCTTAAATTAGGCCTCCAAAGTGACCTGGCCACTTCTATATAAGGATGCTATTTGCTCATTATCCTTCTTGACAGTTGCTCATTTCTTTTTGTTAAGCTCAGCTGTAGGCATGTGCCCAAGAGAAGCAAATATTGGTAAGGACGGAGTTCCACTGAAGCCATTAAAACAGGTTGCTTTGAGATAAGATCCAAACTAGAAAAAAATAGGCTTTTAGATGCATTTTTCTCAGTTAACAGCTTGGTTTTAATAAGGATGCAAAGCATAGAATCAGTGATTTTAAAAGGGAGTGTAAAACTATTTTTGGATTATTTTTATTATTTATAGGAAGTGTAAATTTATTTTACAGAATTTTCGATGTTTACAGAAGTTAATGAAATGATGCTAATAGTGCTGTATTGGTCTAAGCAACAAAGGATAAACTGAAGGAATATAAACAGTAGAAGGACAGAGGAAAGATTATTACAGTTGTTAGGATAGTTTGCAAGAAATCTGAGTTGAAATGTAATCCAATATCCATTATTAATTTATCTACTGTCATAAAAGCCTGTAGTACTGAAATCATCTGCTTTTAACTTCATACTGGAATCAATACAAATTTTAGAAATTATTGATACATTGAAAAATGTTTACCATATAATAGATATGGTTTGTGGGGTCCCCCCCCCTTTGTTTCCTCCCTCCTTGTCACTTTCCCTCCCTCCCTCGCTCTCTTTTTCCTTTTTTAAACGAAGCTGGAAAATGAAATTTGCTTACCAGTTGCAAAAAATATAACCCTGATTCAATTTGGTAAGAAATTGAGTCCTTGAAGAGGTTCTCCTCCACTGACTTCAACTACAGTGTTCTACTGACATTTACGTCTTTTCCAGGCATAATGTGACAATATTACAGATGATGGGACCTTGTCAGACAATAAATAAGCTCCCTTTATCCTTTGATATGCCACCAACTTCACATTCCTATACCTTCTCCAAACATTTAATTACCCAGCACTCCTCACCTAGTCTGATACTTGAACTGTCTTCATAAAAAATACTGTTTGAACGGGAAGCAAATAGGAAAAATCAAATTGGGAAGGCTCATTCCCAAATGGCACATAGTATGCAATGAACATGCATGCTGAAATCAGCTGCTGAATTAATAGAAGATTAACTATTGGCATCCTATTTTTTAAAATTGATTATGTGCCATCAAATCATTTTGAACTCCTAGTGACTGCATAGATAGATTTTCTCCATGATGATCTATCCCTAACCTGATCTTTCTAGTCTCCCAATGGTGCACTCATTGCCACTGTAACTGAATCCATCCACCTTGCTGCTGGTCATCCTCTTCTCTTTCCTTCCATCTTTCGCAGCATTAGAGCCTTTTCCAGAGAGCTGGGTCTTTGCATAACATGTCCAAAGTAGAATAATTTGAGTCTGGTGATTTGTGCCTCGAGTGATAACTCTGAGTTGCAATAGAAGAGAACAGAAGAGAAATCAACTCTGAGTTGATTTGTTCGATAATCCATTTTCTTCGCTGTCCATGGTATTCTTAGGTGTCTTCTCCAACACCAAAGTTCAAAGGCATCAATACTGTTCCTATCCTGCTTCTTTAAACTCCAACTTTTGCTTCCATGGAGAATTACAGGGAATACCATGGCTTGCATGATTCTGATCTTTGTAAGTATAGACACATCACAGCATTTGTATATCTTTTCCAAATCCTTCATGGCTGCTCTACCAAGTGCTAGCCCATGGCATACAGATAGTCCCTAGATTAAGAATGCCTGTTTACTGACAACCCAGATTAAAAGCAGAGCCTATTGTAGCAAAGTTCGAGTTAGATACATGATTCAATTAAATACACAATGGTTTGAGTTCATTACACAATACTACTTATACAGTATTATGCAATAATAGTGTTCCAACTTGCATACAATTCGACTTAAGGGTAGACCTTAGGAACAGAACACAAACTGAGGACTACCTGTATTTCTTGACTGCTTGTTTCTTTACTGTTGATGGTTGATCCTAAAAGGCAGAAGCTATTCACTACTTCAATATCTTCATTGTCAATTCTAAGGTTAGTTATTCTACCTGTTGTCATTAGTTTGGTTTTCTTTATATTTAATTTTAGTCCCATTTTTTCACTGTGCTCTTTGACTTTTAGTACTAGGGCTTGCAGATCCTTTGCATTTTTGGCTACAAGGGTAGTGTCAACAATATAGCACAGGTTATTGATGTTTCTTCTTCCAGTTTTAAAACCACACTCATCTCCTTCCAATCCAGCTTCCCTTAATATATATTCAGCATATAAGTTGAATAAATAAGGGAAGAGTATGCAGCCTTGTCGCACTCCTCTGCCAACCCGGATCCAGTCTGTTTTACCATGTTTTGTCCATACTGTGGCTTCCTGACCTGTATGTAAGTTTCTCATGAGGACAACGAGATCTTCTGGGATTTCCATTTCTCTGACTACTTTCCACAGCTTGACATGATTGACACAATGAAAGGCTTTTCTATAATCAATAAAGCATATACTGACTTCTTTCTCAATTATCTAACATGCATCAGCAATAATGTCTCATGTTCCTTGGCCTTTTCTAAAGCTAGCTTGAACATCTGTAATCTTTTTTTCCACGTAGGGCTGTAATCTCTGTTGGATGATCCTAAGCATTATTTTGCTAGAATGTGAAATTAAGGATACTGTACAGTAGTTTGCACACTGTTAAATCTCACTTTTTTGGCACTGGAATGTAGACTAACCTCTTCCAATCAATTGGTCACTGTGTCATTCTTCAGATTTCCTGGCATAAATTGGTTAGAACCTTGACTGATTCTTCTTCTGATGCTTGCCATATTTCAGTGAGTATTCCATCAATCCCTGTAGCCTTCCAACTTGGTAATTACCAGAGTGCTGATCTAACCTGATCTTCTAGTACTAGAGGTTCTTGTAAGTAAAGAAGGAATATCTTCTAGGGTATCTTGGATGTTGACATCTCTACGATATAGTGTTTCAGTATACTCCTTCCATCTTCCTTCGATCTCCTTTGAATAGGTTACTATCTGTCTATTGGTATCCTTTAGCATACCAATTTGAAGTTGGAATTTCCTTCCGAGTTCAGAAATTGAAAGGCTTTCCTTGTTTTTTCATGTCTGTTTCCATCTTCAATGTATTTACAGATGTTGTTGTAATACTGCTTCTTGTCCCTTCTAACAATTCTTTTAAAGTATTGCCGAAGGCTTTCACGGCCGGCATACGATGGCTGGTGTGGGTCTTCCGGGCTGTGTGGCCGTGGTCTTGAAGTCTTGTTTCCTAACGTTTCACCAGCACCTGAGACCGGCATCTTCAGAGTGCAGGAGCACAGACAGGAGCAGTTCTCTCTGTGCCCAGGGTGAAGTGACCCTTCTGTGGGTATTTATAGAGATCTGGGGGGGGGGGTTGGGTTACTGAGTGGCTGCTTGTTTTGAAGTCAGCATCTGTGTGTATTTTCCTGGGGATTAGGCAGGGTTTTTTCTTCTACTGAATTGTTAACGAGGGGCTGCTGGGGGTGATTAGCAAGTTCATTGTGTGAACTGTTCACATGTCCTGGTGGTTGAGCTGAGTTCGTTGACCTTTTGCAGGCTGTATTTTTCAGGATTGGTAGCCAGGTTTTGTTGATTTTTAGGCTCTCCTCTTTTTTATTGAAACTGTGCTGGTGTTTGTGAATCTCAATGGCTTCCCGGTATAGCCTGGTATAGTGGCTGTTGGTGTTGTCCAGTATCTCTGTGTTTTCAAATAGGATTTTGTGTCCAGTGTGCTTGAGAGCATGTTCAGCTACTGCAGATTTTTCTGGTTGCTGTAGTCTGCAGTGTCTTTCGTGTTCTTTTATCCTGGTATGGATGCTGCGTTTTGTGGTCCCGATGTATACTTGTCCGCAACTGCATGGTATATATACCGCATACCATGCAGTTGCGGACAAGTATACATCGGGACCACAAAACGCAGCATCCATACCAGGATAAAAGAACACGAAAGACACTGCAGACTACAGCAACCAGAAAAATCTGCAGTAGCTGAACATGCTCTCAAGCACACTGGACACAAAATCCTGTTTGAAAACACAGAGATACTGGACAACACCAACAGCCACTATACCAGGCTATATCGGGAAGCCATTGAGATTCACAAACACCAGCACAGTTTCAATAAAAAAGAGGAGAGCCTAAAAATCAACAAAACCTGGCTACCAATCCTGAAAAATACAGCCTGCAAAAGGTCAACGAACTCAGCTCAACCACCAGGACATGTGAACAGTTCACACAATGAACTTGCTAATCACCCCCAGCAGCCCCTCGTTAACAATTCAGTAGAAGAAAAAACCCTGCCTAATCCCCAGGAAAATACACACAGATGCTGACTTCAAAACAAGCAGCCACTCAGTAACCCAACCCCCCCCCCCAGATCTCTATACATACCCACAGAAGGGTCACTTCACCCTGGGCACAGAGAGAACTGCTCCTGTCTGTGCTCCTGCACTCTGAAGATGCCGGTCTCAGGTGCTGGCGAAACGTTAGGAAACAAGACTTCAAGACCACGGCCACACAGCCCGGAAGACCCACACCAGCCAATTCTCTTAAACTCTTTGTTAAGTTCCTTTTTGAGATTTTTCTCTTTCTTGGCTTTGGCTTCTTGGGAATTTCCACAATTTGTAGTGATATTCAGTTGGCTCTCCTCTCTTTCTTCATTTTTCACAGTCTCTTTTCACATTCAACTTTAATGACTTCTTTAAGTTCATTCCATAATTCCTCTGGTTCTCTATCAATAAAGTTCAGGACTTCAAAGTGATTCCTAATGTTCTCCTTGAAAATGGTGGGTATTAGCTCAAGATTATATCTTGGAAACTGACTGGCTTTCTTCTTCTTTAGCTTGACTTGGAGCTTGCACATGAGCAGTTCAGGATCTGCTCCACAGTCAATACCTGGCCATATATTTGATACTATAATTGAGCTCCTCCACCTCCTTTTAGCAATAATATAGTAAATTTGATTTCTATGTATTCCATCTGGTAATGTCAATGTATAGAGGTGTCATCACATTTAAGAAAAAGGAATTCAGTACTATTTAACTTACGCTAACCAGCTAAGTCTCTTTGGAATGCATTAGATATCTAATCACATAAACAAGAATTAAGTCTGTTGACTACTGAGAGGGAATATTTAGGAAAAGAATCCTTATTGTTTTTCAAATAAGTGAGATGCTTGTTATAAGACAATTTCCAAATCAATTCTAGTATGCATGCATCCTTTTATAAATAATCCAATTTCATCTGGTTATATCCATCTAGCTGGCTGTTAAGAGCCCTTTGGAAGAATTATTTAGACTACCTGAAAATGAGACAGCACTTAGCTGCTTATATTTTTTTTCTTTTTCCTTTTAATCTTTATCACCAAATATTTTAGTAAAAGCACCTTATATAGAAAGAAAGACTAGATAAGTTTTCTTTTTTCTAAGAGGCAATCAATTTTCCTGCAAGTAGGTTATAGCATTTGTATCTAGCTTTAAAACACTGCCTCCTATTTTAGTCTTCCTGACTTGGTCATCATCTTCATCAGCAGCTTTATAATGCCATCTGATCTGAAAGCCCTTAACAAACCAGTACTGGCTGCATCCTGCCCACCACCACAAAAGCAAGCTTAATGGGAGGGAAAGGAATTATGTTACTTCCCTCTTCTTTGTGATAGCCTATAGACCTGAAGCAATGATTCTGGAAGGATGCCTAGCATTCTTGTGTCCTTGTGCAGAGTCACTAAAAGTAAAGGAGATTAGCTTACCTCCCCCCATCCTCCCAGAGCCTGCCAGATGTCTCAGGAAGGGGTAGTGTGTGGATTGGCATGGGGAAGTTGCTTGGGAAGTGGGAGTGCAATGTTTGCATGTATATCTATAGGAGTTAGGGGTGGAAAGGGAGTGAAAGTGGACTGTATGTGAAATGGTGATATGCACACATTGCAGGTGCAGCCTCAAGCTTGAAAAAGTTTCAGATCGCCCTAAATTTGCTTTGCCTATTATCTGGAAGTTTGAAGTAGGATTAAAAACAACCTAAATCAGAGTTAGCTGAGAAAGTGTGTTTTCGCTTCAAACTAAAGTACATAAACTTTCATACTGGACCTGCTATCTGTTATCTAACAGTGTTATGTTACTGATTTCCAAGGTGGTCTCCGAAATAAGAATTGGGGTTTGAGGCAAGAGAGTTGGATGGAGTTGGTTCTTCCCCATAGTGTTATAACTAAATATTGAGGAAATTGTGTAAGGAAAACATTAAGTTTCAATATACAGCAAGCAACTCAGGAAAAAAGAAAGGAGAAGGATTCCCTTAATTCTATTTTAACTTATCTTCATATTTTAACAGGTAAAAACTTAGCCCTGCCCCAGTTCTTCCAGATTCTTATTATATAAGCACTAAATGTGTTTGTTTTTAGCAAGCAAAGATACTAAAATGAATGCATTATCCCTGAGATAATTATCCATAAGAATTTTAATAATGGCCACATAAAATTACGAGAGTAAGGAATCTACCAGTCAGCCAAAAAAGGCTGTGAAGAAGCTAAACTTTTAGCAGCTTAGTTCAATGAAGATTTTTACATTTATTTTGTTATATTAATAATAAAAAATGATGCATAACAACTTTCAACAAGGGAGTTTGCAAAAAAAAAAAAAAAAGCTTGAAATAACCAATATTCAGTAAAAATAACTGTATGATCATGGAGTTTCCACATAAAACATGAATTATTGTATCTGTCTACCATTTTTGGGGGGATGGAATAGATGGTAAAGGGTATAGCTGGATAGATAGATTATTGTTTGTAATATTAAAAAAAAAAAATCTTCATGCAATTGACCCAATTGAATACATTCTGGGCCACAAAACATCAGTGTAGTAAACAAAATAAATTTTGATTATTTATAAATTCTTACAAAAGAAGATTTTTCCTGGTTCATTCTGAAGGTTGAGGGAGAAACACTAAGAATGAGAACTGAACCCTTATAAAGTGTTGATATACTTCAAGCAGAGTAACAAACTATATTTATTCCATATTAGGGAATATTTGAAATATTAATTCTGGGTTTAATATTGACAATAGTTAAGAAACCAGAAAATGTATCCACATCCAGAGTATAAATTCACTACCTACATTTTCTCAAACACATTAAAGGATGTCAGTAGCAAAAGAGAGAACATTTGATTCACTATATACAGTGATAATAGAATCTAGGCCCAATTAAGTGATAACATAATTTGTTTGAAAATAACATCAATTGATTTCCTTCCAAGGTAATAGATGCCAAAGCCTAACCAATTTTACACATCTTGAGGGTGCCCTTGGGCAATGTTGGATTAAGTGGGAAATTTACTACTTTAACTCCAGTACAGCTAAGGATGACTTAAGCCTGTCTCACTCATGGCCCGGGGATGAGATAAAGGCAATGTCATGGGGACACAACAGAAAAAAAAAAGGTTGGTCTATTATTAGGTGCAAATGGAGACAGCCTTTAGGAGGCACAGAACTATCTATTAAAGGAGGACTGAAGAAGCATAATTTAGATATAGCAGACACCGCCATACATCACAGATTAGATAAACCATGGATTCTGTAAGAGTTGCTGCATTCAGCGCCGAATGAAACCCTCACAAAACACAGGTTCAGACTAAAGTAGTTTACTCAGGTGTAATGCATGCAGTTACAGGCAAAGCCAGAACTGGCTTTGATACATTTACATTAGTTTATATAGGGTTCCCTTCCCGCGCTCCATAAGACCCTGCTGGCTTCCGCCCCTGCCCATACTTGGGTTTCCCTTGCCCGCAGCTTCCCCCTCCCCTCTTCCAGATGGCAGGTTCAGCCATGGTCCTTGGTTCATGGTCGCTGTGCTGGCATGGCGGTTCTCGTGCAGGCAAGCTCGTGATTGCTCTTAATGGGTTGGCGATTGCTGCTTGAGCTGCGGAGCTTCTGTTTCCATTGTTGATTGCTTGCCTGTGGTGGTTGGGGAAATCCGCAGGTACAATGTATTCGAATTCCGCCTTTGGTTGATTGCCACCACCTGTTGGTAATTTACTTGCGGTTTGGTTGCTTCCTCTTTTGGCTGCCTGAGCCTGGGGCGTTGAAACTGACTAGGTGGGATGGCGCACGGGGGCATTGAAACTGACTAGGTGGGATGGCGCGTGCCATGCCAGGCTGAACCTGACAGATTGTTCTCAATTCATAAGTTTTTCTTTGGACATTAAAAAACACTGAAGAATACCTTCTAATAATATGGTGGTTTTAGAAAAGATTTCCAATGGTTATCATTAAAATACTGATTTCAACTTCCCCTGCCTTTGCTACATGTCTATAGATTGGAATCATTTCAGTTCTCAAGTTGGGAATGCTACTTTGTTCCTATACAAAGAAATACATACTTCTCCATAGCAAAGGATATTTGATATAACCGGTCATTTGTAAATTAATGCTTATTCAAAGATTGCAACAAATCGCTAGAACTCCAATCTTCCACCAGTTTGGGATCACTTCATTGCCACACAAGTCTTAATGTAAAACCATTTCTGATACAATGTACAATATACTTATTTTTTTTGTAGGTTCCTTTCTTTTTTTAGATTTTATTGTGGGGCATATCTAATTAGGTCTATCAGATGTAGCTATTGCTGTTCAGTAGATACTGGAAACATCTGATATCCCAGTTACATATGACCTACAATAGTTTCTGTAATCTGCCTTGGAGTCATTGTTAAAAAGAAGAAATGCTTAGCTGTTTTGTGATTTGCTAAATGGGATGTTGCGAAATCAGCATATCTAACAAGTACCCTCATTTTTAAGTGCTAAAGAAACATTAGTGGGAAACATATAAGTTCACTAACTAAAAAATTCACACAACTGATTGGGGTGATTTTACACTTCCAGTTGAAGTACAACACAAGCCATTTTATAGGCACTAATATATAGTCTACACCTTTTATAATCTACAGTCATATTGCCTTAAAAAGGGCTGGGTGGCAATAGATAATACAAAAATGTAAACATTATATTACTATGTTGCATTAAACGTTTTCAGCTTTTGATGTAGCTTTTATTTTGGGAATTGAGTCTTAATTATGGATTGTTGTTTATATGTTTGTGGAGGAGAAAAGTTAAATATTGCTCTTTCTATAACTGAAAAACTATATATAGGGAGAAGAACTTATGTGTGCAGAGAGAGAAAGAGACTGAATGGGAAAATGGTAACACTGCTATTTTAATGATCTATAATTATATCTTGCAAAATAATAATTGGGGTTACAGATTCCATAATAATAGGATTTATTTAACGTGTAATGACTTTGAGGAAATAGTTGTAAACTGAATAGTATTTAGGCACCTGCTTTATTTGTTTGTTTGTTTGCTTGGGCAACAACCTCAGGAAGTCCCTTTTACTCTCCTACTGGTTTCTTCACTACATTTGGGGCTCTGTACTTGCATTCCCCCAATCGATAGGACCGATGGAGCAGAATTAGGTGAAGTATTCAGCTCTATCCATTAGCAAACCTTGTTTTCCTCTTTAGACTTGGCTAGCCATCATGTCATTTTGTTAACATTATGTTACGTGGGAGGCAAAAAGACAGAATACAAGCTTCACTGTAATTTAGCCTTTCAATCACTGTTGTAGCCTGCATGAACAGACAGCTCCTGCCGCTAGCGCTCTATCCTTCCTTAGCCCATTTCATTTCTTACTACTGTGCAATGGATGATGATTTACTGTGGAACAATAAACTGTTTTCATCACAATTTGCCCTGTAGAAATTTTCTTTTAATGTTTATATTTTTAGCTCTGTAAAGTAACTGCCCCCTTACCAGTCAGGTTTTCCCTCCGGCCTAGTTGATAACTTGCCTTTCCTACCCACATGCTTCACTTTATTTCCTGATCATAAATTATAGAGTGTATAATAATCCCTGCCCTGTAAACTCCTAGCATTTCACTATCTTTGCTCAGACAACCTTTACTGGGGCCAGCAAAACTGAGTAATTCAGCCATAAGACCTTAAGAAAATGACCCTGTTGCCTCAAGTATCTGCAAGCCAGTGGAAGGATGGAAGGACCCAATTTTGTGGAACTAGTTTTATTGTATCCTCCTCTAATATGATTTTTCTGTAGGTTAGTTATTATGGTATCTTTTACCTGACTTCTCAGTTGAAAGCAGTTTGATATCACCATTATCGTTTCCTATTATAAACTTTGAGAAGCAGTCTAAATGCATTCAAGTCCCTCTGAATGGAACTTTGGAGAGGTAATAATATTAGTCTGCTGCAGCAAAATCACGGAAGAATAGCAAATGTTTTAATGTAAGATTTCATCCATTTCATCTGATACATGATTATCAATAGCAAGTGTATACTCAGACCTGCTTAACCCCACGTTTGTTTGCCTGCCATGCTTGGTATTGAAACTTACTTGGGTAAAATGGCACATTATTTGTGTGATCTTGAGGTTCCATCTCAGCGTAGGGCCTTCTTTTTGGCCAGAGTAAATTCTTTTCCTTCCAAGGTACTTTTCAGAAGGTATAAACACATCCCCAATCACAAGAGGCTCTGTTCTTGCGGCACTCCCGATACAATCCACCATATAATTTTTGACTGCCACTTAGTTGAGACTCTCTGCTACGAACTGCTTTTAAAACCTTTGCAGGGCACATACCCATGAAACACTGTCTCATCCTGCCAAATTTTATTGAGAGACGCCATGCTTGCAATTACTAGAATTGTTGCTAAATTCTTGGAGGAAGTACTCAAAAGTAAACGCAAACCATTTCCACAAAGAGTAGGGCTACCCCTCTGATTAATTTTCGATATGTAACTGTGTGTTTTTATACTTTCTTTTTCGTCCTTTTAATGCCAGTAAAGGTTTGATTGAACATATTGAACAATAGCAAGTATATAAAAACTAGGGATGAGGGTTTTAAATAATCAGTTTTGATCATTTAAAATATTGGAAATCTTCATAATAAAATATTCAAAGGCTGTGTTGACAATTGCTTCTTAATCTGCATCTAATTTCATCTAACACTACTTCTTAATCTGTATGATTTTTTATTTTTTTTTTGCTGTGTTTTTGTAGTGGTATTCCTCTTCAGGGGTTTTTCCCAAACTTGGCAACTTCCAGATGGGTGGACTTCAACTTCCAGAGTTTCCTGCCCATAGCCTTGACCCTTCTGACACTTCTACAGATTCTCGGAGGAAGCTCACCGATTCCTAAAGCATGAATAGGCCAAAAAAGTACTGACATAACATGTGCTAGAAAGACAATTATAAAGGCAATATGCTGATGTAGGCTTTCACAGCTGGCATCAATAAAGCAGTGATGAGCTTTCCTGTTGAATGGCCACGGTCTAGTTTTCTTTTGTTTCTGTCATTTCACCAGCAGCCGTGGCTGACATCTTCAGAGGCAGAGTAAGCTGCTTTGTGGTGTACCTCTTGACAGCTCACAGGCAACTGAACTGGGCTGACTGGGCTCTTGTATTTGAACCTGGAAAGCTGATCTCTGATTGGTCCATATCACGGAAGTCCAAGAAAGCTGGTTGAAAAAGGTGATCATTCCATCATCATACCAGCACCTCAGCTGGCTTGAAGTGTTAGTCCTTATGGGCCTCAGTGCTTCTAGTGAGAATACATTTGCAGAATGTGATCTGACATTTGTCAATCAGTTCTTTTCCCAATAGTACCAATAATATTTAATTAGTAGTCTTCCAAGAAGTGGCTAACCTTCTGAAAGTATTTTAGCAGTATCAAATGAACTCTAACAGAGACTGAAGACAGCCTTAGCTTTCTACTTAAATTCATGGCCCAAGCAACACTCACTTTCTCATCCTACTTCCAACTCACTGACCTATACATTATACTGAGTATTTTGTGTATGTGTTGTTTCATCGGATTGTTGTACACCGCCCAGAGTCGCTTTTGTGAGATGGGCGGCCATACAAATTTGATTAACAAATTAATAAAATAAATAAAACACTAGCAGACATTCAGATTAATATTCTTCACTGGTCTTTTTCATAGGAAAATGTCTTAGCTTTCAAAAACTGTTCTTATTAATAGCAAAACTGAACTAATTATAGGTAGTCCTCACTTAACAAGTACAATTGGAATTTAGTGAGGTCACTAAACAGAATTTAGGTCACTAAGTGATGCTGTTGTTAAGCAAATTGTCATGTGACCAGATCCAATTTTATTACCTGTTTTGCAGCAGTTAAGTGAATCACTGCAGTCAATTAGTGAATCATGTGGTTGTTAAGTGAATCACATGGTCATTAAGTGAATCATGCAGTTGCCCATTGATTTTACTTGCCAAAAGCTGGCTGAGAAGGTTGCAAATGGAGATCATGTGACTTCGGTACGCTGTAACCCTCATAAGTGCGAGTTGGTTGCCAAGCGCCTAGATTGCGATCACATGACTGTGAGGGTGCTGCAACAGTCATAACTTCAGGCACCAGTTGTAAGTCACTTTCTTTAGCGCCGTCGTAACTTCAAAGGGCTGCTAAACAAACAGTCATTAAGTGAGGACTACCTGTATTAAATGGAGGGGTCAGAGCTATCTTCCCTAAACCTGGTCTATTGTCAAATAGAATTCATCACCTAGATGAATTTAGAATAATGTCTGGGTTAATTGCTGTCTTTGGTTAGTCTTTCTCATCTGCTATACAGTATATCTTATTTATAATTTTGTTATGTTATTTTTATCTTGTTTTAAAGTATTATTAGCTGCCCAAGTGTCATGAATTTGAGATGGGTGGTCATACAAATTGAATAACAAAATAAAATAAATAATATAGATATTTCTATTGCTTTAGTGTGTATATTAAAAAAGGAGGAAAAATATAGTGATAACATTCAAATTTGGTATATAATTCAAATCACATTCACATCTCAAATACACTATTCTTCCCAAAACCTTATTAACAAACCATGAATGTTAAATCAAAATAGGGTGATGATGGGTCAAGCTGATATTATATGCATAATTACCACTGCCATCATTTTATACTTCTAGCATATTGTGGTTGACACTTTTTAAAAACTTCCTCTGAGGTGTCAAATAAACACTGAAAAAAATATTAAATACATTTCATAAATTGGATCGTAAAAGACTTACTTAATATTTTTAGCACCCTTACCCATTAATGCTTAATATGGGGTATTCCACCTCTTTGTTCCAAAGTTCTTGCAGATAACTCATATCCATATTATTAATAGTTGCTGGTTGTCTATTTAAAAAATGCTGTAGATTTTGAATCATCCAAAACACATGTCTATTTCTTTATGGGATGTAATGATGAAATTCAAAAGCCACTATGGGCACAATGACAAAGTGATTATGTGACACACACACACACACACACACACAAACACACACAGGGGTTTGGCTCCATTTTTAACCATATTTCTGTGTCCAGCATTAGAAAAAGCGGGACAAATTTGGACGCTGATAGGCTGGAACTATAATTTTTGACCCTTATTCACGTGATAAATATACATTTTGAGATATCCCTTGGTTGAAAATTGCAGATCTTTGGAAAAGGGGCAGGATCATGGGCTAATAGGGACTTATTATCAGGTTTTTAAACCATCTGAGTTACTGCAAGAGGAATTTGAATTGTATAAAACAGTGTAATGGCAGTATACTCAATTAAAATACCTCTTGATTTCACATTTTAGAAAACATGCTAGCAGAAACTAAAATTGTTGAAGGTACAATATAGATATAGAGGAATACAATTGGCATGAATACTGGGTAATATTACACACTGCCTGTACAAACTGCAAGCTTAATAAAGTTCTTTTATTTTTTCATTAAGGCCAGAACTCCATTTGAGGCATTGATGAAGCCTTCCACATTACAGCATATTGAAGGACGAAAGATAGATCATACTGAGAAGTCAACTATGGTAATTCAATGTCATGTACAGCAAAAGAACAACCCCATAAAAGAAATAATGGTTACCAGAAAATAATCAACGCACTGGAACTGTTAATGCTTAGGAGAATGTAGAATTCTCAAAAAATTCTTGCATTTAGAAGAAAGGGAATCTATTATTACTTATGTATTGTATTTATATCCCACTGCCATCCAATGACTCTCAGTGGCTTACATGATATTATTACTTTATTTTATGAATGAAGCTAAACTTGCTTGTTGTCATAAGAACCATATATATTTACAGCTGTTTTCAGATAAAACCACTATCACATTTTCAGTAGCAATGATAAACAAGTCCCATAATCAATCATTTGTCCTGTGGTTCCTCATGTACTAGGAAAACACACTCCTATTGATTTTGAAAACAAAGTCTTGTTGAATGCTGAATTAGTTGATTTTCTTAAAAGCTCTGTAATTGTCCCTGATTACTTATTTGACATTTTCATGCTTATTTAGAAAAACAAAAACAAAAACAAAAATTCCCAAATCCTCATAGAAAATCCTACTTTGAGGGATTACAGCAATCCTTCCAGTCTCTAATTTTCAGGCTAATTTTTTCTCCATAGCATATGGCAGGAAACATCAGGAAGGGAGAAAGGTGAACACCAGAGCCAAGTGAAATCTATAGGGAAATAACTTTGTCCCCCACCCTTGCTTAGATCATTAAGAATGGAGTCCTTTTAAAATAATTTAATTCACTAATTAATTCCAAATTTGATAATTTACTTAATAAACTAATATTAATAATTAATAGTTAATTAATTTAACTGGTGTGCGCTAAATGTAATCATTTTATTTTAAATGATAAGAATACGTTTTAACTGGCAATCAGTTTAGCATTCATTTTTTCTAGTCTTGTTATAGATCATACTATAATTTCCGTACAACCTGTGAGTTGAGAGAGAAAGACATATTATTTGGAAAACAGAGTCTCTCCAGCTCCTTTAGAATAATGGTTCATTATCCAGTTCCTTTAATATATGAACTTTATCTGATCCTTTTTTTGAGTAGAGCTACTGACCAAATTGTACTATGCCATTTTTCAACTGATAAATTATCTAAGTATTTCTACTGAATGATTAACGATTCACCTACCAAAAATAAAAACACAATAGGTTTCTTGCTATTTAACCTAATATTCTGTCCATAATATACGGAGTGCAAAATGCACACCAGTGCAAAGTGGCTGCAGGATCTGAGAGCAGACCACAGCAATCTCCCAGGACAGAAAGCAGTCACCATCACAATAGCAGACATCCAACAGCGGGTCAAGAACAAGAAGAGCTGGACAGCACTTGGCCCGGACATGATCCACACCTACTGGCTAAAGAAACTAACAGCAGTGCATGAATGCCTAGCAGCACAGATGAACCAGATAGGCTCCCACCCAGACTGGCTAACACAAGGAATAACAGTGCTGATCATGAAAGACCCTCACAAGGGAACAGCACCATCCAACTTCCGGCCAATAACCTGTCTCCCCACAACATGGAAAGTTCTATCAGTCATTATAGCCATCAAGCTACAGGACCATATGGGCCAGTACATGAACACAGATCAGAAGGGCATTGGGAACAACACCAGAGGCTCAAAACACCAGTTGCTCATAGATAGTCACTCAAGTCTCAAGGACTAGACTGACCAATGAGCACAGCCTGGATTGACTACAGGAAAGCCTACAACCCAATGCCACACACATGGGTTTGTGAATGCCTGGCACTATACAAAGTCAACAGGACACTAAGGACTTTCCTCAAGAACTCAGTGGGATTGTGGAAAGCAACATTGGAAGTCAACTTAAGACAGCTTGCGCAAGTGGCCATCAAGTGTAGCATATACCAAGGGGATGCACTGTCCCCACTGCTGTTCTACGTCTTGAACCTCCTCAGCCAGATAATCACAAGGACTGGATATGGATACAAGTTCAAGAGTGGAACTACCATCAGCCACCTCCTTTACATGGATGACATCAAGCTAAGAGTATGCTAAGAGTGAACGAGATATCGACTCACTGATCAACCTGACACAGATCTACAGTGAAGACATTAGGATGTCATTTGGACTGGAAAAGTGTGGCCGGATGGTAGCAAAGAGAGATAAGGTAGTTAAAACTGAGTGAACTGGGTGTACAACTGGGTGAAACTACCAGCAGGCCACATGGCAGATATACAGACAAGCTACAAGTACCTTGGTATCCCACAGTGACATGAGAACCATGATAAGGAGGCAAGGGAGACAGAACATCCAAGTACCACCAAAGGGTAAGGCAGGTCCTGAAGATTCAGCTTAATGGGAAGAACAAGATCCACACCATAAACACATATGCCCTACCAGTCGTCAGATCCCTGCCAGTATCATGAGCTGGCCAAAGGAGGACATGGAGGCTACCAACGTGAAGACCTGGAAGGTCTTCACAAAGTATGGAGGTTTCCACCCCAAGTCCAACACCAGAGACTGTACACCAGCCGGAAAGAGGGCAGGTATGGTCTAGTGAGTGTAAAAGCCACTGTTCTGGATGAAACTCAGAGCATCCAGGAGTATATCAGTAGAATGGCACTCAAAGGTGAGCTGCTGAGAGAATGCCTGAGGCAGCAGCAGACATGGGAGGAAGTTCAAGTGGAGGAAGTGCCATGGCAAGACAAGCCCCTGCATGGGATGTACCATCAACAGATACCTGAGGTGGCTGACACTGGGAAATCCTACCAGTCCCTAGAAAGGGCTGGACTAAAAAACAGCACTGAGGCACTGATCATAGCAGCACAAGAACAGGCACTAAGCATGAAATCCATAGAAGCAGGGGTCTACCACACTAGACAGGACCCAAGGTGCAGACTGTGCAGGGAAGCCTCAGAGTCAGTCCAGCACATAGTGGCAGGGTGTAAGATGCAGGCAGGAATAGCATACACTGAATGGCACAACCATGTAGCTGGCATTGTGTACAGGAACATCTGCACAGTGTATGGGCTAGACCCTTCCAATTCCAGATGGGAGACTCCACAGAAGGTCATGGAGAGCAACAGGGCTAAGATCCTGTGGGACTTTCAGATCCAGAGAGACAGGGAGGTCCTGGGCAGTCAACCAAACATCATGGTAGTAGACAAGGATCAGAAGACAGCAATGGTGATAGATGTAGTGGTGCCAAGTGACAGCAACATCAGGAAGAAGGAGTATGAGACACTGGAGAAGTGTCAGAGTCTGAAAGAGGAACTAGAAAGGATGCAGAAAGCAAAGGCCAAAGTGGTCCCAGTGGTGGTAGAAACACTCAGGGCTGTGACTCCCAACCTGGGAGAATGGCTCTACCAGATCCCAACAACAGAGCTCTCTGTCCAGAAGAGTGCAGTGTTAGGAACACCCAAGATCCTGCTCAGAATCCTCAAACTCCCAGGCCTCTAGTAGAGGACCCGAAATTGAGGAAGACACGTATCAGCCATAGGGGTGAGAGGGGATTTTATGTATGTATGTATGTATGTATGTGTGTGTGTGTGTGTGTGTGTGTGTGTATGTATGTATATATATATATATATATATATATATATATATATATCAATCCTAATGTTGGTGAAAATATAATTCTTTGTTAAATTGTAACATTCAGTTCACTAAAAGCTTTTTTTCTAAATATCTAATACTTTTTCACATGTCCACCAAAGGGGAAAGAATGTTTCCTTCTGTTTACAATCCCTCTAACATTTTGCTGAATAATTATAGGATATTTGTGCAATTCTAATGGCAGTTAATTGACTTGGATGCAAAATCTTCAAATAGAATTTCTTCATAGAAGCCAATAAAATTCCCCCAGATTAACACAATGCTTGCCATTATCATCCAGTTGTCTTCCCAAATCAATCTCCTCGGGTTCTTCCAAACATAGGAAAAGTTTTCTTATATCTGTTTCCAATAATAGCATCTACTTTTCAGAGATCATGCCTTTAGGCTGAGAAGAGTATTTTATTATTAATCCCCCCCCCCAATTAATGGATGATTTATTTAAAAGGAATTTATTTGAATCCATAGGAGTCACAGTATTTTATATTCTAATTGCTGTTCTAATTCTTCTTTAGGATAAGGTGTGGGATTCTTATAAACATCTCTCATTCTGTATAATCCCTTATCTTTCCACATTTTCACTTGGCTATTTTTGTAAACTCCTTTCTTTAAATAATCCTCCCACACAATCAAAACCTTTCAGTACAACCAATGAACATATTGATAAAGGGAATACATTTTCTTTAGAAAAGAGCATAGTATTTATAAGTTTTAATGGTGCTGGCTATAGTTCTCTTGGAAATAAATCCAGATATATAATTTTATTTATAATTAATTTGAGATGGTTGACTAGCAATATAGTATACAGTTTATAAGCAGTGTCCTTAATATAACCATTGTCTAACACTTCGCTATGAAAGTTTGACTCAGATGGAGTGACAGGAGGTGCCATGAAGTTTATTCTAGGCTACATAAATGCAGTGATGGGTATAAGGGAGAAGAATTAAGAATAAAAAATTAATTCTAGCCCAGGGAATAGGATATGTATTGTTTCATGACATGACAACCTTTCCACGTACCCTCTATTTTTATTGATAACGTTGGAGTAGTAGTTTCTCTAAAATGGTATTTTTTGGGATTACAGTGGGTGTGACATGTTTTAGTAAATACAAAAAGCAGGGGATGATTTGCAACAGAAAGGCTATGGACAGATTTCATAAAGATATATTATCATTGTTATTATGATTATAGACTCACAATACAATAGATGCCCTAGTTTATTTCATTTTTGAAACCTGTGGATTTCATAAAATAGGTTTTGTAAACTCCGTGGTGAATATTGCTAAGATAGGGCTAGATTCATTTCTGGATTCTTCATTAGTTCATATAGCACAGTTCAATGGGGTCATCAGGCAGTATTCAGTGCCAATACAAAGTTGTATCAGAAACCTGTCTTAGCTTGCCACCTATGGTCAGATTGCCTCATGACAAAAAGAGCTCTCCTTTGTCAATATTCCTAATTATTGTATTAGGAACATTTTGTAAGCTGAAAAGGGCATGCCACCAGAGGAATGTGTTCATAAGGTAAGTGCTATCATTTGCTTAAAATCAGACTGAGCATGAGGAAAATGTATCATTTGGGTGGGATACCAGCTACTTTCCTAGAGGAATACCACTCTATATTAGCTCTGAACATGAAAGACCCATGAGGAATAGAAGCATAAAAAGACAAGTACATTTCTCTCCTATATCTACACTTGTCCATCTTGTTTGAAATATAATTTTCTTTCCTCCTGATCTGCAAAAATCCTAATTAAGAATATATAGACTTCACTTGGATCAATTCATTTTCATCCTAAGTAAGAATATATAGACTTCACTTGGATCATTCATTTTCATTTCATACTGCCAAAACCCTAGAATGACAAAGCATTCAAAATAGCTACATGTATCAAATTGGGTAGGAGTTTTATATCTCCATGTACCTATGCTAGATTCTTCTCTAAGTAGGAATGAAACAGCTGTTGGGCTGGGGGCGGGGGGTTACATTATTTTTTTAATCAGAGATCAAGTACTCATATAAGAGATCAAAAATAAATCAGAACAAAAGACTCTACTTGTGATCAGATGCAATGTAGGCTAAAAAAGAGATAAAACCTAACTCAGGTTTTAGCTTCACTCATATCCAGTACAAAACTTTTACTACAGTTACTTTCTGTAGTAAAGATACCAAGTGAAAAGCTGTGCTTGTATCCTGAAACACATGATAACCTCAGTATTACTATACTGAACCACTCAAGACTGCAGACAACACATTCACTTTACTCTATGCTTAATTATAGCTAAGATACAGGAAGTTTAAGCCAGCAGGATTTGACATATTGTGATAACTCCACCTAGGAACAAGATGTGCATAATCTTACTGGGATATTTATTTATTTATTTACTTACTTACTTACTTACTAACTGGAACTTCCACAAATTCCCAATTTTTATTCAAAAACAGCTACAGCATAATTGAAATTTTAAGAACGTGCGTGATATCTGTTTTGCTAACCATGCTGCAATTTTTTGGTTTGTTTTATTTTCTCAATATTCCTTGGAAAATTCATTCCAGCAGTTTGTTGTATCTCGACATTTCACTTTTTAACAAATACAGCTCATACAGCCTAACCTAGGAAGAGAAACATACATGAGAAATCCATTTTGCTTCATTTGTTGTTTTGAGAATAGATTCTTCTGTTATCTTATTCATTATACTTTTTGTAACAAAAGAGGGGTAATGAGAACTTCCCACTGCATAACCTTTATGAAAATTATTTCCAACAACTCTGAAATATTTAAATATCTTTTTATGGGCAACACTTCTGTTGTGTTTAATGATATTCATCAACATCTCAATGTCCTGACCTTGGACATCAACAAAGTATTTCCTTTTTTATTTATCCTTTTTTTTCCCCTTTTGGCCCCTGTATAATTGAGTGATAACAGATATTAAGGTTTTGTTAGCACTTTTTATATATTTAAACACATGTTGTGCCTTTATGCCCTGCTGTGCTCTGTTCCTTTTTACGGCAAAACAAAGATGAGAAACTTGAAAACATTTCATCCTCCTTGGCATCAGTAGGAAAAATGAAGCTTTGTAAAAGTGTTGCCCTGCCAAAGATAGAAACTGTATTTTCTGCTCAAGAAGTTAACTGTTCAGAAGTACACAAGGACAAAAATTGTTCATAGAATATAATAGGGATTTCTTCTGCTGCTTTAAACAGGAGACATTTTAATCTCAGGAAATTTAGAATAAGAAACAATAGCTGCAAAAGTCCAGCTTTTTTATAATACTGTTCTCTCTTAAAAAGTAAAGCAATAAATTTGCATCTGGAAAGAAAATTTTGTTTAAGTTCTCTTTGTGTAGTTCAATGTATTTTTGTAACAAACCACAAATTTGTTGTTTAGTACACTATGTTGAATGTTAACACTGCAACTTTTGAAGGAAGAAATGGCAGACTGAAGACAGCTCCATGAAAAGTGGAGCCGATAACTGCAGTAGAATGAAAAGCCAGCAAGTAGACTGACTCTTCTTAATTCCTCTTTGGACAAGGAGAGGATTGAGATCACCCACAAGTGCTCCAGACAGTTGCTCCTCACAAGGAGACCACAAGACAGCAATCTCTGGCAGGTTTAGAGCTCTGGGAGTTGAGGGAATAGCCATGTTGCTCCAACTGCAGTCGGTGCCTTTAAAAGGACACTAAGTTCGCATACAGGACTTCCTTTTCTAATCACATTTGGAAATTGCTTATTAACTACTTTTCAGCTATTAGAAACTTTTAGATTGACAAGTCGGAAAACACCGGGTGAGTCTGCCTTCAATCTTTAATGAAAGAAAAATTTAACTACAAGTTTAAGAACTTAAAAAATTTGAATTAAGACTGATTTTAGAAAGTTATAAACTGATTAAGGGTTCAGATAAATTTGAAATAAGACTTTGGAATTAATTATAAGAGTCCTTCATGTGGGAAAGTTGACTTGTTTTGAAAATAGAAGAGATAAACAATTTCAAAAATTGGACACTAGAGGGAACTAAAGGTTTTAATTAAAGAAGAATACATAAATCTGATTAACAGCTACAGAATGAGATGAAATATTATAACATTGGAAATACTGAAGGATATATTTGAACACTGAAATCAGAAGTTAATATCAACAATGTCAATAGCAATGTTTGCTTCTATAGATAGACTGTGTCCAAAATATGTTTTGGAAGAAATGGCAGAAGATGAACAAGTTTTATCTGACAAGTTTTTATCTGACAAGACAGAAATAGAGTTGACACTGAATGAAAGGCTACAGGAATGACATGGAAAAATATTTCATTGGACATACAAAAGAAATTGGTTGATGCTTTAAAAATCAAAATGGAATTACAAATAATAAACCAAGAGAGTGCCCTGGATCATTCTTTGGATTTACAAAAGAGGTTTATTAAAGCTTGGATGAATCTTGTAAGAAGGGGTAAAAAAGAAATGAAAAGAAATCAAGTTCTATGACATTACTTGAATGGACTAAAGATTAAGTTTGTTAGAAGTAAAAGGAAGGAATATAAAGTTGGTGTATTTGATCAAGGTTAAAATAGATATATTATTAATTCTGGCAACCCTTAATGGACTTTTGCTGACACCAGAACTGAAATAACGATGTTTTAGGGATCTGTTTATACATAAGAAATGAGACATGGGATGAAGAGATCATTGGTTGTAAATTAAGAGGAGGTGAAAAGTTACTAAAATTGTATATACTTGTTTTGATGAAGGTTGGAAGTCACTTCTTTATATATTTCTTTTCTTTTTCTTTACTATATTTGCGCTTTCTTTTCTTTCTATTCTCTACATTTTTTTCTTTTCCTTTGTACTTTTTTACTCTTTCTTTCTACTCTTCTTTCTTTCTTTTAATTTTTATTATTTTCAATATTGCAATTATAATCTTTAACAGTTATTTTTTTTAAAAAAGGATGTTAACACTGCATCACATTTTGATATCTTTTCTTCAACAAGTAGCTAGCAAAGGGGCACCCACAGAAAAAGCCCAGACCAAATTATTGGGCTGGCATGATATCTGGGGACCCACGTAAAAAAATAGGCAGAGCTTCAATCACACTGTTGTAGCTGCCATCTTGACTTTTTTTTTTAACCATACCCTGCAGACACCCCTGATTCCTTTCCAAAACAAACAGGCCTTATTCCCAAGCCTGATGGCCATTCAAAGGAAGACCTCTTTTAAGGCCTAACATTATCTAGTTGTACCCTCAGATCCTCTCAGACAAAACTTCAAAAGAATCTTAAAGGAAATTTTATCAGCTAACTTCTAATATGAGTAGGAACATTTATTGAGTTCACAAGAAGATTGTACATATTTCCATGATTTCCCTGGTTGATGAAGAGCAATCTATTGAAGCGGTTTGATTAAAGGTGAGTAGGCTCTCTGACTGTGAATATGCTGCTTTGTTCCATCATACTTTGCAGAACTGAAACCTGACATTAAGAAAAGCCTCTTGGGCTGAAAGGGGAATTCGGTGTGCAACAAATTGGTCAGAGAAAGTAGAAGTGTTTTATTTTTCCCCTGAAATAAGTTGTCAGGCAGATTTGCATTTTTAAGAGCAGGCTGGCTCTTGCATGATGAACTGAAAGTCAGGTCTGTGTTATGGCTAGCTGTATTAGCATCTCTTTTCTCTCATCTGTTCCTAGCTGTCTCAGTGTTTTTTATGTGTTGATCTTCTTCCTACACAAAGGGATTTTCCCCCCTTACCTGGCTCTATTGTTTCGTTCTGGAAGCTTCTAACAAATTAATTGCAAAACCTTTCTATATTGTAGACTACTACAGTATCACTTACATCCAGGATTAAATCATTACAAGTGCAAATTTGTATAGATTTGCACTTGTAATTATTTAATTCCAGACATTTATATTTAAATAGATTACTTGTTTGTGTCCCTAACTGAAAACACATAATCTAAATCTGGTTTTAGAGACTTCTGCAAAATAATGTCATTAAGCCTAAATGAATGTAAAGACTTTAAAGAAAATATACGTAACACACAACAGAAAATTTTCATCATCAAGAAGGTCTCAACAGTGGATTTTTAACACATTACAGGTAGACCCTGCTTAACAACTATCCTGTTTAGCAAATGTTCAAAGTTACAATGGCATTGAGACAGTAACTTTATGACCAGTCCTCACACTTATGACCATTGCAGTGTTCTGCAGTTACGTAATCACCATTTGTGCGCTTCACAGCCAGCTTCCAACAAGCAGAGTCAATGGAGAAGCTGGCAGTAAAATTACAAGTCACAGTCACATGATTATCTCGCTTAACCATGGATAATGAACCATGGACCACAACAGTGGTCACTAAGCGAGGACTACCTGTACAATTATTAATTGATAAGTTACTTGTAATCTATCTTACATGTAACCTGCATATGTATGATCAACTTATCTTCCTCTCCTTTCCCTTCCATGCTTCATCCCAATTTAAATTTTACATCAGTCTAGCCACTCTATGAATTTGATGAAGAGAGCTGCAGCTCACAAAAAGTTATGTCTTTTAATAAAATTTTTCATTGGAAAAGGTGCTACTACACTCCTTCTGATTTTTTGACACCATAGGTTAACATGGCTCTCCTCCTACAGTACTTACTTGTATTTTTTAGTCTATAGATGTATAGGCATTTTGTAGTAAACATATTTAAGGCTACTAACACTTAGTATTTAAATTACTGGATTAATTTCAGATGTATTTTAACCTTTATGCTGATCAAAGGCTGAAATAGATAAACTTAAGTGAAATTTAAAATCATAGATAAAAATGATAAACCAAGTTTTCTCTGATTCAGTTGTGTTAAAACTCCAGTCCATGAAATATATTTTGCTTTAATCAAAGGAAATGCAAAACTTTACTGACATTTTTGGCATAACAGATTTTAATGTAAACATGTAAAAATGTGAAAAATAAATGTGTATTTTAAGAAATCATTTCAAAATAATATGCTATAACATAAATACTTTAAAGAATACAATATCATTGGAATAGTATCCTTGTGCCTCTGCTAAAAAAAAGTCAAGAGATGCAAAATTGATTTGTAATCTTAGTAATATTCAAAAGTCTGAACTTGAGTAGAAAAATATTGTGATGTGTAGAAAAATATTGTGACGTGCCCCCCCCCCCACACCTCCTCCAGTATAAGAACCCTTGCAATAAAGCATGGTTAAAATGAATTAAAACAAAATTGTGTTTTTTTTAGACACTAAAAAGTTTGTTGGTTTGTTTCGTCCCATGCCCAGTGAACCAACAGTCTTTACAGGAGTTTTATATTCATTTTGGTAGTTTGAGAGATTCCATGGAGTTCTGCTAGAAAACATGTTAAATGAAATTACCCAAGGATTGTCCTGTTGAATCATGCCAGTCTAATCCAGCACTCTGTTCTGGATATTTGGGGAGATGGGTGGGGATAAGTCTACTAAATAAATAAATAAATATTCACAATGGTGCATTGTATTTCCCTCTTTCTTTCTTCACCCCTAAGCCCTTAAAAACGTCTGTTTAAAAAACCTTCTTTTTATTTTATTTATATTTATCTGTTTATATTTCAAATTTGTCACTGCCCATCTCACTGCAGAGCCACTCTGGGCGGTTTACAGGAATTTTTTTTTTTATTAAAATATAATAAATAGTAATTAAAAACACATTACAAAAAGTTCCTATATGAATAATAAATAGCATCCAAGAAGCTGATGTTAACTAACAATAGACTCAGGAAGTGTCTTCAAGGGGAGTGTCTTCAAGGCGCCAGCCACCCCCAGGTTGGTTATATCCCCTCTCGCCCCACATGAGTTGGCAGAACCAAGTCTTCACCCCTTTCTGGAAGGCAGGGAGAGTGGGGCCACCTCACCTCTGGGGGAAGAGTGTTCCACAGGACAGGGGCAATGGCAGAGAAGGCTGTCCTCCTGGGCCCTGCCAGTCGACATTCTTTTGTAGACGGGATCTGCAACCTATCTTCTCTGCCTGACCAGGTGGGACAGATTGAGTAATGGGGATGAGACAGTCCCTCAGGTAGCCTGGCCCCATGCCATGTAGGGCTTTAAAGGTAATAACCAACACTGTGAATTGGACCCGGAAGCAAACCAGCACCCAATGCAGCTCCTGCAGCAACGATGTTACCTATGCCATTCTTGGGGCATCCAAAATTGCCTGCGCAGCTGCATTTTGCACCAGCTGTAGCTTCTGGATACTCTTCAAGGGTAGCCCCATGTAGAGCACATTGCAATAATCTATATAACCCTTTTTAAAAAACCTGTTCTTTTATCAGCTCAAGGATTACACAGAATATTGCTTAGAACAGAACTATTTCATTTGAATTGGGCTGTGGGGTTCTATGCATAAAGCTGCTTCCTGACAAATTTTTAATCATGTCATCTACCTCATATTTTCATTCACAGAATATTCTGGGAAATCAGGATATGTTCTACAGTAGTACCTCGGGTTACGAACTTAATTCGTTCCGTGACTCTGGTCGCAGCCTGAATTGGTCACAACCCGAAGCTAATTTCCCCATAAGGTTCAATGTAATTACCGTTAATCCATTCTGGCATGGAGGACAGGGAGGTGGCTATTGCTTGGAGGGAGAGTCCCCCTCCCCCGACCACGTGTCAGGGGCGGAAAATGGCTGCAGACCACGTGTCAGGGGCGGAAAATGGCCGCGGACCACATGTCACGGGCGGAAAAATGGCTGTGGACCACGTGTCACGGGCGGAAAAATGGCTGTGGACCACGTGTCACGGGCGGAAAAATGGCCGCGGACCACGTGTCAGGGGCGGGAAAATGGCCGCGGACCACGTGTCACGGGCGGAAAAATGGCTGTGGACCACGTGTCACGGGCGGAAAAATGGCCGCGGACCACGTGTCAGGGGCGGAAAAATGGCCGCAGACCATGTGTCAGGGGTGGAAAAATGGCCGTGGACCATGTCACAGGAGGGAAAATGGCCGCGTATCCTGTTCGTACCCCGAGGCGGAGTTCGCAAACCGAGGCAAAATTTTGCGTAACCCGAAAACTTCGTTAACAGAAGCGTTCGTAACCCGAGGTTCCACTGTACTTGCAATCTGGCTGTGTTTCCTTGTGATTATTTCTCTTCATTTTCATCAAACATTAAAAGAAAAGATGACAGCATAGGACAGGAATTTCTTTTTAGGACAGGGTTCCTCAAATGGTTGCCATGGCCAGTTCCAAACACATTCATTTATCAAAAGGCAGACTGGTAAGACTGACACCGCTTTGCATCCCTAATCCCAAGAAGGTCTTTACCCCCTCACCTTCTTTCCATCTTTTTTCTGATCAGGGCAAAGCCTCATTTTCTCTTTCTAAGAATGTCTGCAAGCTTTAGGCAAGCTCTTGTATGGCACCTTTTATTTCCCAAGTCTCAATAAAGCCAAATAAAAAGACTTGAGACGAGGCTTCTTTAAGATAACAGATGTATTTTGATCAAGACACAGCTGGGTGACCCCAATCAACACATTCAGAAGAGAGGTTGATGAAATCACACCTTACAACACAAACATCAGAGACTTTATAGACATGTAAATCTGTAATCAGATAGTACATCCCCTCACACCCATACAAGGGATTTTTGGGACGGTCTGAGCAAGTGAAAGGTGGTTCTTAGGAAGGTAAACTTAAATGTAACTTATTCTTCTGGTTACCAAGAGAATGGCATACAAGATTTTTCTTATCTTTTCTCTGGAATGCAGGGCCCCACGACTGTTGCAAAAGCTTGGTAAAACAAACAACTTGTATTCATCTAATTGGGGGGGGAAGAAGAAACCAGTGCTCTTTACAAAGCAAAAGCAAGTTAACCCTTTAGAAATAAAATAGAGTGCACTGTTACAGGTATGGTTAAACATTGTGTGAAGCATATATAAAATTGTGTATATATAAAATATAAAATTGTGTATCAAAATAATGCCCTTCATTTCCTCCCTTTGCTTTTGAACATAAGATGCTTCTTATGTAGTCAGTTTCACAACTTGGGTTGTGACCAAGCCAGCACATCTAGGTGTTTGTGTGGCTGGTAAAGTCTATGGTTTCAAATCTTCTGTTCCTGAATTAGGCCTCTACCGGTGGACCTAATTAGTCCTTGAAAAGATCTGCTGGTGAAGCTAGAGAGCGCTGCAATTTTAGTTTAAGTCCATCAACTGAGGAAACTTGCCAGGTATCTGGGGGTTCCTTCACCTGCTTGATCCTGGATCCATGCACCCAAGCTTTGATGCCTTCAACTTTTACAGCAGTGGGCGTGCTCAGGAGTACTTGCTTCGGCTCGGACCACTTTGGATCAGTGCAAGATGGGAACAGCTCCTTCACTCTGACCCACTGGCCTGGCTGGGCGATGGGTGGTACATCAGGAGCAACTGGCAAGGCGTCTCGAACCTGTAGTGAAATAAAAGATAGGACGTGCGCCAGCTTCTGCAAATATTGAGAAATGTTCTTTTCACCTGTCCATGCAGTTAGCACTTCATGAGATACAAACGGTCTCCCATAAAGCATTTCAAAAGGTGACAACATCAGTGGCCCTCTGGGCATGGCCCTAATACGTGTTAAAGCAAGGGGCAGCATCTTTGGCCAGGGGAGCTGGGTTTCTTGACAGAGCTTTGCAAGCTGAGTCTTTAAAGAGCGGTTCATACGTTCCACTTTGGCTGAAGCCTGGGGCCGATAACTGGAATGTAGATGCCAAGGAATGTCCAAGAATTTGCTAACTTGTTGAGTGACATCAGAGGTAAAGTGTCTCCCATTATCTGACTCTAACCCTTTAGGGACCGAGAATCTTGGGATGATGTGTTCCACCAGGGCCTTGACCACTTCTCCTGCCCGTTGAGATGAGGCAGGAAAGGCTTCAGGCCATCCAGAGAACAAATCTACAAAGACCAAAAGATGATTTTTGGGTCCCTTTTTGGGAAGCTCAGTAAAATCCACTTGCCAGGCTTCTCCTGGGTATTGAGCAGTACGAAGGTGGCCTGAAGGAGTAGATTTACCACTCCTTGGATTATTTCTGTGGCAGATAGCACATTGAGCCACAGCTGTTTGGCAGAGGTGCCTCAGCTTCTTGTTACTGTATCTTTGAGAAAGCCACTTGAAAAGAGGTTTGGGGCCACAATGGGCCATAGCATGACTTCTTTTGACAACCATCCATAGGATTTGAAGAGGTAACTGAACACGATTGTTAACAATCCACCATCCATCCTTCCACTTTCCTTGTGGATCAAGATGATCTCTTTGATCATAGAGAGGGGGTAGTGGGTGATCAGGCTCTATAGGAATGAGGGGTAAAAGCTGGTGAGTTTCTGCAGGCATGACATCACCCTTACGAGCAGCTTGTTTGGCCCAATAATCAGCAGCACGATTGCCTCGGGAGATTTCACCTCGATCAGTCTGGTGACCTCTGCAATGAACTATAGCTAATTGAGTAGGCAAACGCACAGCCATAGCTAGTTCTTCAAGCAGTGGTTTCATCTTCAGAGCTTTTCCATCTGCCCCCACATAGCCCCGGGCTTTCCAGAGAGCTGCATGTGTGTGTGCAGCTAAAAAGGCGTATCTGCTGTCAGTGAAAATATTGGCTGTCTGCCCTTTGGCAAGATAACAGGCTTCTATAAGGGCTAACAGCTCAGCTGCCTGTGCTGACCAGTGAGAGGGCAGCTTACGTAACAAAATAGGTCCATCAGTGGTGACCACAGCCAAACCTGTCTGGCGGACCCCATTTTCAATAAAGGAAGAACCATCAGTCCAAAACTGACATTCTGCCAAGTTAAAAGGTTCAACTTGGAGGTCAGGGCGAATTCCAACAATAATCTCTAAAACCTGATGGCAGTCATGGGGGCCTTCCAATGAGCTAACCTCCTCTGATGGTCGAGGCAGGAGGGTGGCTGGATTGAGCTGCTCACAGCGAAACAGTTTAACTGAATCATTTTCCAAAATTAAGCTGGCATATTTAGTCAATCGGGCTGAAGTGGCCCATGCAGGAAGTTTTTGTTCCAGTAATGTCTGTACAGAGTGGGGTGTATATACATCAACTGTTGCTCCTAAAGAAATCTTTTCTGTCTCTTGAATTAAAAGCGCTGTAGCTGCAATTGAGCGAAGGCAAGCAGGCCAACCTTTTACCACAGCATCCAGAGTTTTGGATAGATAAGCAACAGGAACCTTTTCCGGGCCTAATTTCTGGGTAAGGACTCCTAGTGCACATCCTTGCTTCTCAGTGACAAATAAATCAAAGCCTTTAGATTGATCAGGAAGAGCAAGGGCTGTAGCTCTAGCAAGAGAGTCCTTTAATTCCTTCCAAGCAGATTGATGTTCTCCAGTCCATTCCCAAGCCATATTTTTCTGTGTGAGTTGGTACAGAGGCTTGGCAAGGAGGGAATACCCAGGGATCCAAAGTCTTGCATATCCAGTTATGCCTAGAAATGTTTGGAGTTGTTTGATGTTTGTTGGCACACTTAGGGCTTCTATAGCACTCAGGCGACTCTGATGAAGCAGCCGAAGGCCCTTCTTGAGTACAAATGATGCGTTGAACAAGATCCACATATTGCTGTGGAGACTCACGATAAGGAGGCAATCCTTCTCTCCAGTTAAATAAATCACTGGTAGTGAAAGGAGTGTGAATAAAAGCCAATTGGTTGCCCATTGGTACTTGTCTAAGAGGGGCAAGGAGATTAGGGTCCTGCCCCCGTAGTGGAGCAACAAAAATATCAGGAGAGTCCGTGTTGTAAACAAGTCCTGTCCTGGTATGTGAAGGGCTACTCACAGCCACTGGTGACTGTGAAGCTGCCACTAAAAAATCTTGAGAAGCTGGCTGAAAAGCAGCTGCAGAGGTTAAAGGCAGTGGGGGGGCAGTCCCAGCTGCGGGGGTTGCTGCAGCAGCAGAGCCAGTGGGGGCTGGCGATGGAGATGCCTGAGGAGCTGATGCAGGAAGCAGAGGAGGGGCCGTTGGAGTACAATAAGGGGGGGGAAATTCCTCCTCCTCCTCCTCCGTTTTGTGCTTTAGCTTTGTTTCTGTGTCCTGCTCAGCTCTCGGCTGCAGGGAAAAAAGTTTTACAGGGTTGGTTTTCAGCCCACATAGAACTTGAAGGTCTGGGCGAAGGAAGAGGTTAAAGAAAAATTTGGCATATATCTCTTCCTCAATTCTGCCACTTGAAGCCAAAAAGCTGGCAAAAATATTTATGAACTCTCCATCAACAGTACCTTCTGGTGGCCAAAATCCTCCATTTGGGCCAATATAATAATGTGGCCAAACGAGTTCACAAAAAGTTTTTAGTTTATTCTTTTTAAAACTCAATTTCATTGCAACTCTGGGTTTTAAAATGTCCCAGTGCTTAAGAACACACTGCAGCGGCGTAGGGCTTTTTGCCGGCATAAAGCTTTCTGCTGCGGCTTCTTTCCTTGCTGTTTCACTCAGGCGGCTGTTGCTGTTCCCCATAGTGCCACCTAGTGGATTTTCTTCTTTTTCTTTTCTTTTTCCTTTTTCCTTTTTCCTCTTTTTTTCTTTTTTCTTTTTAAGCCTTCTATTGCTGTGAGTTATGGTGCGTGCTGCCTAGAGGATTTCTCGGGTCTTTCCGTCGACTCGGGATTCTTTGAGAGGCACAGGAAAATTTCTCGGGCTGCCTATTCCCTGTTCGTCTTTCCCTCGACGCAGGGCCTCAGCTCGGGATTTCTAGGAATTTCTCGGGCTGATTTTTCCTTCAATCAGCTCGGGGTCTGGCCAGAGTACCCTCCCTAATGTGAAATCCTTTTCCATCTAATAGTGCACCCTCCTACCTTGGAATCCTCCTCTAGGACAATATATTCCAACACACACACAAATCAACCACGCGGATCGTCGTGGCCTCTATCGCCTCACATGGGTAATAAGAGGAACCGCACTAAGATCCTCACACACTCACTTCATGGGCAGATCTCTAACAGAAGTTTCCCATGTCTCATTCACGCACTCACAAGGCACCACTCCCCACCTAATAAAAGCATACTCACCCTTCCCAATCCGTCTTTATACAACGGAAGGGAGAAGCCTCAATTTTGGAGCATTCAGGCCCAGCAGGAGCGGAGTCTGCCGACGGCGATCAGCACAAGGTCACTGGAAAACTTTCCAGGCGCGCGCTTGACATTGATGGATGGTCTCCGTCGATTTTCCCCGTCCGCTGTTGTGAAGGCAATGAGGGGGGCTTAAAGCAGCCTCCCCAAGGAATCCCTGCCTTCGGGACTCCTGGCTGGCTCACCAAAAATGTATGGCACCTTTTATTTCCCAAGTCTCAATAAAGCCAAATAAAAAGACTTGAGACGAGGCTTCTTTAAGATAACAGATGTATTTTGATCAAGACACAGCTGGGTGACCCCAATCAACACATTCAGAAGAGAGGTTGATGAAATCACACCTTACAACACAAACATCAGAGACTTTATAGACATGTAAATCTGTAATCAGATAGTACATCCCCTCACACCCATACAAGGGATTTTTGGGACGGTCTGAGCAAGTGAAAGGTGGTTCTTAGGAAGGTAAACTTAAATGTAACTTATTCTTCTGGTTACCAAGAGAATGGCATACAAGATTTTTCTTATCTTTTCTCTGGAATGCAGGGCCCCACGACTGTTGCAAAAGCTTGGTAAAACAAACAACTTGTATTCATCTAATTGGGGGGGGAAGAAGAAACCAGTGCTCTTTACAAAGCAAAAGCAAGTTAACCCTTTAGAAATAAAATAGAGTGCACTGTTACAGGTATGGTTAAACATTGTGTGAAGCATATATAAAATTGTGTATATATAAAATATAAAATTGTGTATCAAAATAATGCCCTTCACTCTAAAAGCACTCTTGGGAATAAGGATGATGCTAAAGCATACTTCACACGCTAGTTTCCCACGTATCTTTTGAACAGCAGCAGCAGCAGCACCACCAATAAATACTCTGAAAGAAATCATGTAAAATCTGCAAGCTGTGGAGCCGTACTAGCTCTCCATCTCAAAGCCTTTCAAGGTTTATGTGGAAACACGGCCTTGACCAGAATTCTATAATGTTGACAGCCAAGTAGACTCAGTTCCGTTATAGGCCTTTTCATTATTATGTACGGCGTGTTGCATTTCGTGTTGCCTTTTATGGAATCTGGGTCAGTGATGAGCCACCATAAAGTTAAGTAAGTAAGTGCTCAAGAGTGCAAAGAATACCATGAATGACAAATGCTTTTAAAACATATTGTCTGAAAAAGGCTTTTTTTCCCCCCCTGTTTTGATTGTTCTGTCTTTTGTATTTGTATTTCCTAGCTTGGGCTTTGAGACTGAATTCACATTCACCATTGTACAGCAGCATTATGGTTATCTCTTAGCATGTGTATTTATTATGCTTGTAACATTTATGCCGGATTTTGTTGCGTTATCCCTTTTGCACTTTTCCTTGTCTTCTTCCAGGTACAGTTCTACCATCCACCCTTCTTCCTTGTTGACCTCCATCTGCCAAATTCAGCCCGTGCTCTTGTCTGTGGCCCCTTCACGATGCCATGGAAGTGGCCAATATTTTTAAGTCCAAAGCTGACAATGCTCATGCAAATATCGTAAAAAGACAGCAAAATAGTTTTAAAAAAAGACAATAGGATAAAGGAAACCTAGTATATTTCAGAGTATTGTCGCAGCCTGCATAAATGAAAAGCTCACTGGCTACAATGAACTCCAGCCCCCTGAAATTCCTGTTTTTGTCAGCATATGCAACATTCAGCACTTTAATGGATTGTCCCTTCTTTCTGGTTTTGACTGGAAATAGTGCTGAACAGTGAACTTTCCAGCAACCTTAATTAGCGAAGTGCAGAATAATAGAAAACATTTTTCCCAAATCAGAGCATTATGTGCTCTTCCCAATTAGTAGGGCAGTTATAAAACATACTTCATCTAGATCTATGCTACCTAACAAAGCGCTGTGATCCCTGGGCGGTCTTGGGGGCTGTGCAATATAAATGGTTTACTGGTTCATACATGCCTGAATTTTTGTTGCTGACTGAGACTTACCTCATTAACAGCTTTACGCTGCAGCATCATAAAACCTGCTGATCCTGAGTCAGTTTACTGGATCATGTAAAAAATCATTAATAAAAATGGAAACAGCTTCTGGTAAGGACTCCTTCCTAAATAAATATCCCTTCTTTACAAAAAAAGGAATATTTTATAGAGCAGAATTAGCAGAATAAAATACAACCCTCTTCTTATCATACTCGGAGTATAAGCATTTTAATCCTAATAGTCTCATTTCTACATTCTGATGATGAACATTCACTGGATTATTACCTGAATATTCAAATCTTTGCTGAATATTTTATGACTATGTAATTACTAGCTGAATTGTGATACTGAACAATATTTGGTTTCAGTTTAGTGTTTGACTGTATTTGATAATTCCATGCTGTGCTATTAATGTTTCCGGAGCCAGTTCAGCCTTACTTTCAAGCACAGTGAAGGGATTATCTCAGGGAATAAATGAACTGTTCTTCCTGAGCACAAAAACATCCCTTGGTGCCCACACCCACCAATGTTCCCCTCTGTTGGAGGACATAACTGTGCATATTATGTTGCTTGTCCTGCACTTTCTCCTAAATTAGCCCATCAAACGCTGAAGTAAGTTTTAACGAATAGTCCGGTCTACTTTTGAAATCATCCCCTATCTTTTTGTTTAAGAAGAAGAGTGCCTTGAGTCAGCCCTTTCTTTTCCTCTCTATTTTCCTTCTCTTTTATATCTCTTCCTTTAGTTTCTAATCCCAAAGGAAAGTGCCATGGCTTCCAATGTAATTCTGTACATGGGTTCTCAGAAATGGTTCTACTGACTTCCATGGAGTTTTACTTCCACATGATTGAAAATAAGGTTGCAGCTTCCGTTTCACTTCAAAGCAGAAACTCTCAGTTGGACTAGAAGGAATTTGGATGGAGCACATTAACTAAATTTCAAATCAAATCAAATCAAATCAAATCAAATTTATTTATTTATTTATTTATTTATTTATTTGTCCAATTTATTTATTTGTCCAATTTATACAGCTACCTAACTTGCCAGAATGACTCTGGACAACTGACATAAAATTAAAGCAATAAGAATTATTGCACCACCCAGAGTCCACTGGAGTTGAGTGGCCAATCATTTTAAATAAATAAATAAATTTAAATAAATAAATAAGAAATAAATGAATAAATAAGAAACAATCATCAATAACAAGATAAAGCAAAATATATGTTCAGAGATGTCAAGCCCAACATGCAGTGTCCAAGAGGAGAACATCTAACTAACCCGCACAGAATACTTTCCTAGTAGAGTCTGAACCATTTCCCCCCTATTTTTGAACAGAAATGAATAGCTCAGCTTCAGCAGTAGTTATCTCAGTCAAGCAGTATTAGGTTAGATAGATACTTCCATTAGCTATTTTTACAACACCAACCAAGATTGACTATGTCTTTTTCATTTGTGCTGATACACATAAGCATACATTCATCTTTTTGCCTGTAATTTCTATTTCTTCTCTACACTGGATAAAGTTTTAGTTATCTAAATCACTCCATACAGTTGAACAGTCAGCTTCTTCTTAACAGTATCAAATCCCAGGCACTAAGGATTAGGAATCATGAACTGAAAAAGCTAGAATATCAAGTGTAAGAAAGAAGCTATCTTATCTGCTAGAAAAGGATGTAAAGCAAGTATTTCTACCTGGCCTGATCAATGGCTTCATGCTTCCTACAAGTCACATCTGTCAGGGCTATACATTGTATTCCCTTCTGTCTGAAAAGATCTCAAAGACTCCACTTTTTTACAGAAATATGGTTTGCCGAACTTCTGCTATTTCATTAAACAGCATAAAGGGATGGGAGGGGACCTAACTATTGTTCTTCAGCATCTATTCTTGAAACAAACATGAACAACAATCTAGAAATTGTGTTTTAAAATGTTGTATTTAACATTTTCATTCACATTTACAAACAAAATGTTGAGTGCTGTTTTATAGCTATTTTTTTTTCATTTTCCAAACCTCAGCCACTGAAACTACTAAAGTAGGCCAATAAATGCTACTCACTTTTTAACGCAATATTTATTTAATTAACTGAAATAGAATATTCATTGTGCATCAGAACATAGAACAGGCCATGATGGAACAACAGCCTCTCAAATCCAACATCCCATTTCCCATGATGGCCATCTAATGCCTTGGAAGCTCCCCAAAGAGGATAGGAATTTAATGGCTTATTCCCTTATTGTTCCCCAACAAATGATATTCAAAGGTATGTTCTCTCTGTTGCTGGAAATAATATAGAGCCATCACCAGCAGTAACCATCAAAAAAGTATCATCTATGAATACGTTTAATCTCATTTAAAGCCATCTAACTATAGCCATTAAGATAACTTGTAGCAGCAATTTCTATAATTCAACTATATATTATGTGAAGAAGTAGCTTATATTATCTCTTCCAAAACTCTTCTCATAGCTTCATTGGATTACATCCAGGTCCTAGAATTATTAGAAAAAGACACATATTTTCCATTTATGTACTTTATTAATTTTTATCATGTCTTCTCTTACTCAAAAAAACAACAAGAAACTTGAACTGAATTTCTTCACAGGGGATTGCTTTAGCACCCTAATTATTTAAGTTGCACTTCTTCAAAAAACCTATTTCTATCAAAAAAAAACCCACATAGCTTCTTCATTTTATTTCTTAAAAGAAATTAAAGCTATTCAGAGCTAATAGAGCAATATATTCAAATTCAGATTAAGATCCCAAATAATTATAATGTAGCAATGAAGGTTGTTCAATGTGTAGATAATTCCTTTAAGCAATGCCTTTGAAACTTCCTAGCTTTTGGCAAACCTAGTCTTACTGGAAAAGAAATACAAACTCCTGGGTGCCTGACATGAAAAACAAATTGAATTAGACCAGGATATGTGAAGACAGCTCACACAAGGTTGTGACCAGGCATGATGGACTTCACATATTTAAACTAGAGAGGACTTCCAAGTTGTGATGGCTGTCCAGTGAAAAAGTTCAATGGTAGCTAATCAGCTGTTTTCCAAGAATGCTTAAGTTCCATTATTAATCTTCCCATTGGAAGAATTTCAAGGAATCTAGTTCAGAGAGTTCTCAAGACTACAGTTTAACAACTGTCTTAAAGGAAACTGATCTGAGTTTTCAAGTAAGTGACTATAAATTTTATTCTGCTTTTCTTACTGTACCATAAGATGTCTCCTATTTGCCTTCATCAAAAACCTATACCTTTGAGGAAAGACAAAGTGCCAGCATGGTTCAGGTTCATATGCTAGCCTCTGATGTGAACAACAGAGTTAAATGTACTGATTCTCAGCCTTTGATCGGTAAATAGAAAAAGAATCACTTCATTTCCAGTCTATGTGTCTGGCCATAAGCATTTTCCATTATCATATTTGTTGGCAATATTTTAATGAACATTTTCATATGGTGAAATGAGGCCCCTAATCTGATTGGAAATTCCTTTCACTTCCACTTGGCCTGAGAAATTCTCACCCATGAAATCCTAGTACTGTATTTTAGGCTTATACAGAAAGAACAGTCTTCATAACATGAATTTATCTGTGGTTGGTAAGTCCCCCTTTTCTATTTCCCTCCTTTTCCCACTAAATTCCTGACTCCCAATGCTAAGACAAGTGAGCAGTACCCTCAGACATACACATATCTAAAAAGAAAAGAGAAGGTACAGAGCTTACATTGGACTTTCTCTCCTCCCTAAAAACTACAGTCTACATGTTGTCCTATCTCTAGCCATATATATTACTCATGGCTCTTCCTCTCAACATTGCTTAGATGCTCTGTTTCCTCTGAATGTTATTTCTTCAATGATTGTTTCTTTCTCTTCATTGTCACTTATGCTATCATTGTGTTTTACCTCAGTTGAATCCAACTTCTTTCTCTGAGGTGGATGTGGTTGATTCCATTTCTGATGTCCATATTCACTCTGGGATCTATAGTTTTCAAATGCTTGTTAAAATATCTTGCTTGTATACTGGTCACTGCAGTACAAAACCTGCTTATCAATCTATATATCATCTGAATGTCTTCAAGTCCACAGGCTGTGATGAAATACACCCTCAAATTCTAAAAGAACTACCAGAAGAGGTATCAGGACCTCTGTCAGTTATCTCTGAGGGATCCTGGAGGTGCTAGAGGGCTGGGGAGGAGCAGATGTAGTCCCACTCTTCAAGAAAGGAATAAAAGAGGATCCCAGTACTTACCAACCAGTAAGCCTAACATCAATCCCCTGAAAGATATTAGTTTAGATAATAAAGCAGGCCATTTATAAGCATCCTGAAGACAGTCATGACTGCTAAGAGCCAAAATGGCTTTAAAATAAATCATATGGGACAGATTTTGTCTTATTCTTTGACAAAGTAACTATTCTAGTGGACAAGAAGAATGCTGTGGATATAATCTACCTTAATTTCCACAAAGCTTTTGACAAGGTTCCACAACATTCTTGACAAGCTGTTAAAATGTGCTTTGGATGACACTACAGTAAGGTGGGTCCACAACTCGCTGGCTAACTATACTCATAGAATAGTATTAATAGCTCTCCATTAGGTTAGACAGCAGTAACTAGGGGGTTCTGCAGAGATCACTCCTGGAGTCAGTATTATTCAGCATTTTTATCAATGACCTGGATGATGAGATTGATGGGCTGTTCATCAAATTTGCAGATGACACAAAATTGGGAGGTCTAGCCAACCGCTAATATGATGGAACAAGAATGCAATCTAATTGGGGCAGATTAGAAGACAGGGCTAAGAGAACAAGATGTCCTTTAAAAGGAATAAATGTACTACCTTAGGGTATTAAAGGAGAAAAAACATAGGACACACATACAAGACACAGTATTCAAGACTTGGAAGCACAGCATCTGAGAAAGATTTGGTGTGATCACTGACAACAACCTAAACAAGCAGTGTGAGATAGTTACTAGAAGGGCTAAAACAGTTCTGGGCTGCACTGGAAGAAGCGTTTTATGAAAGACACATGAAGTCATTATTCCTCTCTATTCAGCACTTCTGTTATTATTCTGGGCACCCCATTTCAGATGAATATTGAAAAGTTAGAGAAGGTTCAACAGGAAGATGACACAACGAAGATGATACAAGGACTTGAGGACATGCCCTATGAGGACAGACTGAAGGACCTTGAGATGTTCAGTCTGAAGGAAACAAGACTTTGTATTCAGGTACATAAAAGGAAACAAGGTTGGTCATGAACTATTTTCCATGGCCACAAAATTATGAACAGAAATAACAAGTAAAGGCTTTACCTACTTAGATTCATTTAAATATAAGCAAAACCTTTTTGATGGTAAGATCTGTGCAACAGTTGTACAGTTTACTTATAATTCTCTGGATTCTCTATCTCTGAAGGCTTTTAAGGAGAGGCTGGATAGCTACTTCTCATGGATGACTACAATGTTTTTTTCTGGACATTGCTGAAGGTTGGTCTAGTTGATCCTTCTAATTCCTTCCAACTCTACAATTCTATGACTATAATATTTGAAAGCATTTTTACCTCACAATACATATTTCCCCAATAGCTGTACCCCAAAATATGTTTTCCTCCCACTGTTTCCTCCCAATTCTTGAATGTGTGAGCATTCAAGAATTATAAAATTAACTCACTTCCAATTTGCACACCAGCCTAGAAGCTTCAGGTCAGTTCAGATCATTTTGGAATTTTTAGAGATAGAAAATTAGGTACCCTTAATTATTAAGATAACAAATTCTGAAGATTAAAAAGAATTTGACACAATGAATTATTTTTCAAACTACGGAAGCTATTTCCTCTGCAGCTCTTATGATTTTGACATTTGTATTTTATATTTATATTTTCCTCCTATCTGCAATAAAAGGAAATATCCAATGTTTCATTGTTCTCCATGTTCACTTTAATCTTCAGAATTTGGACACAGACCAAGCTTTCATGTTTCTTGATTGCCCTTTTCAACTGTAGAGGGAAAAAACCTACCTTTTTTGTTTTTAAAGCATACATCTTACAATATTTCACTTGTCCCTCTGAAATTTGCATGAGTTCCCATCTGTGATGGAATGGATTGAGAGGAGTCAAGGACAGAAGCATCTCCTCAGCCCCCAGCGTGAGCATGGGAAAGTGAAGAAGATGAGACTAGCACCACCCTAAGGAATTCATAGTGTTTAGTTGCTGGCTTGGGGAGTTTAGAGTTAGTCTGGCAAGATTCTGTCTAGCAGGTGTGAACTAATAAAGTAACTGAGCTGTTCCAGAACTGTCGCGTGGAGTTTCTTGGGCTTAACCTGACACCATCTGAGCTTCGTTTGTTGGTGACTTTGTGTGTTTATGTGTTTGCTGATGTGTTCTAGCTAGCTAGATAACTGACCTTATTTTGAATTCCCACAAGATGGCAATATTTAATTGAAGGGACCTGGAGTGCACCCACTCTGCCCATACATAGCAGGTACAAACAGAAAGAGTTGGAGATAAGTAGGCCCTCAGATAACCAAGCCTTAAGCCTTGAAGGGCTTTTATAGGTGGCAACCAGCACTTTGAATTATACCTGAAGCCTACTGGCAATCAATGCAGCTTACATAGCTGTGACACATTGCTCCCCCAGTGCCTCTGGGTATTGCTTGTTTAAGAGATACATTACTTTAATGATGATTCTGAAGCACTTATTTCAAGGTTGTTATTGTTTTTTTAAGTTTGCACGTCCTCAATAGATATAAGAATGTGCAAAATCTGGCTTGAAACTGAAGTTTATTTTAGTTAGCTTGAATCTGCAAACAAGATTTGCTTGTTCTTATGTTTCAGATGCCTATAGAAGGATGTCTATAGTGTGGGTAATAAGCTAGAATAAAAAGTCTAAAGTAATTACAAATTCCAGAGCACAATGTTTTCTGAAAAATTTTATTACTCATGGCTAAAACCATTCTATCAGTAAGTGAGCAGCTGTCTGGGATATGTCTGGGATTCAGTGTCTCTAGTTCATTATAAATATTCCAAACAATCTCTCTGAAATGTCAACTTTCTTCATCATACATATGGCTTCTTCAAAAGACGTGGACAAGTAATATGCTTCCAGTTTCCTATTCTCATTAACTAACTTTGCAAGCTGCCCCATGACACCCCCAGAAGCAACATACACATTAATTAAGGTCTGAATGCACTGCCATCATTCATTCAGGCTGAGTTATGGTTGAACAAGTCTTGGTTTCATCTTCATTTTGGATATTGACCAGTACTCATGGGAAGAGGAAAGTCCCAAAGGCGACAGATTGACCCATGAAAGATGGCACTACAGATCACCACATCCACTAGGAAATAAGCAAACAAAAAACGTGGCCTGTGGTGTTGGGGGATAACAGATCCATATGCCTAACTGGGAAATAAATAATATGGAATTTAAGAAACAATGAAGCAGAAGTCTTGATTTAGACTGGAATATTTTTCATAGAATAAAATGAGGATTAAATACTGGATTCCAGGAAACTTGATTATAATATACAATAGCATTCCATCAGATTAAACATAGGTTTGTTCCTGTAGATAATTTTGGGGGCGGGTGCATTTATGTATCTATACATACATATATATTCTCCATCCAACCATCCATTCATCCATCTACAGGGAGATTGCAAGTTTTCCCTGAACATTGCAAGGACATACCAGAGCATATTGAGGATATCCTTGATTGATAATGCTACTAAAGTATTGTCTGTGGACTTTGTAAATTTGTTCTTTTCATATCAAATATTAATAACTAAATGCTAACTGTCACAGGTCCAATTTGGAACATGGAAACAGAACCACTTAGGAGGCCAAAATATACAGTATATCTAGGGTTTTATTAGTATTTATCTATCATCTATATCTATAATCTATCTCTATCTGATTTTTGTACAATACAAAACATGTTGCTTTTCATTTCTTATTCCCCAAAGCCATTCTTACTTGTGCTCCCTATTCTCCTATTTTTACTTTCACTCAGTTCTGCTTTATTTACAATTTTATTCTGTATATTCTACCTTAACCTCTTTTGCTTTTTAACCCCTTGTGGATCTACTTCTTTAGAAGTGGTTAGACTTTCTTCAGTCCTCCCCAACCCATCCTGTCCATAGCTACTGTGCTGTTTGTTGACCAAATACTCAGGAGATTGGCATCACTGCCACACCCCTCCTGCATCTTCTCTGTGGCAGGGGTGACAGCTCAATACTTGTCTGACACTCAGGGTCCCAGTCTAATGTCAGGGCCCTGTGCTGTGGAAAAATAGCTGGCACCTGGCATTCTGCGTCTTGCCATTGGCTGCTGATAGGCCATGGCCGAGCCTGGTTATAGTGAAGGAACCAGTTCCCTGGATACTCTTGCCATAGCTGCAAAGATTCCCCAGGCTCACCGTCCATTCTCCAACTCTTCTGCCCCCCAAGACCACCTCTTATCATTCTCTCAACCTACTGGGGAGGTGCCACTGTTGCACGCTGTTACCTGTGAGCTGCTCTGGTTGAGCCACTACTGTCATGCTTCTTCCACTGGTCACCCAGGGAGTTTCCTGCCCTGAACTGCTGCTGCTCCCTAGCTCAGCTCTGGTGCCTTCAGCTCTTTTCTAGACTCTTTTCCCCTTCCTCTTTTCTTTTCAACTCTTTGTTCCTCTTCACTTTGCTTCTTTCTCCTTCCTTCTTCATCTTTCCTCTTCTCCATCAGCACCGCACTTTCTTTCTCTGCCACCCCCTCCACTTCAGAGGGCCTTGTTTTAAAAAATCAGCACACTAATTAAGAGAAAAGCAGAGTCCCTAAAAGATGATGGGAGGGGGAGGAGCCACACCCTTCCTCTCACACAAATCTCTTTTGCAAAAAAACAAAACAAAAAAACCCCCCAAAAACCCTCTTGTAATTTGTTTCTGATGCATAATCTCTTGTGTATTATCTCAGTATGAAACAATGAATTCAACCGATCTCTTATAAAAGGTTGTGATTATTTAGACTCTTAGAGTGCTACACTGTTAGTTAGACCGTTAAAATGCATAATAGGTCAATTTAGGCTTTGAAAATGCATGACAAGAGATGTGGCCAATCGTATTGGATACTATTATATAGAGTAGCTACTCCAAAAACACACCTAAAAATATGCCCAGCAAATATTGCTTCTTCTTCCAGCTTTTGTTAACTAGCTCCCATCTTTTCAAACTTTCCTCCGCTTTCTGCTGCTTCCAGTCACTTAGCAATGAGCCATGCTGTGTAGTCTCAACTTTGGTAATTATCTTTGGGTGCTCTCCTTCAGGGGAAAGTACTTCTGAAAGTATTTCACTGAATCTGGGCAGAGAGCCAGCTCTCACCCCGCTCCCAAGTATGAACATTATAACTGCTATTTAATATTTCCATCTCATTAGTTTTTGGTCTGGTCTTTTTAATAGCAGCTGATAAACAATCTCAGCAGCTGATAAACAACTTTGGAATTCAGAATGTAAAAACGTCTGCACTCACCATTTGGGTACATTTGGAACATGCATTGGTGATGAAACATTGTGAGTCTTCCTGACATCAGGACTAAAATAAAAACTCAAATACAGTCCTTGATGTAAGGAACTGGTCTCTCTTTCAATATAGCATTATAGGATTCCATCACAGAAAAGATAATATATGAAGTGCTTTCTCTTTCAGTTGCTGGGATAAGTTTACAAACAAATAAATAAATTCATAAATTCATTTTTGAAACTGCTGACAACTTTCTCAATATATTTGATACATTAAAGTGCAAACTTTACATATTTTAAACACATAAATTAAACATCTGCAACGAAACACCTCGTGAGAAATGTCTTATTTCCAATCTTGATATCAAGAAACCTGAACATTCTAGCCCCAACGCTTTAAATTCAGGACATTCTTTAATATATAAAAATTTGCCCAAATAATTTCTGTTATTCCCTAGGTCACCTTTGGAGCAAAATGAAAGCAAAGATGAAAGCAAATTCACATAAAACAAATTTTAATCAATTACACTGCACATTTTTCACAGAAAATATTTATCTCTTTTTAGACACATGTGAGGAATTCATTATTTGCCAGTTCCTATATAAAATAGCTGGTCTACATCCTTGGGAATCTACAGAGGTGATACAAGGGAGAAAACACATAACATGCATTATAATATTGCAATGCAAATTCTGTCCTTTTTGTACTCCCACTGTGACACTGCACAAAAGTACTGAAGTGGCAGAGCTTGCACTGTGATGTCATAATGCACACTTTATCATTTTGATAAGAGCTCTCTTTGCTGCAGATGCCTATGTCTGCATCTCAGTCTAACATGATTATTAAAATAGTTTTTAACCTTTCTCCTTTTTTTTAAAATAATGGTTAGTAAATTGAAGTGAGACTACAGAGACCCAGTGTTATTGTTTTCTTAGTGTCTAGGTAAGAGGAGGGAGTTGGGAAAATATTGCAAGTTCAGAACATTGACCCATTTTTCTGTAATCTGGAACATCAATAATTATTCATCAAAGGGTTGTTACCAAGAAAATAAGGAAAGCTCTGCCCTAGCAAAATCAGAGTTACATTGGGTGATTAAAGTGAAAGTATTCAGTTCCTGGATTTGTGTAACCTAATCCCCTTTCCCTGTTAATAAAATCAGAGAAGCCTCTATGAGAACCTTGTTTTGGGATGTGCTCAGCTATCAGAAATTTGACACTCAGATTCAAATGCCCAGTCCCCAACTGAGCCTAATCAGCTTCTTTCAGTCCAACCACCTTACAGGATCACTATCATTCCACCTCCACCAAATAGGCCAATTTGAGTTCCTTAGAGAGAAAAGGTGCAAGATAAATGATAATATATAAACACACATATAAGGAATTTTTAAAATCAAAATAGTTGAATCAATAGGACCAGAATAGATTTGTCCATCTCTAGCCCTTTGCTTACATTAGCCTATCATCTGGAGTTGTTGAACAATATGACAGTTGAAATTCAAAACACCAAGATGCTATCAGGTTGAGATAAAATATTGAACTCTAATATCAACAGTAATTAATCAACACTGAAGTTATGATATGTCCCTTAAAGTTAAACCAATAGAAGAAAGGTAAATCTTGTAAGAATAGGTTCTTAAACTGATAAGGAGTCATACAATCATTGTGTAACTAATTCACAGTTGCAGACTCCCTTTTTATCACATAAGAGACCCGACTCTTCTCCAAGAGTAAGAGTAAAGTAAAAGACTCCAAACAGAGGATTCAGAAAGTCTCTGCCCTAATGTACACATAGACTCTCTCTGTGTGTGTGTGTGTATTGTACCTTCAAGTCAGTCTTGATCATGGTGACTGCCTGGACTAGTCTCTGCAGTTTTCATGGCAAGATTTTTATAAGTGGTTTGCCATTGCTTCCTTCCTAGGGCTGAGTGACTGGCTGAAGATCACCCAGCTGGCTTCGTACCTAAGGCAGGACTAGAACTCATGGTCTTCCAGTTCTTAATCTGCTGCCTTAACCACTATACTCAACTGGCTCTCACACATAGATATATTGGTTCTATATTGAAAATAGTTCATTTGCTGGAATTCTTTTAACACTATTGGTTTCATCTTAATAATACTCACTAAAGAGAACTTGGGAAAATTAATCCTTGTGAAAAATCACTTTCAATTCAGTTAGTTAGCAAAGACACATGGTTTCAAATGTAGAACAGGGGATAATTCTCAATAATTAGAATAGTTGTGTGTACTTTAATTTTAAAAATATCCTAAAAGTGCTTAAAGAGATAGAAGTAGGGTTTTGTAGAGTTGTTAAGGGTCATTCGATGAACAAGAACTGTATGGACTTACTATTTCATATTCATACTATTCATACTATTTAATATACTTAATATTAATGTATCATATCATAATATCATATCATACTTAATAGTTCATACTATTAAGATCAATATTGTCTTTAATATTTTATGTCTATTGCATAGTATCTTGCTATTATTTCTGCTAGATCTTGCATAAGTTGCAAACCAGCTCCAACAAAAGAGGTAGTTGTATTCTATTACTTCTAGCAGCAAGGACAATTTAGAGGAATGAAATGGCCACCTTATGTTAACTGTCTATGCTCATAATGAGGCCATATTGCAGTCACAGTGTTTGATTTGGATTAAGAACACCAGGATTCAGCCCATGAAATGTACTAGGTAATCTTACTCTTATACAGTGTATACAGTGCACATCCACCTTTTCCTGGGGACAAAGGAAGAATATAAATGGGGAGGAGAACTTCCAATCACACCTCATATGATTCCTAACGTTGTTGTAGTTGGGCTCAGTGGAAGGATAAAGCTGGTGGAAGCAATGGGTTGTATTTGTGAACAACTGAAAGCACCAGTTGAGGGGAAGCAATGGGAGACATTTTCATTAGTACACCATAAGCCACTGTAGGCAACCTCCTCCTGGTGTTCTAAGATGATTATCCTAGTTACAGTGTGTTTCAGAAATAAAGAGACAGCAGGTTGCCTCTTTCAGTGAAAGGTGACTTCACTTATTTAGTTTCTGTTTAACCATGACAGAAATGTAAATTGTCACACCATTTTTTTTCTCCCCATAGAGAATATGAATGGAGCAGAAATAGAACAGCTAAATTTATTACATTGAATTCTGCATATCTGAGAAAAATCTCAATAGCATCTACTCTGTTTTCTTGAAGCAACAGCAGTTCTGAATATTAACAGGAACTGGTTCAGTTGGTAGCAAAGTGAAGCAGCAAGTCTGAGAATAATGGCAACCCTGTTGCTTCAGTTCAGATTTCTCTTTCTGGTTTGGTGTGAATGTTTTATGTTAGATGGGTTAGAAGTTAATCATAGTACATGGATATTGCAGCTGAGTTGGGATTATTCAATCCTGGGAAGGCCAAAACATATAACATGTGTTTACATATCATTTTGCACTTCACACTTAACCATAACATGTTCAAATGGTCAATGTCCCCTAAAAGAGCCCTGCAAATGCTTTTGGTCATGGTCATGGTCATGGTCATGATCATAAACTGCTCCCAATGGTTGAGGATGTTGTCTAGACACAAAAGATATACTACTTTCAGACACAACAAATTATGAAGCTTATGGAAGGTAATTTACAATTAATTAACTAGGCTAGAAGTAACCTTGCCTTACTTTTACACAATGTGCTTAATCATTAGCAATGGTTTACCAGCTATTGCTAATAGCAGCACTACTCTGCCACCTGGGCCAGGGGAAAGGAGCCAACAACTGCTTTTACCAGACTTACTTACTACTTCAGGAAGCACTAATGGAATAACTTCTTATTTAAAATATAAACAGAACAAAATTCCCCTCCAGTCCTCCTATAATAGTGCCTCATGGTTACTTTCTTGCATGAAACACGGCCACATTTCATCTAATATTTCCTTATTAGAAATCAATTACCTCTAATTCTTGTTAGAGTGATCAAGTGATTGCAAGACCTGTTATTTATTTATATAACCCTGTAAGATATTTTACGGGGGGAAAAAAGCACCACTGAACATTGTAATGAGCAGTCCTTATCTAAAATAATTTACAATTAAATCCGTCTACAATCATGATAACTCTCAAGTCCTGAAGAACTTTTCTATCCTCTGGTTCTTCGTTCAATTTCTATCCATAGCAACCCAACAGATGCTTCTGGATCAACCCAAGCAGACACTTTTTCTTGTTCCCAGTTTCTGGTAGACAGAAGAATGACTTCTCAGTTTTTAGAACACAGTTTGCTAGTCACCTACATTCTCGTGTAACAGTTTGGGTTTGATTAGTGGTTCAAATAAGTGAAATACCTGATGTCAAGGAAGAAACATTTTTCCATAGGCCATGCAGATATTCATATTTTACATGTCAAAATCTCTCAAATAATTGAAAGATCCTATTAAACTGTTCACAGAAATGAAAGTTGTAAAACTATTCACAGGTGTGAAGCAAGACACAGTACATGAAGAAAGGGGAATATATCTGAAAATGAAAAGAAGGACATGACAGTGCCCTTTAGAGTGTGTTTTTCTCTACTTTAGCAAGCAAATCTTCTCTGGGTTCAATTACATGCCTGTCAGGCCTGAAGTGAAACCAACTACCATGCCAGATAATGCTGCTGTGACAATTCCCTGTCTGTGTTAATATGAACATCTTGTTGGCAATTGACAATGTCTGAATGCACTGAGACTCCCTGATCTTTTTCTTTGCTTCCTCCTGTCAAAGTTATTCCCTTATCCTTTACGATTTTGATTGCTTTATAAATAAAAGTTCCTTTATATCTTAAAGTATCTTCTAATGTAGACGGGTTTTTATGGAATGAGATTTTTATCCAGTATTAATAGTAGATTCCACTTTGGATTTAAATTTACTTCCAGAAATAAAATTTTAACATGACCTAATGTAGGTGTAATATATATCTTTGCCTCACTGTGATAATTGGAATGATGTCAGCCTGCTTCAAAATCCATTTTTTTTATAAACTGTTGTATGATTATTTAGCTTTTTCAACCGGTATGTGATTTTTTTAGAAACAACAGAACCACCTTCAGAAGTAAATGAAGAGGGAAAAGAGAGAGCAGTAGAGAAGAAAAGGGCAAATTAAATAGTGAAGGAAAAATGTAAAGCAGTGGGACAAGGAGAGTTCAACTTGAATCGAAGTTCAGTATAAGACAAGTATGAAATAAAACGTAACTTCTGAATACATGCATCCCGAATGTGTGTCAGTACACTGTACATTCCTTCTAGTTGGTAGGATATGGGCAACAGTATGTTGATTTGCAAAGTATCTCTAGGTGAGCTATCCTAGCTTGTATAAACTAATGCAAGCATGCTTGGTACTTTCTTTACTATTTAGCAGGGAATGCCACATGTGGCACTGTAATGACTAAGGGTGGTAATCTAGTCTATATTTTATCTTATTAAAAGTGTTGATGGAAAATCATATATTGACAAAAACCATGATGGGGAGGTAGTCAATAACTCTAGGCCCATCTGATGACAATCATAGCAGGTGGAAGATTGTGACTTAGAACATAAGAGGAGTAAGTGGAAAAGAGCATAAATTAATGAATGCAGTAAAAGAAATAAAAATAGATATGCTGTATGTCTGTGAAATTGAAGAAAAAGAAAGGATGTAATAGATATCAATGAAGGACACCTGATTCTGTGGGATGGAGTGGATGTAGGAATGCATGGAAATGAAGGCAGAGGTTTAATTATGAATGAAATGGCTAAAATGTTTATCAGAAAGTATGAATTGGTCATCTAGGTTGTGGTGCCTGTTTATGAAAGTAGGAATCCATATGTTGGTGATAGCTTCATGTTACCAATATCAATATTGATGATGGAAAAAATAGAAGTGATTTTTTAGGAAAAATTATGCAGATTGCAAATGAATGTGGTCTGGGGGGGGGGGGAAATCTGTTAGGTGATATCAGTAGATGGGTGAGAATGAATGAGATCATATGGGAAAAATGATTGGGCCATTTGGAGACCTAGAATGAATCAGAATTGTGATTGTTTGGTGAATGCCTGCTTAGAAAATGCTCTATTTCTTTCAATATGTGCTTAAACATGTCTGTTCATACATACACATATGCATACATCTAAAGATATGACTGATCTGATTGTTTATTGTCAAGAGTGGAACTTGAATAAAAATGGAAATGGAAGAAAAAATAAAGAACTGAAAGAAATAAGAGTGAAAGTAGAATTATTGCAGGAAAAAAATAGCAAATCCTGTATGAAAAAATATAAGAAGCTAGATTTATCTCCAAAGAATAGAAACTGGTCATGAGAAAAGAGGATGTGGACACTGCTTGGAACAGAGTGAAAAGAATTGTATTGCCCAGTGCCACAGAATTGCATGAAGTTACTAATGAAAAATATGGAAAATATAAAAAAGGATGCTTGACGGAATGATGATGTGAAAGAGGTTCTGGATGGGGGAAAATGCATTTAAGAGAGTGCTTCTTGCAAAAAAAAGTGAGACAGAGAAAGACTGTTCGTATATGTAGAGAAAAAGTTGCAAAGGAAGTCATCAAACAGATCAAGAAACCATTAAGATGTTTTAAAAGTCAGAAGAAATGTAGAGTTACTTTGATAAAAATAAAATTTTGGTTTGGAAGTGGTGAAGAGAGCTAACAAGAAGCCTCCAGCACAGGGAATGGCATCCACACACTATTCAAAAAAGACAAAAGATCAGAACAGCTCCTCACCACGCCCAGATAAGCAGAGGTTACCACAGGGCACACAAGCAAGCAGCAAACAATACCCTAATCAAGGAACTACCAGAGGAATAAAACAAAACCCCCACCCCCACCAACACTGGCAGGGCATGCAAGTATATATAAACAGAGCAAACCCCATCCCATTCCAGCACTGAAGATGTTACCTAGCTGGGTAATGAAATGTTTGCAGGAAAACAACCAAGCTCAGAGAACCCCAAGGACTCCAGAGTTCAACCCTGAGCTACACATATTTGCCTCCACTGGTACAGGGAATGGAATTAAAAATAGAAGTTATTAAATGAATTAGGATAAAAGGGAAGGGAGAGAATGTTCATTCAAGTATTTTAGGAATGTTTAGAGGAATGTCAGTGATAAGTCAAAAAGTAGAAATGAAATGAATGCTATAAATGTCAATATCTAAGAAAACAATAATGAAAAAGAAGTCATAACTATGAGAATGTTGAAAAATAGTAATGTTGAAAGTGTATATGCTATTATTGGAGAAACATTAAAATATTGGCATGGTTTGCTTATGGCAGTGTTGTCCAAACTTGGCCACTTTAAGATGAGTGGACTTCAACTCCCAGAATTCCCCAGCCAGCCATTCTGGGAGTTGAAGTCCACTCATCTTAAAGTGGCCAAGTTTGGACAACACTGGCTTATGGAGAAGCTGGGCATCTTATTTAACCTGTGTGTGAAAACTGTAGCTCAGGCTGATGATTGGAAGAGTTCTCCTATTGTTCTCTTATACAAAGCAAAAGTTAGCAAGAGAAAATGCTAAACTACAGGGAAATTAGCTTATTAAGTGTGCTTGGGAATTGTAAAGGGCTATGGAGATGGCCTTGAGGCAAATATGCAGAAACTGTTACATAAACAAAAAGGTCCAAAGCATTGCTTGACCCATGGGAAAAGAGGTGGTGGTTAGGAAGAGATTCAGGCTAGCTTTACTGGTTCACTGGAGTATAAGCTCTCTAGGGTATAAGAGGGAGGGGAGGAGAAACACAATCAGACTTGCAAGATCCTGTTACTGTAGCCTATCTTAATAACGTATACTGTACTTCTAGTCTTCCTGTGGAGTCAGTTTCCTGATCTGGACCACCCTGAAATGCAGACAGGAATATATTTGGCAGAATTCCGATCAAAAGGGCACAAGAGGTGACAATGAGCAAAATCTGAGAAGTGCATTGAGGCTTTATAAAAGGCTTTAACCCATATTTTTGCTCTTCAGCAAATTTAAATGCGTATGAATACGAGAAATAAAGTTTTTTGTACATTTGCTTTGGACAGATGTGAAGATTGGTTGCTGAATGCAATAAAAAGCAGGAAATGATGGAAGCAAAGCATGTGTGAAAATAAGTGGAATGCTTAGTGAATGGTTCAACTGACCAGGGAGGAGGAAAAAGATTTGTTATGTCCCCTTGGTTGTTTAATGTATCTGTGAATAAATGAGTAAGAAGAGCTTGTGGCAATGTCAGAGATGTGTTGATTGAGTATAAGAATGCACATGTACTTTTATATGCAGATAATGCTATGTTGTTGCCTTAAAACCTGAGTGATTTTGCAGTGAATCTAAGCTAAGTTGTATGATGCTGTGAAGAGTATTGATCTGAAAATTAATATATCAGAGACCATGGTAGCTGTATTTGACAGGGGAAATGGAGTAAATGATAGGAGATTATACATAAATGGCAAAAATATGTTTACTAAAATGGAGAAATTGATGGGAAAACAATTATGTGGTCTGCTCTGAGGAATTAATTTTTGAATAAAATGGCTGCCTATCAGAGTGTGCTGCTGCTTCTTCTTCTTTTTTTTTTTTATAGTACGGAAGTAAGAATTCAAGGAGAACTACAAAGCTATATGCAGTGGGAAGCTGAATGCAGTGAGAATAGGGTACCTCAGAAGTACATATGGTAAAACAAGAAAAGATAGGATCAAGAATGAAAGGGCAATGAATAAATGTGGACTGAATGCAAAAGTGAGCAACCAGCAGAAAAGAAATATGTTGTGGTTGTTTGGGCATGTAGAGGTAATGAAGACTGAACTACGAAACAAATACATTAAGAAAGAGTGAATGATTCAAGAAGGAAGACTGGAAAGTTGTGGATGGAGCTGATTGAGAGCTGAGCTGATGGAGATGGAGATGATTGACAGCCTGAAAAAAAAATGGTAAGAAAAGCAATGTATGGAGCAGGCTATGGATGTCATGGAAGCAAGGATGGTTTGCAAGGATAAACATATAGCAAATGATGTCAGTGTAAACAGTTTTAGCTGTTTCAGAGGACTTCCAGTTTTTCATGATGGCTACCTGGTCTACTGGCCCATTTCTTCTTCTGGTTTTGGAGTTTTTCTCCTAATTTTGGACAGCTTCATCCAGTAAGCAGATAACTTCATTAGCTTTCTTTTATCAATGAATGGCTGCTTGTGAGGGAGATATGGATCCTAAAGCATACTGACAGAGGAAGAACTGACCTCCCATGCTTCAGTCACAGTACAAGTGAGCAAAAAGAAGCTATACTTGTCACCAAGCCAGGTATTTTATAAAAAAAAAAAAAACCCTTTAAAACAGGTTTTAAAAGTAGGGTTTTTTTTTTAATGTCTGGTTCTTTCTTTACATAAAAACATAGCAGAGATTAAAGATGCAGTCACTATTTCACACAAGAACAAAACAAATAATCTTGAATTTGATGATAAGCACTTGTGAAAGATTTTGTTGGGCTGTAAAGAAAGTAAAGATACTCAGGATAAAAGACTCTGTGCTACACAAATAATTTATGTTTTTGAAGAATTCCTTCTGATGCTGAATTACATTAATCTGTACTATTGTACAAGGGAAAAAATCCTGCATTTTTTTTTTTAATTAAAGCCTGAATACCAATTTAAAATAGAGGCAGCATATTTTCTAGGCTTTCCATTCCACTCATCACAGAGACCCAGAATAGTTCTGGTTCAGTTTCTCAAAACTCTTATGTATGATTATATCACTGCCAGGAAAAACTCAATTGTTGTTATGGATAGATAAGAAAATAATGATATTCTCAGATCACTCCCTCATTTTCCTTTAATCCAGCTATTTTCTGTTTGTCCCTGAATCCTGAAGAAATCCTTTTGTTCTGGAAATACAGAGAAATTTGTTTGGCTAGGATCACAAAGAAAAATGAAGTAACAGTCTGTTTTGTTTATAAAATTATTATTATTGGTGGTGGTGGTCATACAGTCAGACAGTTGTGTAGACTGGATTTGGCATTTTTATCTACCTATCAAGTCCTTCCCAAGGACCTGCGATAAGCAGATGTTGTTGTTTGAAGGTGTTAAAGGTATCATCGCAGATGATGATGATGTTGATTTTAGTTGAAGCTAGTCTTCCTGGTTAATGAGAAGACATTTCTTTATAGTAGTTTCTGGCATGCCACTTTCAACAGTTCATATAGATTTGTTTTTTCTCTTCTTTCTTAAACTTAAAAAAAAAGATTTGGCTCCATTATGGAGGGTTTTTTTTTTAATTTTTAAAATTTTTCTTTTTGATTTTTTTTCTCTTTCCCTTTTATATGTAGCATGGTCTAAGTCATATAAAAATTATGTATAGAGGTGACATAAATGTAAAAACTGTGAATAAAAACCCCCAACATTTCTGTGGATCAAATAACATTTTTACTCTGCAATTTTTGGAATGTTAAAAGCCTCCTTTTGTCCTGGAAAAAGGAGACAGAATTTTGGTGAATTAAAACATGATTTATTTTTTGTTTTATTATTATTAATTTTTTTTACAAGAAATGCATGTTCTTCCACAGACCTCCAGAAGAAGGATCTTTTATTCAGAAGTTGTATATCAAACTTATATGTGGTAATGAAACTTGGAATTCTTTAGCAGATCATAGCATAGTTTCAAGTCAATAAAGGTCTAACTGATGGAAAGTGCTACAGAACTATTGGAATTTAATTTGGTGGATACATAATAATGGTTGAATACATCACTGTGAATATACTTTTTTCTGCTTCCCAAAAATGTTGTTTTCAGATTGGATTATTTATTGATTTCTTGATTTTCAGATGATCAGGTAGAAATCTGCAATATAGGCTGAATGAGTCGTTTCTAACCTTGTTCCAATTATACTATTAATTGTTTGAAATAAAAGACATCATTTAAACCCATCATATTTCAAAGATGCACATTTTATAAAGTAGATAAAACAGGAGTTTCAGGTATTCTTGGATAAAAAGACACATGCTACAATTGCATAAGGCTTGTATGACTCTCTTTTTTTTAATGGCATTTGCCATTAAATTGGATTATTTTTGCCGCTTTAAAAAATAATAATAATAAAGCTGGAATATGAAAAATTGGAAAACGGTTTTTGAGCACAAGCCAACCCTGGAATTATATAATGTTTTATGTCTGCTAAAATGGAGATTGATCGTCATTATGCATTTAATACTGAATATTTTGTTAAGCCTGACTATGAGGAGCAAGGGGGGAAACATGGTAAATATTGGCTCCCAGATTAAAGTGATTGATTTTTTTTCCTTCTGTTTTTCCTTCTGTTATAGATTAAAAAGCTATTTAAAAAAGCATGATTTTAGCAACTTTTTTTTTTTTAATCTCATGCCTTTAACTTCTTTGTCTTACTAGTTTTCTGCACTCTGGATAATGTTGCTTATCCTGAAAGGTAATAGTGTGATGGGTATGTATATATGTATGCATATACTCTATGTACTTCTGAATTAATACAAAATGCAGCAAGCTACTTTCAATCATATGAAATCAGATTCCAGGCAGGAGTGTGCTTGTAAGGAGAATGCTCAAGGCTGCCGGAATATAGGTCAATACTGCCTATTTTTCTGTTTAATTTAATAAGCATTTATCTTACTAGGCAGATCTATTTTTAGATATTATTCTGAAAGCAATGTAAGCATTAGGATTTTTTTTTTCTTGCTAACCATACATAGTTACATCTGCAAAATCAACTTACGCTGCAAAAAGTTATATTAAGTATCTAACAGAAATGTAGGAGAAATATAGTATATCATAGTGTTTGATGATTCAGACTTGAAGCTCACTAACTTCAGTTCAAATGAGATAGGGGAATTACAATAAGAGATCTTGGGGAAAGCAAAAACCAGAAATATGAGTTTTCAAAGTGCAACTGATACATTTTGTCATGATCCCTCTTTGAAAAAAATATTAATTGCAGCAGGGATCAGGAGAAGCCTGTCTCAGTGACTTGGGACAAAGTCCAAATCTAATGTGAAATGAACTAATTCAAGTGAGTTCATAACTCACTGAAGGTGGGACAGATCTCTCTAAGCCACCCTAGCCCCAGTTCAAAATCCTCTATGAAACTCCATCTCCAATATGTACGTAATTCAGGAGCTCTGCTACAAAGGGTGACCCTACAGCCTCTGTAGTAGACAGGGAGAAAATTAAAATCTTTTTCACTTCAGGGCAGAAAAGATTTTAATGGAAGGGGAAGGAAGAAAATGTTGGATTCCGTTAATCACAGATTTGTGCTATAATCAGAATAAGCATGCAGTTCTGATTATATCAATTGGCAGGCAAAAGCAAGCAGACCAGAGAGAAGACTCAGTCAAATTATTCTCCTCCTTTTTTATTTTTATTGTGCTTAATTAATTGACAGGAAAAGGTGTGTGTACACACACACACACATACAAATACACACACACATACAGAGAGAGAGAGAGAAACACATACATACATACAACAGTATTAAAGGATCAACACAACTTCAGAATTGATCATCATAGCATTATATAAATAAGGTAGGGAAAGCATGCTGATCAAGGCTGCTGGATTTTTTTCCAATTCCTTTATCAGACAGATCATCTGTATTTTCTTTTGTGTAATGAAGTAATATGTTTTGCCTGTGTGTTTGTTTCTGTGCTCCATCTTGTGAATTCATGAGTTGTGTGTTTGTGCATGTGTATGCACTAGAAAGCACAGGGCAGGTGGTCACATGGCCAGGAGGAAGAGAGGAGTTTAAAATGGGGGACTGGGCAAAATTCTTCCCATTTGTTTCTTCCATTGGGGTGCATTGGGGGGATTTTTTCTGGAATATTTTTCTCCATAATCCCAATCCAGATGTGGCCCATTGTCATCAAACTTCCCAGCTTCTTCCACCACACCAAATTTGGTTCCATTCTGTTCAGTTTTCAGAGGGGGGGGGCTTGCTGACTGAAGACAGATGGCAGGACAAAGTCCTGAGGCCACTTCATAATTTTTTCCCAACATTCTACAGAGTTGGAAGAACAAAAAGGAAGAAAGAAAAGAACGTAGTGGGAAGACCTAGAAATTGTTAAATTATGTTATAATGTTGTTATATTATGTTATAATATCCTAATACCTCCAAAAATGTTGATGGAATTGCTCAATATCTTCTTCCTTGCCTTTTTATCATTGGAAACAAGGGATAAAGAGGGTGATAGCCATGTTACAATGAGAGGAACTCAACAGCTTTTTTGGTTAATGAATAGAGGAGAGAAAGACTTATAAAGACTTGGAGGGATTGGAGGCTTCTTTAATTTTTAATTGAGTGTTAACAGTGGGGAATGCCGGATCCAGTTATCAGGTAGTTTGGACAATTCTTGAAGACAGCTGAACCCACTGCATTTACCAGTCAGGCAGAAGAGTTACACTGGGGGCTATGTAACAGCAAAACAACAGCAATGCTCCCACTTCAAGGAAACCTAAACTGTATCAGCCAGCAACTCCATAGCAAGAAAAATGCTCATATATTTGCTGATCCATTCCGCAAGGGAACACGGGGCCACTTGGCTTCTGCTGCTGTCTCAGGATTTCACGGTGGTCTATAGGGAGAAGTTGCATTCAACCCAGTTGTGTCTACCCCAACAGGATCCCAACTTTTTAATGGATATTTGTGGAAAGACTGAACATTCAATAGGCTAGTTATTAAAAGGTAGATAAATTGTTTCTGAATAATATCCTCAAAAGAAGGCAACCACCTTCTTTTTTTACTCACTATATACAATGGATTAGCAATAGTATTAATGGAAAATGCTTATATAAATAGATGAGTTCCTAATTTTACAGTAGTCTCTAAGTCATTTCATAAATGAAGGAGTTTACTTACAGAGTAAACAGTAGGCTGTTAGCAAAATTTGAGAGTTTTTGATTCTCCCAATTAGGATTCAGTCTGGCAGAAGATCAGACACAAAAACACCAGCTGAGATTTTAAAGTTTTATTGAAAGCAAGCCAATAGAGTCAGCTGGGGTCTCCCCTTAAGGCAGAGAAGTACCCCAATCACACTCAAAGATTTTATACACATTTCTTACACAGAGATACAGCAATTAACAAATTGATTGGCTAAAACTGGCATAAATTTGGGATCCTCCTTATTATTGGGGGAAACTTATCTTAATGATTGCTTGCCAGTCAAAGTTCAGAGCACCCCCTTTGATCTTTTGATATTTATTGTTTCATGGAATGCAGAGGCATCACCAGAGCAGCTGAAGGGTGTTCTGAAGACTATCAGATTGGGGTCAGTTCCTCCCATATCTTTATGGCCTCGACACTTAAGGAGACAGGATGTCTGCCCAATGTCTTTCAACAATAACAGAAATGAGAGAAATGTGTGAAGGTTCATGAACATTAGTTTCCTTGTCATCCCTTGACTCCCCAAATGTAAGGAAAAAGATGAGAGAAACTGAGAGCCCTTTTTCATAAGGTTTCAAGGCTATTTGCAAAACCCTGCCTAGCCTTATGCCAACAATTGTAGATTAGTATGGGTGGAGGTATCCAGAGCACCAGGTACCAGGTCTTGCATGATATCCAGAATTGGTCAAGGATATAGACCTCCCTGGTCTATGTATGGACTCCTACAATTTTATAAAATGTTTATAAAATATGAGGAATATGACACAGGAGGCTTATGTGTTATGTACCAAACATAATTAACAATTATATTAAATGCAATAGATTCAATCTCTCCGTTATGCAGCACCCTGAAAGGCTAAAAATATTTCTTCCACTCCAGAATCATTACTTGTACCTGTTTCAGAGCTCTACATCCAACCACCCACCTGTAAACATGTTTTTTTCCCCAGCTGGGGTGGAAACCAATATAATTTGCACTCTGATTAAAGCAGTGGGTCACAACCATAAGCAATCACTTGAAACCAGAATGCAATGGAACAGTTCAGAAGGTTGAACATGCAATACATGAGCACTCCAGGTAATTCTACTACTGATACCATGTTTGGGAAATTAGCAGTTGCAGGTGTTTGCACATTCAAGTGCTGAAGATGTTACCTAGCTGGGTAATAAAACATTTGCAAGAAAAGAACCAAGCTCAGAGAACCCCAAGGACTCCACATTCAAGCACATACATCTGCAGCAGGACAATTTTTTCATGCACAGTTGTATACATATCAACTTCTAAGACTGTGGCTTACAACAAAAACTATGTAGCTTTACTGCTATAAATGTTCATCTTGAATGTGCCTCCTTTGTAGCTAGCATCATTTGAGTAATGGTAGGGAAATGGGGATTAAACAAACTTCTGATGGAGTTGCTTGGCATTAGCCCTGGTTTTATAACCATCACCATAGTAAGATAACAAGGGAATCCTGCTTGTTTTCTGAATACACTGGCTACTCTGTAAGTAACTAATTTCAAAGTGACTCCTCCTCCAGTTCACCCCTTTTAACTTTTACTTTTGTTAAAAAGAACTTCTATTAAGCTCCCTTTTAACTACTTTCCATAACATCCCATTTCCCTAATGAAAACCTTTAAAGTGTGCCTTGTTAAATTGAAGTAGCAATAAAGCATCTTATGAAACATATAGACAACTAAAGCAAACTATGATCTCAGCTTTACAAATAAAACAGAAATATTATCTTGGGGATTGATGAGGAAAGAGGAGTTGTTGTTGAAGATTGCATATTGCAGATTCTGATTTTTAATGGTTGGGATGTAATAGGTAGATATTTGAATTGATTGAATTTCACTGTCTGAAATGCATTCATGAGACTGTAGAAAGGAACAGCAGCTTAATCTAGCATGGAAATAGTGCTCATGAGGATAAAAAGAAAAGTGTTTTATGTTCAGATTCATTTGCCTTCAAAAATCACTTACATTGGATTTCTAGCATGCTTAATTTTATTATTTCACTGAATCAGACAATGCCTTGTTAATACGGAGAAAAAAGTACTGGAAATGTCCCCTTATGCAAAGGCTAGGTGGTCTGCTCATTTGATTGTCTTCTGTTTCTAAAGAGTATGTAGCACCATTATTTCAGATCTTTACATTGGAGAAAAATGTCTTGGCAATTGTAAATAATGACTTGTATGGGCACGTCTTTATGTCTTAAACTTAAATTGTCACAGACTATTCTTTACCAACCTGAATCCTACTGAGTCTATTGGGTTCCTTGAAAACAATGAAAAAATAGTACCTCATTAATGCTTTAGAAAACAGGTATATTATTCACCAGCCAGCATCCTTTGTTTTTTAATCTTGGGGATGGTATACTATCTGTGACTTATATATGTGATCTTAAATAACATTTTGTTTTGTTTTGTTGTTTCTTTAAAAAGATTCATCAAAGGAAGGTCAAAAAAGGCACTGTTATGACAAATGCAGGCTGTTGATTTTGTATTTCACTTGTATAGAAAACAAGTTGCAGTGGAATCTTTCACATTTCAGTTTTCATGCCTCTGAGCCAGGCATTTAAGTTCTACTACTATAACAATCTAAGGTTGCTATAGCAGGGTGCCTCATGAAATATGGTACTGTACATGAAGAAGTGCACAAAAATTAGTATACTTTCCAGTTTATGCCTTATATAAAGTAATCAGGCCTGCACAACACATGACTCACTAAGACAAACACCAACTGTACATGGTGGCCCACCAAGAGCTTTATAAATGTCTTTTTCTGCTATCTATATTGAAAAGTATATTTTTCTTGGTGTGAGCAGGATCTAGTCCTGTTTCAGGGCTGATTTTACCTTATAAGAACCGGGTGGAAACAGGAAACCTTAAGCAGTTATTTGGCTTCAGTCAACAATTTGGCTGGTACTTAGTCTTAAGAGCTGCTAGAGTTAGAATCAGAAATCTTCCATTCTGACTATGGTTGATCCTGCCTATTATGAGCTGCCTTGAATCATAGCTCAGAGTACTTTTCTAGCCGTGAGACATTCTCAGTTTCTGATCTGGCCTTACACAAACAGGTTGACCTAGCGGTCCTCTTGAGTAGGAAGTGTAATCAAAGCCTGTTTGGGACTCCCACTTCATCATGAAACAGCCCAGCTGTGCAATGCAGTGGGAGTCTTTCCCCACACACACACACAAACACGCATACAGTGTAACTTCCCTCTGTGTGCCTATCAGCATAACTAGAATGGTGTGAAAGTTGCAGATTGTAGCAAGAAGACTCTTGCCATGGCAGACCGGTCAGCCTACTTTTAAACATGGTTTAGTAGCATTTAAGGAAACTGCTAACCCCATGTTTAAAAATAGCTTCCTTAAGAGTAGATGGGGCAGCATGGTTGTAGCATGAAGTGGAGGTCTCTCACTGCACTGTGTAGTCCCTTCCATCCATCCCTGATCACCCCTGATCAGCCTAATCCTTCTTTAAGGCTTGCCTCAGAGGTTTGGCAGGAAGAGCAGGACAACCTTATTTGAAAGAGTCAACTCTCTTGCTGCTAAAAAAAAAAAAAAAAAAAAGGGACCAATGACAGCTTTAAGGGAGGAGGGATGTCTGTACCAGTTTAAAGTGGGCAAAAGATGCTGGGACCATCCCATCCCTTGGAGTCACCTGACCGTGCCACCAACAGAATGGTAGGGGAAGCATGTCAGATTGTATCCATTGCAAAAAATGTGTGTTTTTTTTTAATTTATTTATTGAATTTTTCAACCGCCCATCTCCCCCCAATGGGGGAACTCTGGGCGATTCACAACAAACATTAAAAACATAAAATATATAAATACATAAAACCTTAATTTAAAACATTACTAAAAAGGAGAAGGAGAGACCAAGAGGATGAAAAATCTGAGGCAGAAGGCCTCTATGGGGCTAGCCATCCCCATGCTTGAGGTATTCCCACCCCACCCCAGGCCAGGTGGCAGAACCAGGTCTTCAAAGCCTTACGGAAGGCCAGGAGTGTGGGAGCCAATCACACCTCCAGGGGCAGAATGTTCCAAAGAGCGGGGGCTACCGCAGAGAAGGCCCGCCTTCTGGACCCTGCCAGTCGAAGTTCTTTCACCAAGGGGATCCGAAGCATGCCCCCTCTGTGTGATCGGGTGGGACAGGTTGAAGTCATAGGGGAGAGGCGGTCCCTTAGATAACCTGGTCCCATGCCATGTAGGGCTTTAAAAGTGATAACCAACACCTTGAATTGGACCCGGAAGCAAACTGGCACCCAATGCAGCTCGCGGAGCAGAGGCATTACATGGGCCCTCCTTGGGGCTCCAACAACAGCCCGCACGGCTGCATCCTGGACCAGCTGTAGCTTCCGGATACTCTTCAAGGGTAGCCCCATGTAGACCACATTGCAGTAGTCTATCTGGAAAATAACAAGGGCGTGAGTGACTGTTCAAACGGTATCCCGATCCAGGAAACGGCATAACCCAAAGTTGTGCAAAGGCCCTCCTTGCCACGGCTGCCACCTGCTCTTCAAGCAGGAGTCATGAGTCTAGGAGGACCCCCAGATTACGCACTGGCTCTGTCTAGGGCAGTGCCACCCCATCCAGCACCAAAGATGACAAAATCCCGGATACGGAGGAGCCATTAACCCACAGCCACTCCGTCTGACCAGGGTTCAGTCGAAGCCTGTTGTTCCCCATCCAGACCTTTACAGCCTCCAGGCACCGCAAAAGGGTGGCCACGGCATCACTTACTTCACCAGGGATGGAGATATATAGCTGCGTATCATCAGCATACTGATGATACCTCACCCCATGATGATGGATGATCTCACCCAGCTGTTTCATGTGTTGGGATAAGAAGGAAAACATTAAGAATGACTTGAGGCTGCCTTAGGTATCAGCTGGGGAACAGATGAGGATAACATCATAGCAACACAGCAGAAAGAAAGAGAGAGAGAGAGAGAGAGAGAGAGAGAGGAAGAATCAGGGCATTTTTGGACAGCAGTTAGATGGTCATTTTTGGTTGCATTTCTGAGTTACTGGCCAGGTGAGGGCAGTAAATATTCTCCCAAGAGTTCCAGCATCTTAACCACACCATACATTATATGGAGTAATTTATATTGGCAGTGACTTATCCAAAGCAATTCAATGTGTTCACAGAGATTGAAATACAACATTGTATTACTTGGCTATTAAATAGGAAGGCTGTATTTCAGCTTCATTTCCACCCTGTAATATGAATTATTATTATTATCTATTATCTATCAGTGACATTAAAGCATCTACATCTTTTTTTCCAAGACTGCATGCCTAGACATGGTTGCTTTAATGAGTTGCTGACAAGTGCTGCATTCCCATTCCTATGCACCCCAAAATACCTTTTTGGGAACTAAATGTGAAGCATTACACAGCCCCTACCAAATAGATTCCATTTTCTTTTTTTTAATTTAGCGGTCCAATATTCTGATTTTTTTTGTTGTTGTTGGAAGTTTTCAAAATAAATATATAAATAGTTCTTCATTACTTATTTCTGCTTTGTAAAACTTGAAACCCACTTATGTAAGTTATACTTCAATTCTGCTTCTTTGAGTTCTTACTTTTTCCCAACTGTAGGTAACTGATAGTCTAGTCAAACCCCAAATCACATGTTTAACCCAAATGATTACTGGCACTTTTTGCTAACTTATAAGAAGATAAGTAGGGATGGTGATACAGAGCACCAGGGCTAAACGCTGGATGCTTTCAGTCACTGGCATCAACTCATATGGCCACGTCAGGAGGGGTGGATGGTTTGACATTTCATTCTGATCCAATTATGGGATCAACAGCTTTAGAAAGGGCTCAGCAAATTAAATCACTAAAATTCATTCAAACTGATTGAAATACCTGCACACTAAAAGATGGCACTAAGCCAACCACAGGTTCTAAATCAATGCACTTATAGTCCTGCTATGTAAACAAGATCGGCATTTACATTTTGGTGGGAGACTATTTCAAGCAGGTTCATTTGAGATTAATCTTAATACACCCAGGTGTATAGCAAAACCTGAACTACCAAAGCCCATTTACAACTTCTCAAAGACCAGCTGCTAACAATGGGCCCACGCTCCCAATTTCAAAGCGTTATCGCTGCAAGATGCCATTTGGAAGGCAGTGTGATCAGTTCAGCTAATTGAACATATTAATAAGATTTGATTTAGAACAAAAATAAAAGCTAAAGCTTGATGACTAACACTATCATCATATTATAATAAATGTCAGCAGAAAGCAGTCCCATTATTGCATGCAGTAAATCAAAGCACATAAATGCACCGAAAATGTATGTTTCTTCAAAGGAATTACAAACTACAGGCTAATAGAATGGATTATCCTGGATTCTGCAAATAAAATGCTATTTAATGAATACAAATATTCAAAGGGTTTTATTGTACAGCAGTAACTATGGGGTTGGGGGGGGGGAGGCAGTAAAAATACAAATCAATTGAAAAGCTAGTTGTAATAGCTCTGTGATGGTGGCATAGAAACTCACTTTTTATGAACGAAAGCACTCTTTCTTCCAACATTACCTCACATTATGTTTTATAAATTGAATTATACATGCAGAAACCTGATGAGCATATATAGTTACATATAAATAGAGCCTGTGTTGTTTTTTCATCAGCAAATGGCTTGGATTGTAATTTTACTTTTACAAGGGGTGAGAGAGGAAAATCATTAAAAAGGCAGAGAAGGTTTATTTAACTTAGACTGACGGTTCAGGACAGCCTGAGCCTTTCTCATTCCTGGCAGCTTGGTATTCAGACAAGGCAGCCATCAACAGGCACATTGAGAAAAACAACATCTACAAACTATTCAAAAGAGACAATAAAAAGGAAACAAAAGACCAGAATATCTCCTCACCAGCAATCATCACCCAGATAAGCAGAGATTAATACCAAGATTATCACCAGACATACAATTAAACAGTAAACAATACTCCAATCAAGGAATTACTGGGGGGGGGGGAATAAAACAAAACAAAATCCACACCCCCACCAACACTGGCAGGGCAAGCCACTGTATATAAACAGAGAGCAAACGCCGCTTCATTCTAGCACTGAAGATGTTACCTAGCCAGGTAATAAAACATCTGCCAGAAAACAACCAAACTTAGAGAACCCCAAGGACTCCATCTTCCTCATTCTGTCAGAGGAGTCAAAAAGGCACATTAAACTGGGCACAGGTAGTCCCCAGTTTAAGAATGAGTTCCATTCCGAAAGTCTGTCCTTAAGTCGAATTTGTATGTAAGCCAGAACAGTATTATTGCATAATACTGTATAAGTAGTATTGTGTAATGAACTCCAACCATTGTGTATTTAACTCGTATCATTGTGTATTTAACTCAAATTTTGCTACAATAGGCTCCATTTTTAATTATGGGTCATCCTTAAACCCGGTGTTCTAAACTCAGGGACTACCTGTAGGTTTTTCTGTATTAAAATAAAATATTATGTGAAAAGCAGGCACTTTTAATTGCTTTGCCATATTGTACCAACAGGATTCCTAGCAGTGCAGGAAAACTGTGCCAAATCTTTCTTAAAAATAAAAAATGTTGAGGTGGGGGAAGTAAATACTTTCTGAGAAACACATAAATTCTATTCCCCAAATCCTTTCTCCAAACCACTTTTCCAAACCACTTGAGCATGTAAAGCAAATGACTCTCTTGTGGACATTGTAGCTTGAGAATATTGAGTCAAAGTGGAATGGTGTTTTCTAGTGAGATTTATTTTTTCCTCTTTTGAGACAGATATTTTGGAGTTGGTGGCCTCACCAAAGCCTCAGCTGCCCCTATTACAAGCACTCCTTTACAGTGGTGATTTGTACAAATGCAGTGATTGAAAAATGTTCAGCTATGCTCCCACACGTGTCACTATCAGCAAGCCTTACCTGTTAACGTGTCATTGCACCACATGGACTCACCATATGGAGACATTTCAGCAGCAGATTCAGTTCAAGTTTATTATTTTTTGAAGCAGATGCTCACTTTTTCAGATTACCCACAGAGCTAAAGATACCATGCTGGCAGTTGAAGTAGAAATCAATCAGTTCTACATTGCCTTCTCTTTAAATACTGAAATTAGCCTATTACTGTATCTTCACATTACCCTTTGCTGAATTATTTGTCACTGAATACTCAATGGTTTTGATGTTTCTCGAGCCAAGCATGTAAGTGCACACTAAGGTAAAATATTCACTTATGTTGCTTCTCTAGATATCAGCTGGTGTCAGTAACTCTGATCAACAAAGTAATGACCCCTTCCTCTTCATATAGGTTGAATAACCCTATGGTATTCCATTGTAATGTATTATACCTCCTGTTTACAATGGCTGTGCCTCTGATTAGAGAGAGCTCTGTGTAATTGTTAGTGGTTTATTTATGCATTAGTTACTTGCTCTGTTCCCCATAAGTGCAGTAAGGACACACTGAGCCTGTTCCTTTTTCAATACAAGTGTCAATTTGAATGAGGGTAGTAGTTTGCTGCAATACTAATTACTGGAGCAGCCATCCTGTTGATTCTGTTATAGAACTGTACTATCTATCTGCTTGTCTGTTTCTCTTTCTCTTTGCCTGCAGCAACCATCTCCATAGCATGTCACATTTAATGAAAGTGGATACAATTAAAGCCCTTAGGAGGTGAAGGTCAACTACACTCAAAACTTATCTTCCCACAATAGAATCCCAGTCAAGAGCTGCAATAATAATGGCAAATAGCAGCAAAATACTAAAGTTCTAAAACAAGCACGTGCACACACACACACACACACACAAATTAAAAGGCTTGGGGAAAATAAAAGTGTCTTCACTTGGTGCAGAAAAGACCCTAATGTAGAAGCAAATGAGTTTTTCAGGGAAACACATTCACAGACAAAATGCCAGCACCCATAATGATGTTGGAGCATTATGTAGGTGGATGAGAATAACCTCTGCAAAAACAAGGGGTTTCACTAAATTTGGGGAACCTTGCACTGACGCTCTAACAACAACTGAGAACTCCTGGTCACCAACCAAATCTGACTCATCAAGCTATTCATCTGCTCCACAGGGCTTCACATAAGCCTCTGTATTAAGATCACCTTCTCCATTTTTAACCCTGAAAGCCCCATTTGTAGTTCTGAGGCAACCAAATCTGTTTCAACAACCTCACATTGCCATCCTTTTGTCACTTAGCCACTTATCCTACCTTGCAAGTGGAGCACTTAGAAAGACTTCTCTATTTTGACTACTCCACATTTTCCCTATCAGAAAAAGTGTGGGGCAGCTGAAAGAGGCACCAGATGTACTACAAAACATTCCAGAGGACATACTGGGTAGGCTTTCACAGCTGGTGTCAACTAAGTGGTGGTGAGTTTTCGGGCTGAATGGCCGTGGTATAGTTTTGTGGTGTCCTAACGTGGCCACTATGGCTGGTGTCTTCAGAGGCAGTGTGAACTGCTTTGTAATATACTTCTGATTGGTCCATGTCAGAAGCCAGCTTTCTTGGACTCCTGTGACATGGTCAAATCAGAGCTTGTCAGGTTCAAAGACAGAGCCCAGTCAATCCCTGCTCAGTTGCCTGTGAGCTACCAAGAAATACACTACAACAAAGCAGTTTGCTCTGCTTCTGAAGATGCCAGCCACAGTTGGCAGCACAACGTCTGGACCTCAAAAAACTAGACCGTGACCACTGAGTCCAAAAGCTCATCACTGCTTAACTCCAGACGATAGTTGCAAAATCATAACTTCTTCAGTTGCCTTATAATTTTCCTGAGGGCAGAAGGTGCAGAGCAAGAGAAGAGTTTTTCCTCTGAAAACAGATGATGCCATTGAAAGAAAAAGATTGGGGTTGGGTACCAATTCATCCATCTGACATTCCAGAAGAAATGGGATTCAGCCCTTGGACAATTTAGTGCTCCCTACCCTTTGGTTAAGGGTAGATCATCAGCGTTCCTAGTGTAATGTAGCCAAACTGCAGGGCAGGTCTAAGAAACTTCACAAAACTTCAACAAATCTTGCATTAATTCTTGCCCATGCTAGAAATGGCATAATTGCCTATTGTGACAATATTCACTGGTGTAAGGGAGAATACAAATATTGTTCTGATAAAGGAATGCTGTGGCTGAATAATATCTGTCTGGCTTGCCTGGGCAACATATCAGAACTTCCTGTTTGTTTCGTGGAAGAGTCAAGCCAATTCTCTATCCATTTGTCAGTTTTGACACTGGAGATGGACATATATGGGTACTGACTCCACACAAACCTTAAGAAATTTAGAGCAAATATCACTCCACTGTGGGACCAAGCCAGGGGCCACCTTCTTAGATCAGGCAAGAAATTAATAAGCCCATATCATGATCTATGATCATATCATGATCATGATCATATCATAAACTATTCCTTTTTGCAAACAAGACCTTGAAAACATCCTGCAACAGTCTGCTGAACTGTTCCTGCACTCTTTTTACCAAAAATTTAAAGTCTAGTGCATCAAAATTGTGCCCAGTGTATACCCAGTTCAACCTGTTTCTTCACCTCTTTATAGCAGACATAAAGACATAATGACATGGAAAAGGATGTCTAAAAGGACATATAAAACAAACAGGTTACTGTTTCAAAAATCAAAAGGGAAATACAAATAATAAACCAAGACATAAGACAGCCTACATTCTGAGAAAACATTTATCATGAATGAGTTCTGGGTCAAATATGAACTTCCAGACTGGGGGACTTCCAGGTAAGAAATGGCAAACTAACATGCCTTCACATCGTGGAGACAATGGTGAGGTGAAGGATGGTGCCTGGGTGGCGAGTTCAGACCTGCAGGGCTTTTCCAGACAAGGAAAATACACCCTCAGTTGTAGTAATTCCAAACCCATCTTCCTGAAAGCTGATCTAGATTATCACTGTATGGAGCATCTGTGCCATAGTAAATTTTAAACAAGCAAAATGTCATACTTTTCTATTGCATACTCATGCATCTATTCTAAATTTAAAACTCAGAAGTCTCAACCAGTAAACATCTTAGGGATATGCATCGAATTCATCTGAATTCTAAACTACTTTGGGCTGATTTTATGGCTCTGTGAAAATACTACATAAAGGAAATGATGATGTTTCCTAAATTTGTTACATTGGTATTATCCTCTAGAATACTATGGGCTTGGATATAAAGCAGGTGAGCATTATTATCACTGAGCCTAGACAAGAAAGTCTCTGATAAGAGAACACTTGCTTCCCCCTTTTAATGGCCTTCTGTTACTGCACAAAGATTTTTGGTTTTAATAGAAGAGAATATATGCAGCTCAGGGCTGAACTGTGGAGTCCTTGGTGCTCTCTGAGCTTGGTTGTTTGCTTGCAGATGTTTCATTACCCAACTAGGTAACATCATCAGGGCGATTGAGTGTGGAGTTTGCTCCCTGTTTATATGCAACAGCTTGCCCTGCCAGTTTTGGTGGAGTGTGGTTTTCTCTTGGTAGTTCCTTGATTAGGATATTGCTTTCTGCTTGATTGTTTGCCTGGTGTTAATTCTTGCTTATCTGAGTGTTGGCTGCTGGAGAGGATGTGTTCTGGTCTTCTTGTTTCCTTTTTAGCTTTTTTGTTGTCTCTTTTGAATGGTACATAAATATGGACTTCCAGGGAAGAAATGGCGGACTGAAGACGGCTCCACGAAAGGTGGAGACGACCACCACAGTGGAATGAAGAATCAGTGAGTAGACTGGCTCTATTCCTCTATGGACAAGGAGAGGATGGCAGTCCTCTGGGAGATGAGAGAATAGTCATCTTGCTCAAACCATAGTTGGTGTCTTTTAAAGCACACTAGGTTCACAAACTTCCTTTTCTAATCATGTTCAGAAATTGCTTGTTAACTACTTTTAAGCTATTAGAGACCTTCAGATCAACAATCTGTAATTAAAATCCCTAATAAAATTATATTTTAAAGAAAATTACTTGGCTGTAGTGTAGCTATGATAGTCATCCTTTACATTTTCTTCAATTCTTTAGAGCTACTAAGGGTTAGGATTTATGAGAAATACAACTCCAGCCATTCAAAGCAATAGCTCAGGAAAAATTATTAAGGGGACCCTGTATAGACATTGGCATTTAGCTCTGGAAAGATTCTGGAGTCTGCTTATCTAAGCAGGAATGCACAAATAATACAAAATCCTTGATTTCTTTATAGATACATTGTCATAAATGTACATATAACTATACAGAGTAACAGAAAAATCAAAAGGACAAGGAAATACAGGGAGGGAGAGATGAAAAGCTTCATAATCCAATCAAGTAGTTGCAGAAAAAAATAAGAGTGGAAATAGGTAAATGGATCATGAGATGTGCAAATAAACCTAGGCTTGATTTGGATTTGGAAAAGCTCATCATTTTCTTTGTTCCTTTGTTCCCCTCTCTTTATACAGTGAAACAATCTTTTTGAATTTATCCTGTCTCCTTTTCAAAAATGCAATAGATGTATTAACATTCACTGTGCTAACGTTTTTCTCTCCACCCCCTTCTCCCTCCAATTTTCTCAGCCTTGAAAAGCATAAAACTTTCCCCACTTCCTATTTTCACCGGTCATAGACATTACTGTAGCCTTCCTTTCCCAAGGTGGCTTTGATGTCTCAGATGGCAGATTGGGATGTAATTTGCATGAACCACTTTCAAGATCTGCTTGTAAACATGACAGTGCACCCAGGCACTTCCATGGGTACCATATTAATACCGTTCTCCATTAATTTGACAAAGTGGCAGAGAAATGTGCACTTAAGAGAGTGGATCCAAGGGCAATATGGCATCTTCTTTAGACACTTTTATCATTAAGGGAAAAACAGTATATAGAGTTGTTCATGGAAATGAAGAGAATTTGAGGTAATTCCCCTGGAGATAATTTTTTATGGTGTATGACAGCTGGTCTTTGATAAATTTCTAGACATTTCTCAGAAAAAGATAGAGCAGGACTCCCTGACACAAAAGTGGTAACTTATATAAAAAAATAAATCTTGATTGCTGATGAAGACAATTTTGGAGGAGAGCCTTTCGTGATTGGCAGGACTGGGGCAGGAAAGGAAAAACATAGGGAAGGGATATTTTCAGGGAACTAAATGCTAGCATTAGAGATTTTTGAAGAATCTGATTGTGACAAACTCAGTGCTGAGTGATTACATCTTGCATGTATGTGTGGGCTGGAGCATAGATGTCACTTGGTTTTGCACTCTCAGAATGTTCCTATGAAGTTTTTGAACATAGCATTAAACCTTGAGCCTATGGAATAATATTGATCAATCTTTCCATTACATCAATAGGGAGCCAGTTCCTAAGCAGAAAGTGAACACAGATGATCAACCTACAACTATAAATCAGGAGTGAAGCTGTCTTTCCATCAGTGCAAAATAATTTTCTTTGCTACAGGCTATGCTCAATAAATCCAAAGTTCCTTATAAACTGATAAGTTTCAAATTTTAGACACATAATTGAACATCCCATTACAATTGTTAACTCTCGTTACTCTTTGCAAAAGCTTTACAAACCAACATGCATATATATCTAAAATATAACAATAGGGGCACAAGTCCTGCCCAGATAATATCTGTAGGAGGCTCCTTCCTATCTTGCATTTTCAGCTGACCTGTTCTAAACATTCTCTGAGTGTTCAGAAAAACATGAAAAATATTTTGTTGAGTAAATCTCATCCTACAGTCTTAAGAAACTTACCAAATATTCTTTAAAATTCTCAACCACTGGTATTCTAACTCTTTGTTCTGGCATTATTGTAAATAATCAGTATGGAATATTGACATGCAGCCAAGGTTGATTGTCACAATCATGTGGGAGCTGGTCTTCTGAAACATTATATAATTCAGGTGGTTTTCAAGTAACTTATATTAGCAATCCTTTATATGATTTAAAGAAGTCTTGTGTTCATAGGCTTACATAGGGCCACCACTGGAAAAAAGGATTTTAAAGGGTTGTACGTTGTGGTGAATGTTTAATTCAGCTACCTATTTTCTGCTCTGGCCTGCATATTTAAACATTGACTCAGATGAAGACAAAAATGACAGTAACATAATCGAGGTCCATTCAAAGTATCTGTAAAGCATTGTTACCAGATGAAGACAAAAATGACAGTGACATAATTGAGGTCCATTTCTAAATATCTGTAAAGCGTTGTTACCAGATGAAGTGAAGATTATTTTTTTAGGAAAGGAAAACCTGAATGTTAGCATGCACAGAATAAGAAAGCTGCTAATTTGCTCTGAGTGCACAACACACCTTTTTTACTTCAATATGAGTTGCAATGGCAATTATTGTTAGACTGTTAACCTGGGCTTTCTATACAGTATTTGATCCAGATTTTCTTTGCAAACAAATGAGCTCTCTTTCTTTCTCTCCTCCTTATTTAAAAAATATCCTAGAATCTAGCACCCAAGCTGGCTGGAAGAACTGAACATTTAGAATTCATAGCTATAAAAGAAGAGTAAGAGTTAGGTTATTCCCACTAGGTAAGATAACACTTAAACTATTTGAATTCAGAACTTTATAGCTCTTCTCAAGCTATTTCATCTGTCTAAGTGTGTCAGATCCTGAGGCTGACAAATTAATTCCTGAGAACTGACCAAAGTAAGAAAAAAAAATACCACTTCTTTATTTTCTATGCGTACAAGGCTCTACAGTTTTCTTTCTATACAATGAGAAGCCATTTCCATTCTTCATCAGCCTTCAACTTTTATTTAATCCGACACCCCAAAATCCCTTCATCCCTTCTAATTTCTTAAACATTGTCCAACTTTCGTATTCCTCAAAGCTTTCTCTGTCTGCCTTCTATATTTTAAAATATTTTTTTCTGTATAATTTTCCTTTCTTACCTGGCAGTTTTGTCTATTTCTAAGTAGTTAAATCACACTGGACAGCCTCTCCTTCTAGTTTTCTCCTTCTAGTCCAGAAGATATTAGGTCCCAAATGAAATTTATCCTGAATCTCAAGGGACATTCTTACACTGGGTGGGAATGCCTCCTCTCCTCCAGTTACTGGTCACTGCCTTCTGCTGCCATTTGTCCTGTCTCTTCTTATTGGACCTTACTTCAGTTATGTCACAGGGGCCCATTGTTGGCTAGCTAGCTATCTTTCTTGGCTTCTAATAGAGAAAGTCCTGGGGAAAAAAATTATTTTCAAGGCAGGATGTAAATTAAACAAGTCAGTGACTTTTCCATCATTAGGCTGGGGTGAGGTCTTCTTCTTTTTGTGTCTTTGTCTCAGTCCTGCCTCCTGGCACCTACAAGGAAAAGTCAATGCAGTTTTGTGGGCAACATTTTCAGAGGTGATTTGTCAGGACTAGAATGCACAGTCTCCCAGTTTCTAGCCCAGTGCCTTTTAACCACTATGCCAAACTGGCTCTCTTCATTTATCTACCTGGTAAGAAATATGGACTATTTTAAAGTGGCAATTTTGTCCAGATAACCTTGGTGAAAGAATATATATGCTTTCTATTTCATTTTTATAAAGTGGCTTGAAGTGTTTAATTGAAATAATTGAAACCCCATAGAGGAATATACAGTAATAGGTCAAAAAAAATGAAATAGAGCATGAGTTAAGGATGGGCAAGTTAGAATGAGTTCAATGTGTGCATGACCCATTCTGTGTATAGAACAGCTAGTTTGGGGTGTTTAATGTTTGAGCCAAAACATGCATGTTTGGCCCAGATTTGGATTAAAGAAGTTGCTTTGTTATGGGTACAGACAGAAACATGGTGATTCCAGGCAGAAGTATCTGAAAGGGGAGTAAGAGTGGGCAAAAACCAAGAGATCAACAGCAGCTGGTGCGGGAAGGGAAGAGAAAGGAAGATGCTGATCAAGAGCAAGCAGGCCAATGGGATTTGCCATACTGGAGGCAGCAGAGAAAAGAGGAGTGGAAGAAGGCGCAAGGAGGGTTGGGGACAGGTGGGCTAGGGGGATATGCCACACTGGCACATGGGTGGCAGTGAATTGGATGAAGGAAACAGAAAAGATATGCACTGAGAATGGTTTGACAGAATTTTGGAAAGGGATGTATTTGTTTTGGGTTTAAAGCACAAGTTTTCTGTTTCATGCATATCCCCTAGTACTGGTAGACTTTTGGTCCTAGAAGTATTGCACAGTGCAAATTAAGAACAGAGGCTGACAAAGTCTTTTACGATCATTTTACCTCTCATTTTATAATCAGTGTGAGAAGTCCCCTTTCCCTACAGTACAGTATAAGGAGATGCTATTGTGGAAAATACCCATATCACCTTTTGTTGAGATACATTTGTTATGCATGTGATGTGTAAACCCATTATGAAGGACACTGTGTAGCAGCAATCATACAGACAAGATAACATAGCTATGAAGCCTTAGTATTATAAATAACACTGTCTGAGATATACTGAAATCTAGAAGCCCCTTTAACACCTCTGTTCAGGGGTCTATGTTATGCTTTTCATACTGTGGCTAACTGGAATTCTCATTGAACCGCAGCATCAACCTTGACTGCACAAGTTAATTGTGATCACATTTTGAAGGAATTTCAGGGTCCTTGTTTAGACTGGAAGAAGTCACAGGGTTAGGGTTAGGGGGGAAATAGTGAAACAAACCCCCACAAAAAACAAAGAACCAGCAAAAAGGCTGCAGGAAAAGGGAAAAGAAAAAGATATGCAGGGAATGGAGAAGCAAGTAAACACCATGCAGGCAAACAGCCTAAAGCTACTCATGAAATTTAAAGTAGCCCCTCTTGGAAAGTCCCTAAAGTAAAAGCACACTGAATTTGACAGGTTTTCATTACTGAGACTAATTTTTCCCTGTTTTAAAACACTGAACTTCTGCCTTGCTTCAGTGTTTCCCTTCACTAAACTTCTTCCTTTGAAAACTTTGGGACCATTGTTTTTGTTGTAGTTTTTTCAAAATAAGAAGATAAGCATCTCATGTGTCAAGGAGTTCTACTATACATTGATTATTCATATGTTTGTGTGTTTGTACACTTACTTTATGTAGGTGGGGAGGTCCATCTGTCTGTCTGTCTGTCTGTCTCTCTCTCTCTTTGTCTTCATCTCTTGCATCAGGTTTCATTCAGCATTTTATGTTTAAGAATTTGAAATTAACAGAAAAAGCGAAATAAAATTTTGATCTAAGAAAGTTATAAACAGATTAAGGGTCCAGATAAATTTAGAATATTGACTTTTGCTATAGAATTTTGGAATTAACTATAAAAAATAAACAACTTCTCATGGGAAACAAACTTATTTTGGTTATCCTGGCAATTGCAAGTCATAACAAAAGATAAATGTTGATTTTAGAAACTGGACACTAGAGGGGACTAAAGATTTTAAGCAGAAGAAAAAAAAATACAAGCTTGATGTCAATTAATAGTGGGACTTACAGAATTATACAAAACATCATAACACTGGAAATATTAAAGGAGATCTTTTAAGAATGGAGCCAGAAGTTAGTAACTACAGTATCAACACTGTCAGTAATGACGTCTGCTTCTATGAATATATTATGTAAAAGATGTTAATGAATGAATGACAGATGTGGAACAAATTTTATCTGATACAGAATGCGGATCTACAAATGACAGGCCAAGATAATGATTTTAAAAAAGGATGTTTTACTGGTTATACAAAAGAAACTGGCTGAAGTTCTAAAAATTAAAAGGGAAATACAAATGATAAACCAAGAGAATGACCTGGAAAATATTTTCTCATTGGATGAGCAAAAGAGGGCTGTTAAAGCCTTGAAGAAATCTGTGTGATGGGATAAAGAAGAATTGAAGAGAAATCAAATCCTATGACAGTATTTGATTGAATTAAACATTAAGAAGTAAAAGGAAGGAATATAAAGTTGGTTTTATTTGTTCAAGGTTACTTTTTTTTTTTTTTTGGCAATGTTCTGACAGCCTTTTATGGACTTTTTGCTGATGCCAGGATTGAAAACTTGATGTTTCATGGATTTGCTTATAGATAAGGGATGGGATATGGAATGAAGAGATTAACCTTATAGGGGTGAAGAGTTATTAAATTTGTTTATATTTGTTGTGATTAAGGTTGGAAGTCACTTCTTTATATATTTCTTATCTTTCTCTTTATTATATTCTCTCTTTTCTTCTTTTTCTTTTTTCCTGCACTTTTTATTCTTTCTTTTCATTCTCTTCTCTTTCTCCAAGTTTAGTTTGTTTTAATTTTTACTAGTGTGTTCGTGTGTGTGTATAATGTTTTTATGCATTTTATGTTTCCCATAGCGCTTAGAATGGCCTGGGGAAAACTTCAAATAAAGAGGAATAGTACACTGAGAAATAAATATCTAAACTGACCTGTCCCCCTCTTTATACTTGTTGCAGCACTTCATCTATTCATATTGTACATATTGAGCTTTTGTAGGTTTTTTCTCCTTGACGTTTTCTATTAGATTGCCTTTTATGAATTTGATTAAGTTCTACCTCGTCCACCATTCTACTTTTCACTGTGGCCAGCCTTATATCCTTGAAGTTCATATTTTTATTGATCCCGCATCAGGTCTTCAAAGAGCTTGTGTCATTTAGTGCAAAGATTTAACAGCTATTAAAACTTCTAGTTTTACTCCTTTGGAATTAACAGATCCATTTGAACTGAAGAGCTTAAGAATCATCTAGCTGTTGTGAGCTGCTAGTCTTGTCTGCTCGACAAAAATAGTTTTGTTAGGAAAACTGATGGGTTAGAATAATATGACTGGATTTTTATGGATATTATAAAACTCCATACCTCCATGATTTGTGGAAGACCCTGACATATCACATTGAAATTTGTTTCCCAGCTGGTTTGGCAATAAGCCAACCCCAATAGAAGAGAATATATGCAGCTCAGGGTTGAACTGTGGAGTCTTTGGTGCTCTCTGAGTTTGGTTGTTTGCTTGTAGACATTTCATTACCCAACTAGGTAACCTCATCAGTGTGAGTGAGTGTGGGGTTTGCTCAAGGAGTTACCTACTTACTACCTACTCAAGGAATGACCAAGAGAAAACCACACCCCTACCAATACTGGCAGAGCAAACTACTGCATATAAACAGGGAGCAAACCCCACACTCAATAGCACTGATGATATTTCCTAGCTGGGTGATGAAATGTCTGCAAGCAAACAACCAAGCTCAGAGAGCACCCAGGACTCCACAATAAGCCAACTGTTTTACAAATACCACAATCAAGATCTTAACTGACTATTATATTCAGCACATATCTTTATTGATAATACTGTTGTTTATGTCTAAGCCAAGTGGTTTCTATTGAATTTGGCTGCCTTGATAGTGAACTATGATTCGGTATTCCATGGTTGCTTGCTTTTTTATTTGTGTATTTACTTATGAATATATAAATCATTTCAGTCAACTGACTGTGAGAAGTGTACAAAAGTAACAACCATAGGCAGTGGAACAATTAAATGCAATAATGTACAATAATAATATACTATATCACTTCAGTCTATACTTACTCATAGAAAAATAATAAATTATCTCTAAGTAGAGAAAAATGGGTAGAAGCAATTTCAAAAACAACTGAGATGGTGTCTTCTGACACTAGGGCTGCTCAAAAATCAGTAATAAAGTATTCTATTGCACATCTTGGGGTTGTGCCTAGTACCTCTAATTGATGATGTTATAAATGCTAATACAGCCTATGATGATAAACACCCAATACAAAAGCTTGTGTGCACTGATTTATATCATACATCTTTGTAGCATTGTTCACAGTTCAGTTGAGAAGGCAGAGCTATAGACTATAATAGTCCCAGGAACGTATTAAAAAGAAGATGGAGGATTCTGGGTGTGACAAGAATGAAGTGATAAGCAATGCTGATTCCAGGATAACACTTCTGCTTTACTCCCCGCCCCCCACCAAAAGGTGGCAGATGGGAACATTTACTAGATTACTCTTAAAAAGAAAGACCAGCCAATTCTTTCTCCCAATCTAGAAGAACTTAACATTTGATAGAATACATTTTCTTTTGCATTTCAACCCCTATTAACGTCCAAGAACTTAAGAATGTTAGTACATTGTGCATAAATGATGTTTTACTATGAATACAAGAACCAAATATTCTGTTGAGCTCCTTTACCTGGCTGGGAGTGCTTGAGGCAGGTTTTGTGTGGGGGGTGGTGGAATCCCCCAGTTCTTCCTTCTGCCTTATAATATATCGAAGTATTAATTATTAACACATTAACATGTTCATCATTCTGTAGGATCTTTGAAAAGCTTATGAGAAGTTGGGAGTGAAAGCATTGCTATTCAGTTCAATAAATGTCTGAAGATATTTATTTACTTGTCAACAGAGTTACAGAAAAAACAGCATCTTCAGATAGCCTACTGCTGTTCTCTCTAGTCAAAATAAAACACCATTTTCAAGAACTGTTTTATTCCTCTGCTCATTTAGGAATGTATCTAGGACAACTGTCAGAAGTGAAGCAGAATGTCTATAAACAGTTGGATGTAAATTTTGAAAGTCTAGTCATATGTACCTCCAATTTACCATTTTTCATGTATTTTAAAATCTATCATTATTCTCTTTATTAATCCCGCTATTCCTTTAAATAGTAAACATATGCCGCTCCCATAAATCATTTTTGGGTTTATGTAACCTATAATGGATTTATAGCACAAATCCCTTGGTTGCATTTGTTTCTTACCTATTGTTGCAGCTCTGGTGATGACAAGGATTTAGCAATTCATCCCAGCATTAAAATTTTATTTTCCTAACATATTTATGGAATGTCAGCGCCTCTGGGAATGTTCAAAAGGTTGCTCATGATAGCTTACAATGCTGACCTTTACTTAAGACTGAAGTAAACAACTTAGATCACAGTATACCTTTCTTGTAGCCCATCAACTTTACTCTGCTGTACGGGTGCTCTCTCAGCGCAACTTATCCAGAAGATTCTTTCCAGAAATATTAGCAAGAAATTAATTAGTTATTGACTTGACACTGGCATATGGTACAATAGCCTCCTATTCCCTTCAAACAGGTTTGTATATGACATTACCATCTGCATGGGCCAAGTCCGGCTAACAATCTGTCTGCTTCCTTTGTGTTAGAAAACCTCCGTAATTAAAATAAAAAGTGTTGCAGCCTTCAAAGTCTTTGAAAACCCCAGGAAGCAGTTCTTTGCCTGGAAGAGGGACGAGGTATGAATTACTTGTCCTCATGAATTCCGAATAAGAGCTGGAACTTTTCCAAAAGAAACACAAGCACATCGTCTACGGTTTTGGTAGTGTTTGGTATGTAACTCACATGATACACAGTGGCCAATTGGTCTCTTCATTAAGTGATTTTAGTGACCTTTAAGTTTTCAGTAAAAAAGAAAAAAAAACTTTTTACCACTGCTGTGACCCATTCTTTAAACTTTTTAAGATGCCAGTTTATTAGAAAATTAGACTTGAATTTAGTTTCAAAAGGTCCTTGAAGTAGGACCTCTTCTCTTAAGTTACTGAATAAAGAAAATCATATTCACTGACTAGCTAAATGATTAAGTACAAGCCATATATTCTCTAAAAGTTCTCATTATCACATGTTATCCAAATCTACTTATATTCATTTGCAGTGTTTCTCAAACTTGGCAACTCCAGATGCAGGGAATTCCTAGAGTTGAAGCCACATATCGTAAAGTTGCTAAGACTGAGAAACACTGTCCTATTGCATTCTAGTGTGACCAAAATGTTTCAACTTGGAGGTCCTTATGAAGGCAACCATTGCATTTGTTTTCAGGGGTTCCTAGTCCATTCTGTGGGACATGGGCTGGATTTCTATGTACTTATCAAGGAGTGTAGGGTTCATCATATCAATGGAACATTTCAATATACATACAAGGAGAACTGGGGTCCCAAAAGCACAAGCTGCCATCTTCAAAACCTGCTTCTTACACCAGTCTCCCCAACTGCAAAGAGCAAGAGGCAGGGTTAGCCCTGATGCCATTGCTTTCCACAATTTTGGTGAGCCTTATATGTACCTCAGGTTAATTATTTACTATAGCAAAAATACTGTGCTGATCAATAGTTAGTTCTCAGGTGCATACTTTCATTTTCCCCCAATATATGCAAATTTACTTACCAGTTCTGGCACAGTGAGGCCAGTGGTACAGCTCAGGAGTCCTGCAGAATTCACTATTTTTTTAACTACATATTTTTTATGACTTGGTGCTCAGCATAGAAATGTCCTGCAAAGCAATTGCAATACTTTGCCATCTTTATAATCCCAGAATGGATCTCAGATTCAAGGTGCCTATTGCTCAGAAGCATTCTGAGTGAGAAAGATGGCAGCTGTAATTGCCACTTCATGGTGTTGAGTGCTCCTATCCTCACAATTATCTTTATTTCCCAGTGCTGGCCAGCTGTGGGAGGCCCAGAGAGCAAAATCATGAACATCATAATAATTGAAGACCAACAGAAGTGAGAATGCTTCCTCTAAAAGGCAGTTTGCAGTAACTTATGGGTGGGAAGAATGGGTTTTCAGGGTTCCTCTCCTCCTACAACAAAGAAATGAACCAACAGAAACAAATCAGGAGGTGGCTTTGAGAGACTTATGTATGTCCTTCTCTTCTCCACTCCCCTGCCAGTACATATACTGGTTAACAGAGGAGTGGTACTTCTTATATCTTCCTCATGGAGATCAGGACCAGTTTGGGAAAATATCAGATACAACATGTTAGAAAAAAGAAATCACCTTATTCCATGTGAAGCCATTGATAGATAACTGATAGGAAGAAATAGTATAGAACTTAGCTTATACTGGAATTCTTAGTGTCTTAGCTATAGTAGCAGAGAAGCTTGTGAAACAGCAATATTTTAATACATGTAAGAAAATAAAATGGTTTTCAAGTAAAATTGATATTCTGACTTGTTGGTTTCTTTAAACATATGTGTTGAAAAGGAAAAAGCTTATTTTTAGAATCCACTTTTAAACAGCCGCATATAAGTATTCCCTTAGCTACAAAGCTTTGTATTTCAGCTCTATCCTCATATTAACATAACCTGCTTTCCTTGGAACAGACCTTTCAAAATCCCTTGCTCCCCAAACAAAAACTTATACAAATTGCCTTATAGCTTTAGGCTGTGATCTTTTAGGCTTCATAAAAGAATCTAGATCAGATAGAATATAGTGGGTGATGCTCTTGTTTGGAAAAGCCCCATGGAAAAATTTTCCACAAAATTGCCTTAAAATAGATGGATAATTCAGGAACTTTAAGAAACAGTATAACCATTAAGAGACCAGGTCCCAGATACTTGGACCAGAGTGAATAAAAAGAAAATTGGTTGTCAGCTGACATACATGGGCTTTTCTGAAAACTTGCAATACAACCAATTTTGGCATTGTCTTTTCCCATTTCCACAGGAATGATTCAAAAATCACTCCCATACATTATGGATGCAACAATGAGATATCTAGCCCCTTTGCCTACTGTTGACCATTTTTCTGATTGCCTTTGATTTTTCCAAGCATCAAATCTTCTCTAAAGACTTGCCATTATTTATCCAAAATATTTAAACTTGAGTTTCATCATTAGTGTTTTCAGTGATCTGTATAGTTTTATAACATCTAGTAATGAATGATTTGATCATCTTCCAATCCAAGGTATTCTCCATAATTTTCTCTAGAACCCCAATTGATAACATCAGTGAAAAATCATGAAGTTTTTCTTCATTTAGACTTTCTGATGGTCCAACTTTCACAGCCCTTTGTTACAAGTGGGAAAAATAAGGCCTTGACAATAGTGTAACTACAGCAATTTTTTTTTTAAAAAAAACTTCATATTAAATTCCTGAAAGTATTGGGAACAGGTTTTGAATTCTCTTGCAAACTTGCTAAAAATACTGCAATAAGATAAGACAATTATAACAGAAATAAGAAAGATTTCTTCAAAAATCCTTACACAGAAGATATTTGCACTTTCTTCTACCAGAATAGTGATGTTAGTGTTTGGTCTCTTCCAGTATGTATGTGTGCATGTGTGTATGTAAATATATTTAGAGGCTGTCCAGCTCCAGACAACTCTGGGCAGCTTAAAATTAAAATGGGGTGGGGACCCACCACCACCAAGGCGAAAAAAAGAACCATGAACATCTGAGAAAGATATAACAAAAACAACCTATAAGGGCTTGACACCCATCTTAGCCCCAGGCCTGGGAGAACAGCTAGGTCTTCAAAGACTTTCAACATGTCTTCAGGGTGAAAGTCATATGGATCTCTGGAAAGACAGAGGGCAGGCACTGTAGCAAAGAAGGTGTGTTTCCTAGGTCCTAATAGTCATAGCACTCACTCTTTCCAATGTCACTGGACAGGCAGAAACTATCAGTAGCCAGGAATCCAAAAATGAGACTGAAAAGTGCAATGACTTCCATGTTTCCCACATTCCCCATGAAACATTTGGAGGTAAGCATTCATAGGACTGAGCATCACCTCTTGCAGGACTGAATTCTATAAATTAGTTTATTTTATCCATTCAGAATCCCACACCAATTGTTATTAGTTAAGCTCTCTGCGAGGAGCACTACCTCAACACCATTCATAATTTTATAATCCCCTTAAATTAAGCTCCACATGCTCTTGATTTCTTGTGAAATGAGTTACCTGTCTATAAATTGAATTTAAGACATCACTGGCTCTAGATGGAACTGCTTTAATAGCTATTTGCACGTAGGCAGAATGAATGCCAATCAAGATTTAATCCAATATTTAACCCAATATTTGCCCCAAAAAGCAGATTCTTCATCCTTAATAATTAAAAAATGATTCCAGAAGAAATACAATCTCATGAGTAAACACATTAAAAAAAAAAAAAACCAGCTTCTGTAATGTTCCATGAGCCTTTAGGGCAACTCATCTTTTTAAAATATATTTTTAGAAGAGGGGAAAATATACAGCACAATATACCCCCTATCTCCTCCCCACCCCACTCCAAGCACATAGATCAAATTGACAAGCTGAAATAGCTCATTTCAGGAATATCAAAATATTCCATTTTGGGCTGGCAGACGAAAACATAATAAATTTTCTCACTTCTCTCTGCCCAATGAAACAAAACAGCTAATGAAATTGATCTTTTGAGTTACAGCCAAATATGTTTCAGTGGAAGGAAACTTGTCTGACAATCTTATCAATTAGCAACAATTCAAGTGACTTTGTTGCCCATCTCTCTCACTGGCAGAATGATTCCATAGTATATAAAATTGGCCTTAGGAATTTGTGGCTGCCTGGTATTTTTGCTATCCTACTCATATAACACAATGAAATAACAACAGATACATTTTATAATACTCTTAGAATTTTGAAAACACTCCACGTATGTTTCTATTGGTTAGACTATGGCTAAAAGGAGTATTATTATTAGCAACATACTGCAGATTGTAAAGGGTTTTACCAAGCCCCATAAGCTTCATTAGGACGTCACCTTTTTGTGTTGTATATCTTCTTCCCACACCATTTGGATAATGATGAGAAGCCAAAGTCAATGTGGAAGAAACCTACATTTCAGCTACTCTCCAATTTAAGAAGGTTGTGGATTTTTCACATTACCCAACTGCACTGCAGAAAAAATACTACGTTCTCACCTAGCAGAGACAATATTAAAAAAAAATCTGTATTAGTTATTGAAGAAAGGAGATTTGAATCTGGGACTTCCTAATTTAAGCTAATTTTACTTTTAAAATGTTTGATTTAACTACATTTGTATGCAAAATGTGCTCATTTTCCATGTTCCCAGTAACGACATTTGGAAATTGACTTATATGAAATACATCTGGTCATGTTTTCAAAACAAATAGCTGTGCAAATAATGAATGAGAGTTCACCCTCATTCTGTTCTGTCTGTAGATGACCATGCCCTGGTCTGGACATGTCCTCATGATATTCCCTTCATCTCATCCCTAACCCACAGTGGAGGCAGCTTTAAGTCACATTTATGCCTCATGGAATCCAAGTGATCACATTCAAAAATATTTAACAAGCACAATTAGAAAGTGATCCTGTTGCCTCATTAACCATCTCCTTAGTCCTAAACCTCCATGACCATTTTGGTTTAGGATTCAGGAGAGACTAGATACCTAAGTTTGTGGGGCATCTGCCCATGTCATGCCTGACCATTCAGACATTACACATACGGTCCTTACATACACAGGTTTAAGCACTCCTTTGAAAGATCACCTAGACCCATATTTTAAAAACACAGGACCAACACTCCCTTCAAAGCAAAGAAGGTTGATTTGACTTGGAAAGACAGGTGGGTTCTGACACTATGCGTTACTGATTCTATTCTTAGTAAGTGCATTACAGACCTGCTGATGCTTCTACTGCTAAGGGGTTTTGTGTGGCTGGACTATTTATTGTTTTATACTTTGAACATTACCTTTTCTTCTATCCTATGCCATTTTGTCTACACTTGTCATGGCCCAGGACTCAAACTCTGACAAAGCTGCTCCAGCTGAACCTGTGGAATGTCAGCCTCAGGAAACACCAAGCCAGGAATCACCTGAGGCTGATCAAATACAGGCACTATCAGAACAGCTGGAGCAGTCAGATTATGAGGAATGGCCTCCAAGCCCTTGGACTTCATGAGTAGAGCAGAAAGCAGAATAAAGACACTCAATGAGGCTTCTTGCCAAGCAAGGGAACAACTAATCTAATTAAAGTTAGCTGGCTGCAGCCTGATTTAAGAGGCAGCCCTGACCCATGTTTCTCTGTTGGAAACAACTGTCTGATCTCCTGCTCTGGCATATCATTCCTGTGAATCCTGCTTGTGAAACTCTGACCTTTGGGCTGGCTGACAAACTTGACTTGGCTCTCTGAACTTCAGACTGGATTTTGACTTCTCTTCTGCTCACTCCTGTTGAAAGCAAAACTATTTAGGCAAACTTTCTTTCCAAGATACTTTGTTTGATTTATATTCTTTCCCTTGTCTGCTGTTATTTCCCCAGCCTTGAATAAATTGCTTTTCTCACTTAGAAACTGTAACAGAGTTTGAGACCTGAAACAGGACAACACCCCAGGCTCCCTCTCAGTGATGCTGGCCACTTGCTAGTAGCCCTGCCATTTCCTTTTAGCACATATCAATCACTTCCTTTCAATTCACTCCTTGCTCCTCCTCCAGACCTGTTAGCAAAAATGACAGATCACAGGCAGAATGGTGGGGTGCTGGGTGAAGTGGATGTGAGGGAGGACCCTTGTGCCCCTCACAACCCCTCTTCCATGCCTGTTTACTCCAACCTGCAGCTCTTGCTGCACCTGCAACAGTCAGGTGGGCTGGGTTTGAACAGGGGTCTAGAGCTCTTTCACAAGTCTCAGGCATGGAGCATCACTGAGCCTGAAATCTATCACTTGAGCACTTTGAAAGGTGGCTAAGCCCTCTACCTTAACTTTTAAATCCCACCTACACTCACTTACCCTGTGCATACTAAGGAGAATACTGATGTTTTGTGTGGTTTTTTTTTATCCTGCCTGCAGGTGATGTTCAGTGGGAGGGGAATGAAGCTGAGGGAATCCATCAACCACTTTCCTTAACTTCTCCTGCATTATAACTGTAAGGATTGCATCACTCACTGTCCTCATGACTGAAACAGGATATAGTTCAGCTGTTGAGGCAATGCACTTGATGCTCAGCATCCTTCTCTGCCAACTCAAGGACCGGAGGATGACATATTAATGCAGCCATGAAGAAGAGCCCTGAGTCAGCACTTCAGATGTTACACTTCTTACATTAACATGTCTTTCATAACTGGGGATTAGCCAGTTGCAATAACGTTTCTTTTGCCCTGAAAAAAACAAACAACTAAAAACATAAGTTCAGTTCCAAAAGTGTAAACACAATGATAAATAAATGTAAAGAACACCAAACAACAACCACCAAGTTTCATGTCACATGTTTTAAAAAAAGGACCCCAAAATCCAAAACAACTAATTTATAGCAGGGACTACTCCTCAGTAGAGTGGCTTATAAAATATCCCTAAAAAGGAGGGCATGATGGAAAAATAGAAGACAGTGGTGAATTGGTTTTTTCCACCACTAAATGAACCTCCACACACCCCCCCCCGCACAACCCTACAATAAAGAACAATGTTAGGTACTCATCAAACCTTTAAAGACTAGTGTAGAAAGAGAAAATAAGCAAAAAACACAAGAAAATAATGTGAATATATCTTATCATTAGAGATTTTTTTGGTGTAACTATAAACCATCTGTGCATGCACAAGGAAAGTAGCTATAGGCAGTTCCAATTTCAATCCATGCAGGTGCAAGAAGAAGCTAAGTTCATTCTTATTGGAACTTCACATAACCCACCTTTAAGTCTTCTACTTAAAAGTCAAATGGAAGCTATATTCCCACAAAAAAACTGGCTGCTGGAAAAGATATCATTTGAATGTAATGCTGAATAGAATTTGTATTTATTTCAGATTGTGCCTTATTTCAGATCTGCTTAAGGGAAAATTCTAGGGTGTGTCCTCTACTTGGCCTCATGTTGTTGTTGTTTAGTCGTTAAGTCGTGTCCGACTCTTCGTGACCCCATGAACCATATTGCGCCAGGCCTTCCTGTCCTTCACTGCCTCCCTGAGTTTGCTCAGTTTCATGCTCATTGCTTCAGTGATGCTATCTAACCATCTCATCCTCTGCCGTCCTCTTCTCCTTTTGCCTTCAATCTTTCCCAGCATCAGGGTCTTCTCCAAAGAGATCTCTCTTCGCATTAGGTGACCAAAGTATCTGAGCTTGACCTCATACTGAGATAAAATGAGTCCAGTTTGCAGTATTTTACATTACAAGTTCTTGATTTTCAGGCATTTTTCTTCAAATGCTGGGAATCTCTCAAATTAACCTAGCCATTCACTCAAATCATGATGGAGAGTATTTGAAACAATGTATTTTATATTCTGCACTTAGAATTACTGACCTTTTCTTTTGTTATAAAAAAGAAAGACATGGGCATGGAAATAAGTTATGTTGCATGTACCATGAAAGCATCATGCAAATGTCACAATTATGCATGCAATATAGTTTTGATGTCATCATGGCTTTACCAGATGCCTATGAAAAAAAGATCAAATATTTATACTGGGGGGAAAAAAGCACTCTAAAATTGGCCTGACAGATTTGGAAGGAACTTCAAAAACTGGATTCTTTAAACTTGTAAATGTGAACAAATATGAGGTAACACAACTTTGAAACACAGGCTAATTTTCTCCCAAGCAGCTCTTTCAAATGCTTACTACAGACGTGAGTAGCTTTATGGGTAACACATCCCAAACACCAGCACTGTAATACATAAAACTATTTTTTCAGTTAGTCCAACTAGCCCAGCTTACATTTTTCAAGCGTGATTGGACAGGCTATTAGCAGTATATATACTAGGTGGAACTTGGCTCAAAGACACCCATCCTCAATAACCTCAGGGTAAAATATCCCATGATGGAAGTCTGCAGTACAATTCTCCTGACACAGATTTATGCATTTTTTAAGGTGATAAAGAGGCAGACATGCCCCTTACATGTCCTGCTCCTGCCCTCAGAACTTGTTATGGATGGGAAGACAAAATCTGCTGTACAAGTTGAGGACTGAAAGCTTAGGGCTTCTGCTTTCTAGAAAAGCATGAGAAATTATTTCCACTCAAATGCATAATATTTTAAAAATAGCTCAGCTGGGGACTTACTACAGCTTGCTAGTTCCAGGGCTCTTCATGCAATTGATGTAGCCCTTTCACAAATGTAGCTGGAGATGGTAAAGCTGTCAGTGAAGGCATTTTTTAAAAATTACAAGTGGATAATGCTTAGTATTTCCATCAAACATTTTATTTCTACAGCTTTTTGAGAATACAACAATCCCAAACCAGATTGATCAACTCATTTCTTCTTCTTTTTTATAAGAATTTTAATATATAGAAATCTCCCATCAGAAATGGCAGCATTCAGCAACAGAACGTGAAAATCTCCCACGACTCAACATAATACTGCCACAAGTTACCATTCTCTGAGAAGGAAATTTTCCAAGAAAGATCCTCATGTAAAATTCCTGAATTAATCAAGAAACTGGATTCTATTCATTTCAGTTTGATTAGAGACCATTACATTACAGCTGTAAAGTAGTTCAGCAGGTCATAAATCAATGGAGGGAAGCCTAACTACTATCCCCCCTCCCCCGCTACCCCCCCCCCCCCCGATGGCTTCAGCCTTTGGAAGGTGAAAGATGAGAGACTTGGTGCTGCTGCTAATGCCGCTGCTACTAGAACCAGGCAAGCAGAAGAACAGGTAATAAAGCCCCCAGCATTTATCTAGATGAGTCTAGCCTTATCATCATGAAGAAGCAGGTAGAGACACATTGGGGTCCTCCATTGTGCTGAACTTGCAGTTACAGCCCCAACAAGAGTGCTCGGTTTTCCAAGAATTGAATTTATTCTCTCCAATACATTGGCTCCTTAGGCTTTAGAAATGCAGCCTTTCTAAGTTGGATTTCATGGCTGGAAGAGCCACCTGGTTTGACCGACCGACTGGGTCCTGGTCAAGCAAAAGAGCAGTATACTAATGCCAATCCTCTGTAGTGGTTTGAGTCCCCAGCTCCAGAATGGAGGGTTCAGGAAGCATAGAAGCACACTGACAAACAGCTACTGATAATGGACTCTCATCCTCTCCTAAATTCTGGAGGCTTGGTCAACCATCAATCCTTGAGAATCAGAGCTGTGCAGTGAAAATGCACATCAGTTCTTCCTGTTGATCTGTTTATGTTATCTTATGTAGGTTGGCTTCTCCACCCACTTTCTCTCTCACCTTTCTCCCTTGACCCTGTCTGTTACATATAGGCTGGCTTTTCAATCCACCGTGTCTCTCCTTCTCCTGCTCATTCCTGTCTTCCAAACTCAGGTACGTGCACCTGTACCCCACTCCTGCTCACTCTCTTAGGGCAGAGAAAAAGGCTTGTACAGAACACGTATTGGAATTAATTCTCTTCCCTCTAAAACTGCAGTGTGCATGCTGTCCCATTGCTTGCCACCTGGGAATGTTCAATGCTATTCCCTCAACACCACTTGTGCCTTTTCCCCACTGACAGCTATTTCCCAGTGATTGCTATTTTCCTTTTCATTGCCATTCCACACTGACTGTTCCTTCTCCTACGGAAAATTTTTCAAGCTTTCATTGCTATTCCCTCAACACTGTTTATTGCTTAAAAGGCTATTTTCCCCCTGAATGCTATTTCCCCAGTGATTGCTACTAGTTGTGTGCAGTATTCAGATCCAAAGAGGACAACATTGCCTTACGCTCAGTGGGCCTTTTCCTGAGCTAACCCAATAGCGACACAGGCTCTGTAAAATGTGGATTTGAGTTAAAGAAACAACAGGGTGGTGACACATAAATAGGAAAGAATTTAAAAGGAACATGATGCTTAAAAATATAAGACAACCAACATGGCTGAACAACAATCACAAGGGCCTAATTCCAAAACAGACTTGGAGAAAATCAGCATCGTGGATCATATTTTCCCAAAATAATCAGAGACCATATAAATGTGTATACTTTCAAATCATTTAAATAAGGGAAACGGTTATCAACTGTCATCTATATGGCATTTGGTGATTGGCTATGAGTGTTCTGTTCCATGGAATGCACACAGTATATAAGGACATGACACAGCTGTTGCCAAGTTCAGTTCCAGATCTGCTGTGAAGAAATAGCTGCCCAGCAAGTCAAATGACAGCAGAAGCTCATTGTCTTCGCTGGATGTCATTTTACCAAACGATATTGTTGGATAATGGTTTATCTATCCAGGTAAGTAGTATTCATCCTATTATTCATTTAGAGATCCAGAGGCTTCCCCTCCCCCAGATAATATCTGCATTTTTTGGCAGGGGGTTGTAAGAGCTTTGAGGGGTGAAATAAAAAAAAATCCATTTCACACCTTAACACAAAATGCAATAAATAAATAAATAAATAAATGGCCAAAACATTTGAATCAGCCTACTCTGGTGATACTATAATATCACCATCCATGCTATCTGTGGCATCCAGGCAAGACACAAAGACAGAGTGCATCTCCTAGGACAGTGTTTCTTAAACTTTTCATTTTCAGGAGCCCTTCCCACTTTTAAGAATTATGGGAGACCCCCAAAAAACTTTTGTTTGTATGGGTTATATTTATTACTATTTACAGTATTAAAAATAAAAATGGATCCATTTGTAGAATATGTATTTATTGAATCATATAAAAATAAGAATATTAAACTCATTAGATATTAACATAAAATATTTTTCATGAAAAAAAAGCCTATATTTTTTAGCAAACAAAAATACTAATGAGAAGAATGACATGGTTTTACATCTTTGCAAATATCTTCAATATCTGGCAAATCATTTTGATTTTGCAGACCCCTGAGAGGGTTTGGGGGGGCTCCCAGGGGTCCTCAGACCATGCTTTAAGAAACACTGCCTTAGGTTGAAACAGCTTGCTGTAAGTAGTTTGGGCTATTTCAAGTCTCATCTTTGTCCTTAGAAGCACAATCTGACATGAAGCACTTTCACCCACTTTGGCTGGTGTATCACTGCAACATTTCATGTACTGGTTACCTCTGGTTTAGAATATTGCAATATGTTGTAGAGATAGCTAACCTTCAAGACTATGCAAAAACTCCAGTCGGTACAAAATACTAAGAAATTGACAATACAGAACTTGAAACAGATACAACTGTGCTTCTTTCCCATTAAGCAATCCAACTCTCTGAACAGTGGCAGTTGTTAATAATAGCAGGTATGAAGGTTAAAAAGATTGTGTAGTTAAGAACAGAAATTCCAACTGCAAAGGGGGAAGTTATCACTAAGTTTCGTTTATTAAAATTGTGGTATTCTTATATTGATCAAACATTTAATTGCTCATATGAATTCCATTCAGTACATCTTATTGTCCATAATGGTCTAACCACAATAGAAAATATAGTTATCAAACAGTGAACACTCAGTGCTGTTGTAACGCAACAGCTATCTAACGTTAGAGACGAAACCCGCATTGATTTTCTTTTCTAGTTAGTTCACAGCAAAGCTGTGATAATGAAACAGACAGACCTTCCTGAAATCAAATAATCAAGAAGTCCTTTAGAAGTTGTTGAATCATACATATGAATTCATTGTATTTATAATTCTCTTACTTTTAAAAAAAATACATTCATATAATTATTGATTAAAATGGCATAATAAAAGATAAAGATGACCCAAAAGAAAAGACTTAAATAGTGCAATCCTATGCTTGTTTACTCAAGAGTCATGTCCTATCAAATCATCCTGGCTCTTCCAACTTGAATCCAGTCACAGGATTGCACTATTTAAGTCTTTTCTTTTAGATCAATTTCAAAGATATCCATATCATCTATTATATAAAGTAGGGGAGACAATATGGCTTCTGTGTGCCAAAACTAAAAGGGCTAATTAAAATCCTAGAATTCTCTGAAAACTATTAATAAAAACCTTTGAAGTATCTGCAAAAAAATCAATTTCAAAAAAGAAGTTCAAAAGAACTTTCAGTTTAATAATTGGTTATACTGAGATGCAACCTCAATTACAGAATGTGCATATTACATGAACATAAAACATCACACAGACAGTTGATGAAATATGGAGTTTTTTAAGGATTTGGTTGAAGACCTTGTAAATAAGCCTGCCCTAGTATAGGCTGTTATCTACCTGGATTCTAAGAAATAGTGAACAAAGAGCAGGAAATCATTTTAAATAAGTATACTAGTAGACTGCAATTTTTATTACAGAAAAATGAGAGTCCCAATAATAGACATTAATCAAAAAACAATTTTAAGTCAGCTGAGATATATATTTATATAAAATATGTCAATCCTTTAAAAAGACATTCAAGCCTGTGTTTTAAGGAATTAATTATCATAAAGAAATATTTTACAATATAGTGCAATGCATTTCTATTCAGAAGTAGGTTTTACTGAAATTAATGGCCTTATATTCAAGTAAACAAGTATATAGAAGTGTAGCCTTAGGCTCTAAACTAAGGCAAATCAGCAAAAGAATAATTCTGGCCTCTGACTCAAGGGCAGCCTAAGTTAAAGGCTTTTGGGGGGGGGGCATCTTCCATTTTCCATTCAACTGCTGAATATTTTTCCCTTTGCACTTACAACAATTTCATTATACTGATGCATGATCATATGACACCTTTGTCATATGACACAATATCATATATGCAAGGTAATTGTTACTATGTTCACCAACACTGTTTGTTAAATGCATATATGTTTAATCCATTTTTTCAGTGAATTAAACCACATGAAAATGGGCTGGTGTGCAATGCAAGCAAATAGGTCAACATTCTCAACATTATAAGTGAAGATTAACTATTTGTACCTCTTGTTTCCATTGTTAAACGAACTGTTGTATAGACAACCCATGTTAGGTACTCTTCAAGCTGGAAGAAGATAGCTTATCTTCAGTTCTAACTGAGGCATCAGATCTTACCTCTGGGTTGGTAAAAGAAAAAAAATTATGGATAAAATAAAAATTGTTTCATAATTCCCATTTTCCTGAGTAGTGACCTCTCCTTGCTATAGCACTCATTTTCCCAACACACCATTTGTAATATTTTGTCTATCATCTAATTTGGATGATATTAATATAAATCTGATGAATCTAATGACAATCATTCTTAATACAATACTGTTCTATGTGGAGTTGCCTCTCCAGACAAGTCTTCTTCCAAGGACAAGCAAGAGTGAGGTGGTGATAAAGGTCTGATTAGACCAATCACAAGGAATCATTAGTCTTAGCAGAATAATTTTTCATGACTTCTCATCCTGCAAACTCTGTGTTAGGCTCTGAAGCTAGCAAGTCCACAAAAGTGTTATCACCTCTGAGTTGACTGCCAGAGAGCAGGGAAATGGAGCAGAAGGCTGTTGTTCCTGAGTACATATTGTTTCCAAGTAGCCCTACCTCTGCAAATTAATCTAAGCAGGAGCTTCTGGGATAACAGCCTTGGTCTGGGGTCATTCAAATGCTCAAATAATGTACATTGAATGTCCTTCAAACCAATCCATGTTGTGGTAATTGCAATAATTTGATCACTACTGGAATTCTGACAATAGTTCCTGCCTAACCCTCTGGATTTTACTGCATCCACTGCAAACCTTTGCCTTGAACCCTGGGATGGACCTGGACCATCTTCTTATCTATTAAGAGTAAGACAGGACAGTTAATTTAGTTCCCCGCTTTCAGGAACAGTGAAATGTTGTGCTTCTGAGTTAATCTGCATGAACCATGATCATACATAGTATAAATGAAAGGCTAAACAACTAGCCATTTTTCATTTAAACCTGATTTTTCTAGGCTCTTGTTCTATAAACTTATTACCTGAGCTTTCTGTAGGTCATAGATAGATAGATAGATAGATAGATAGATAGATAGATAGATACACACACACATACATATATACACATACATACAGTATATACAGTGTATGTATATGTGTGTGTGTGTGTGTGTGTGTATATATATATATATATATACACACACACACACACACACACACACACACATACATACATAGAGTATCCATAATCTTTATCCATATAGAAAGAGATACTTTGTCCTATCATATCATTACCAGGGACTGCAATTTACAGCATAGCCAAAGAACTCACAAAAAAGCTTGGATGTCTTGTAGAAGGGAGATATTCTATCAGTTCTCCACTACGGCACCTCCAGAAAAATCAGACCTAAGAATAAAAGATGAAATTATGGATTTGAGTCACAGCACTCTTCACATCCATAGATTCAGAACTAGCAAAAGAATCTATTGCAGAAGTTCTACAAAATACACCCAACTTAACCAAATACACTAAGATTGAAATATCCAGACTCATGGAATTCACCAACCTTTGTCCCACTAGCTATTTTCAGTTTGATGGATAAATATACCAACAAATCAAAGGAACACCCATGGGATCACCACTCTCAGGATTCATAACAGAGGCTTTGAGGCAGCATCTTGAAGCCATAGCACTCCCACACATACAACTAAAGTATGGATCCACTATGTAGATGACACCTTCATCATAGTAAAAAAGGAACAACTAGAGAAAACACATGAATCAATCAACAATATATTCAAAGGGAAGAAGAAAACAACAACACACTACCCTTCCTGGATATCCTCATCAGCTGAGGAAACAGTAGTAAATTAGAAACCCAAATCTGTTGAAAAAACAGTCCACACAAACCAAGTGCTCCACTACCAAATCAACAACCTACTTCAAGAGAAACTGTGTAAGAACACTCTTCAGATGAGCACAAACACACTGCAGCAAGCCAGAAAGAAGAAATAGACCATCTATACATCTTCCAACAAAGAGGATATGCATGCAACTTCATCAAAAAGTACCTGACCACACAACCTGCTACAGCATAACCAGTACAACCTATGAAAAGAATAACACTCCCATACATCAAAAACATCTCAGAGTCAGCCAAGAGACTACTACATGTAAGGTTTGCCCCGTTCGACAGAGAAACTCCCGTGACATGTGTGGTTCACAAAAGAGGTTTACTCATGCGTAACATAGCAGTCACAAGCAAAGCCAGGACTGGCTTGGTACAATTGCATCACTCGTTATATTCCCCCCCTCCCACGCTTTTTCCGCCCCGCGATCGCGTTACCGCTGCGGATTATCGGCCCCCCAATAATCCCTCTTGATTGTCCATGATGGCAGGTTCGGTCAGGGTCCATTGTCCTTGATTGGCAGTCCCCCTCCGGCTTGGGTTGGTCCCCCCCTGTTACGTGCAAGCCCGAGGGTTCTGTGTTGCGCGGCGATCTTGTTTCGCTGCCTGCGGCCCCGTTCATTGTTGGCTCGCGCCGTTATCAGTGTATAGTTAAAACTTCTGCTGCGGTTTTCCTGTTTGGCTGGGCGCAGGTGGCCCGTTAATTAGCGGCGCTTTCAGTTCCTCTTTCCCTCGCTAGCTGCCGCCGGTGGAGTTCGCGTGGTCTGGCTGCGAGCTTCCCCGAAGCCCCGTGCTGACCGAACCTGACACTACAAACACTTGGCATCACTGTAGTGCACAAACCAACTAAAGCCCTCCAAAACATCTTAAGGAAGCCAAAAGACCTGATAGCCAGTACAGGAGTCATCTACAACATATAATGTCAGGACTGTAACAGCCACTATGTGGGACAGACAGGCAGGAGACTAGCAGAACATGTCCATGAAAACCAACTAGCAGTCAGAAGATGTGATGAAAACTCTTCAATCTCACAATACATGGACAGACTCAACTACAGTTTCAACTGGGAAACTATTAGCATTTTAGATCAAGCCACATCCAAAAATACTACAGAATTCCTGGAAGCTTGGCATTCAGACAAATCATCTATCAATAGACACATAGTGATAAATCATTTTCATACCTTTCACAAGAGACAATAAAAAAAATCTAGGAAGGAAACAAAAAGACTAGAACACACCCCTCCAGCAGCCACCACTTCAGATAAGCAGAGATCAACACCAGACAAACAATCAGGCAGAAAAAAATACTCTAAACAAGGAACCACCAAGGAGGAAACCACACCCACACCAAAACTGGCAGAACAAGCTACTATATAAATAGGCAGCAAACCCCACACTCACTCATATTGATGATGTTACCTAGTTAGGTAATAAAACCTCTAAAAGCAAACAACCGAGCTCACAGAGCACTAAGAACTCCAGAGAGATATATAATGAATTTTGTTAAAGTATCCCAATTACTTTAGTGATGTGCCAAGTTTGGGAAAGTCCTTATGCAGCACAGCATAAGAGAGAAATTAGTACTTGTGCAATTCAGTGGAGAAAGCCATGGTAATCATCACACTATAAGGCAGATTTTAACTAGCTCTTCATAAATATACATTGTCAAACAGTTCTTTATTTTTCGTAAAATAAAATAATTGCATATAGAAATGAGAGAGAGGTTAGCAGCCCTTTTTTGCAAATTTAACATTATTAATAGATTGTGCAGATGTAGAAGATTGCAAATGTCAAGCAATTGATTTCCTGTTTTTCATATTAAAGCTCCAGGGAGTTAGCATACTTTCCATGCCTAGATCAAATTGGGATGCTTGCTTCCTAATGCTATGTTGTTTATAATGAAAGGAGGCATGATCCAGAAGGCAAAACAATCAATCAATACCTTATTAACAAAATTTGTAGCCATGGGCTATAGTAGAGGACCCATAAAGAATAAGGCATCAAAGCTATTGTTAAGAAGAACCATAAACAGATATTAAGAGTTAAGATTGGAATTTGCACACACCTATGCTTAGGAATGATGGTTACAAGGTCAGTCTAAATAAGAGGGAGACTGTTTTGTTCTAGCTCTACCACTATGAAATGTTTGAGGGAGAAACTGCGATAGCTTTGTGAGATCAAGATTTTGAAAGTCAGAAAACATTATGGCAAGTTCATAAGGAGAACAAAAACATGACCCCAGCATTCGGTTCAACATTATTACTTTATAAATGTAAAGTAATAAGTTGCTATGTATGTATTGTGAGATGTACCTCCTGCTCAGCAAGAGCCAGAAGCCAGTTGGTGCTTTGGTGTCATTTTGATAAGGATAGATAAAGCTGAAAACATTCTTCATGAAAACTGGCTAAAGGAGGAATTTGAACTCTAGCTGATAAAGCTGAAGTTGTCAGGCCTAGCCCAAGGAACTCCAAGAGACAATGCAAATTCAGTTCAGCTATGTTTATTAGCTACAACCTCTAGCAAGAATCTTCCCAGACTGAAACCTGATCTCCCAAGTCAGCCAGCCACAACAGTGTGAATTCCTCAGGGAGGTGCCAGTCTCATTCTCTTGTAGCTCCCATGCTCCTCCGACGAGCTAAGAAAATGTTTATCTTCCTGAGCCTGGCCTTCATAATTCTATTTCATCACAGAAGTCTCCCATTTGGATATCAGAGAGACATCAGTAGATAAACTTTTCTGAGGTTCTGTGGTGCAAAGTGATCCAGGGAGAAGATCAAGCATGTAACAATAGACCACCTTCAGGCAGAATTTGATCTTTCACCCAAATGACCTTCCCATATTCTATTTTTATTACTACATTATGAATAGCTTGGATTTCCAGGCTGTGCCTGTTACCACAAAAACAAAAGAACCTGAATGGCATTCTAGTTTACTTGAACGGTGAAAAAAGTCAGTCGGTCCAGTTCATTTCTCACTAGCACGCTGCAGTTTGCAATAGCAAGTCTTAATCAGCAGTATCCTATATCTACCCCTGAAGTGTTTGCAGCAATACAGGCTCAAAATGTGCTGAATGGAGATCCACATTAATAAAGTGTATGTCTCCAGGGGGATTCTGATGCCTCTCTGCTTAATGTTGCTATTACTGATCACACATTAAATCATGTTAGGGAGGGAAACACCTCTTTAAAGTTATTTAAGGTTCACTTTGCTTCAATGATTTCAATTTAAAAATTAGCATTTCAACATGCACCATTTCTTATGTAAAGAAAACATGGCATCATCTATATTCTACTGCCCTCTGGCTGAAAAAAAATATGCTGCCAAATGCCATAAAGATTAAATATGCATAAGTGCGACTTTATTGAAATATGCAGTTGTTGTGTTGCTACTGCTTTAATTTACGTTTGTTGCTTAATACTGTGCTGATGAGAATTTGTAATATAACTAGTACTTTCCTTTGTTGATTTAAGCAAATTGATGCTACAACTCAGAATGTGCTTTGCCTGGAACGATGGCCACAGGATTTTCATTTTTGTAACACCATCTTCAGTATGTTTAATCACAAGAAAACTCTTCTATAGGCAGTGGACCTTACTTCAAGCCAGGACTGCCTAGGACTTCAGGCTGTTTTCCTCTAAAAATCAGAAAGCTCAGATAAAGCATACAAGCTTTAAGCTACCAGAAGAATCCACCATTTTGCAAATGGTGAAATGGCCGTTAGATGTAATGGTTAACTGTTGAATAAACATAAAACATAAACATAAAATGGACAATTAGCAGTAACAGTAGCTGGATGCAGGAACAATGACATGTGGAAGATGTTACAAAATGCTACAAATATGTAGTGACTAACAGTTGGCTGCTTTACCAGTGGCAAGTACAAGTAGAGGTATATGTCCAAAACAACGTCGTTAGTGGCATATTCAGTGGCAGAGATGAAATATATTCTATACAGCAGTACAAATAGCAGCGCAGGAGACAACTGAAAAGCACTGCACTGTATTTTCCCAGAAAAGCCATCAGTGGCTAAAAACAAGTATCTAATGGCCCTCAGTCCTTTGCAGATCTTAAATGGTGCAAAGAATCTCTGGGCCAGCCTTGAAGACTGCAACCCCGATTGTTCCATTTATATGCAAAACAGGAAAGCTTGCGAACACTGCCAAATAGATGGAAAGATACACAAGAACATGTAGTCCAAAATCAAATCATTATGCTTTCATTAATAAAAGATTTCAAAATAGCGCATTGGGTGTAAAAACATATCCAGGAGCCAGTAGAAGTTCTAATCATGATTCAGTACTGGCAAACATAAGGATAAACTTGAAAACCATCACATCAAAAAGAAAAGTACTAAAACTGATAGGAAGAAATGCATCCACAAGTTTTCATAGAAGTAAAAGGAAGTATAGAAGCAAAGTGAAATTATGTATGAAACAAGTGGAAAAAAAAGTTAAAATCTGTAATGATGTGGATGAAAACTGGAATATCATTTGTGAATCCTTTATGCAAATTGCCAATGAAAATCTCAGATCAACACAGATAAAGGAAAAGGAATGGATTCCACAAATATTTTAGAGCTCATAGAATATTTTAAAATTAAGAAAAAAAAAACATAAAGAAAAATATAATGAAATGTAACAGAAGATCAGGAGAAAATGTCAAGCTACAAAAGAAAATTGAATGTAATAAGTAATAAGTGTAATATAATTAAAATATTGGAAGCTCAATATGATATTTTAATATGCATAAGAAAATAAATGAAATTACAGGTGAATATACAATCAAAAATGCCAATATACTAATAGATAAGGAAAGGACAGAAACAACTGACATCAAAGAAAAATTACAGAAAGTATACACAGCACAACTTTTTTGTGACAACAAACCTCCTTATCATAATTACATAAGCATAGATACAGGATCATATTATATATATACATCACAAATAATACAAGTGATTAAAACATCAAAAATTGCAAAGTGGTAGGGCCTGATGGTATCTCTGCAGAAATATTGAAACTAAGGGGCAAAATGGCTTAACAATAATATTCAATATAATCCATGACAAGAATGATTCCGAATGATTGAGTAATTTATTACTTTATCTAAAACAATGTGGAAAAATGCAGTGAAGACAGTACAGTAAAGTTGATGAGTCATGTTTGAAAATGTTATCTGAAAATAGGAAACAACGGGTTTATAAAACATGTGAAGCTATTTTGAATATGACCCAGTTTGCATTCAGGAATGGATTAGTGGCCAGAAAAGCCCTGTTTAATAAACCAAACCTAGAATGATACAGAGATATGAATGTGAATATTTATGCATTTTAATTGACTGTGAAAAGGCATTTGATCAAATGAATAATGACAAGTTGTTTGATATACTGAAAACTGTAGGGTTGGATGATAGAGACATACACATTACTTATACTGAAGTTAAACAGCCACTGTTAATTTAGAAGAACACCAATAGAACAAATTCAAATATTGCATAGTGGGATAATGTAATATTATATCACCTCATTCCATGGAGCATGACAAGGATATATAAGATCATCCTTGTTATTTAATGTATATTCTGAAGCTATTTTCAAAAAACTGTTTGCAGAATGACAAGAAAGATCTATGTTGTTATTATACAGATGATACTGTTCTACTGTCAAATAACAAGCACAATTTATTCAATAAAATATATCAATCAAGTAAATCTAATGGGCTAAATATAAATCAGAAAAAAGCAAAAATAAAGATAATGTAAAATAGAGGTTTTCAAACTATAAATTAAGCTGCTGAACCAAATCTTCTACTAGCAGGGGGGGAAATTCAGAAGCTGCAACAGTATAAATATCTGGACTATATTTTGAATGATGGGAACACAGCAAGGAAATAAGCAGAAGGATGAATCAGACAAGAGTAGGTTTTCAAAAATGAATAAACTCATTTGCTGTTGGGATTTAAGATTGGGACTTTGTTGTTAGATTATATGCTGTAATGTCCTGCCAGTTCCTCTGTATGAGTACAAGCATGGACAACGACCCAATGACAACCAAAAGAATGAGAAGGCTTTGAAATGTAGCTTGGCAGAAAATTACTTAAAATATTATGAGTTGAGTATGTATGAAATGAAATGGTCCTCCAAAGATTGAGCAAAGGTATAGAAAATGCGAATATTACCAAAAAAGAAAAAAAGAAAAAAGAAAGTGGAATATTTAAGACACACAATAACACAACAGATATTCTGCCTGAAAAACCTATACATATGGTTAGGCAAAAATATGTCCTTGTTTTAGACAATAACATCAAAAGAACAATAGAATTTTTGGTCACCAAACTACAATAGCAGAAAACTTTAAAAGAAGGTGTATATGTGCCTGTTTCCCATGAGCAAAAGGAATTTTAGAGAACTACAGCATTTTAGAATCTGAGCAGGAGAACAGTATCTTTATTTTATTCTGAATAATATTAAAATATTGTATGCAGTAATTTGATATTGAATTATCTTAATAGTATAAGATATTGAAAATATATCCTGTAAAATATAAGACAAACAACAAAAGCACCAGATACTCAAAGTTTTTGGCCAGTATTCTTTTTTTATTATTATTAACTTTTATTGAAGAGTTTGCTTACAGAGTAAAAACAAAACAAATTTAAAGAAAAGAAAAGTGATAAGTAAATAAGTGAATAAATAAGAAAGAAAAGAGAAAAGAAAGAACAAGAAAAGAAAAAAAGAGATATAAAGAAGCTGCTTCCAATCTTCTTCACAGCAGTTATAAATGCATTTATATTTTATCCCCTCTCTCTATAGTTATATCATGACTCCCTTCTTTCCATACTGTACCCTTTCTAATTGTCAAACCCATATTAAACTTTTTGCTGTTAATTTAAAATTATTAAAGTTATTATTTTCCTTTTTTTCTTTCTTTAATCTGGAATGAAGGCTGACTCATCGAGTGGTTTTTTTCTTTATCCTGCTGATCCAAAGATCTCTCTTTAAACTGATTGTACCCAAATGTGATTAAGAAAGTGAGGCTTTGAATGAACCCAGTGTCCTTAAAAGGCTGCACTGTGGTTGTGGGCACCTTGGCTCTTCCTCAACTCCTGGCCATTCTACTCATGAGTCAACTGCAAGAACCTACAATTCCTGCAGTCTCCTCATGAGGAGCAGCCATCTAGAGTAAAGATGGGTGATCTCTTGGTCTCTCCTTGTCTGGAGAACCTCCGCCTGCCAGAATTCCTCATCTGGCCACCAGTCACTACTGCAACACTATCTCCACTTCCCCCAGAGACATCTTAGTCCACCGTGAACCTCACCAAAAAGCTGACTTTTTTGGGCCAGTATTCTCATGCACCAGAACTGTCCAGAAGGATGTGATGGTGATCTTGCCACCAAAGATCCAGCAGGTTAATAATGGGCCCTGAAACATCAGGCAATATAACTTAGCAGGTTCTGACAAGGATTTTCTCAAAAAATTAATTCTCAAATAGTACCAGTTTAAGTCAAAGTGGTCAAGACAGTTCAGCCTAACCTTATACAGAGACTTTAGATTTAAAAAAAAATAAAACTCCAGATTTGAGGGAGAAGAGCAAAAGAAGAAAAGATTAGGAACCAGCAAGTGGGGCATTCCCTCTCCTCTGAGAGATAAACTACTCATGAACAAGGGGTTAGGCCCAAGGCTTTGTGCAAAGAGTTCATTGGTTGGCTGTTTGACCAATGGGGAGGGAGAGGGTGGCAAATTTCACCCAGCTGGATGGTTGCATGGTGGATTCAAAAGTATGGATCCATTTTAGTGATGAATTGAGGTTTGGAGAGTCAAGGAGAGGAGAAATTGAGAGAAGTAGATTGGAGGACTATCTTAGATAGAGGGAACGAGGAGGAGTGTGTGACTATGTACTGTACTTTTGACAGGTACTGTGCCTTTAAGGAGACTGTTTAGGCTGTTGTGTAAGACAGAAGCTAGTTTAGAGGAAGCCTTCAGAAAATTCATCCCCACTGAGATCAGTAACTTCATGTTCCTTAATGTTACCAATGTATCTGTGTTACTTTCATGTGTCTGTATGCTGTTTCCTAATGAAATAAGTAAAAGCTAAAAAATTCACAAAATTGCCCCTTAGAGCCTTAATAGTGGTGGAAGATTAGTAGCAGGCTTGATGAAAATAGCTTCTATAAGAACTGAAAGAGATCTTACTTCTAAAAGGAAATCAGCTCCCAAAATCAGAGTCAGCTTTTGTGTTAACAGCAAAGGGTACAGAACCAAAGTATCAAAAAAAGAATTTGATAAAGGAAATGTCCCACTTACAAATATGCATAAAAATAAAGAGAATATTAAAATCTAATTTCTCAAAAAAAGTGGTAAAAATGGGATCTTCTTCACTTAGTGTTGCACCTCTATGTATTAATCCCTCCTTCTGAGGAGAAAATAGACTGAGGAACTGAATTATTACCATCAGTTATCTAATTCTTTTCTTCTACAACATCCAGGATGTCATAGACAAAGAAGACTAGAGGGGGAGATTGTCCCATTTTCCTCTAACAATCTTCCCAGCAAAAATTGGCTGAGATATACTAAATCAGTGTTTCTCAACCTTGGCAGCTTTCAGATGGGTGGACTTCAACTCCCAGAATCCTAAGCCTCCAACTGAGTCTCAAGGCTAAACCAAGATTTGACTAGAGGTCTTCCTAGTACATCTCCCTTTCTTTATTTAGTACATATTGTGGTGTGCAGTGTCATATTGGAGCAAGAGATGTTATGAATGATAAATAAGATAAGACCTAAACTAGGTTAGCCCCTATGTGTCTAAAGTCTGGATAAAATGCTTCTATCATTACTGAGATGACAGGCAGCTCCATCAGAATGACATTTCCCCCTTGAAAACCGCCTGCTGTTGCTGGAGCTACATCAAAGCAGCCGATCTATAAACTCTCACAACTATGCACAGCTAAGCTCTTAATACACTCTCAGGCTATTTTAAAAGAACAGTTACAGCAACACAACAAAAATAGGAACAGGATAACATTATCTTCCTTGTTCTACTTCTTAAAATGAAATATAAAAACTAAGGGAGAAAGAGCTTCAAGATCAACTCTGTACAATTTTGAATAGTTATTAATTTTAATTATTAGGAAAAAAATTGAATACGCTACAGAAGACAGTGTAGAAAGCTCCTGTTTATGAATTCAGCTACCAGTACCTCACCTGCTGCCCCATTTTGTAGTTTCTTGTGTTAGTCACTGTGCTCAGTACTCATTAATGTAGCTTGCCTAATCTTTAGGGCTTTTCCCCTGAAGGTTTATTTTAGACTTCTAAAAATGTTGGTGTTCTCCAGGATTGCTGATGCTGCCCTTCTTTATATGAGTTTTAAAAGCAAAAGTACTTTAAAAATACTTTTAAATAATAACACAATCACCCAGCATTATATTTAGTTTATTAAGTGTCTCTTGCCTCCACATAGGCTCCTTAAGCATTCTTAGAACAGAAATTGGTGGATGTTTGCAACCATTTTGGGGGGAAATATGTCCACCTGCCCAGAAAGAAGACAAAGGTAAACCAGGGTGGTAGAGAGTGTCACAGGAGGCTTACGAGGCTAGCAGTACCTTCATCAGTTTGTCTTCTAGCAAAAGGATATTTTGGGATTGCCTCCATTAATCAGGGCAGCCATTTTGTGAAAACATCCACAATTCTAAATATGCTCACTGTTCTCAAAAAAATTAGACAGTTTAGTCTACAATGACAATTCTCCCTGACAGCCACTTTTCTTAACATGGAGAGTTTTATTTGTTGAAGTCATTATTCAAACTTGTATCTCCCTACTCACAGTGGTAATATTTAAAATCTTAAATTTGGGGGAACACTTTCTCCTGTACTTTACACTGATAATGTTTCTCATGAAGTGATAGAGGTATCTTCTTTGTTGTTACTGTATATGGCTTGGCCCACGGGATGTACTCAAGACAGAAGACACAAACAAGAAATAATTATTTGCAAGTGAAAAACCAAGATTTTTATCATCCATCCACACCCACCCACCCTCTGGCTTTTCATCTCCTCATCTGTGAAGGAAATGACCCGAAAGATAACATTTCTGCTATTTTAGAACAGTCGAAATAAGAGGATGTTTTAAGGAAAGGTTTTAAAGAGTGATGATATAACCCACTGGATGTTCATCATGAAGTTCTCAGGCATAAAAGATAATATTGAAGAAAAACTCATTTGCTTTGAAAGTGTTCCAGAGACGGTTGGAGCAAGACAACTATATGAATTACTGCAGACTAGACAAAAGGATTTATCTGAAATGCTTTCCTCTCATACTTTCTTATCCCATGATTTACTGCTGCTTGATTCAAACATGCAGCAATGACCATAAAAATAACAAAATGGCAACAAGTTCAGATATGAAGAATAAGATGGAGGTAGCTGGGATGCTAGAGTTTTGCATGACGAAAATATCAGATCTATTCTTTGATATCTATAATAAAAGGATCTAGAATAGCAATGTTATGAACTTTGCAGAACTGCTGCTTGCTCAAGAATAAATATGACAAATCTATATGGACATTAGAGAGACAATTTGGTGTAGTGATTAAGGCACCAGGCTAGAAACCGGGAGACTGAGTTCTAGTCCTATCTTAAGCACAAAGCCAGCTGGGTGACCTGGGGCCAGACACTCTCTCAGCTCTAGGTAGGAGGCAATGGCAAACCACTTCTGAAAAATCTTGCCAAGAAAACTGTAGGGACTAGTCCAAGCAGTTGCGAGGAGTCAAAAACTGATTTGAAGGCACCCCCACCTCCAATGGACCATTAGACTATCAAATAACTCATATTTTTGTTCTGCAAGAATAGATATCCACTGTTCAAAATCATGGGCTCTGGAACTCATTCAAACACTGAATGGAAAAAGCAGTTCTCTTTGAAGAACTAACTTCAAAGAGTAAGCAACTAACATATATTATTTAAAAGATTTGCAAGCTGCATTTAGTATGAACTTCTGAAAGACAGATGCAACAAAATAAGATACATACAATAAAATAAACAACACACATTCCAATTAACAATTTAAGTAATGTAACATACTCAAGTCTTCATTCAACTGGCGGCCAAGGTGAATGTTTGATGTTATGATAGTTTTGTCTAATAATAATAATAATAATGGAATTGAGCAATAGAAGACCAGTACCAGGAGTTCCATATCTTGTGCCTGACAGTCTAGCTGTTTTGCCATACATACCCAAACTCTTTTAGAAGCATCAGGGTGTCGTTGAAACAACTTTGGGGATGCTTATTGTCACCTGTCAGCTTAAATCCACAGCCTGCCTGTAGAGGAAAGATTGATAAATTTCCTTTACTTTGCTTTCAGTATTTAACAGAATCTCTGCAGCAACTGGAAGAAAATCTGATTTCTATATCAAGTATCTTTTTCTTTCTCTTTGGAAATGTTGCATTTATTTATTTATCTATTCATGCTTTTATATGGCTGCCCAGCTCAAGCTCAGTGACCCTGAATGTCATACAAAAGATATTAACTTCCTACTTCAGATACTTCTTTTGAGAAAGAAGTTGTTGATCTATGGCTGCTGCTTAGAACATCAACGCTGTTCTAAGAAAAATTAAGTTACCAGTCCAACAGGGATATTTTTCCATTTATATGTGTCTTTATAAAAATGATATATTCCACAAATATTCCATAGATTTAGGCACTGCTGAGCAGAGTCTGATAAAGATTCTAAAGTTAGCATAATCTCATATTTTTTAAAAGTCAAAATATCCTTCACAGCCAGATTGCCTCTTGCTGACTCATGAACACGTCCTTGTAGTTTCTTGGCAACAGTATGGCGGGGCCAGATTAAGGCCAACTGATACCCTAAGCACAGCCTTATAAGCAAATTATTTACTTATAACTAGGCCAATAGAAAAATGCAAATTTTTGACACCTTTTGATACATTTTTAATAAATGTATAAAAAGGGGGAAATGCAAATTTATTGAAAACTAAAATCAAGTGTGGCAATGAAAGAGTTAAGGGCATGATAGCTAGGGGGAAAAAACTTCATGGTGCCCCCTTTCCCTTGTTGCCTTAAGCAAGTGCTTCCTTTGCTTAATGGTTACCGTTATGTACTCTGTACAAAGTCGCAACACAAGTATGAATGGGCAGATCATGATGTCATAAGGCACATTTTATCATTTTGCTGTGATTGTGGTTAGGAACATCTGTAGTTCTGGGATTTTCTCCCATCCAAGCTTTACCCTCACTCTAGCTTTTCAAGATTAGCCAATAACAGCTAGGGGTTTTCGCCAAAATAGACATGAGGCCATATTCAGAAGCTTCCATAATGGGGGAGCCAATGGTGCCAAAATGGCAGGTGCAATAGCAGATTGAAGCCCCACCCATACATGTGATGTCATGCATATGTAAAAGGGTGGGGCAATTCTGTCTTTCATCACCTCATGGAAGAATAAGACAGGAGCTCTAGCCTTTAAATAATACATGCCATTTGATATTATTTTTCTGTGAAACACATTCTGCTAGGGACTAAAATCCAAGAGCAATAAACAGGAAAAGTTAGCAAATTTTAATATAGCAGGGGGTTGAATAAAGAATTTTACCATGTTCTTCTGGTCCTGAGATAGTAAAGCAAACCTGAACTATCATCTAGATCTATCTTTCCCAACGGAGGGCCTTTGGTGTTCTACAACTCTCAACATCCCCAACCAGTGTGAGTTACATTAAATGGAGAAGATGGGAATTGTAATTCAGGCACTCTTGCTGCTGTTAGCAGTCTTTATTTTATGATTTCCCTAGGGCTATAAATATACATCTTCTCTACCTTGAATTCCTCTGTGGAAGCTTAATACATCCTCGATGATATTATTGCCAATCTCTCTAGGAGCATTCTTGGTTGTTATTTATTCATTTCTGGGAAACTCAATGTTGGAATGAGGATCAATTTTCTCATAGTGATGAAGTTTTGGGTGTCCCCTTAAAGAAGAGATGTTGGATCAGAGGTCCTCCCAGAACTGTATTATTACCAATTATGGCATAGCTTTATATTCTTATTTATATGCATCAGCTGCCTGCTTTAATATTAGCACTCCTTTGATATCCTTACCTACAAGGTTCAGAAAAGATCACCTCTTTAAATCCTTTTACTCAAAAAATAGATTTAGATTAGAGAACTTTGTTCTCTGCCTCCCATTGGAAAACAGATAGTGAAATGAATATAAATATAGGCTAACATGGATTTTTGGTGTCACTCCAAATTAATTATAAGATAAGAAAATTATTTTGTATCCAGCATTGGTTCTGGTTTCAAGTTCTTGAGAGCATACAGAACTTGATAAAATCTGTCATGACATAATTAACTTGCTGAGGCCATTTGAAAATAAATACTTTAAGTTGTATGGTTAAAAAAGGAGCCCTGTTTAACTGAGAAAGGCTAAATTTTCTCAAGAAACTCATGAACTGATACTGTGTTGCAGAAACTGTGTATAATCAAAACAGAATATTTTTGTGAATTTTAACATTGTTTTTAATCATGGCCACCTCTATGGATAAATTTAACGTTACGTAGTTCATTACAATGCTTGTTAGCCTGCTTATAGTGACATACAGATTGACAGGTTGCAAAACTCTTTGCAATAAAGCCGTACTCAGGCTTCTACATGGAATTTGTACATAATAGCTCTGATTTCGCTGCGTCCACAAAGATCCAACATTTTGAAAAAACTGTTTGCTATCCACCAGTCTAACTGGGGCAAAAGAAACCAATACAATATTCATGAATCTAATTCATATTCAGGTATAAATGGTAAGCTAAGATTTAATCAGGAAATATACCAACTAATAATAATAGTCATGCACATAGAGAACTATGAATATTTGAATTACTCAGTCAGTTACATTACAACATGATAAAGCTAAAGACCTAATCTAAAGACAATGATTATTAGTGCACAGATACTTATAGGCAGAAAAGAAGAATGTGCGTAAACTGAACTCCTGTTCATTGCTTGCTGTATATATGGTTGCAATCAACTTAATAATTTTTTTTTAAAAAAGCTTGATTGTTTATGGTGCACAAGCACAATAAATGAAACATCCCTGATTATAAAAAGATCTACAATCACTTACATTACTATTATAATACGGTAGTCCTTCAAGTTCAAAGAAGACACGCTGTTGTGCAGTTCATCTGTGGACATGGAGGTGGCTCTGCAGTCCCAGTCTGGAAGCACAGAGTCTAGCACAATGGGGGCACCTGGGAGTCCATTGCTGTAGTAATTGTGGGTCTTATTCTGTGATGCCATTCATGGTTTTCTATCAGTTTTTGGTGGTGCCTGTCTTCAAAGCTGGTGGAGGCTTCATAGCAAGGGCTCGCCAGCAGGTTCTGTCAGCAGCCACAGCTTCTAGTTTCCTTGGCTGGATGTCACAGAGGCATTCAGCATCTTTGTAGCACTTGCACAGTCAACTTCAAGGTCTCTTCCCAAACTCCAGTACACTATAGAGCAACTGGTGAGGCACACTGTGGTCATCCATTCTGATGACATGTCCCACCCACTGGGCATCTGGGCTCTAATAATCAGGGACTTCAGTGCTGGTGGACTCCATGTAATCTAAGACCTCCAGGTTAGAGACACATTCTTGCCAACAAATCCAAAGGATGGAGTGGAGAGAGTGCATATGAAATTTCTCCAGTTGTTTCATGTGCCTTTGGTACAGAGTCCAGGATTCACATCCACATGATGATGTGAGAAGGGATGACCACAGGTCTGTAGACTTTCAGCTTTGTGGAGATACAGATGTTGCGTTGATTGAGCACTCTAGTATCAGCCACCCCAGTGCCTGGCTGGCCTTGCTGATCCTAGAGTCAATTTCTTTGTCCAAAGACCCATCGCAAAAGATGATCCTTCCCAAGTATTTGAGCTGTTTACATTTGTCAGCTGGGTGTCATCAGTAGTGATTTTTGATTCTACAGGGTTGTTATTTGGCATGGGCTGATAAACTATTTCAGTCTTGTTCAGGCTGATAGTCAGGCTGAAGAGCATAGCAGCATTTGAGAATTTGTTCAGCATCAACTACAGATCACCATCTTTGTGTGCCAGGAGTGCACAGTCATCAGCAAAGAGGGTTTCTTGGATGACTGTATGGAAGCATTTTGTCCCTGCATTCAAGCAGTGAAGGTCAAAGAGAGAGCCATCCAATTGGTACCTGATGCACACTCCCTCCATGAAACCCTGGACAGCACATGACAACATGCAAGCAAAGAAAGATTGAACAGGACAAGGGCTAGCACACCAGCTTGCTTCACCCCATTGGAAATGGCAAATGCAACTGATATATCACTGTTGTAAAGAACCTGGAGTAGCTGAATCAACTTCACGAATTTCCTCAGGCATCCATAAGTGTAATGGAATGTGAGAATGAACTCGGAAGTTGGGGAGAAGAGATGCTACCAAGGGAATGATCAGATAGAAGGGGGAGAAGTCTGCAACTGAGTAACGGGCAGAGAAAGAAACTTAGAAAGGACCCGCCCTAATTGATCAGGTGTAAAAAGGGACAGTAGGAGATTTGTACTTTCAGACTTACAAGATTCTGTTAATGTAGCCTAACAATAAAGTAGAAGTAGCTCATCTGGTCATGTTTCCTGTCTGGTTTACTCAGGAGGGCTGACAATAACAACTCAGGATGATCCAGAGAGCTTCCCTGTTTACAATATCAAATGCCTTTGTCAGGTCAATGAAAACAGAATAAAGAGGCTTCTTCTGCTCAATGCACTTCTTCTGGACTTGTCTCATAGCAAATATCATGTCTTCTGTACTCTGTTCTGGCCAAAAGCCATACTACATCTCTGGGAGGTTCCTTTCCGAGATAGTGACAAGTCTGTTCAGGAGAATGCAGGCAAAGATCTTGCCTGCAATGGACAGCAGTGAGTTACCCCTGTAGTTTCCACAGTCTGATTTGCTTCCCTTATTTTTGTAGAGAGCCACAATGAGGACCTTGCAGAAGTTGTCAGGCATCTCCTCTGTGGACCAAATGTCTTCCAATATGTCTTGGAACATCTGTAAGGCATTTGGGTCTAGTGCTTTTTATATCTCAGCAGGAACTCCATCCTGTCCTGTTGCTTTATTTGATTTCATCTGCAAGATTGCTCTCTTGATCTCATCAGTAGAGGGAAGCGGGTCTAGAGCATCCAAAACTGGCAGCTAAGGAATCTGCCATAAGACATTCTGATCAATTGTGGACGGCCTATTGAGTAGGCTGGAAAAGTGTTCAGCCCAGTGGTTTTTCAGTCTTCCTAGTCTTTGATCAGGCTTGACCCATCAGATGACAGCAGGGGAGAGCATCCTGATTTAGAAGGACCATAACTGACTTTATGGCACTGAAGAACTCTCTGGTGGCATCCATGTCTGCATAGCATTCCACCTGTGCAGACTTTCTTTGCCACCACTCATCCTGTACTTTGGACTGCAGGTGCTTAAACTGGTCTTTTTTTGAGACAGATGATGGATCATTCTGCTAGCCTGCATAGGCTTTGTTCTTGGCTTGGAGGGCTGCTGAAATCGTCTTGTGGTTTTCATTAAACCAGTCTTGGTGCACCCAGGTGTCAAAACCTCCAGCAATCATTCTATCTGCTCATTAGTTGCTTGCTAAAGTCTGACACCAGGTTTTTAGACTGAGTATAGTTGTTGCAATCTTCGTGATGACATCTTTAAACTGTGTTAACCTTTCAGAACAGGTTCCTACAAGTAGCAAATTGGTGGAGAGTTTTTCGTTAAATATATTTTGGAAAATTGGACTTGGCCTGCGTTTTGCAGTCTGCCAATGTTGAATGACTTTCTGACAGTCCTTGGTTGCTTCCAATGTAAAGGTGCTATGTGCAGGTTGAGGACCAACTGGACCAGCCTGTGATCTGTCCAGCACTCAGCACCTTACATGGCTCAGGTGACAGTAACATCTTTAAGGTCACACTGAGGTACTATGACATAGTCAAGTAGATGCCAGTGTTTACACTTGGGATGCATCCAGGTAGTTTTGTATTTGTTTGCAAGTCTGAACATGGTGTTTGTGATGCACAGATTGTGCTTGGCACATTTGCTCAGAAGCAGCAAGCCATTGCTATTTAGTTTTCCCACCCCATGTCCCCTGAGGACTCCAGCCTAGTTGTCACTGTCTGTCCCCACCATTGCACTGAAGTTGCCCAGAATAACAAGTTTCTTGCTGGTGAGGGTTATTCGAATAATCTGGTCCAGGTCCTCATAGAAATCTTTGTTGTCTTCATCTGGACTCATGAGAGTTGGTGCATAGCCACTGACTATGCTGATATACTGGGAGTTGCTGAGAGGAAAGCAGAACTTCGTAATGTGTTCATTTATTCCAGTGGGTCAAGTAGAGATGTTCTTCACCAGAGCAGTTTTGATTAGAAAACCTGCTCTGTGAGTCCTGTTGTCAGTCTGTGGTTTCCCTTTTCAAAAGAATGTATATCCACTCACTGCTTCCCGTAATGAACTCTTGTTTGCCAGACTGATCTTAATGAGTACAGCAATGCCAATGCTATAATGGTGAAGTTTGGCTGCTATGAGTGCTGTTTGTCTTTCAGGCCTTGGCACCTTGTCTCTATCCAGCAAGGTGCAGGCATTCCAGGCTCCAAAAATGAGTTTTCTTTTATTCGTTTTTCTTGATGCTCAACCCCTAAGGTGATCTACCAACTGTGGTTAGCTAGCCAGATGTTGTGGGGCAGGCAATGTTTAGGGTACCTCTTCTAACCCCCTCCCTCATGTGAGGGTGGGCAATGCTATCCTAGAAGGGCTGCCCAGTCACCCTGGATGCTGCTGGATATCTCTGCAGATACTGAGATGAATGACCACTGGTCCAAGGGCCACCCATGTGGAGGTTTGTGACTACAACTGCCAGTGGTCATCTCCACCTGTTGCTCCACCACTTTCTCATCACCACAAGGTTCAACAAATTGGACTGAGATGAGTTGCAGATGAGTTGCAGATGAAGGTGAATTGCACAACAGAAATCTGTGTGTGATGGAGTTCTAAGTGGAACAGCTGTTGCACAGGGGCAGTCCCACTCTCTCGGCATAAGAGACCTTAATCCAGTGGCACAGAGAATTGTTATGGCTGGAGACCTCTCCTGCTGCAGTGGATGACCAGGATGTCTAAATGTCTTGTTGTGTTCTTAGTGCTCCACAATGCCTCCTGAGCCTATCTTCTTGACTGTTGGATCATTGATCGGTCTCCAGGGCCAGATTTCACATGCTGAGATAGACAAATCCCCAATCTCACAGAGAGTCAAAGACCCATTGGCTATCTCACCTGGTTTGGCCCGTCTGCCAAGATGGTTTACCAGGGTGTGGCTGCTGCATGTGTTACAGCTACTTGGAGCCACAGGTGAGAGCTAAGTGCCAGGTGGGGATCAAAGGTGAACAAGCAGCCCTAGAAAGAACATGACAGACCCCTTCACCAGAGGTGCTACCCCTCCCTGGACACACCATACACCCCATTATTATTAAAACAGTAACAACGTAACCATTTTAAATGATGAGGTAGAAACAAATGTAGTGTAAGAGGAGAATAAATGTATACTGTATATTGAATTTAAAAGCTAGATGTCTTAAACTCATATAGGGCATATTTTAATGCTGGGAAGGCCATTTCAGATTTGGGGAATAAGTTTAGCACATGGGGTCAACTACTGCTACTGCTACCTAAGAAGGATCTCTCAGAGGAAAGGGCAGGTAGTTTTGTATTGATTAATGAATAAATACTTTGCAATATAAATTAGTAAATACTTGGGTATAGAAATACTGCCTGAAGGCTGAGGCCTCCATAGTCATTGGAGCAGCCATGCTCTATGTCATTTTCAATGAAAATAATTTTTTACAGTATGAATAGCAGGCACCCAAACGACCGGTGAAAATAGTGGTAATCCTCTTTCTTCACCTCCAGTGCTTTTAAACCCAGAAAATAGGCCAGTGCCCCCCAAAATTTCTGCATAATCCAGTTCTCCCTTTTTTTTTTTTTTTTTTCCTATTCTGCATCAGATCTACAGATTTCTTTTTGGTTTTGTGAGAACATCTTCTAGAAAAATCAGCTAAGAAATGTTGGCACAAATATATGCACAGCTACCTCCATTGTAGTCCATTCATGTTATTTACGTTTGGAAGAATTGATATGCAAATGCTAATTTGTTAAATCTATCCTAATTGCACTTGCCTTAAATCAAATCAGTTAAACAGATAGGGCATAACATGCACATTATCAACATCAAGATCTTAAAAAAAACAGATTTATGAAAAGTTAACATTAAAGTTTAGCCAGACTGCTTTAAAGGAAGACTGATCGTAAAGAGAGTGGTCTGGTCTAGGGCCAGAGAGATCCAAGTTCAAGTCTACATTCAGCCTGGAAACTCACTGGGTGATTTTGGGATAGTCATTCTCTCTCAAGCCAATCTATCTCACAGGGTTGTTGGGGTGGGAATAACAATGGAGATGCCCAGATAAACAGCTCTGAGCTGCTATAAGAAAAGTAGAATAGTAATCTGAGAGAGAGAGATGCTTTAAGCTTTTCTTTAGAAAGGCATTGCCATCCCAGATTCACCAATATTTTCAATCCTTCTGCTGCACCATGTAAACACTAGCCCTTTACCCTCTCTTCACTTGTGTCTCTTGAAGCTTGGCCCCCATCCTGTTGCTTGGCATTGCCAGCCCCTACCTTTTTCAGCTTTCAATTTCCTCTGCCAGCGATAACAGCAGTACATTATTAACTTGCACAGTGAAGATCAGTGTGCTTTTTTAAAAGATAGTAGAGATGAGGAGGGATAGACTGGGAAAGAAATCAGCGATTTAACAAGAGAATGCAAAACCTTCAATTTGTACAAAGTCCTCAAGACTGCAATCATCTGTTTCAGCCTCTATCCTGGGTAAACCAACCCTTCCTGAACCTCTCAAGGATACTATGCAACTTTTAAAAATACACCTTTTAATTCATTCAGTATCTGAATACACTTGTTAGAAGACTTTGAACCAAGTAAAAAATTTGAATATTAGTTTTGTTCTGGTTTTTAGAGGCAAAAAGAAGCATCCTTGCTAGTAACTTTAGCTAGTGTACAATATTCTCCACCTTTACCGAGTATTCTCAATGGCTCCAAACAGGCTACCATAATGTATGTTGAGAAGAAGGATGGATGTAAGCCCCAAAGAAGCAGCTAATCTGTTAAATAAGCTGTATAAGGACAACTGGATTATTAATGGTTGACTGTTTCTTGACTTACTAGTAATTTATCCTTGATTACTTTAATGTTGTCTTGGACTTTTTATGATGAGGAGATACATACATACATACATACATACATACATGCATACATACATACATACAATTGGAGACAAAGAAAACAGCAAATGTCTGGCAAGAACAAAAGCAAAGAATATGTAACAAAATGACAGTTAATGCAGAATGTAATAGCGATCTATCTTTCACAGCAAAAGGTCTGCAGATAATTCTCTGCAGAGTTAGAATCATTCCACAGAATTTTGTGGAATGAAGATATCATCAGTGGATTGAACATAGTGGCCTGATTTTGCAATGGCCTGTGACTGCAGGCTGCCATTTTCCAAACCTCCAATCCAATCTATGTGCATTCTTACCAAATTCAGTGGTGAGATTTCTTTTAATGAGAACATTATGTCCTACTATCCTCCCAATTCTTTTCTTTGGAGCTCAAAATTATCTTCCATTCTTAAATTTACAAAATTATCACAGCCTCTTCATTAGATGAAAATGTATAGGAATTAGAATTTTCTTTGTTGAAAAACAATAATTTTTAAATTATTAATAATGTCTGTCTATGTCTATGTGTGAGTGCATATATATTTATTTTTATTTTATTTCTTTAGTGGATTTATATGGCCACCCGTCTCACCTACTTGACTCTGGGCGGTTCACAATATTAAATACATATAATTTATATAGTTATGCATGGGTGTGTATACATATACAGTATATATAATTGATCCCCAGACCAAATGTGGATATTTTTCATTTATTTATAAAGGTTTTCTTTGAAAGAAGGGGACAGATTAATAAAACAAAAATATATTTTAAAAAGGAAAACGAATCCTGATAATAAACATACTCCACTCAGAGAGAAAAGCTCAGAAGAAAAATAATAAAATCTAACCAACATTTGCAACTTTAAGCCCAATTTCTCTCCTGTTAAAAACACTGGGACTTCAAAACATCCCCTCTGGTTGACTCAGGCAACTTACTATTCTACAGTGGCATAAGCTTGCTTTTACAAAGGAAAAGATGCAAAAGCATACAAATGCCATTAAAGGTCAATTCGGCCACCACCATCAGATCAAGATAAATGGATTCATTTGTATCCTGTGGCAGTTTCATCCATATTGCTACTCAGACTATCAGAAATTTGAAGAAAAGTGAAGCTGAAGGGTAAGTCTAGCCAATTCCACAGGGCCACCAGCCATACCTCCCCCAAAAGTGCCAGCAGCATTTTCACGACGTTGCCCAGTGTTTCCCAAGTCAACTTATCTTCTTCTCTTTGAATAAGCTAGCAATCAGTGGCATCAAGAGCAGGGGGTGGGGAGCAGGGGGCCGAATCTAAATAGGCAAGATGGCCACTATGGCAATACAATCAAAGCCCCATCCCTTTTGTACATGCATCAATATCGCACACATGTACAAGGGGATGGGACTTCACCTACGGTGCCGCAACCACCATCTCACCCATTCTGAACCTCCCCTGCAGAGACCACTGCCAGCACTCCCTCCTGCCAGCCAATAGGAGAGTGCTATGGTAACTCTCTTCTTTTTCTTCCCTTCTTACATTTGCTTTTTGCAGAAACTAACTTCTTTTTTATAAATAGGGGGGCCTTAGAGCAACCAGAACACAATGAAGGAAATGCCAGTAAGTTTTCATTTATTTATTTATTAGTCCAATTTATGCAGCTGCCCATCTCAAATGAATGACTCCAGATGGCTAACTTTTTAAAAAATATTTTAAAAAAAAACAGAAAGAAGAAACAAAAAACAACATACCTAAAACAGCAGCCAGGATAAAAGCAGATCCATCAGTAACAATTAACGTAACCAATGCATGGGCTCAACCCCACCTCCTGACCTCCAGCCCAGGGACAGAACTAGGTCTTTAAGGCCTTATGGAAGGCTGACAGGATCGGGGTCAATCTGATCTCCAGGGTTTGATATTCCAAAGGGCAGGGGTCACAACAGAAAAGACTCTCACTTGAGGAAAAGAACTGGGAGACAGGGCAAGATGTGATTGCCTTGATGGGGAAATATCTTTCTCACAACTACAAAGGAAACTCAGCAAGACTGTTTTCACAATGTTTCCTCTGAGCTGGTTCACTTCCCAGGTGAATTGATTCAACATGCAAAGCCCACCCACTCTATAGCGTTGTGGGGACACATAAGGACAGCCCTAGTCTTGGATAACTGCTGCCCTTACATGTGGAAAGATCCTAATACTTTAAGAGTACACCATTATATTCAAACGACAAGCTATTGCCTTTTATCCCATTATCATCCATAATACCTGAAGCAGCTTAGAACTGAAACCCAAAGACCTATGGTGACAAGTGGTGGTTTCTCACATAACTTGAGTCTTTTCCTCTTCACGTCAAAACTTTTCCCTGAAAAACTCTCATCAGGAAAACAGGAGGTGTTTCTCCTTCAGCATGAAATGGGCCCAATAATATAAAACATTGGGTTTGTATGAAAAGGCCTCCTGAAAAAAATAACCATCTTGAATTAGAATGACAGTTAGGAATGATCAGAGTTAGTAAACACAAAGCAGAAATGTATGTTTATTAATGAACATGTTCCTAAAGAAAAAAGCTAGCTCCAGCTAGAAGTGGTAGTATTTTTATTTGGTAGTATTCTTGGAGGAAATTACGTCAGTTACCAGATTGGGAGTTTATTTGGTTTAATAGAATGGCAAAACCCAAGATGCTAACCCACAGGGGTTAAATGAAAATTGTCTACTGTGAATTCATAGGACAGCCTCACACAAAGACAACCTTCCATAAGCTAGTGTGTTCAGAGTTGTTCAACTCTCGCAATCCCTAGCTAGCATGGTAAATAATTGTGGCTTAGGAAGAAAGTATGGAATATAGAGTTCAATTCATCTGAAGGGCAACAGGTTCAAAAAATCCATATTAAAGCCTGGAATTGGCCATACTGCAGACTCAAGCTATGCAACATCTATCCATCAATTACTTGTAAATCTAACTTACATACTATTATTATTATTAATATTAATATTATTATTGATAACAACATTTAGCACTGTGAGAACATATACCTAAGATACTGTAACCCAGTGAACTACTTTGTAACTATCCTGACTGAGTATAGAAAGTTCAACTATTAAAAATAAGATAACAATTTCCCTCTCTTTTTCAACACATGGCTCCGTATAGATGAAATTCCATGAGTGATCTTAAGCACAGGTCCTGCAATGCAGACTGGTAAAACTAATTACTGGCCCATCTACCCATTTCTCACAGACTACAAGAGACCAGATTAAAAGGTAAGCTCTCTGATGTGAAAATACACTTGCTATAAATCTGTGGCCAATTTATATCATCATCTTGCTAAAAAAGAACTGCAACTATGTATTGGCAGCAAACCTTTATAGAACTGCTTTCCTCCCTGCATGACAACCGAAGAGCCATATGATGAGACTTCTAAAGAAGAAACAAAATGGTTCCATTTGTCACCATTTACTATTCTCATTACAGCCTCTGTCAAAAGCATAGATTCATGCAGGGCCATTTTCTACTCTCATTAAGACCCTAAGGCACCCAAATGAGGCATAGAATTGTGGATGTTAATGCCCTGTAGCTGGGGAATACAAGGCTGTCTGCAAAAGAGACCATCCAAACACATTAGTACAAAGGCTTTTTATCAAGAGGGATGTCAGGTTGCAACCTGGAGAGCTTAGTTTACCTTAACTTTAATAGAGCAACAGGAGACTGACAATTTCAGACAGATGTACTCCCCTCATTCATTCTGTCCAACTCTTTTTCAAACCCAGTCTACAACTGTATGCACTATTTTAATATTATTCTCCATTAAATGATGAAAAAAGAAAATATATACAGATACATAAAGCTCCATTTGGACTGTTGCAATACATTAAATGTAAAGCTGCCCTTGAAGACCATCTGGAACTGGTCCAGAATACCATGGTTTGGGTAATGACCAGAGCCTCTAGGTTTTCCCACCTAACACTTGGGAAAGCCTCACTATTACCAGTTCCCTTCTGGGTGCAATTCAAGGTGCTAGTTGTCATCTTTAAAGTCCTACATGGCTTACAACCTGGATATCTACAGGACTGCCTTCTCTCAGTGCAAGGATGAGCTCTCTCCAGGTCCTTCTCTTCAGGTATGTCATCTTCAGAGAGCACAGGTAGAAGCTTTCTTATTACAGCCCTCTTCTCTGGAACAGCATTCCTCCTGAGATCAGACTGGCTTCCACCCTGCTGGGTTTTCAGAAACCCATTAACACCTGTCTATTCCAGAGAGGCTTAGAAGCAGTTCTGGGAGAAGGGAACCCTCCTCCTATGAGTATGGATCCTGCCGGGTATTTCTTTGTTGCTCCTTTGTTTTCCCACTGATTTTATTGTAGTGTTTGCATTATAATTCTAAGCAGCTCAGAGTGGATTAGAACAGCATATAACTCACAGCAAATAAATAAATAAAATTCTGATGATCTGGGGAAATAAACAATAAGATTGCCAGTGCAAGCACTCTCCACTGTGAACATTAAATATACATTGACTATCTGAGAGCCTTTATTATTGAGTAAGGGATGCAACATATTTTGTTTACTCTATATTTTTAAGTATCTGAGTTGTATTTCCTGGACCAAAAAGAGTGATCATAATTATTATGGTATGTTTTGATTTGGTTTGGTGTGACTTGGTTTAGATTTCTCTTAGCAAAGTAATTCACTTGATTGCAAGCCTAAACATGAATTTTGCTTCACAAGTCCAAAATCTGCCTCTCTCTCATTGGGATAATTCCCACTGATTATCATTGGAAAGAAACAAATGCCATTTTAAGTGTTTGATGTAAATGGAAGAAATGTTCAGAAACAATAATCCTGAACATACTGTGAGAATTGTGCTAGATGCCTTTAAGTGTTGATGTTTTAAAATTAGGAAACTGCCGATACTACTTTTTATGTTTTGGCAGAAATGGATGACATTTGAAAATGATGCTAGCCACTATGAAAGGTTTATGCTTACCAAGTTGCACATGAATAGACAGCAAGAGGATTGTTAATTAGAAGGCTTTGTAGATATGGTCTTCATAAAGGACAATTGTGCACAAATGTGATAAAATTGATATACAGCATACAGGTGGCCCTAACCTGAATCTTTTCAGAAAAATAAATGCAGTGATTTTGTAACAAGAGGCATTTTCAAATCTGGTTAAAGGATGTAATTTCATTCCTTTCCACACCTCCATATTTTTGTTTGCTAGTTCCAATTTCTATGAATCTGGTATGCATCAGGCAAGAAACTGGAACAAATTAAGAATGATTCATGTAGCTAGGAATGTAGCTCTAATGAGTTTCAGAAAAGTTCAGATTTCAACCAAAGTTGCCTAATAAGAGACCTATTCAATCCAAACATCTCCCAAATCTTTCCCAATTAGCCCAATGCTGTTTAGAATTTTAGGATTCACCTGAACCCTAAGCTTATCTTTGAGAGGGTTCACTTCAAATTATATGATGCAATCCTAAGTTCAGAAAAAAGAGGGGGTAGAAAGAAATGGAGAGAAAAGTTTGGAAAATGTCAAATCATATCAAATGTTCATTTATTGAACAAGGATATGTATATTTGACCACTGTTGTTTAATGAAAGGAAAATAATCTCATCACCACAAGAACTACTGGCCATTCAGCTAATTTACCAAAGAGCTTGAACTGGCAATGATATGGTATCATATGCTGGCTAGTGTTTCATTTTTATTGATAGCTGGCATCCATATCCTAATAAATAAAGCTTCACATGCACTGGATCTGAAACTCACCAAGTCTTAGCATCAGTTTCCTTATAAAAATAAACAATATACTCAAGAAGAAATGGGATGCATTTATGAATTGACAAATATTTTAAATACGAACTGAAAACTGTTGTGCCTAGAACCTTCCAGCTGTCCCACTATTTATTTGGTTGTTTGAAGTATTCATTTGAAAGGGGTACTCAGAGGTGTTTACAAAGATCAGTAATATTATATTAATATTACTCCTCCTAAGATAAGTAGATGATCAGTAATATTATATTAATATTACTCCTCCTAAGATTATCTATAGGCTTCACTATAAGAGAGAGAGAGAGAGAGAGAGAGAGAGAGAGAGAACGAACAAAAGTGGTGGGAGGAAAAAAACAGCCACTTGCTTGCTAATCATTTCAGTTCCTAATTATTTACATTTTGTGTCCTAGAACTTATTTCTTATTTTCTCCCACTTTTGTGAGTAGCTCTGGCATTTGTATTTTTCTAGTCCTGGTGATATATTATCTTCAGGAATAAATACAAGCTTGAGAAAGAAAAAACATATTGATGTTTAGATCATTCTTTAGTTACTCATTTCTTACAAGTTACATAATACAAGTGTGTGATTTATTCATTTCTTTTTATTAAGAAATTCAGTTTGAATGATTTCTTGGAATTTGATTTTAGTAAAAATTATACAGCTAATGCCAACAGAATGGACTTTTTTAAAAATGGAGATGATGAGACTGATACCTTAACAAGCCAAAGAACCAACATTAGAAGGTTACGCACCATCAAATCAGCATCAAATCTTAGTGACCAGATAGATAGACCCTCTCCAGGATTATCTATCCCCAACCTAACCCTTCAGGATTTCCAATGGCATATCCATCACCACTCTAATCAAGTTCATCCATTTTGCTGCTGGTACCTCACTTCTCTGTCCTTTTATTTTTCCCAGCATTATAGACTTCTGAACAGAGTTAGGTCTTTATATAATGTGTTCAAAATATAATAATTTGAGCCTGGCATTTGTGCCTCAAGTGAGAATTCTAGATTGATTTGTTTCATGATCTATTTGTTGGCTATATATGGTATTCTCAAGAGTCTTCTTCAACACCAACATTCAAAAGTGTCAATACTCTTTCTAAGCTGCTTCTTCAAAGTCCAACTTTCACTTCTATACAGGGTCAAGGGAAAAACTATTCCCTGCATGAGTTTGAATTTTGTAGATATAGATATATCAACGAATCTCAGTACCTTCTCCAGTGCCTCCATTGCTACTTTATCGAGTGCTAGTCTGTGGAGTATTTCTGGACTGCTGTTCCGCTTCCGCATCATGATGGCATGACACTACTGCATGCCTTTGTATCTTAAACTCTTTTAACTTTATATCCATTTTGTTTTTTCTTCTTTTATCTACCTTTTACCTAGTTTTTCCCCCCAACCACTTTTAACTCTTGTTTTTAATCTTGTTTTTTTAATATAACTTTACTGAAAGTTTTAAAAATAAGAGTAAAAATGAATACACACTAAAATAGAGTAAGAAGGAAAAAAGAAAAAGGAAGAAATAAAAGAAAAAGCTAAAGTGCAAAAAGGAAAAAAAGAAAAGAAAAAAGGTAGAAGAAAAATGGAAAGAAAGAAAAAAGATATAAAGAAGTGGCTTCCAATCTTCTTTACAGCAGTTATAAGTACAATTGTAGATTTACCTCTTTCTGTAAAGTTACATCGTGACTCTCTTCTTTCTATAATCTATCAAAACCATAGATCATAAGTTCTTTTTTTTCCCCCTGTTTTACACAAAAAGTCCATAAGGGTTTCCAGCCAGCAATAAACATAGATATTGTCTTTTTTCTAATCAAGCAGGTCAATTTGGCCATCTCAGCAAGTTCTACCATCTTCATCAACCATTCCTCCATTGTAGGTATTGCCAATTCTTTCCATATTTATACATACAATAATCTCGCTGCAGTTATATATAAAAACAAAGTTCCATGACTTTTTTCCCAACTGTTTATCCATCAGTCCCAAGAGGAAAGGTTCTGATCTCAGTTGTATAGTAGTCTTTAAAATCCTCTTAATCAGTGTATGCATCTGAACCCAAAATCTTCTAGCTTTTTTGCATGTCCATCAAGCATGATAAAATGGTCCTTCTTGTTGTTCACATTTCCAACATAGATTTGAAGTACCTTTATACAATCTATATAATTTTTCTGGTGTTATATACCAATGGTACATCATTTTATAAAAGTTCCCTTTAAGATTATAACATAATGTAGATTTCAATCCTTTCAACCACATATTTTCCCATTGTTCCATCTGTAAATTATAACCAAACTTCTTAGCCCACTTTATCATACATTCTTTCACTTCTTCTTCTTCTGTTTTAAATTTCAATAAAAGTCTATACATTTCAGCAATCACATGTTTATCATTTGTACCCAATTCCACTTCAAAGTCAGTCTCACAATATTCAATACCAAAAATTCTTTTGTCTACTTTGAATCTTTCTGATAACTGTAAATAGGAAAACCATTGACAACTATGTCCTTCTGCCATCAATGGCTCTCTTGGTTTTATTTTGTATTCCCCTTGACAGAATTTTAATTATGTTAACTATTTGTGTTTGCTTATTATTTCCCATTTATAAAATGCTTCTTGTGCTAAGAGCCACAAAGGTGTTTTTAGGCACAACCTGAATTTGTATCTATTCCATATTCTCAATATGGCACATCTGACATAGTGATTTTTAAAATCTACATTAACCTTGACTTTATTGTACCACAAATATCCATGCCATCCAAATCTCAAGTCACTTCCTTCTAACCCTAAAAGTCTTCTATTTTTCAGCCACACCCACTTTTTCATTCAAATTAAACAGCAAGCTGCAAAATACAATTTCAAATCAGGTAAATCCAATCCTTCTCTTTCCTTTGCATCTTATAACATCTTATATTTAACTCGTGTTTTTTTCACTTGCGATACAAACTTAGATATATTCTTTTACCACTGTTTAAATGGTGCATCAGTTGTCAAAACAAGTGTTTGAAACAAAAACATCATTCTAGGCAAAACATTTATTTTTATCACAGAAATTCTCCCCAACAGTGACAACTCTAATTTCTCCCATTTTAACATGTCTTTTTAAACTTCATTCCATGTCTTAACATAATTATTTTGAAATAACATACAATTCATATTTGTCATGATGATACCCAGGTATTTTACTCTTTTCTCAATTTTAAAACCCATTTTCTTCATTAGTTCTGTTTGATCCTCTATTTTCATGTTTTTTGTTAACATCTTCATCTTCTGTTTATCAATCTTAAAACCTAATGTACCAAATTATTTTAATTTTCCCATTAATGTTTCTATTCCCTTTAGTGGATCCTCCAAAACCAACACCAAGTCATCACTAAATGCCCTTAATTTATAAGTTTCTTTTTTAAACTTTATTTTCACATTTATCTCATCTTATATCATCATTCAATATTTCAAGAATAAAATAAACAGGAGAGAAAACAATGGGCATACATGTCTTGTTCTTTTTGTATCTCAGAGTTTTTAATCTTGTAGACTAGTATAAATCCAGCCTCATTTGGCTTTGCTTTTACTTTGATTACCTCTGAAGATGCCTTACTACCTTTGCCTCACTACCTATTTTCAGTTTGATGGGAAAATATACCAACAAATCAGAGCAACACACATGGGATCACCACTCTCAGGATTCATAGCACAGTTTATAATGCAGTGTCTGGAAACTATAGCACTTACACGTATACAACCAAAACTATGGATCCAGTACATATATGACACCTTCATCCTAATAAAAAAAGAACAACTAGAGAAGAAGACACATGAAGCAATCAACAACATCTTCAAAAGAATAAAATTCACAAGGGAAGAAGAAAAACTACTCTTCCTGAATATCCACATCAGCAGAGGAAATGATGGCAAACTAGAAACACGTCTATCGGAAAACAATCCACACTAACCGAGTGCTCCATTACCAAAGTAACAATCCAACCTCCCACTGCAGCAACCCAGAACAGCAGAAAAAGGAAACTGACCACCTATACAACATCTTCCAATGAATGGATACCCACACAACTTTATCAAAAAGTGCCCAACCACTCAACCCATTATAGCACAACCAACACAAGCTATGAAAAGGATAACACTGCCATACATCAGAAACATCTCAAAAACAACCAACAGACTATTATAACCACATGGCATCACCATAGCAACCAAAGCCCACCAAACCAACTAAAGCCCTCCAAAACATCTCAAGTAAACCAAAAGACCCAGTAGCCCAAGAAGAAAAAGAAGAGTCATCTACAACATACAGTGTAAGGACTAAACAGCCACTATGCAGGACAGACAGGCAGAAGACTAGCAGAGCACATCCATGAACACCAACTAGGAGTCAGAAGACACAATGAAAATGCATTAATCTCACAACACATGGACAGACTCAACCATAATTTCAACTGAGAAGCTATCAGCATCTTAGACCAAGCTAAATCCAAAAACATAAGGGAATTCCTGGAAGCTTACTATTCAGATATGTCAGCCATCAACAGGCATGTAGAGATAAACCACATTTGCACACCATCCAAAAGAGACAATAAAAAGGAAACAAAAAGACCAGAACACCTTCTCACCAGAAATCAACACCCAGATAAGCAGGGATTTAACACCAGGATTAACACCAGACAATCAAGCAGTAAACAATACCCTAATCAAGGAACTACGAATTCAGACAAACAATCAAGCAGTAAACAACAGCCTAATTGAGGAACTGCCAAGGAAAACAAAACAAAACACCCCCTCTAATACTGAGAGGGCAAGCTATTGTATATAAACAGAGAGCAAACTCCACTTCCTTCTAGCACTGAAGATGTTACCGAGTCAAGTAATGAAATGTCTGCAAGAAAACAACCAAGCTCAGAGAATCCCATGGACTCTATTATCTAAACAATCTATCTTGTCTATCCATATGGCTTTCTTGGTAAAATGCAGAATGGTTTACCCTTGCCTTCTACTGTGCTGTATGAAATGATGCCTTTGCTATCATGGTTAAACCGATCCAACATCTTCCTGTATCACCATGGTCTGATATAGGTGCCTGCTTGCTTTAGGTGGGCAAGTAGGAAGACCTTCATGCTAAATCCCAACAAAAACTCTACATGTGACCTCTGTAACCTATCTATTAAAACTGAATGTGGATCCTTATGGAGCAGAAATGACAGCATTGTGAAGAGGTGAGAGGCATCAAAAAACTTGGAGGCAGAATAGTTAATGAATAGATAATACTCATGGATACGAAATCCTGGCTGCCCATTGAAAAGAGAAAAGTGAGAAGGGGCAAAAGAGTGTTCTGGAAGTGGGCAAGTCTAGTTGAAAAATTGCCATGGGATGATTCTGCACTGCAATGTTTTCATTAAGTTCTCACTTGAATAATAAAAACCAGTCCCCAATGTTTCATCCCAGTTTCCAGACATTCTGCTTTAATCTAGCACAAAGGGTAAACAGAAGCCAGGGTGGGGATTCATAGGAGCTGACTGGGTTCTCTTAAAGTCTCACTTAATATGTGCCAAGCAAAAGGGTTGTAGTGTGAGTTATGATGCCCTCAGCCTGTCTCAACTGCAAGCCATGTAGGACAAAGTATTTTTGTTCCCTGTTTATTTGCCTCAAGTGAAACTTTATGAGAATCAATAAAGGGTGTATTTCTAGAGATGTTCTCTCTTTTCAAAAATGGTAAAGGTTCATTTGATCCAAAATGTAAACCAGCTGGAGTTTATCAGCCATACTTTCCTTTTTTCACATTAAATGAGCCCAGAGACCCGCTAATTGCGCTGTTGGAATATGTTCTTTTAAAAGGTAAAAGAAAGGAAGATCTGAAGGCAACACAGCCAGGAATTGTCAGAAGAAAAAAAAAAAACTAGACACTTCTTAACCAACTTGCTTGCAGTTGTTAAGCAGCAATAAGGAGCTGCAGACTATGAAGAAAATGAGGAGTAGCACAGTTGGCTGCTCTGAAAATGGAGTCTTATGGCCAAAGCAGATACATCTCTTCTTTCATTGAAATTATTGCTTATAGTGAAAAGTGACTTCAAAATTCCACCAAGCCACTTTCTCCACTTCCATTAGAATAATTGTGTGTGGGGTATGATATGGATGTATATTTAGGGCGTACATTAAATAAATTTCACTAAGGATAGATTGGGTTATCTAAATTATTTATTATTATAGGTTGTGAAATAATGGTACATGGCACCTGATGGGTTAAGAGATAAGGTATGACCATATTGAAGAGTGATATGACTGTATCACATCTAGTTTGGATCTTAAGACAAAATCTGTCCCTAGGAACAAGGCATAGAAGATGTACTGTGGCATACTCAATGAGTTTATTTAAAGGAAAGGTACAATAATCCAGTTGCCCAGGGAGTACTGCAACTTCAAATACTGTGTAGCTAAAAAGGTCATAAAGCAGAAACTAACAAGAAGAGTACCTTGAAGATATTTTGCTTAATCACTTCTCTCAACATTGAAACATTGCCAGAAAGAATCACATGCTGGGGTTTCTTCATGAGACCACCATTGCTTTTACTTTTTAAATTCTACTAGAAAACCTGTGACCCATTGGGTCATCCTTTCAGAGATATTTCCTTACCTAAACAGAGAAACAGAATGACCATGGGTGGGCAAAAAGCAGTGACAGCGGGAGCGGCTTCCGACTTCCGACTTCCTCCCGGCTTCCCCATTGACTGCCTGTGGGAAGCTGGCAGGGAGTGTCAGAAATCACTCCTTCTCCTCGGCTGACCCATGGAACTGCTGGCCAATTTCCTGGGGGGAGGAGAAACGAAGGGAGCCATGGGCTGCTAAGAAAACTGCACCTCCGCTCCCCATCCCAGCATATCCCCGAGTGTTCCCTCCCTTCAGGGAGGAAGAGGGCTCATCCATCAACTGCTGGTGCCCCCCAGCCAGCCCTATCTCACCAGCAGGCATCTGAGTCACTCCCTCGCCCTTCCCTCACCACCAACTACCATTAAGCCTTGGTTTCAAAGCAGCCAATCGCCACTCACTCGTTGGGTCTTGCTGCCAGCCGATTGGGCACAGGGGCCAGAGGGAGGTGGGAAAGAGGGCAGGGATATTCCCCTCCCATCTTCCCTTGTGCCACACAACCTATGGGTTTCTGGGAAGTGCAGTCGGCAGGCGCAATGGCACTGAAACGGCCAAAACTTTGCTAAATTTCAATCCCACGGGAGTAATGAGGCCCAGATTTTGGACACATTCTTTAAGTTAGCCCATTTGAGGTATATTGATTCAAAACCTGTTGCAATATGATGTACTGTTTCACCCAATTGAAAGTTACAAACAGACAAACACTGAGAGTTTTAGTAATATATAGATTAACTGAGTATACAGTCTCCCAGTTCATTCATGCACTTAGGATGAGGAGGTTGTTTACATCTTCCTCAGTGATGGCTTGTAAAAATTTGTAGACAGAACAATAGCTGAATTTCTGTTTAAGGAGCACATGCTACTATGTGGGTCAACAACATTTTCAAGTATTGAATGCCAACCAATATATAGAGTATTTTTTTTTTTAATCAGCAAAATTGTATGAGATCACCAACAGATTTCAGCAATCTGTCCCTCAAACCTTGTAGGATCCTATGTGAGAATGTCAAAAAATCATATGCAAATGCTGAAATATCAAGAGATTTATTCTGGTATTCTTGGAGTTTGGTGTCCTCACCTGAAATTCACAAGAGCTAATGTGAGAAAAGCATGATTTTCTGAGTTCTAATTATTTCAGTTGAGAAGGCAACACAGAAATAAAAGTAAAAACAACATTAAAATAATTTCCATATGATCTTTGTCAGAACAAAATATTCTCATCAGCAATTTTTGCCAGACTCCAATTGCAGAGATCAGTATTGTTGGAGTATTTTCTTTCTTTGCTTTTAAAAATGTTTAGAACAGCACAAAAGGCTGGCAGAAAGCTGTAGTAAACAATACCAATGCCATTTTATAAAGAAAGAACTAGTGACCAAAACCAAAGAAGTTGTGTACAGGCAAGACTGACAGCTTATTCCACTGATAATTTTCTAAGTGTTGCAGAGGAAGGACACCTGTACCAGCTAGGCTCATGCTCATAAAAACATGAGATGATCATGCTGAGAGGATGTGGACAGGAAAAAGAGAATATGGTTGGGTGGTCCACTGTGTCTGTATTCTTAACAATTGGCTAAAAGCTTTGAAGTAGAAGCCTATAAAAAGAGATGACCAGGGATGTCCAGCATGGCTGCTGTCCAACATCCTCTGCTGATCTTGGCCTGAATGAAGTACTTCTTTGACTCTCCACCAATCATCTGGCGTCTTTGATTTCTTCCCAGCTTGGAAACGAACCACCCGGGACGAAGGGTATGTTTCTTCCTAACCGTGTGTACTATAGATTTCCACTGCATATGGTCTTAAATGGAATACTCACCCAATATATGAGCACAGCAGCATTCTTAATAAAAATGTTTCTAGATGCTGAAGTTTTACATAATAGTTTACCAATTCCCCACAGATTGTTTCAATTAGAATAAAAGAAATCAGATGGTTCAGGGTTTCTAGATGGTGAGAAGAGAATTGTCTACAAGCATCATGACGCCTGTCCCTGGAACAGATTCTGAGATTTAAAATATAATAGACAGATGTTTTGCATTTGTAATCCAGCATTCATAATGCATACAAGCAAATATCAGCACTTATTACAAATGCATGATGTACCAACTTTTGTGGTACCCAGGAGACTCTACATCTCAATGAACTCAATAATTGAAAACCATCACTATCACCACCATAAAAGCAGCATTTGGCCATGTTTAGAGTTGTTGTTGTTGTTGTTCAGTCGTTAAGTCGTGTCCGACTCTTCGTGACCCCATGAACCATATTGCGCTAGGCCTTCCTGTCCTTCACTGCCTCCCTGAGTTTGCTCAGTTTCATGCTCAATGTTTAGAGTAGCTTAGGTTTATTGCCTTTATTGCAGATTAGTCATTTTGCTAGGTTGGAATATTGGTTCATAACTGAAAAGCTGGACATCTTTTATGTTGATTGGATGTTCAAGCCTGAGAGTGTTCACTGCCCTTTTAAGTATCCTAGAAATCAATAAGTCATTGAAATGATGGTGATTCTAGGAGTTGTTTGGCATCCTGGAACAGGTTTTACGGGGTTTCTGTTATTGTTTCCTGAATATGACTCAATCTCACACCACTGAAACTATTAGATCTCCAGACAGTGTGGATAGCCTCTGAATGACAACATGAACTTCTGTTTTTTTTAAAAAAACACAGCTGAATAAAAGATCTGTGCTACTATTTTATGGATTCCCTCTTTTTTCCCTTTGAAGCTACTAAAATCAATTGTTTGTTCAGCATTACAGCCTTCATTTGATGCAGAAAGTAAACTGAGTTAAAGCAAAAACAAATGAAAAACAAGTGATCACTTCTGAGCCAAGGCCCAGAAAATGCTTTGAAGGCACAAGCTATAGCTTTATGAAGAAGCAAACAAAATCTGGTCCAGTATTTTGATTACATGGCTGTACACATTTGCTAGTACAAATCCACATACAATGTATGTGGAGCTGATTACTCAATGTATTCTGGAGCTGATTACTCAAACATCTTTTTAACCAGTACATTAATTGCATTTAAGCACACTTCCATACAAAGGCAACTTTCTCAAATACTGAAGCTAGGGAAGGGGAGACATTTCAACTAAGAATGATGGAAAGCTCAGTCCAGCATACCTGGAGGGCTCTAGATAGGGAAAAGCTTGTCTAAAAGACTATGCGAAGATGGTAATAGCAAACCAAGAGAGCCGGTTTGGTGCAGTGGTTAAGGCCCCAGGCTAGAAACCCGGAGATTGTGAGTTCTGCTCCCACCTTGGGTACAAAGCCAACTGGGTGACTTTGGGGCAGTCAGGAACTGTCTATTTCCTAAAATGTTACCAAGAAAACTGCAGGGACTAGTCCAGGCATTCACCAGGATTCAAGACTGACTCAAAGGCAGAGGTGGTGGGGGGAGGAGGAGGAGGAGGAGGGAGAAGGAGAAGAAGAAGACCACCAATTCCATGCTGTTATCAGAAACCAGGGAGTTGTATCCAAGTAATCAGTAAAACAGCCAAGTTCTACTTGAAGATATCTTTGCCATTATGTTTTTATTACAAACATACATATACACATGTAACTACTACAGCACAATAAACCCAGGAAATCTTCTTCTATCTTGAAACCTGCAAAAGTTTATCCCCCAGTGAAAGAGAGAAAGAAAAGCCTGCATTTATTCCTAAATCTGCATTATTCCCCTTCCTTAGGATAGAAATGATTTTATCCCACTATAGACACATGTAGTTAGATCAAAGATTGCAGCCACAGAGTGCTTCTCTAGCAAATGCTTTGCAGTTCACAGTTTCAGCCTCAGGCAGCTCCACATGGTTTCTTGTGCTTTTTGGAGAGGCAAGGAGATTCTGAAAAAGGTTCCAAACAAACACAGAACATTTAAGTGCAAAACTTCAGTGGTGCTGCTGTTCCCTTATCAACTCTGTATAGTTAAATTACAGAGTTATTCAAACAGTTCTGCTGGGGGGCTCTGCTATTTGTCTGACGCTATACTAACAAGTTTCTTTTAAGAGCATTTCTCCTCTTTATCTCTACACTGCAGTGATGGCTTATAACATGCACCATAGTGCTACAAGGGAAAGTTGTTTCAAGAATATCTTTCTTTTTTTTAACTGCTTTGAGTGTTTTCCAGTAATGTATGTCTCAGAAGAAACAAGAATACAAAAGGCAAGAAAGAGGTAAATAATGTACACCATTCTGTTATTTAACTCAATAACCAATACTACCATATGCATTTCTAAACAGAGGAATGTCCCACTGGGTTAAATGGGATTAACTGTCCAACAGGTTCTACAACTGGGAATTTCACTTAAATGCTGTAAAATACAGTACCTCCATACAAAATTCAAGCAAGCAACTTATAACCTTTCCATTCCATTCTACCCTGTCTAGTTTTGTGTCTCTGCGCTTTTGCAAACATACGCACGGCGTTCCATGCCCCGGAAATTGCTCAATCTTCACTAGACTTTTACAAAATTGGGGTGAGGCTGGACTTTTACAAAATTGGGGTGAGGCTATTCCTCCAATCTGCTGATGCCATAATCTTATTTATTTGTTTGTTCATTTAATCAGTTTATATAGCTGGTTTTGGTTTGGCTACATAAGTCTCACACCCTGATAACTAACTTAGAGTATAATGCTGATTTTACTTATGAACACAGAATACTTTGTACTTTGGTTCTATTCCAGAATGCAACAGATAATTGCCATCTTTCTAAGGATACAGCAATTGCTTAATTCCTGGCCACTTTTATTTAACTACTGCAACTGAATCTATTAGCATTATATATTAAGTCTTTTGAAACTCCACCTTCATTTTTCCTCAACCATTTTGTGTACTAGATCTTTGTCTCCTTCCATCCTACTCATCAGTTTCTTGTGATGGAACAGAGAAGGGCCTACTTTTTGTTCCTTGGTGGCATCCCTAATCTCCATATGTGATAACCATACCATTCTACTGTCACAGATTTCAAAGATGAGACGCATTTGATCTTAAAATGATTGCATTCTCTCCAGTTTTCTTAAATGAGAACTGGAGTTGAGATACATTGCCCCTCCCTCAAAAAATTCTCTTCCTACTTTGAAAGAACCATTTAAAGAAGATTCCAAATCTAATTTTTTTCTTTCCTTAGGTTTTTTTTTCTCTTTTCATAGGTGAATAGAGCATGGTAATAGCATTGGTGTCTATATAAACAGTTGGAATTTTCAATAGTTAGTTTCTTTACATTCTCATGGTGGACAGAAATAACTCTTGGATCATCCCAGACATTCTGAAAACATTAAAGAAAACATAATATAAATTATGCAACAAATATAAAATTATGCAAGAATATCTTCATACATAACCACATATTCTGCCAATTGCATATCATCTAGGACTTATTCTCATAGAACTTGAAACAGAGTAGAGGTTAGAGTTGCAAACATTGATTTCTAAAGGACTAAGTTAAATGCTATAATATCTTTCTAGTGGGTTTGCCTCACAATGAATAATACACATGGATTCAACAGCCCCCAACTAAAATTTGTTTTGGTGACGTTAAGAATATATAGTTGCCATAGTAAAAAGAAATAAAATACTATGCTTGTGCAGCCATCCAACATATGACTTCTGTTCTCTTCCACCTTTCAGAAATAGTGGCAGAATTTCAATTTGTTCCACATTCTCTCCAGCCAATCAAAGAACATTCCACCACCACTGCTATATGTATGTGATGACTCAATCAACCACATACCCACCATGGCTATAAATTGATGATCATACATGTTGAGAAGCTTCTTGGCTCATAGCTGGGTTTCCCTACAACCTGGCATAAAGCAGCAGCAACCAGAGTCCAGAGCCACCAAAGCTCCAGAAACCAGGTCTTGGGGGGCCTTGGGGGTACAGGAGGTCAGAATGTGGTATTATCTTAAAAACTGAGGCCACCTTGCCTGATAGTGGCCTGCCCTCTGCCTCCTGCCATATCTCCCCATGCCCATCACTATCTCAATGCCTTTCCCCGCCCTCTCCCCCCTTTTCACCAGTCAGCTTCCCCTCCCTACCTTATGGGACCTCAGACATGTGCCTTCTCCTGTAGTGGCCCCTCCCCTATGGAACACCCTTCTCCCTGATGTTTGACAGGCCCCCACCCTTTTGACCTTCTGAAAAGCACTCAGGACCTGGCTGCTTCCCCAAGCACTGGGATAGGGTGATTTTGATGAAATGAATTTCCTGTGGGCTGCATGGGAAAGTTTAGCTGTGGTACCAGATCTTTTAGTTTTAATATTTTTGGTTTTAATATGTTTTACTGTAGATTTTTTGGTTGTGAGCTGCTCAGAGTTTGGTACAAGATGGGTGGCTATATAAATGTTTTAAATAAATAAATAAGCAAGCAAGCAAGCTTGCTCTGGGGTAACTATGAGTAGGCTTTATTCTGATCCATAGATAGATACCACCAATTTCATTATGGAAATTACATGTAGCGGACATTAAAAAAAATATTTACTCTAAGCTAATGGCCAAATTGCATGAGGAAAGCTCCTAAGCATGGTATGTCACACAGCTAAATTGGTGCTGCAATTTGTTGTCCCATAACTGCCTGGACAGGATATTAATAAGGTTATAAGTATTTCAAAGGTCTCTTGGTGACTGTATATATTTTATCCATCTAGATACCCAAGGAGAGCAAGTTACAATGATAAAAGCAAAAGCAACACCAACACCAACATGATTTTAAAAATATTGACAGAGTATCATCCTTTCTCCCAAATACTGAAAAGGCTAAAATTTCTGAGTATTCAGAACAATAGCTGGTGGGAGGATATCATAGTTTGTCTTAAAATAGCTCATTAGAATTAATCCTACTGTGACCTGAGGATTATAGGTCACACATCTATGGGCTTCAGGATTAACACTGCCTTGACCCTTGGCCAATTCTGATATCTTTCTAGGCTATATGCATCATATTATAACCTACATTATAGAAAATAATTATGTTATCATAAGCCTCCAGGACACAACTGAAAATATATCTGGCTTACAGTATAACTAGCCCATTCATTAAAAGTACTTTAATGGTAGTTACCTTCAACTACACTGATATCTATACTAATCTGTATTGCTCATTTTACAAGCACCCAAAACAGCATCAACATGTTGATGCTGTTTTGGGTGCTTGTAAAATGTGCAATACTCCTGACTCCTGATCGAGTTAATGAGACAAACTTAACTGTAAAATAAATAAAATATTAAGGGAATTAGAAACATAGATATTATTTCACCATCCCTGCTTCTCTGGCTACTCTGACTGTCAATGATTTTTCAGGACCTCAGGCTGAGCTCTTTTTGCCTACTTGATCATTCAAGAGGCCAGAATAATATTTGCTCTAAGATGAATCCTAGAATAAAGACAGGAAAATTCTTGATATCTACAGTGTTTGGTATTTGTATATGAGATACTTTGCTCTGCTCTGATTTTAGCTAATAGAATAATAGAAAGGACCCTCAAGAATGATGATCTGAGGTTCTTTGAAGGCAGAATATAAATCTGGGAAATTGTCTGCTCAGCCAAGCAAATATGTCTGGTGAGGTAGTACTGAAGAAGCAGACAGTGGGGGCATTTTAAGAAAGGAGGGCTAAAAACATGAGGATTGGAAACTGGTATGATCCAAAGAAATGGTAAGGAGAGAAGAAGATCAGCAGAAAAAAAGTGAAAGGAAAGCTTCGTAGTGTATTATGGATTTAAGCATAATTAAACTAGTTCACCCTGTAGATATGGATTTTGTTATAGTTAAGCACATTCTGTGGTCAGCTTTCAGGAAACACCACATACCAGCAACTATCAGAACCCAAAGACATGCTCTGTAGACAGCTTCAAAGCATCACCTTCTTGTTGAGTATAAATCTTAAAGTGACTGCATTTCTAGCTGAGGCTTTGTACCCCACAGGTATTCTGCCTTTGCTTGGTGGCTGGTTGTTAATCAGCTATAGGGAATGACAGATAAAAATGGAATCCTGGGCAGTTAGGAAGGTAAACTGTCCCTGCTTATTTGGAAATCTCTTTGGGGCAATAGGTGGCCTTCTATATTGCAGCTCTTCAACTTCTATGGAGGTTCAGACACTCAGACCCCTCACATCTTTAAGATACATGTCTAAGTCACTGTCTGCTGCTAGTCATACAATGATGGCATCCTTTTCTAAGTTGGTTTGGCCATGTCAAGAGATACTAGAAAAGTATCGTTGTTCTGCAACTAGTAGAAATTTGTGAAATTATCAAAGGATGAAATGAATTGAGACCCAAATTGAGACAAAGAACTATAGCCAGGGTTCAGGTTTTTTATTAGTTTATTTATTTGTCTAATTTATATAACCACCCAGCTCACAAAACAAGCAACTTTGGGCAGCATACAATAAACTAAAGTAATTAATAAATACATAAAACTGTTATCATTATTAATTATTAAGAACATTAAAAACTATAAAAACAGAGCTAAAACAGAAAATAGTAAATGAAGGAATGTTAATAATAATGGAGCTACCTCACGAGCTCACCCGCCCCCTTAGGTCCCCAGGCCTTATTTATTATTATTTATTTATTTATTTATTTTATTATTATTTTATTATTTATTTATTTACTATTATTTTATTAAATTATTGTAATCGTACCCAAGTCAGTGAGCTGTCTAGACTTAGGTATACCCTTTGCCTGCTATTATCCTATATTTTTAAGACCTGATTACCAATTGCCAACCTTAAATCAGCATTTTCCCCTATAGGAAGAGATACACTTAAAAAGTATCAGTTTGATTAACACATAAGATAAGAAGGACATTTATATGCTAGAGATTAACTTGAGGAGGTTTGGAGTTAATGGTGCAGTTTTCATGACTTTTTAATATTCAGTTCTTGCTCATTTTCATTCATTCTTGCTTAATTCAAAAAGAGCTTCTGTGCAATGTCTTTAGGGCTCCAGAGATCCTTTGGCAAGTAGCCAGCATACAAATATGTGTAAACAAATAAATTGTATTATCCTGATATCTAAGATATCTACACTTAGGGTGTAATTCTATAGACCTTTACCTGTGAGAAAGCCTAGTTTCCCAATGGGAATCCCCTACTCACTGGAATTCTTGGAATTGTAGTATAAAACATGTGGAGGGACTGAGGGTGGAGAAGATTAGTATAATATCTTTTCATTGGAGAAACACGGCTCTGCAGAAATTTGAGATCTCTCAGATAAGCTTTTGCCACATCCACAAACAAAATCAAACCTTTAGAAGTACTAATTGTATTCCTGTCAATGAGCCACTGTCTTCTATAATCTCCCCAACAATCTCAGAATTGAAAATCCATGGAATTATAGTTGAGAAACTGATCATGCTTCTCCTATTAAGTTCACAGTGAATTTGAACAGATCTCATGTTAGAAGAATTATAAGCCTGCATGAAGTGGTACAGAGTGAGATACATTGAAGAGTAGCCATGATCGATGTTTTAATTCTGTCATCAATTTTTTAATTCTGTCTCTATGTCTGTAATTTGATCAATGGAGCTAAATTAAAAAGAACAGGTTTCCTAGGGAGAAACTGTTTTCCAAGCAAATCCCTGGCAGCCTTACTTTTGACATGGCTTTCATTTTCAGTGACACTTCTGTTGCAGGATAGGAATTTCAATTTACAGTTTAAAGAGCGATTACATTCATATGTACAGATGCAATTCCACATGTCTGTGAAGGGCCCCAAACTAAGAGATAAATTTACTGTACTAGATGAAAGTGGGAAAATTAGCTCCAACAAATACTTTGAGTAAACACTGTAAGCTTTAATTTTATCACAATTTACAGTTTAGTAAAACATTCCTTTCCTAACATTAGACTGATAGACCATCTCTAAAAACAAAGATGGAGACAATACTGGTAGAGGCTAGAAGTTAGAGTTAATCCAGTAAGGAAGAGCAATGGTGCTAGAGAAAAGGTAGGGTGGTCTCTGGAAATCTAAAGGTTTCAACAATGGACCATGCAAAAAGCAGAATGGATAGATTTCAAGCAATATCAGGAGGAGGTTAATATCAAAGTTAATTATATTTACCTGGTTTAATAGATGATGGAAGCCAAAGGATCTTAGTTCTAAATTAGTTATGTTACTTTCAAACTTACAATGGGTACAAACTATCAGCCTCTAGTGACATGTGTTAATCTTAGACCCATGCAGACCAAACCTTACATTGATAGTAAGTCATGATTGGGGTTCTTGAGCTGATCTGTGGAGGTGAAAACTACAATTCAAGGACATAATTTGGAGTGGAAACACTGACTGACAAAACTGAGAAAAATAGCAATTATAAAATGGACAGTGAAATTAAGGGGGAGATAAAAGGGGAGGGGGGAATGGTACACTTGGGGCTCTACTTTGTTCAACCTCCTGAGATAGATACAATACTCCAACTAAGTACAATACTCCAACTCCAATTCTTTTCAGTGGAGGCAAAGCTACCAAGTTTGAAGTCCAGAAGCTTAACATCATTGTTGTCCCACTAACAGTATGGTTGCCCCATATGTCTTTGGAATGATAGGCTACCAAGATCCAGAGTTCCATAGTACAACAATGCTTTTAAAGTGAGGCTCTCTCTGGAAGTTCTGGAAAAACTGGAAGTTTGGATAACCATGCTGATATAAAGGGTATCATAATTAAACAAAGAGCACCTCATAAGCTGTGAAGTTTTACTTTATGCTTTAGATATCAACATTTGCAGCAGAAAAGGCAGTAGGTCAATCTAAGCAAGATGATCTTGAGAATGTGGGTTAAACACCAGAGGAGATGAAGATTGCAGGAAGAGTTCAAAAGAAATAGTCAGGAAACCAAGCAAAACCTGGAGGGTCCATTTGTCCATGTCAAGTCTCCTGTTCAAACATTGCTGAGTTACTATACTCAAGGCACTTATCAATTCAGCCAAGACTACATCACAGACATAACTCTACATGTTCACAGGATGAGATTAAAAGAAAGAGTGCAATAGTTTCGCAAAGGATTTGAGTCACAAACTGAGTTAAGACAGGTTGGCTGGCTAAGCATTACAAAAGTATTAAAAAATTCCTACATTGAACGGTACATTAAGACAAAACCTTCTAATCAAGTCTTTAGACTGACCAATTTAAAACTACCCTTGTGGAATGTTTGACAGGTACAGACATTCAGGAAAGCATATGCATTTAACCCAGGTTTCCATATTTTGCATAATGCAGAAAGGTACTTACAACTGTTAAGGTAGAGACACATCCATCAGTTACAATAAATCTGGGTGTTCTAGCATACTACCATCAGGATTCATTTCTTGCTGGCTCATACAATCATGGAAAACTTTCTAGTATACATCACTGCTTCTTACCCAAACCTGCTAATACAGTTTTCAAAGGAAAAAAAAAAAAACCAAATTCATCCCTGTTCTTTGTAGTGTATGAAATGAGCTAAAGATCCAGTAGGCTAAATCAGAAGAACATAATCTGGGGCCACATCCGTGTGCATTCATCAAAAGCCTTAGCGCTCAACAGCACTGCAAAAGTTGCTGCTTAATAGTATATGAAGAATAATTAATTGTATTTAATTTCAATTAAAAAAACCTGCCTATTATGGGGGATGTGGCTTCTAGCATGACAGTCAAAGGCAAGTTGTCTAATCGAAATGATATATCCCTAGATTAAACAGCCTGTGGAATCTTGGGAATTGTAGCTGTTGTGAAATCATCATTCTCATCAATCTACAATCCTTGTGAATTTGGGCGGGGGGGGGAGGGAGGTGAATGCAAGTTATGATAGCCACTCTGTTTTTTGCATTTATCTTTATCTTATTTATTTACATACATTTTAAAAATGCCCAGCTCCCAACGACTCTGGGTGCTTTACACCACGGTTCCTCAACCTTGGCAACTTTAAGATGGGTGGATTTCAACTTCCAGTATTCCCCAGCCAACCATGCTGGCTGGGGAATTCTGGGAGTTGAAGTCCACCCATCTTAAAGTTGCCAAGGTTGAGGAACCCTGCTTTACACCATATAAAGTCTAGAACAGTAAAATGAAAGAATAAAGAGATGTGCATCAGAAAAAAGATAAAAAGAACCCTACAAGATAAAACCAAATCTCACCATCACCCTACCCCAAGGCCTGGGAAAATAAATAACCAGGTTTTCAATGCCTTCTAAAACATCATTGGAGTGAGAGCATAAACTCTTATTACAGCTATACATTATATCTCAGTGGCATTTCCTGTAATTCTTAAAACGTTAAGCCTCTTGATATTTACACCTCTAAATATAACTCCACATTTTAACTTGAAAGCTTTAGCCATGTAACTTTTACACATAGACTGGAATTGATACTAAGCTTTTTTTTTTTTTTTTAAGCCCTTTAAAACAGCAGTAGAGCTCCTCTTTCTTCTTTTAATTCACATTCAGTGGCAGAGAACAGGGGGAGGCTATTAGCAGAATAAATATGGCAACCCACAGAGGGAACCCAGTATGGATGGGGACAATGTGCATTTCTCCTAAAGAAAAAACAAACACAGAGTCAGCTCCACATGATAATGTATAAATTGATACCCAGTATGTTTTTACCCTGAAACAAAGTAAATTCCATGCTGATGATCATCAAGAAGGAAACAGAAAAGAAAGCTACCAGTTCATTTCTGCTGTGAATGGAGCTTGTTTTTCTGGTCATCACATCTCAAAAATGCAAAGGGGGCAAGCAAAATTGTATTAAGGGTCTGCAGCACTCCCTTTAATTTAAAACTATATCATTCGTAGAGATTTTTTTTCAGTATAGAAAAAAGGGTATGTGATAGTACAGTAGAAATACAGTAAATAGTCTGGGAAAAATGGATAGGAAAATGTTCTTTCTATCTCATTATACTTAAATCTCAGGTCATCCAATGACGTTCAATAGTAGGAAATTCAGGACTGACAAAAGAAAGTACTTCTTGACATGGCAGTTAGTCAACTACTATCTTTCAATGCACCTCCTCTGCAACACAGTATTATGGTATCAAGATGACACCAGTGCCCTGTTATGGAATTCCCTCACTGTTAGATATCATTGGGACCAAATCTTGTATAATTGTGGTGTCAATTTATGACATATTCACATCAGTTTATTCAGGCATTCAATGAAACTGATGCTGGTATGCCTTCTAAATTAGTTTAATATACAGTAGGTTTCAAGAAGGTTCTTTTCAGAAGATTTTACTGAACTGCTAATCGTTTTTAATTAATCTGTATATAATTCCCCACTTTGGGATTTATGTCTAAGAATAAAATAATAGACAAAAATGAAATCAATACGTACTTGTGTGGGCTCCAAAGTACTTCTTCTAAATTATTTTTGAAGCAGCCTCTGCCCTTTCAGGCTTCCATGTGAGCCTTGAGCAAGAGCTGGCTCCTTAAAACAGCCACTATTTGAATGGGCTGCTTTAATGATTAGTACTGTGGTCAAAGGAGTCTGAACTACATGACAATTTTCAAGCATGCTTTATTATTATTATTATGGTTGGCTGCACAATCAGCTAGATGTTTATACTGGATTTGGCATTTTGGTCCACATATCAAGTCCTTCCCAAGGACCTAGGATAGGCAGATGTTGTTTGATGGTGTTAAAGGTATCGTCACAGGATATAAGCTGTTCCAGTAAAGCTGCCTTTTGCAACTGACTGATAGTGGTTTGATCAATGCCAATGGTGTTCAAGTGGTGCTCCAGATGTTTTGGAATAGGCACCCAAGGTGCCTATTACTATTGGTACTATCTTTGCTTTCTTTTGCCATAGTTGTTCTTGCAGGTCTTTGTATTTTGTGATTTTTCTCCAGTTCTTTCTCTTCTATTCTGCTATCTTCAGGGATTGCAATGTCCACCTATCCAGACTTTTTTGTCTTTCTTATCAACAATTATTAAGTCTGGGGTATTGTGTGGCAGGTGCTTGTCTGTTTGAATTCTAAAGTCTCAGAGCACTTTAGCTTCTTCATTTTCTATTACTTTGTCTGTTTTGTGGTCCCACCAGTTCTTGCTTGCAGGCAAATCTGTTTCTTGCAGATATTCCAATGCACCCTTGTTGCTACTTTGTCATGCCATTGTTTGTAGTCAGTCTGTACAATTTTCTTCAGCAGCTAACTAGGTGGTCCACTGTTTCTTCAGCTTCTTTGCAGAGGCAGCATTTGCTGTCTGTTGCTGTCTTCTCAATTCTTGCTTTGCGTGCATTTGTTCTTAAGGCTTGGTCTTATGCAGCCAGAATTAGCACCTCTGACTCTTTCTTCCACTTTCCTGCTCTTAGCCATTGCCAGGTCTTTTTGTTATCTGCTTTGCCTGCTAGTTTGTGTGTGTGTGTGTGTGCTGGCCATGTAATACTTTGCCTTGCCATGTCTTTTTTCTATTCTTCATTTGGTCTTTCTTGTAGGCCAGTTTGGTCTCTTCAGGATTCAGTAAGCCTTCATGGTGTACTTGCTTCAGTGAATCTTCTTCACTGTCCTTCAGATACTCTTCTAACGCCCTTTTTTCTTCTTCAAGTGTCTGGTGTACTGCAACATTCCACACCCACCCATGCTTCTTGATAAGTAGAGTCTGTCAACATCACTGCATGGATGAAGGGCATGATTCATTGTCAATTTTTTTTCTGGTCTTCCTATCCAGAGCTTCTAGTTCAGCTTGAGTCCAGTCCACTATTCCAGCTGTGTATCTAATGATTGGAATTGCCCAGGTGTTAATTGCCTTGACGGTATTTCCTCCACTGAGTTTGGACTTTAAGATCTTCTTCACTCTTCTGATGCATTCACTACTAACCTTTTTCTTGACTTCAACGTGCTTGATGTTGTCAGCTTGATTATTACTATTGGTGGTGGTGGTGGTGGGCACACAGTCAGCCAGATGCTTTTTAGACTGGATTTGGCAGTTCTATCCACTTATCAAGTCCTTCCCAAGGACCTGGGATATTATTATTGTTGTTGTTGTTGTTATCATTACTATTATTATTTTATTTCTTTGAATCAGTGTTGACTCCTGGCGACTGTCTGGACAAGTCCCTGCAGTTTTCTTGGCAAAATTTCAGAAGTGGTTTGCCACTGCCTCCTTCCTAGAGTTGAGAATGAGTGACTGGTCCAAGATCACCCAGCTGGATTCATGCCTATGGTGGAATTAGAACTCCTGGTCTCCTAGTTTCTAGCCTGGTACCTTAACCACTACACCAGATTGGCTTCCTCAAGCATGCATAGCCCTCATGAATACCTGGGTTCTACTTTGCTCATGTCATATATGCTTCCCACTGGCTACTGATTGGACCCTTTGGTCAATTTTTGTTCTTTCTTAGCAGATTATTTTTTATGTTCTATATCCCATTTAGGCACTATTAACTAATATACTTCTCTAGTTGTTTCCTTCCTCGTGGTTATTTGGATTACCTCAGGCCATCTCTTATTCTCTCACTGTCTTTGTATGTTCCTCTCCTGTCATAAATTTGTGTGCTAGAAGTGTGTAGAAAGAAAAGCCAGATACAGAGAGCTGCTGAAATATTCTGAACCTGAATGTTTGACCCCCAACAATAACTTCATAATGTTCGTCTTTAAGTTCAGAACACAACATTAGCTGATTTCCATCACTAGGGCTGTTGCTACAATTGTCCAGATTAATTGTTAGACAAGTTTTACACAATTTATAAAGTTTTGCAGAAATGTACCAAATTTAAATGACATCTGTTGCATGCTATGTGGAGCAGGAAAATAATAAAGCCTCTGGACTGGGAGAAAGAAGAGATATGCTTATCTCGGGCTCTAATTCTGCTATTATCAGTGCAGATGTGATTTAACAACACTTTATCAAACCAACTGGCATCAGTAACATCCAGAAAGCGTCAGTTACTACAACAGAATTCAAATAATTGCCTAGAGGTTGGGAAAAGAAACACAGAAACCAGCTGTATTTCAAACAGCAAATTTTATTTGAATTCCTGCCAACCATCTTTAAGCCCCTTGTAGAGCCTTGAGAGGTACATGAACTACTTGAGCCTAGAAGGCAGAAGAATGAATAAAACAAGAAAGTATTGTTTATGGGTGCTGACTGAAACAGATCTCGATGATGTTCTTCTCCATTATACCAATTTTTTTGAGCTGGAGGCCTCACTTTTTTGTCATGTTAATTTTGCTCTCCAAGAGTTGCAAGGAGTATGTCCAACATTACAGTGATGACACAAGGAATGGAATCCAAAAAGTTTGTGCAAGTTTTTTTATAGTAATTTTATTAAAGATTACATTGTACAGATACAACTAATACAAAGTATAAAAAAATAAAAAAGTAAAAATAAAAAATAAAAAGTGCAAAGAAAAGAGAAAAAAGAAAAAAGAAAACAAATTAAAAAGAGAAAGAAAGAAAAGAAGTAGCTTCACTCTTCATCCCAGCAACTTTAACAACTTAGCACCATCTCTTAAAATACTACAAACAATCTCTTCATCCCATATCTCACCTCATTCTCTATAAACGAATCTTTAAAACCTCATCATACATCCTAATCAACAAAAGTCCATTAAGGGTTACCAAAAATAACAACGTATTATAAGCTTGATCTAATAAACCCATTAGAATTGCTTCCTTTTACATTTATTTATTTACTTATTTATTTATTTATTAAATTTGTATGTCGCCCATCTCCCCCAACAGATGATTCTGGGTGGCTCACAACTAAAACAAAACCCACAAACAATTAAAAATAAATACACATTAATTAAATGATAATTAAAATTGATCAGTCAATTAAAAGGTCAAGCTATAAAGCAAACCCTATACATAAAAAACTAAAACCATTCAAGATGATGGGGGAGGGGATTATAAATAGGATAGAATAATTATATCTCATTTTCTATCATTAAACAAATTCCCCAAATCTCATCATTCAAATCTAGCCAGGAAAAAATCCAATAAAAGTTACCAGATATAATAGCATAACTGTTTTAACCTTAATCAGATAAATTTGAAATACAGCATATAAATTCTTTCCCATATAACTCTTATCTATCAATAAAACCTTGAAACATCATCATTTAGTCCTGGTCAGAAAAAAATCCACTCAAATTTCCAGAAACAGCAACCTATCTACAGTATATGAACCTTGGAATAAACCAACTTCATATTCCTTCCCTTTGCTCCTTGAAATTTTTCTTTTCATTTTCTCTTTATCTCTTCTCACAAAATCACTGGCAAAATTAACAAATCCCTTTTGTAAATCCAATATAGAAAGGTTATCCAAGATACTCTTCTGGTCTATTATTTGTATATCCTTTTTAGTTATCGAAACATCAACCAGTTTCAATATTCAATATGTCATTTTTTTCCATATCCTTCTTGTAACCTGTCATTTTTAAATCCATATTTGAATCAATTTCAGTTTTGGCCAATAAAACTTGTTCCTCTTCTGTAACATCATTTAGTTTATCAGTAATGGCAGAGATCTTTAACATTTCTAAGTCCATTGTTCACAAATCTCTCTCAATATTGTTAAAAATTGTTAAAATTTAACAATTGTTAAATCAATTGTTAAAAGATTTTGCTCCATTCTGCATTATCAAATCAAGTTTAAGTATTCTATCCCTTTAATTATTATCTTTAATTATAATTTTTATTTTCTTCTGGTGCCCTCCAGTGTCCAACCTTCAAAGTCCCATCTTGTCATGTTGTTTTTCTTCCAGACATAAAAACATGAATAGTTTCCCATGGGAAGGATTCTTATATTTAATTTCAGAATGTTATTAAATCCATTTGGACCCTTAGTCTGTTTATAACTTTCTAAAATCAAAACTCTAATCACTCTTTTGCTGTAAATTCTGGGAAAAAAATTAAATCCTTAAATTCATTTTAAAGATTCAACTTAAATCTTCTTTCTTAAAGGACTGAAGGAAACTCACCCAGTGAATACCATGAAACATGCTGTTCCAGAGGTTTTAAATATTTTAAAAGCGATAAAAATTAATTCTAAAGTGATTAAGAAAGAAGGATTGACCGAACCTTATGTCCTTAGAGGCTACATGAGCACTCTCATGATCTTGCCTTTCTCTAGACAGATTTTGCTAGTCTGGATCTTGCAACTGGCCATTGATTTCAGCTGTAATGTCATCCCCACTTCTTCAGAGATGTCTTCTGTTCATCATGTCCTTACAGGAAGTTGCAAGGTTTCTTTTTTCCACGTCTGAGGGATTTAAAGAAAAAAATGTGTATGCCAAGCTTTATGAAAGATTAATACACCTATATTGCCTAAGGGAAATTGTGGGGACAAAACAAAAAAGGATCACAAAATTTTGGTGGTATAATCAGATTGATGCATGAGGCTATGGACTATAGGTTTCCCAAATCTGCATTATAGCATTGACCAAATAACTGTTCTGATGAGTAGGAGGTATGTAGAGTCCAAAACAATGTAGTATATTTTCCAGCCTGCAATTTCTATCTCAGAGAATGTCAGGACACATACAGGTAGTCCTCGCTTAACAACAGTAATTGGGACTGGAATTTCTGTTGCTGAGTGATGCGGTCATAAAGCATGACATGATTGCTTTGCGACAGCAATCCCGGCAGTCCCCATTGCCATTGTTAAATAAGAATCGTAAGTCATCAAGCGAGGACCTCCTTGCAACTTTCTGCCAGCTTCCCACAACCAAAGTCAGCAGGGCAGCTGGGAGAAAGTTGCAAATCCCAGGCAGCTCTGGGATAACTGTGAGTAGCTGGTTACTGCTGCTGGGTGGTGTGAAGGTGGCTACAGGGGTGCGCATGAGTGTTTTCAGGCCTGAGGGTGGCTGCTACCAAATCTGAGAGACTTACCTGCGTAACTTGTGACCTTCCCTGCTGGCTTCCCCACTGACTTTGCTTGTGGGAAGCCAGCAGGGAAGGTCGCAAATGGCAATGGACGCAGGGCATTGCAACCGTCATAAGTGCAAGCCAGTTGCCAAGCACCCAGATTGCAATCACATGATCACAGAGGTGGTGTGATGGCCAGAACTTCAAGGACTGGATTGTAAGTACCACTCATTCAGCACCATCACAACTTCACACAATCACTGAATGAGTGATCAGTAAGCAAGGACTACTGTAGTATCACAGTAAAGTTCCATAGATTTTATTTTCCTCCATATAAATGTGTAGTAATGATTCATTCCACATCAGAAAGTTTAATATTCCCGATTAGTCATTCATCAACATGAAAAGATGTATTTACTGCAGCAAGACATAATTGGATTTTGCTTGGCTTATATTAGCATGTTTCGTGTATGTAGCCAAGCCACAAGTTTGCAAATAATGGTTTATGATTTACAGCAGCATATGAATTCAAGCTCTGTGGCTTATTTAATAGACCACATTTAAAACAAACCACTGCTTGTTTTAGTGCAATGTTTGAACCCAGCCAATCACGTTTTCCATTTTAGAAGGTATAATTATTTTCAAGTGTCAACACTGATTAAAATGACAAATTATCTGTACTGCTAAATACTGTACATAACAATGATAGAGTGATTTACTCTACAATTGTTTCACAAAGAAAACTAAACTTGTTTATTTATTATCTAAAGAAACCTCCCTGCCCTCTAATAGTTCTTTTGTCATTATGCTGAAATAGAATAGATACTGTCTACCAAAGACACCGGAAGCTTTGAAAATATGCACTTGAGAATCTTTGCCTAAAAACAACTTTTTAATGGAAAAACGTGATGCTTCATAAAATTCCACACTAACTAGATGTTAAATGATACATCAGGTATTGCAGTTCACACTGTCATCTACTTTGGTAATATTATTAAAGTATCTCCCTAATGAGGATACTTAAAAAAAACAGAACACTGCATAGCAAGCATAAAAGATTAATCTCTGCTTTGTAATCGAAAGAAGCCCCTGCCTGAAGGCTTTTTATAATTCATAATTCTATAGTTCAAGTTTAAACGAATAACATTTTCCATGAACTCAGAGGTCAGTTTTAAGTGGTGTTAACCAAAAGATCTTCCAAATGGGACACAAGATACTACACTGTGGGGCTCCCTGGGTAGATGTTCTGGTAGAACAGTATCAGTGTCAAATCAGTATCTCCGAAAGCCCTGAGAACCCAACCACAAATATGTACAGTGAACCTAGCTACCTCTATTACAAAACCTCCAAAAGTTATTGCATTCTTGAAGTCATTTCCCACAACCAATTTCTATTGGCATTGATAATGTGAGTGTTTTAGACAGAAGCAAGGACTATAGCAGAAACTCATGTAAAATGTCTGTTTTGTGAACTGGAAGGGGGTGGGGAATGAAAAGAATATTTCACTGAAGGAATGCAGATTAGTCTGTACCTCCTCAGTCTGGCTTGGGAATGAATATCTTCAACAGAGTGCTGCTATGCTGTAGTGCTGGTGTTTTTAGCAGAAGATTGGCAAGGAGGAAGTGGATAGCAGTGTGTACCTGTTTCCCTTGGTGCATGTTACATAAAACTTTATATTCCTATATAATGGTTGAGTATGTGATAAAGAATTAAACAAGCATTTATTTTAATCACTAATCGGTTATATTTGGGTTATGCTTTGTTTTGCCCTGTCCTTGATGGAACTCCAAAGTAGGATAATCTTTCTCATCAACAATCCAAAAACCTTGAGAAACAGATGCTCCTTAACTTTGAAATGGCCTCATCGTGACCTGATATAAACCAACAGTCCTAAGCCTTGAGATGGTCTCATTGCCTTCTGACACAAATGTATACTCCTTAACCTTGATGCTCTCATTTTGTTAGAATTAGACACAGCATTCCAAACACAAAATAAGATGAATTTGCCCTTGGCAAATGCCAGTGAGATGAGACCATCAAAAAGGGGTGCATATAATGGTGGTTCAAAGCCTGTATAAGCTATTCACAAATCCCCACGGGATAGAACTTCAATGCAGACCTAACCAAAAGGTTGCTGAACCTTTGCAGGCTTTCAAGGGCCTGCCATCATCTCTCTGGGGTTCCCTAACTGGCACATGGGTGTAAGGTCTTTCTTTGTCTTGTTGTATTATCCAATATTCCTGAATATTCTTTAATTGCTATCTCATGTTATTACATTATTTTTTATAAAGCCTTGGCATAAAGCCTTAAGTACTCATACTGTGTGATAATGGCTTCCAAATGCAGCAAGTTCAGGAAAATTAACCAATTGATTTTTCAGGTTAACCGGCTCAGCTTCTGTTCCAGAGGAAACACTATAATGATAGTTCCACAGTATTTCCTTTGAGGGGTTCCGGTGAGAGGGAACTCCAGTTATTTCTTCTTCAGTAGTCCTGGCTGCTCTAAGTGGTGATGGTTGCCTCTCTGTCATGTGATGGCCTGGTTGGCTGTATTTTGCTTCCTTGCCACAGACAGAAAATACATCAAGATGAAGATGAAAATGGGGTTGGGCTGCCAGCTGCATGCCATATTTTGCACTCCCCCCTTGGCTGGCTGGAGACAGCAGAGCAGAACAAAAATGGTGATATAAATTTGGGCAAACTCCATGTGTGGAATCAAATCAGCAAATCAGCCAGTATCATAATTCATTGCTTTTTAGAGATAAGAAATGCTTTTCACAATAACAGTGGACTAGAAATAATGTTCCCTGTATGTTATTCTTCTGAAATTGGTACTCAGAGTGTATTGTTTGGAAGGACTTGTGGATATATGGAAGAGTAACTGATTATTATTTCTGTGTTGGCTTTCTGATTGTATTAGAGATTACTTGTCAGAATTCATAACTACCGATCAAGAGGCTGCAGGGTTTTGAAAGATCATTTTGACTTTTGTTAACAGCTTGCAACTTGATATGCTGTTTCTGTGACATGTACATATATTTCCAGGACAGTAAATAGAATTCAACAAGATTTATTTCTAAGAACATGATTTTGCAATGTTTTAAGCTATGGCTGCATGAAACATATTGATGGCTCCTGCCCATAATATGTTCTTGAGCCATGCCATGTTAGGCTTATCTACTTTGTCTTTGTACTTTGTCTTCTAGGTGAAAAAAAGTTTCCCTATTCCTTCTTCAATCCTACATTGCACTCATAACCACTCATAGAAGCAAATACTCATTCAAGTGAACCATGGCTTGACCATGAGAACAACAACAAAAAAGTCCACTGTCTTCTTGAAAAATAAAATTAGCAGCTTGCTTTGGGGAGAATGCCTGTCATGAAATAAAGTTATGTTCAGACTGGTTTAAATCTGCACAGTAGATGCTTGGAGGCGTGCTTTTAATCCTGAAGCTCTATTTCAAAACTAAATAAATCAGAAGTGCAAGAGTTTAGTTCCATGCTAGTTTGATTTAGAGATTTAATGACAAAAAGGAAAACAAGCCTTTACTAGACTGGTTATTTAATGAGGCTAAAATAGACTTTATTTGAGACTTGCCTGGGTTCTTTTAAAAAAGCATTGCCATGCCATACTACTTTAAATCTCCCATCACCACTACCACCACCACAAGAAAACCTACTTCCATTCCATTTTCTTGCAGGTTTCATTCCTCTCATTTCTGGAATGTTTGTCATAGTTACAGTTACAGACTCGCACTGTAGTCAATCTTTGTATTATACTAACATAGCAGTAATGTTCCTTTCCTGCTAGTTGTCCAAAGCAGCTAACGGGAAAAGTAGAGAGAAGGCACAGACTATACAGATGCTATCCTTGAACTGTAAGTGAGGGGAAGGAAGTGAATCCTATGGAACAGCTAGCAAATTGCTCAGAAGCTGTGAATTATTATTAGCCACCTTGGGCATGGCGATTCACTTGCAACATGCAGTGCCCTTACTAAACATTAACCACTTGCCTCATTCCTCAGTTCAGTGGCCACAAAGTAATGTTCTTTACTTATGGCAGACGATCTCTCTTTTCTTTGTCACCCTTTACAGCACCCAGGTAGTATAGATTATTCAGCCTATGCACAGAGACTCAGATTGCAAACTTCAATGAGCATGTGCTATGAGTATGTGCTGTATAAAAACAACAACAGCAGCCAATACATACACATAGACAGACACAAGATACAAAGACACACACATGTCAGAAACCCTGTTTCAGTCTTTAAATTGCATGAACAAGAAGAATTAATTATAGTGTGCTTCCTTCTTTAAAGTACAGCATACATAATAGGCTCTCTATATTGCTTCCAATTCTTATTGTATAACTTAATATCACAGAGTAGTTACTCTCCCAAAATAGAGAGTTATTAAACTTTCTGCAGAGGGTTTATGCCCTTCCTTTTATCTCCTGTGTGACAAGAAAGTATTCTATGAGCCTACTTTGAAACCAAGGCTCTCAAAACAGTAATTTTCTTATTAATACTGACTGAAGAGGAAAACATTTTTCTCCTGCAATGGGATAGTAATCTATAATGTTTCACATCTGTCTTGACATTTTCCTCAAAGCAGCATCTTAAAGCAGCTTACCAGAGCACACGTATCTTCTAGAAGATATGTCTAGCATTCCTCAATGCAAATAATCTCACATAGATGTATAAAATAGGCCTGGAGTTCTCTGTGCAGTCTCCTGTGTTATGGATATCATCATCATCATAGTCATCGTCATCGTCATCATCACCACCATCATCGTCATCATCACCACCATCATCATCATCATCATCATCATCATCATCATCATCATCATCATCATCATCCTTTTCTGTCCAGAAGGCATTTAAGATGGCTAATAAAAAATAAAATGTAAATAAATAATAAGAAACTGATAAAAGCAAATAAAATCACACAAACCACTTCACACTGAAAAAATGTTTAAAAAAACATTTCTGATGACTTGGAATCAATACACACTATACACACCTCACCTTTGCTCCTGTACATACTTAACCATGATTATGCTATACGTGATACCCAATTCACACAATAGGCAAGCCATAGGGATAGCTATTCAGTTTGTTTCCTTTATTTATTTATTTATTTATTTATTTATTTATTTATTTATTTATTTATTTATATTTCAAATTTGTCACTGCCTAACTCACTGCAGAGCAACTCTGAGCAGTTTACAGTAAAAAGAATAAATATGAATTAAAATAGAATAAATATGAATGTAATGTAATGAAAGTACATTACAAGAAGAAGACTGATCTTTCTGGCACTGATTACAACAAAGGATAACTTCTTCTTCCATTACTGATTCCCAGTATCAAAAAGGAAAAAAATAAATAAATCATATGGTTTAAGGCTATTCAGAATAACTTTTCTTGCCTAGTACAGACACAATATATTGCCTCCCTCGTGTGCTGAAAATAAGGTCACATCTCTAATATTCTTAAACACCAGGATTTTAAAATGTTCAAGGATGCAATAATAATGTAAGTGAAGTAAGTTCTGACAAAAATCAGTTGGCTGCAAGAATGACTTCCATATATACAATACAGCATACAGCAAGGCATTTACATGGCATATGGCCTGGTTACTTGAGGGACCGCCTGTCTCCCATAGCAACTGCCCTGTTGATTCAATCCTGCAGGGTTGGTGTGGTCCAGGTTCCTTCGATTAAACAATGTCATCTCTTGGGACCCTGGAACCACACTTTCTCTGTAGCAGCTCTTGTCCTCCAGAACAAGGTTCCCCCAAGATCTGGATGGCCCCTACTCTGCCATTGTTTAAAAGAGCTGTGAAGACCTATTCAGGTCTACGATGTTCAAACCCCAATACAGACAAATCTCTTGAAATCCAGAGTTGGATTTCTGACAACCTGGCTCTTTACCCAGGGCTTTGGTGAAGGAGAGTGGGACCCCTCACTTAATCATGCTTGCCATCTTTTATCTTTTTTTTAATCTTTTATTGATTTTAATGTAATTTCTTTGATTGTTGTAAGCCACCCAGAGTCATTGAGAGGATACAAGTTTAATAAATTATTAAATTATTATTATTACAGTATGGTTTCTAAGGGGGACTTAATATTTGTACATTGATTGGAATATAAAGAAGTGGGAATTTATCTATTTTTTAGATGTTTTTTATCCCACCTTTATTATTTTTATAAATAACTCAAGGTGGTGAACATATCTAATACTCTTTCCTCCTATTTTCCCCAAAACAACAACCCTGTGAGGTGAGGTGAACTGAGAGAGAGTGACTGGCCCAAAGTCACCCAGCCACCTTTCATGCCTAAGGCGGGACTAGAGCTCACAGCCTCCTGGATTCTAGCCTGGAGTCTTAACCACTAGACCAAACTGGCTCTGTTTTTCTTTTTCTTTTCTTTTCTTTTTGTTTTTTGTTTTTTGCTCTATTATTATTATTTTTCCAAGCAGCTATTTTATTTTTTGCTTTTTGCTTTTTTTCTCATTGTTTTGTTTTGTTTTTCTTTCCTTTCCTTTAATATTCATAAACAACAATAAATAATAATACAGTGGAGATCTCATTATTAAGTATCAAAGTCAATATAGAAATCCTTATTATATCATAAAATAATTCAAGGCATTTTGCAATAGTCTATCAATGCCACACTTGGCCTTAATTGTACGATTCAAGCAATCTTACGTTCATTAACATCTCAGAATTATAGTTAACACTGATATAAAGTTTTTTCTTCTTATCTTTAAAGGTTTAAGTCATCTAAATTATTATAGTGTCAAATTTTTTAGTTTATATTGCACAAATACCGCTGTACCCATCTAATATCTGCATTCTATAATGCATCATTTGTGTCTTATAATACAATAAAACAATTAACTACCAAAAAAATGAGTTGGCTACTAGATGACCTCTTGAAGCCCCAATGTGAAAGATGTGTAAGACAGGCTGTGATAGTGGGAGAAGGAAGATGATATGAGAAAAAAGGCATTCAGACCTCACCTACAGTCAGAGCTTCTCCAGAGAGGTGGCTTTCTTTGATTCATTTCAATTTCTCAAATACTAGCTACAATCCTAATATGGAAAGATGTTCAGCATCTTTATTTCATTTCTCCTCAAAACTGAGATCAAGAAGCCTGGCAAATAGGGCTGCTAATTCTTCTGGTTTAGGGCTTTCAAGAGGAGAGAAGGGCAGATCCTAATCGTTTTGGGGAGCTATGAAGGTGGATTTCTTTTCTGTCAGTGTGAAACAAAGGCTAGGATTTGATCCTAGTGTGAGTTCTTGTACTCAGTAAAATGCATACCTAAACTGTTCCCCACCAACCGTGGCTTTGTTTTCTTGCTTTTCTAGCACCTGGGAAGGGAAGGGAAGGGAAGGGAAGGGAAGGGAAGGGAAGGGAAGGGAAGGGAAGGGAAGGGAAGGGAAGGGAAGGGAAGGGAAGGGAAGGGAAGGGAAAGAATATGAGCTGTTTGTTATTTATTTGATTATTTTTTACTTACTTATCTGTTATACAGTGGTACCTCGGGTCATGAACTTAATTTGTTCCGCGACTCTGATCGCGACCCGAATTGGTCACGACCCGAATCAAATTTTCCCATAAGGTTCAATGTAAATACGGTTAATCCGTTCTGACCCCTACGAATTTGGTCGCCAACCGATTTTGGTTGCAACCCAAATCAAATTTTCCCATAAGGTTCAATGTAATTACGGTTAATCTGTTCTGAACCATATGTATTTTTTTTAAAAAACCACAAAAATACGACACAAAGTACAGTACGAAGAGAGAGAACGCTAACCTTGCTCGAGGCGACTTCTGGAGTGGAGGACAGGAAGGCGGGTGGGGAGGCGGTTATTGTTTGGAGGGAGAGTCCCCCTCCCTACAGGAAGCTGCGACCACGTGTCACGGCAGGGAAAATGGCCGCGGAGCCTGTTCGTCACCCGATCCGGCGTTTGCGAACGGAAGCAAAATGTTGCGAATGGTGCTGTTCGTGACCCAAATTGGTCGTGAACAGAAGCGTTCGTGACCCGAGGTACCACTGTATTTATTATTTATTCATATACATTGAATTCAGTGTAGTGAATATACATGGAGATCCCATTATTTATTTAAGAGCTCGAGTTTTTTTCAAGCTAGGTGGCAACCCCTATGCTTTTTTTGAAAAGCTAAGCAGTGGCAAACCTAGGTAATACTTGCTGGAAGACCACCAGAGAACTCCAGAGAGATAGGCTAGAGTGGGAAGTAAAAAAAAATAAAAAAAGTCCCAGAAGAATGGCAAGCCACTTACATATCATTGTGTCCATGGCAACTGATTTTATAGTTACAGCAAAGCGTTTTGCCTTGGACAATCTAGCAGGAACAGAAAGCAATATTTTCAGCACCATCAAAACAGATGACAACATCAGATTTGAAAGCAAATGGGTGATGTTGAGTTGATTGGATGACAGTTCCCAAATCCGTCAAATCCTTAATGCCCTATAATGGAATTTTAATGAACAGTGCACTGAAGCATAAAATTATTGACAGAAATGGATTACTGACAAAAGTTGTCAAGAGATATAATGAGCTGTGCATATGTGGACCAGAAATAGCTTATTTCATCCACTTGAGGAGCGCTTCACCTCTGTGAAAGTGGGAAAGGAAATCAAGGCAGAAAGGAAACTGAAGAAAAAAATTGGAGCCAATTTACTTGCAATACACTAGACCGTTGTAAGAAGAAACTAAACAAAGTAAACAGGAATTGACAGAAAAAGAGGCTTGCAAAACTTTAGAGCTTCATCATACAACCCTATTCAATGCTGGCCCTGTTCACCACTGCTTTCCCAAATCTTGCACCCCCTAGAAATCACAAATTAAAATATCTACGATCCCACCTGGGGATGATGGAAATTTCAGCCTGACATATCTGGAGGGCCAAAAGTTGTGACAGGCTGTCTTAATGTGTCAACACCATGCATTAAACAGTTCCAGTGACCTAAGCCATCTTGGCTAGCTCAGAGTTTACTACATATGATCAATAGTTCTAAAAAAAAAAACTCATGATGCATTGCACCAACTGAGATATATAGTCAGTGAGGAGGGAAGAAGAGATTTTAAAAAATGAATAAATACAAATTATTTCAACATGGGAGTATAGTGAAAGAAGGCTGATCAGGCCAACCTGAATTATTTCCATCTTAAAAAGAAATGCAGTGATTGTAGGTCCTTCTGAAAAGAAATAAGATAAGATCATAGACCCTATGCTCATGTTTCTGGAACAAGAAAGCATATAAAAGAAGACAGTAAATATTTGTTCACACACCAGCACTGGGAATTTACTTGTTGGGAAGAAAAATCCTGGATTATCAGATTTTAACAAAACACAGGGAAAAACAGGGAATCAACTCTATACCACTCTAGAATCAACTCCACATCTTAGGATTTCACACTGCCATTTGGGTCTGCACTTGATACCATTTATTTTAGCTCTGATATATTTGAAACTTTTGTAAAACTAATCTTTCATACGCAACATTGCATATCTGGTGTAGCTTGTGGTTAGTCCATTTCCCCATTTGCAGGAACACTTTCCAGCACTTTCTATAGCAGAATGAAATTATAGAATGGTTAGATTGTCAGATTGAAACTGGAATCTTTAAGTTATGCTCCTTTAAAATATTTGTAGTTTTTTTAAAAATAAAAGTGACCATTGTATTTTTCATTTCGAGAAAGAATGTGATGAAATTTGCAGTTACAAAGGCTCCTATAATGAGAAATTTCGGTAACAGATTTCAGACAGATATGTCAAAGGGTTTTTACACATAGCAAGGGGTGATGGTAAGGAATAATGATGTTTCTTTCTGGGAGCTGGGTGTCAGGAACGGAAGATGGCAGGTCCTATAACAGCTTAACCACTGCTCTTTGTTTAAAGGAAAACAATCAATAAGCCAGGCTAAGATGGTTCATGAAACACTTACATATAAGCACAAAAGACAAGTTACGGGAAATAATGTGGTACTACAAATAATAAAATTAAGTATTCAAAGCTGATTCTGATTACAATCAGGCATAGCCTTATTGCAAGAATCACTCTGATTTCAGGACAAACCTATCAATCCACAGGTCCAATCTTTCCCTACCTCCTCACTAGGACTTTTAAGCAAACAAGCCTCAAATGATTTTCCCTTCTTTTAGGGGGGACACTGTGCTGGGGCACTGCCCAGATTTAAAAAAAAAAAAAAACTGGGCCCAGCGTTCTGCAGAAGTTTTAAATGAAGACTAGATGAGTTGGAGCCAACTATTCTACCTTGAATGAATAAACATCTGTCCCAATGTGTTTGATTTGTCCCAGCTTTCTGCTTTGCTCTGCATCAGAACATGAGTATTTCCCCATAAAGAAGAAATAGTATTACTATACTACTAAACCTGTTTAAAAACAAAGACTTATTAAACAGTCTTAAATTGTCGTAATGTTAAGAATCAATTTAGAACAAGTGATTGGAATCATCTTTAAAGGCACGTTGAGAACACACTACAGCTTGTTGGATATTTTTCAACCACAAAGCTCCTTTCCAGCATCATAAAAAAGGTTAAATATATCTCTTCCAAACAGAGATATATTGGACCAGATTTATACAGTAATTTATTAATCCACTTCGGTAGATCAGGAAACTCGATATAGCTCCTCAGAGCACCAACCCTGTTTGGTACATTAAACAAATATGGCCTTGACTTCAAATACCTAGATTCTGGATATGTTTTTAGTACTGCTTATTGCAATGAGTAAAACAAAATGTTTTTGGAATATTACATTATTTAAACTTGTAGCAAGCTCCCTCTAGGTTCAGATCATGGGAAAGCACAGAACACATATCAATCAAATAAATAAATAACAAGCATCGATGTAGCCAATTCTACAATATTCTGCTGGATTCTCAGCTCCCATTTGTTCTGTTATGAGCCCGTTATGTTGAGATTTTAACAACATAACAAGATCAATGAGCTTCTGAGGGCCTGGAGGCTGGGAATGGAATTTTCCACTAAGAGCTAGTGCAAGTAGGGACTTTCTAAGAAAAAGGTAAAGAGATTTTTCTAAGAAAAAGGTAAGTTAGAGTCACCTGATGACTAAAGGAGGGAAAGAAACCACAGGTTGACCTAAGATAGAGCTTTAGCATGATTAGCATAGTAAAAAACGCACACAGAGGTGGAGAGCTTAGCTAATGAAGTGCACCCCCCATGTGGAAGGAGGTAAAACTGCCTACCAATGTGATGTAAAAATAACCTAGCTTCTTGTAACCAATGAAGTAAGACTTCCTTGCAGTAAAGTGTTTAAAAATATGCTCCTAGCTGCATCTCGGCAAGCTCAATTTGGACTTCAGTCCTGAGCATGCCTCTTCGCTTCTGCACAGAAATAAAGTGTTTTGATTCCATTTTCCTCAACTCTGCATGATTGAGAGTATTGGCCCCTCACGCTGGGTGACAGGAACCCAGTGTTGGACTGGTTCAACACTTCCGTGTGAAAGAAAGTATATCTAATCTAAAAAAAATGCTTTCTTTTGGCCACGAGAAAGCTTTTATTTACTATACGGCATTTCTGTCAGTTGCCCCTAGAATGAATACAAGAACAACAATAAAAGAAGATATGCTCACTTTTAGGTGGGAATGAGAAGTCATTCTACTTCTAAGTTCCATCCTGCCCCATCCCTCCCCTTCATTGCACTCTTCCATTCATTCAAAGGAAAGGAAGCTTACGCCAACACGTTTCTCCAACTCTTACTTTTCTAGAACTCTGTTTCCTTCCTTCTTTGGGTTTCTCCTAAAGACTTCCTCTTCTGCCAGCAGAAGACTTTCTCCCAATCAGCTACACAAAGCGATCATGTGTTCCTACCACTTCCTCCTCTATCCATTTCTGTTCCAGCTACTAAAAGGAAGAGAATGGGGCTGTAGTGCTGTTGTGGAAGTGATTGTAATGGCAAGGAGGCTCAGGTGATACACTCGTTTTTCTGGATGCATCCCTGTATAAAATGGCTTCTCTTTGGCATTCTTGTGATGGCATGGCTTGGTAAGGCCTTGATTTCAAAAAAACCAGCCTCTGCACTCCCTTCCCTCTGTTGCTTCCCATAATTAGCTCCCCCCCCCCTCTCTCTCATACATTCTGATTTAGGAGTCTTACTTTTTTCCTTCAGAGGCCATCTGGGAAGGGAGGATATTGCGGGTACTATTTTGCATAAACTTTTGTTAGCTGAGGGGCAACAAGTCTAAACAATAAAGTTGCTTAATTAGAAACATGAGGAAGTGCAATAGCACATTATGAAAGTGGGAAAGCCTCCCAACAATGAGCTTCAGTTATAGGCCTGCCCCCAAAAGGTGCCAATCACTAGCCAGAATAATCTGAGGAAAGTCTGTTGCAGGTACTGCCTGCCGCTCAAGAGACATGCGATTCTGTCCTGGTTTCACGTTCTTCTGTTGCATGTTGTCATGTCTTGCTATATTTAGTTAGTTAGTAGTTAGTTAGTTAGTTAGCTAATTAGTTATTTTTCAAATTTGCATAGCCACACATCTCACCTGTATGACTCTCAGCGGCTTTGTTTAGTCGTTAAGTCATGTCCGACTCTTCGTGACCCCATGAACCATATTGCGCCAGGCCTTCCTGTCCTTCACTGCCTCCCTGAGTTTGCTCAGTTTCATGCTCATTGCTTCAGCGGCTTACAAACAGTTAAAACAAAAATAAAAACCACCCAAAAAAGAACGATTTAAAAACAAGAAAAAGTGCATTATAAAAGCATATAAAAACCATCATAAAATACATAAAACTCACAGCCAAGGTAATCCCATTCATCAGAATGAGCAGTACATCAGCTCCACCACACTCCCAAGTCCCCATGCCCATTGGCAAAATCATGTTTTCAGAGCCTTACAAAAAACCAGTAGGGTCAGGGCCAATCTGATCTCTTGTCTGTGAATATTTCCTGTCTGTATTACACTTTGCAGTTAAGTAATTCTTTTGCTTTCCTTTGTTCAGGAAATCCTTTCAGCTTCCACCTCGTTTGTTTGGTGCATTCAAATCCCTGAACCTCCTGTCCATATTTAACCGTAGTAAAATAGGAGCTTTGGGTGAGCCACATCCAGAAATAAGAAGGTCAAAAAAAGCAGGATTCAAGAGGAAATTCAAGAAAGAGCTTGAGAAACAAAATGAAACTCCGCAGAAGCTTGGACATTAGATACAGATGGTGTTCCAGCAAGCCTGAACAGCAAGGTTTCACATGCTGATCAGTTAAATGGTCAAACGATTTTTTTTTTTTTTTTTTAGAAGAAACAAGTGGATGATGGCGGGCAGCCTGACATGGGTTGAAAGGGAAGAAACCCATGATATTGTGCCACAAAGTAGTCATACTGTTGTCATTTATTGAGTCACCATGATTGAATTATTATTTACTTCCATTCATTTGTCCTCAATTCACTTTCCCACACCACCAAATGGGGAAATTAAAGTAGATTAAGCAGTTCAGTCAGCAGTCATCCCTGCAGAGCATTGCTTGGAGATGGCTTGAGGGAATGGCAGCAACCTTGAACTGTCTCTCAGAATCTCATAGCTCATTGGTTTATGACTTCAGACAGGGGAGGAGGGCAAGAAGAAGCTGTGGTTTAGGTAAAGAGAATGCTGGTTCATGTGGGAGAGAAAATATGCTCTTGGACAGCTTAGGGCAAGCGTGAAGGGAAGGAGAAAGGCTACTGTGAGCACAACCACCATCTGTCAAAACTCAATCAGAGCCTCAAGGGGATGGCATTATGAAATCTGTTATTGTAGCAGGTGGTTACTTCCGTATGCTAAACCTGTCTAAAATATTTTCCACATCATCACCATTCCAAATCCCTCTGTCTTACCTAACCACAATATTTTAATAATCCCTCATTTTAACATCTGTCTGTTAAAATGCAATTTTTTCAGTCTTCTCCCTGGTTTTGCACTTGTTTGTGCCTAATATCCTGTTCTTCTGAATCTTTTCTCCAGAGGCATCCAATACAAGTTATAGTGACATCATGTGCATCATGAGAACCAGTCTGGTGTAGTAGTTAAGGTACTGGACTAGAAACTGGCAGACCATGAGTTCTAGTCCTCTCTTAAGCATGATAGTCAACTAGGTGACTCAGGGCCAGTTTCCTGAGTTGCTGTTGTGGGGAAAATAGGAGGTGGGAGCATTATGTAAGATGCCTTGAATTATACAAAAATAAAAGTGGGATATAAATCTAATAATGATCACATCATACAAATGACACAAATTATGTCATTTATTTAATTATTTGTACATATAGTTTAGAGGCCACCTTACCTCAGATGACTCTGGACAACTTATGCCTTAAAAGCAAGAACAATTAAATTAAAAAGTACAGAACGTATGTGTCCCAAAGAAAAGTCCTACAGAACAAACAGGAAAATCTATATGGGCTTAACAACCACTCCAAGTCCTGGAAAAATGGCTAGGTCTTCATTCTGAATAACATCAGGCTGGAGCCCTATGGATCTTTGGGGGAATGTCATTCCAGAGGGCAGGCTCCATGACAGAGAAGTCATTTACATAATGAAAATGCCATGACATCATAATCCTCCTCGTCTTCCCACACACGCTTATGACTTTCTCTTCTCTTATGGAGCTGTTCATGTTTCCAATGCTTCATCTTCTTTTATTGAACAATTTTACATCTGAACCCTGCCAAAAGTTTGGCTTCCATTTCCATTTTCACTACATCTTTGGGAGCCCAGATTTTTTGAGCTTTCAGTCAACAGAAGCATTATGAAAGGTATGCTTCTGACTTGCCAACCTCTCTTGCCTATTGATTCTCTGCCCACATCTTTTTCCTATTTCATTAAAAGAAACTGAACTACATGCTCCTGTATATGCACACTCGAATGAAATGTGGACACATTGTGTCCACGTCTACTGATACTGCCTTCTTCCAGCTTTGTGTCACAATGCTGATAATGCTGCCTACATGAAGGGAAGAGCCTGGCTGTTGTGATTTCATGCTGATGTTGCCTGCCTTAAACCGGAAAGATTGGCCATTGTGACCAGCATGCTAATGATATCTAGAGAATCTGCATATTATGTCATAGACTTAATATTTGCGTGGTTACTCAATTACAGGATGATCAGCATCCAATTTTTCATGATACAATCATTCCTCCAGCAATCTGCTACTGAGATACTGCCACTCAATCACAGAGAAAGTCATCATGAATGAGCAACTCCCACTGGGCTTTTTCAGAAGAGGTGCCATTGGCACCATTAACTGCCTTTGATTTTTATTGTAGGATGTTTGAATACATAATAATGATTTTTGGATCAGTTAATACTCCATAGATCTTTGTGCAATTTGAAATAATATTTTTCATGATTTGGGGAGTTTTTTAGTTGTGCATTTGAATGATTTACTGATTTACTTGGAGGAACCTGCTCTACTAATCAAGTGCAAGCAGTTCTTCAATTATTTCATGGCAATTACATCTACGCTAAGCTAGGTGTTGGGATACTATATCCCAAATACAAAAATTGATGGCTCCAACTAAGGTAGAACTCATTCTGTGCTGGGAATTTTCCCAGTCCCTGCCCCTGAACTGTCAGGAATATATACCATTTTCTAGGCTTTGTTAGTTTTTACTGTAAATGTAAAATGCAGTAATAAACCTTACTAAGAAAAGAGTTCCTTTGAAATGGGGTTCTGATGCTCAGCAAGCTTTTCGTCAATTCATCCAGATCCTACTCACCCCTGCATTTTGTAGGTTGATGCTTCTGATTTTTCCTTGGGAGTGTGCCTTTATAAACTGCTTCAGAGTTTGAGGGCAATCTCCTCTCTTGTGCATTTGCTTCCCAGCATCTCCTTTTTGCTGAAAAGAATGATGTTCTTAATAAAGACCTTTTGACCATCAAGGAAGTTTTTCAGCACTGGCACCATTTGCTTGAAGATGAAGAACATCCTGTCAAAGTCTGAATTTATCATAAGAATTCAGAACACTTAAAAACTTTCCACATGGTCATACAATGCTAGGACAAGTGGGAAATTATATTATCATTTTAACTAACATTCCTAGCTCATAGAACAGGCAGGATAGTGCTTTATCATGTAAGTCAGAATATTTGTTACCCTCCAACTTCCATTCTGCACCCAGAAAAATATGCCACCCTCCCTATGAGATGTGCTGAAAAGGAGGTTCCTTCTCTGATTGATCAAATCCATTATCAGCAAGAGCTGGGCCCATGTAAACAGGCTTGATTAGTTGACCTTCAGACCTTTCTTCTTATTTGGGAATGGGGAGAAATGTATCACAACCATCTGTAAGTTCCTCCTTCATTTAGAGAAAAAGTGTTGCAGTTCTGCCATGTCATGACAACCAACCAGCTGGGTATTCAGAATATTTTAAATTATTGTTCACCATGACTTTTGGTGGACTTATGTTAGAGCAGATGTCAAGATCTATATTGCCATACCAACCCTCTAACTCGCAAACTGTCTGAATTATTGTATCCACTCCACTCTCCTTGGCACACCATTTCCTTGTACTTCATAACTGATCTACTGTTATCAAAGGATTGGATATCATTCTAGTTGCAGCTGATCTTTTCTTTAAGACAACCCATATCTTCACTGTTATCCACAAATCTTATGGAACTATGGTCTGTCCAATCCTGACAGATGTCCACAATTTCTGAAAATTTAAGTTTTTACTATTGGATATAAAGCTCCACCTGTCCTCTGCCCGTCATCCAGTTCAGTGGTGAAACAGGGGACAAATGACCATTTAGAGCAAAACTGCCATTGCTATGGACCTCTATCAGCGGGTGGGTCAGGATAGGACCTTACAGACACACACACAGCCAGTACTTAAATAGATGAAGGATTTTATTCTGAACATTAAGATACCTATGCTAATATAGTAGTGTGATCTAACATTATATACAAGTGAAAATATTTACAAATTTACAAAGAATAGTATAGGACAGACAATATAATATAAGAAATCATGTCTTAACCTACTTAATTTCCGCCCTCTCAAGTCTCTTTCCCTCACTTTCAGCTTATACTTTATTACAACTTCTTCTTCCCTCCTTATCTCAATTACTGATATTGGAATGCTTGTGAGTTTTCTCTCCACTGACTTGCTACCAAACAAAGCCTTCAATTTACAACGTTCCTATATCTAGCATCTGACTGTCCATATACAACACAGTCCATCCTCTTGGTCTTTCTACACTTTCACAAGCCACTCCAGGATTTTCCTCCTGATCTTCCTCCTCATCCCAGGGCCAGAATCTCTGGACGTGGCAGGCTCCACTCCACATCAACCAGGTGACATCCTTACCACAGCATATCCTGCAGCATCTGAAATTTAAAAAAACAGAAACTTTTCTTTGTTTTTCCATGCTTTTTTTATATACTATAATGAAGACATATATGTGCAGGTCCAGGTGTATTCAAGCACGTTCCCCTTTTCTGCCTATGTGCCCTTGGTCTTGTGCTGAGTTATCTGCCTTCCCTAAAAAAATTCCATGACCTTGGCATAGATTCAACCACCTTCCTTCAGCCAGGCAATTCATCCTGCAACAATGAAACAACCAGCAAGACAAATGACCTGACCTTTTAACTTTGGTTGAGTTATACCATGTCTACTTTCCTCATATGCCTCAGAATTCCATTGACGATTGCATCATGGCTTCCAGGGACTTCCTGCCTCATAGTCCATGCACTTGGTGACCAAAATGGAAGAGAAAACTGTGTGAGGTGATGCAGTATAATGAGAAAGCTACAAGAAGCAAAATCTGAGAGATAACAGGCAGCAGAAATCAGTGATTCCACCTTGAATCTTTCCTATCCCCTCCCAGATCAGAAGATTGTAGTCAGACAGATGTGCATAAGGACCAGGAGGATGTGCCAGGACAAGAGGAAGAGTGGTGTATTTTCAATACTGCATGTAGTATTGAAATACTGTGAATAGTATAACTTGAGATATATATTCAGCAAATGCAAATATAGCAGCCCTTGAATAAAAGGTCAAAGGGTTGGAATATTTGAGTCATTGGAAAAGCAGGAAGCAAAAATGTCACAAGCATTGTAGATCAAAATAGGGTAGATCCCTGCCCATTCATCTTTACTTATTTTCTTAAAGCACCACCAATAGAAAAGCTTTTATTTCTTCTCCCTGCCCCCACCTCAGAATTTCGTATTATGAAATTACAAACTCTTAACTCAGAAGGAAAATTTGTCAGATGCTCCCCTGGCAACCTTTTGTTAGCTCACCCTGTTCATTGGCTCAATCAACTCACTTCCTGAATAAGGCTGCCTTATATTCCTCTTACAGACTCTACTTGCTCAGCAACAGTCATCCAATCTCTAACAACATGCAATCAGCAGCTCTCAGAACACCTTGCAATTAGTGCTATTCACCTCTTCAGCTCTCACAACTCAGCAGACAATATCCCAGAACCCACAGTTCTCCAGGCAAGCGCTTTGTTCATGTGTTCAGATTATTTCTATTTCTCTTCAAGAAATTATCCACTGAACGTCTCTCTACCTACAAATTTAGTGAATTTCAGAAAGCCATTTATGCCTAGCTCTAGTGAAGACTGATAGGCTCATCTAATCTTCATTTTGAAGATGCTATTCACTTGAAGGAGAAAGTGGGGGGAAGGTGCTCTTCCACATTACTGCCCATCTGAAAAAGGCAGGTGTTAGTCATGTCTACATATTTTCCACCACTTTCATTTAAAAAGTGAATTTACAGCAGAGATCTGGTAGGGATTTCTTAATATCAGCTCTCAACAGTTTCTTCTGTTTTCATGCATCTTCCTATTCAGCTATGCTTTTGAAGACACAGGATGATTGCCTGTTGACTGTCACTGATAGCATTATTCTGTGCCAGTAGTGAAGCAATATTTTATGATGAAAGGACATATGTAACATTTTTGGAAAGGGCAAGAGCCTCATTGGTTTGGAAATTAACCTAGAACATGCAGCAGAATTAAAAAGGTCAAACAAATCTTTAGAAATCCCTGAACTAATTGAGTCATATTCAACTATTCATCTACAAAATATTTTAAAAACATAGATATGGATTTAAACAGTCTACACATTAAAAAGTGATAATTGGAATTATATTACCTCAGTGCTGAGACTAGGTTTTTGGGGGGCTTTTTGTGTTGCTTTTGTTTTTGCAAAACGAACAAATCTCTTGCATCTTGAAGACTCAGAAATATATTAAAGGACTACTGCTCCCTAAATTTCTGGTTTTCCTTTACCTTTACCCTGATACCACTTGAAATTTTATTTCGATATGCTTCAATGTATGAGCTAGCAAACAAATACATAAAAAAGAAAAGAAAAAAGATATAAGTATATATTTAGCACTCAGATTATTTGTCACAGTGGATTCCGTGCCAGACTCTAGAAGCTAGGTGACAAAATTTTGCAACATTGTATGTCACAGATTTTGATACTATATCCTTGATCATTATTAAGAGTTTTCTTAATGAGTGGTATAGAAATATCCTCTACATGTATATGTACATCATAAAAATAATATGTTTGTATTCATTTCAACAGCTACATATTATTTTTATGACATAAGATTTAGCATGTTTGAAATACATCTCATATATCCTCACCCAACCCATATAACAACCCTGTTGTAAAATAGGCCAATCTAATATGGAGGTAGTGACAAAGGATATGGGGAATTCATGACTGGGACAAGATTTGAACTCAGACTTCACTAACGGAGCGATGAACAAGCACCAGTTCACAAAACAACATGATTCACATTACCAAGAAAGATAAGACTTCTGCACTTTGCCTGCATTTTAAAATCAGGGAAGTTTGGCATTTGGGCTTTCATAAAGTATCAGTGCTCTACTTTCATTTATATGTGTTTATAACTGTTCCTAAACCCCTACAGTAGCAGTACTATTAGTAGAGTAGTAGTAGTAATAATAATAATAATAATAATAATAATAATAATAATAATGATGAGATATTTATGAAAAGTCCCATATTTTGTGAGAGTCGGTTGCCAAGTAGGAAGATTTATAGATCAACTTTGTAAGGGAAGAGAATCCTGGGGATGCATCAGTATTCTGCCACAATAACATGAAAAGCAAACAGGAAGCATTAAACCCTAGTACTCCCTAACCTATAAGGCTAAATTTCAAACTTTAGCTTCAAAGGTGAGACTGGATTTCACACTTTTGTCCACCTATCGAGTCCTTCCCAAGGACCTGGGATGGGCAGATGTTTTTGTTTAATAATATTAAAGGTATTGTCACAGGATGTAAGCTGTTTTGACAAAAATGCCAAATCCAGTCTAAACATCTGGCTGACTGTGTGACCAACCATAATAATTTAAACTTGTAAGAAGGATTCTGGAGTTTAATAATTTAAACTTGTAAGTAGATTCAGTACAGCAGCCATGAAAATAATAACCTTTGAAGCTAAAGTCTGAAATTTAGCCTTATAGATTAGGGAGTACTAGGGTTTAATGCTTCCTGTTTGCTTTTCATGTTATTGTGGCAGAATACTGATGCATCCCCAGGATTCTCTTCCCTTACAAAACTGATCTATAAATCTTCCTACCTGACAATCTACTCTCCCAAAATATGGGACTTTTCATAAATACCTCAAGACAGAGAAGTGATTCTTTCAGCTCCTGTCAAAGTGTCCACTGCAGAATCACTCAGCACAGTAGTTTTCAACATCTCAATCTTCAAGGAACCCTTTTCCTGTTAAGAAAAAGATTCCACGTTGCAGTATATTTCGATTGCACATTCCATTTGTGCACCACAAGGTTTGTTTCACCAGGCCTCAAGTGAGATTGATAGAAATGGGAGGCTGGGCATCTATTGTCTTTAAACACTGGGAACAATCTGCCAGAAACCATATACTTGCAGGGGTCCTACAAATGACCAGAACACTCATAACTGCTGCCTTAACCTTTTAGTGCATGAACATGTGTCTGTCCACATGTCTTCTACTCCTGCTGTGATGCGGACTGATGAGTTCACTCTTTCTCTCTCATAACTGGGTCTGCCTCTCATATCCAGCCATGGCAGAATGAATTTCTCTCTTACTTGATTGGCACTGACCAGCCAGATCTCACCAATTTCAACCATCCATTATCCCCCAGTTTTTGCTTCTCATAACTTCTCACTTTGCTGTACCATCTCTCCAGATTTTCTTGTATGTATCAGTTATCAGATGCATAGATTGTGAAGCAGGAAGTCCCCCACAGGCATGATGCAATGATTGTCAATGGATTTCTGAGCATGAAAAAGAAGAGGACATTACAGATCTCTGCTTAAGGCCCAGAAAAGCTGCAGCCTGCTCTGAATGGTGACAGTCTTTCAGGACAGTTTATCTATTCTTCATAATATTCTTATGAAATGACTCAAACATGTAACTTAAGAAACCCCTCAGATTTCACCAGCACTTGGTTAAATTTCTAACTTAACATATTTTACTATTTGGTTGCTTTAACCATCTCCCTCCCCCCCCCCAAAAAAAACAATTAGAAATTATAGTTTCAGGTCAAGGCGTAAGTGATACACAGCATTATACTTTGTTCCATGGAACAGAGCATCCAATTTTCCAACTAAACTTGTTAAACATGGTCGATGCCTAATGTGTGGTGTGATCAGTATATTTCTGAGTTCAGGGTATTAAGGGCAAACAGAAAGCCTGAGGGAATTCACTGTGCCATTTAGTCCCTTCCCCCCAAATCAGGAAAAAGTGGCCTGATTATTGGTATTTTGGGATTTTTAAAAGATAAAATTTTGATTCCACAAAGAATAAGATCTGCTGGGGGGGGGGGGGGTGTCGCCTTACCTACATAGTGGTTGATGGATCTTTCTCCATTAAAAAAAAAGAAAAGAAAAAAGATTGCCACAGCATGGCGCAAGAGCTCTACTCCATGTTATCCTTGCTAAAATTTGATCTGATCATTACATTGTTTGGTGACTGCAGTAAGCGGGAAAGAAGCAAGATGCCATTGGCTGCCAAAAAGACAAGATGATTCCCCCCCACCCCCATCAAAAGCATAGCAGGATTATTTTATTCTCTGTGGAAGAAAAAAAAATGTTGTTGTTGCTGTTGTCATTATTATTGCTACTACTGCAACAAGTAAAGGTTTTTGCAGAAACCTGGGCCCCAATTTGACCCAGTACTTGCAACAAATATTAAATTAAGTGATTTTGCTTCCTATGAAAAGGGAAGTTTGAACCCCCTCCATCAAAAATATTCTTGAATACCTAATGACTGTCTAAAAACATTTACTTTGATAGTTTTTTTTTTTTTAACTTTCTCCACAGTATTTAAAATGTTGAAATAAAATACAGCCTAATGGTTTCCTTTCATTCATTGCTGGCTGAGGAAGGGAAATGCCTCTAGCCTGACAGATATAAAAGTTATTTTTAATTAATTTTATATTAACATAGCTGAGGGCATTCTTTGATGTTTATAAGCTTAGTCTTTCTCTTTCAAATCATTCAGACTTTCCTTCTATTAGGGCAAGCAACCTTGCTCTTTTGGAATTATATACATGAAACCAAAACTTGAGTTACAAAAAAAGATGGTGATAAAACATTTCCTCTGATACTTTTGAAGGGCCTCCTTTAAGAGAGCACAGTTCTCTCTAGCTTTCTGTTCTGTATGGTCAGAAAGGAGGCAGAAAGTAGGTCGGTATAAGATTTATCCCAATAACTGAGAAGCTTCCTTTATATTCCACATGATCAAAAGCACACAAAATACTAGCAGCAGCTGTTCTCATGTGGGTCTTCTGATCTCTAATCCCCAAGAGAACATCTTCAGCCACATGGTCAATCTTTTCAACATTCTTCCCTGAAGAAGAGGGCAAACGTCATGACCAGCAGCCATTCAAACACCATGCCACCAATTTCTTATGTTTAAGTTGAAGTCCACATTTTTTTCATGATGAATCTTAGAGACAGACGAAATATGTTCGTTTTACTTTTGATGTAATTCTAAGAAAAAGATTTGAAAAAGAGACAAATGATGCAATGAAAAATGGTGGATGGATAACAAAGTTTACAGTCTTGGATATTTGGTAAAGTGGAGAAGAGCAAATATCTGAGAAAGGTGGGCATAGCAGCATTTTGCAATAAGATGTAGTTATGAAAGCATCAAGGCCACTGGGTAAGAACACCCTAACTTCTGCTTGCTCTAATTTTCTAATGGTTTGGCAGACAAGATAAGGGAATCCTCCACAATAGTTAAATCTTGCACTGTTTTTAATTTGTTAAGTCTAGATGGATATCATCATATAGAAACACAATAAACAATATAGACAAACTAAAATTCAGTGAATTTCCAGATTTAACTATAAATTACTCATGACGCATTGCAAAGACTACAAGTAGCAGAGCCAAACTCATTGTGACATGTACTGTGTTAATTGTGACTAACAGTGATGTTTCAGTTTCTTAAATGTCAAACTCCATAAATAACCACAGGTTTTATTTTTTGTCATATTTAACAGAATCTATATAGAAAACCAGAAAAATGTATTCTGACTGATAACATTATTAATCAAAATTAAGGAAAACTAATTTGCCAAGACTAATTAAGGAATTAGAAAAATCATTTCACAAAATATAGCATAATACTGAAATTTTGCAAACTATGTTCTAATAAAACCTAAGGCTCCATAGAATCTTCTAGGAGCTTCTTCAACAGGTCAGTAATGTTAGACAAGTACCTTGAACGAACTATTGTCCAACACTGTAATTGCTTGCAGTCACAGGGGAATACTCAGTTTAATAAGGGGGAGAATCTTATGCCCAAGGATTCCAAGAGATTGACAAATCCTCCAAAAGTAGTGACATCTGTATGAAATTGTATGAAATGTGGCTGCTATTTTATAAGATTTCAGCCATTTTTATTTTAGGTTATATTGTACCCAGTCATCATGTGAGATTGTTCAATGATTCTTTCAACTGGAAAAGATGTCCACACCTGTCCAAGAAAGTCAGACGAGTAATATGATTAATTGGCCTTGGTTTCCTTTTGTCAAAAGTCATTAGCTATTCAAACACTAAAATCATAGGACTTGGGAGATTCCTCCAGTCAAGAGACTTGCAGCTCTAGACATTTGGAAACACCAACTTGAAAGGCACGCTTCAGAACAATAACCTTTGATTCTTCACTGTGTTTAATAGATTGGCAATTTGACCTCAGAGTTTGAACAATTTAGTTTTTATAGCATAGAAAGATCATTATAGTGCAAACAAGGAAAATACAATCTGCAATCATTTTCTCTCAAAAATAGATATGGTCTGTTGCAGTAAGTAGCTTGGGATAATCAAGGCAACCTGAAGGTAGGTTAGCCCATCCATGGCCAGATACATCAAATCTCCCTGATGCTAAACTCATGATGTGCTAGGTTCATCTTGCAATAGTCAGATCTATCTCCAAGGCAAGATTCCTTTTCCAGCCATCCCTACATGCCTCCCATAGCAGCCTTCCCAGGACAAAAACCTCAATGTTGCAAAACACCCAACTTCACCAATTTTTCCACAGCACAATTTTCCCTCTCCATTGCAAGCTGATGCATACAATAAGAGAAGCTTTCTTTAAAGTGGCTACATGATTCTTTATCAAGTCACTTGGCATTAAGCCCCATCTGTCTCAGCTATCAAAATTCAAACACCACCAACTACATTAAGGAGACTGGCAATGTAATCCATTGCACTGGTAACTTTTACAATTCACGCTTTATTTAATGTCTACTTTGATGAATCCATACATTGGTATTAGTTTCCCTCCACTGGCAGAACCATTATATGACTCTGCTTTATAGGAGAATTTTGCTTTCATTTCCACCATCATTAACCTGGAATAAATATCTTGACATGAGTTATACAGGTGCAATTATGGGGAAATAGAAGATTAATTAATTCTTCAAACCTATCATGCTGATTTGGAGAGATACAGGTTCAGATTATGATACAGACTATCACAGGACTGACATGATATGTCATCTCACTATAAATTCTAGTCGCCATATGACTTACAAGCAAGTTATAAGTTATAAATTATAATGAAGTGGAAGAATTTCATAAATGTCACAATTTGGTACAAACTTTTATTCATCCAAGAATGTTGAATACTTGTGCTTTTCATGTCCTTATGAAAAGTACTATTTCATTGTGCAGAGGAATGGACAGAAATTATGACTGTTTGGCATCCAGTTGCTTTTGCTTGTTTCCCAGGCATACCAGGAATAATCTTTATAGTAGTAGACTGCGTACTCATTGACCCTTCAGCTGAGTCTTGTATGTGAAAAAACAAGGTTATCCTGTCCTAAGACATTTCTTCCAGTGGAGTCCAAATGGCACCCTTCCTTCATTAGGGATGTTTTGAAAAAAGTGGCTCTGATGCCACTTTCTACCCATGAGATCTTCTAATGCATGGCAATTCTGGCCCTGAGACAGTGTATAAATCATGACATAGAGTCCCTACAGAAACCTTAAATGTTCCCATGGATTCCCTTTTGACATACTGTACAGTATCCTGCAAGCAGGAATGCCCATGAAGCAATGCGAATCCATACGCTGCAGCACATCTCTTGCATGCAAACTCAAAAAAAAAAAAAAAAACCTTGTGTGATGTATATATCTGAAGAGTTAAAGGATCTCTCCAGCTATTCTGACTGTCAAGAAAATAAAAGGGAAGAGAAGCCAGACAAATATGAGGGCAGCAAGATTTCCATTTCCTGGTTCTCACAGATGCTGCAAGAGATGTTACTCACTGAAGCCTGCTGTGCAACTCACACTTTGATTCTTAGCATAATTTAATGAAAGCTATAATTATTGCCTTGCTGTGTTGAGGACTGACAGTTTAGCAGGGTAGATATATTGTATAGGTGTATAGAGTTAACAAATCTTATAGTTTATGATCAGCTGAGGCATTTTATGTAACTTACTGCAAGGCTGAGTTGTATTCCAAGATGAGCTTTTGCCATTTATTTGGGAACCGTTTCAGAATAAATTACCATCGCTCTATGAAACGTACACAGGGATTGTGTCAGCAAATAAAACATCTGAATTAAATTTCAGAAGGAATGCTGGCTAGTTATTCTGCATACTTTTATATTTCCAACTTCAAAGTTTTTCAAAAGTTGGGGGGTAGCATAGCAGATTGTACAAGTGGTTATCTGTATCTGCAGAAAGATATGGCAAGATGGGAATTCATGGCTGTTTGCTTGATTCAAGGGCATACAATGGATTATCTTCATTTTCCCATTAGTTTCTGCAGGCAGCATGGAACAGAAGGAAATTGACATCTATATTGACAATAACTCCACCCTTCCAGAAACAGACAATCTCTCTTTTCCCCAAGTGAAAAATGAATTCTGTAAACACTCTCCTTCTTTCACACTACCCAGAAAACGTGCTAGAAAATGTGAAGTGGACACAAATCAGGGAATTCAGTTTTTTCATCCAAAATGATGCAGGAGGGTCTCTCCAGGGGAGTAGCTGGCCTTCATGCCAGTCTGGTTTGCCTACAATAGTGGGGATATGACAGCTAGGAAACCAAACATTGCTAAGTAATATACACAGTATTTATCCAAAAGGAAGTAAATCCTGAATTTAGGATGATCCTCCCTGAAGGAAAAAATAGACAGGAAAAAGAAAACCCCCACAGACCAAAATTGTAAATATGGATGAAAAGTCTAGTTTCCCTCCCTTCTCAAGCTAGGATTGCCAACTTCAGCTGAAATCAATGTTACATGTATGTGCACATGCCTATGTGTTGACAAACTCAACAGAAGCAACACTGCGAAAAAATGGCAAGGCCAGGACAAAACATCAATAATTGAATTAATGCATATTTATTTATTTATTTATTTATTTATTTATTTGATTTATATGCTGCCCATCTCCCCCAGAGGGTGACTCTGGGTGGCTCACAATTAAAAACAAACATCAGAAACAGTAAAAAAAATATAAATATCCACATTAAATTAGCTTTAAAAAGCATATTATATAAAAAGACTATATACATAAGAAGACTATAATATTCAAGATGACAGGGTAGAATCAATTACCTCACAAGCCAGTTCCAATGATGCAAGCCCCCATCAGGCCCCCAGGCCATCTGGCATAGCCAAGATTTCACACTCTTCCTGAAGGCCATGAGAGTGGGGGCGCACCGCATCTCAGGTGGTAAGTTGTTCCACAGAACAGAGGCCATGGCAGAAAAGGCCCTCTTCCTAGACCCCCCCCCAGTTGAAATTCCTTGTTTTTGTCCACAACATGCCCCTTCTGCCGGACTGAGTGGGGCAGGCTGATATAACGGGCGAGACGACATATGTACATGTATGTATGTATATTGACTGAGTTAATAACTATTGATAAATTGATATCAATTTATGATATAAATTTTAAACATTTCCAAAAAAAGGTTAAAGTTCACCAGATAAGCAGCTCTTCCCAAACAATGGCTAATCTTCAAGGAAATCGACGTTGTTAGTACTCTGCAGCCATTTGCCCTTCCTGCCCATTTATATTTTTCTCTTAGAATGTAAGACAATGTCCCACCAACCCACTACCATACAGTCAGCTGAGGCCACCGCTTCAAGTGTCAGACTATGGGGTGGGGAGGAAACAGTACTAGGACCCTGAGTGAAGAAAATGTAGCACTTTCAGGAACCTGGACTGGAACCCCAGTTTCTCAGGGATCTTCCTCTTTTCCACTGCTTCCCTGAAGCCTCACTCAGGCCCCACTCCCTGCATTCTTAGTTTGTCTTCTTCAAGTGAGTGACAAGAGCCATCACACCTGGCACAGACCAGCAGCCAAAGAGAAAGAAGCAAATATCCATATGGCATTCAGAAAAAGCAAGCAAGCAAAAGAAAGCTTCTCAGTCTAAAACAGGAAGATGCTCTCCTAACATACATAAATGTTCCCAGCTACTCTTCTACCCCAGAAAGGATGTCAGTGGTGAGGAGATGCCTGATCTTCCAGTCAAACAGAGTGCAGATGACCAGGCAGCTACTGCTATGCTGCATCTACAGTATATCTCTGTCTCAAATGGTTGTAACCATGTGGTAGAAAAGCATAAATCAAGAAGAGAATGATGGAAATAAAAGAAACAGCTGCTGCTGAGTTTAGTTCTTTGTATCTAGGTGATCGAAGATTCTGGACTCACTTGAGCACTAGCCTGAGAGACATTGTTTTATTGAGTGGGTAGTGAAAAGCTTCATGTTTTCCAAGGACAATGACAATAGAAATTTCCTCCCAATACATTACTGGTGTGAAATTGCCAGTGGTGATAGGGTAAAGGCCATGGCTATGGACTCAAATCCAGAATGGTGCATACTGATTTTGTTGTTGCAAACTCTTCCAGTCCAATGTTCTATTGGAAGAAATAAGTGAAAAAAAAAACCTGCCATACCATGAAACAGAACAAATCATTACAGGCATTCCATAGAGCTTGAGAGGAACCTACTGTTAAAAGCCACCTAAGATGATCAGCATCAAAAGAAGTCTGCACTAGAGTCTCTTTATTGGCAAGATATTATGAAAAGTTCATTGCTACTGAGAGTGTTTGCAACCCAAAACTTCACACTGTGGGGCATCTGAGATTAGCTGTGAGTGCCAGGCAATGGAAACTTCCTTTGCTTAAATGGTGGAGCTGCTGCCTAGATTTGATGCTGTATTCCAGCAGGATTTAAGAAAAGTTATCATCCAAGAAATCTATACACACTTAGAAAAAGAATTCAAAATAAGATCATACAGTTAGTGACAACAAAATTCAAGCCGAAGACTGTGACAGAGCTAATGTCAGCAAGATATTACTCTATTACTCTGGTCTGCGTACCCTATATCAGCCATATGGAAGAAATTACTTTAATGGAACATTTTGCAACACAGAACCCAGGGAAAATGTCCCTTTAATTATGACTATCAAAGAGCATTTTCTAGAATTTATTGACATTGATGATATTGCAGGAGCTGATATGGCAAATGTGTGTCTTAAAAAGCTCAAAGGTATGGAAATTGTGACAGCTGACATGAGAGGTCAGAACCATGATAATGGTACTACCATGAAAGAAAAAAAAATGTATATGGATCTAAGAACTAAACTCTTGAACTTTTTTCTCCAAGGCTGTTCTCACTCAGTAACCTTAGTGGTCAGTGATGTGCATCAGCTTCTAATCAGTTGGCTGATTAGTGAGACACCGAAGAAGGACATTTGATTATGAAGCATGAGATTCTCCCAGAAGAGACCCCAAACAACACTTTAGAGTTGAATGCTTGAGTCAGGTGCTACCATATGCAGTGCAATCAGGTGAAGAATGTTTCATGCAGATCAAGGAACACAGCAGTACATTTGGAATGTTCATGACATAATGAACTCACACCTTTATTGAAAACCTACACCAACAATGCAGGGCCCTAGAAACAATGTCAGCACATGATGACATGCTCAGTATTGATGCGGGTTATGGGGTGTGAACTGAAAACCCTTTCAAAATGCATTTCAGAGGATCAACTCCAAAGGTAGCTCTGGAATATATGTGAATAAAAGGACCCACAACGTATTCCAGAATGCCATATGTAACCAGTTTCAAAAGCCTGGGGACCTCTGATCTAAAGTAACAATTCTAATATTAAGTTAAAAGCTTAGGAAATCACCATTACTTTCCAGTTAATCAAGGGAGCCAGAGTCTGGGATATTATTTGCCTCAACAGTCTTAAGTTGTAGAGGTGTTCAGTTACTTTTGTACGTTGCTCATGATACAATCTGAGAGGTAAAACTGATAATTTTATACTTTAATCCTAAATATGCCACATATTCTTTCATACTGGCTTATAGTGCCATACATTATGAAGACTAGATTACCAAGGAATATCATCAAAGACAATTTCAGAAGAATATGAAGAATTTCTGGACTTTAAAAAAATGGGGATATGGCTTCATAATTTCAAATAAAGATACTATAGAAAATGAAGTGAAAAACCATCCTGATATTATTCAAGCAAGAAGAATGAAATTAAAGAGGCCCATACATACAGTAGTTTAACAGAAAATGTATGGATATGCAGAAAGTGTAATTTTCTCAGTGGTTATATGTATTAAATCCAAATCATGCTACAGTCAAATTATAATTATAAAATATTTTTGGCTGTGGGGAAGGTCTATGTTAGTATATGCTTTCAAACTATGCCTACCAATTATCTGGAGAGAAAAGGCATAAACATTCCTGTTAACATATGACTGTGTATCTGTAGCTAACTGCATGTTGAAGACATTGCAAATAATATTTATATTGTCCATTATATAGACTCATCCCAAAATGAAAGATTTCTTGTCAGATATTCTAATCAGATTTCTGTCTAGTAAGGGTCTGGAAAAAAAATCAGCAGCTAGTTTCCTAGCAAAGATAAAACTATAATACCGAAGCAGCATTATAAATAGTATTCTAAATACCATGGTATCCTAGAAGAGAGCCACCTAATTTAGATTTTCTTTGTAAATGGTGTTGAAAAATCCATTTTCATAGGCTTTGCTTTGTTAAATGTGCTCAATCTATTAGCCACTAGGGGCAATAGACATAATCAACATTATTTAGGAATTCCCCTCTAAGGCCCTTATATTCCCTTTTTGATGCTACAGGTAGTCCTCGGTTAGCGATCACTCATTCAGCAACCATTCCAAGTTAGGACAGCACTGAACAAGTTGTACTTACGACTGGCCCTTGAAGTTCTGGTCATCCCAGCACCTCTGCGGTCATGTGATTGCAATCTGGGTGCTTAGCAACCAGCTCCTACTTAAGATGGTTGCAGTGTCCCACATCATGTGATTGCCATTTGCAATCTTCCTTGCCAGCTTCCCACAAGCAAAGTCAATGGGAAGCCAGCAGGGAAGGTCACAAGTTGCTCTGGTAAGTTGTTCACACTCCCACAATTTTTCCCCCAAGGAGCCTGGCTACAGAGTACAAGATTCCAGGGATCTTGTACTCTATAGTACATGCCCGCAGCACCCTCCCCGCACCCATGGTGGCTACCTGCACACCCTCCCCCACCCAGCAGCAGCCATCCGCAGCCCGACCATATTTGTGCTGGCCATCTGCATGCCCTCATGCACCCTCCCCCACCCAGCAGCAACTACCCTCAGCCCCACTGCACTCGTGCTTTGCCTTGACAGCCACCACCGCACCCTCCCCAACCTGACAGCAGCAACTTACCTGCCCAATGGCCTGCTTCTACTTGGGACTTGCTACTTCCTGCTGGCTTCCCTATTGGCTTTGCTTGTTGGAAGCCGGTAGGAAGTTACAACGATGTCTGCAATGACCTGCACGGTCCTCGCTTAACTATGGCAATGGGGAGTGCCAGGATTGCTGTCGCTAAGCAATGCAGGTATGTGACATTGTACTTTACAACCGTATCACTTAGCAATGGAATTTCTGGTCCCAACTACCATCGTTAGGTGAGAATTATCTGTACCTAACAGGCTTCTGATTGGTTAGCCTGGTATCTGTGGACTAGGACCACTTCCTGTTCCCGCCCTCATTTCCTCAAAATCTTCTATATCTCTCTTCCAGAAAGGGAATCATTCCAGGCTCCATGTGGTCTTGGAGACTACCTGGCCTTTTATTTTATTTTTATTTAAATACATCTAGAGCAGATATTTAGGCTTTCTCCCTAAGTGTAACTTCATACTATTTTTTTTCTTTTTAAAAGATAAACACTAGAGACCAGAAATCATTCAATTAATTGCTCTAATATTTTTATTTCTCTTTGCATGTATCTTCTGCCACAAGCTATGCTTCTCCTCTCTCTTTTCTATAGATTTTTATAAAACTAGCTTCAGTCACACAAATAAATACAAATAGCTATACTTGGAGACTGTTTGCCTCATGTAAAATTAGAAGTTATTTTTTATTTTTCCCTTATATTGGATCAATTCATATTTTATCTATGATCTTTGTTTTCAAGAATGACTCGTGATTTTAAGCATTTTTAAATGAGAAAAAGCAGATGAAACAGGTCAATAATACGAGATTTTTTAAAACTTCATTATCTAATTATGACTTAGGATATGCTTATGATAATGACCTTATTCTAAAATGGTGCAGGGAAAGACTGTTATGGGAATCTGTTATCTACTGATAACAGGCTTCCCTTTCGTCCATCTAATAATTCATCTCTGACTGACATTTATATATTTGCAAATGTATTCTTGAGGACACATTTTTCCATGTCCATGCAACTATTCCACATTTCTTACTTCAAGCAGCAATGCTACTCCTCAAATTGAGGACATCCAGTAGAGCTCATTCTGGCTGAATTTATCACCTACTGCTCAGTATTTTACTTTGGGTACATTGATTAAATGCAGCAGTGTTAGAGCCATGGCATAGAATGTTGGAATACTTTCAAAAGAGATAGTCATCAAAATGAAATGTAAAAATAAAATTACACCTCGGGGGGGGGGGGGCAATGGTGAATCAGGAAAAAGACAGAAAGAAAATTGTTCCATGCTTAATTCATGTGCTAGTTATTTACCTAACCTGTGGATGTTGGCTTTAATCTTGAAGAATTTATTTTAAAATGGGCACATAATTGCTGTGCCACTCTTTCATCATTAAGGACACCTCCAGGGCAGCGTATGAAGTGATTTTTTAAAAAGAATAGTAAAAATTTAAAAATTTATAGAATATTAAAGCAGCAAACAAAAAGCAGTGTAATGTTAATTTGGACTGAATTGAACATAGCATTTTAAAGCTTCAAGGGTCTTTCAAAATGGTTAAGTAGGCTCCTAAGCCAGTATTCTTTTTTTTATCAGAAGCTGCAGGAAGGTGATGAAATTCATATTAGTTATTTAGATGACATTTGGAATAAGCTTGAATCTCCTGTTGCGTTAAAACAAGTGGGGGGGGGGGCATTAGACTAGGTAATATAAAATTAGTTACCAATTATCTTAATACAGTGAGGTTCATACAACAAAAAGTTTCACTGGACACTTCAGGGAATGTTCAATAATAGTTGGTTATAATCACAACACTGCTGGAAACATAACTCAGAAATTGGAGATGTAGCTTGTGTATAAGGGAGAAGATATTTGAGCAACATAGGTCAGTTTTGGAGTTCTGTTTATAACATAACTTCCTGAGACTTTTATTTTTCTTTCCTTTTTAAAACAATTTCTATGCTTGTCAATTTTGAGGTTGTGTAAATCCATTAAGGATCTTGTAAGTATTTGTAGGGTTTTTTGTAGGTTTAGCTTAGCAGAATAAAATAAAATCCTAAGTATACAGTAAATAATATTTAACGTGCAGCAGAAAAAAAAAAGACCAGTATCAGTGCCAATTATATAGTATCTTACAAAGAGGCTGTTCAGCAGAGACTGGTAGGTAAGTAACATCTTTAAACTGAGGTGTACTTAAAAACTATGCCTGTCAGGATGAGTATGGATCTCTTCTGTCCCACTTCCACTCCAGTCTCAGTTGTGGGGGAAGAAGAATTTGAGGTGGAATGTATTATGGATCCATGACACAAAGGGGAAAATTGGAATACCTGATTCATTGAAAGAGATACAAAGAAACTGACAAATCCTGGGAAATAGCAGAAAACGTCCATGCTCCCTGCCTTCTTTGCAATTCTATTTGCAATACTACCAAACTGTCTAACTGGCCTTCCAATCCTCCTCAGTCACATACAGACTCTTAAGGCTCTGAGGCGGAGAGTGCATGTTTTGGACCACAGAGAAGAGATGTTGATAGTCTACATGGAACCCAATTCAGACTGTTTCCAAAGGACACACTTCTGAATAAGAGAGAGTGGTGAATGAACTTGTTTCTGAAATGAACTTTCTTTCCCCATCTTCCTCAAGCTGCAATAGATTCTGTCTCATCTCTTATACATACTCCTCTGGACCCTGGCAGCGTGAGGCTGGGGATCTGTTCTGAACTAGAGGACATGTCTTCTCGGGATGGTGAAGTGTCAGACACCACCACCCCTCCCAGTCTCTCTTCGGGATAAGATGGAGGTTTCCTAATGGGGGTCTCTTTGGCACAGAGGGGAGAGATATTTCTTTTTACCCAGATTCCCCTGGAGTGGGGAGAGGGAGGGAGGGGAAGAAAGCTTTTCAGCCTTAACAGACAAACATACAAAGTGAATCAATGAAAGAAGCACAGATCCTTCCTGGGCTGGTTACCTGGGCAGGAGAAGGGAGGAAAGGTTTCTCTAGATATGAAGGAATTGCAAGGAGAGGTCTTGAAGGAGAAAAACTCATACTTGGCTGCATTAACACTCAGTTCCCCCTTCAGTGACTTTAGCTAGAAATAGAAATACCACATTAAAATGAAGTTTCTGCCTGGAATCAGCAAAGGCTTGCAAGGAGGACGAGAGTTCACAGCTGTAACTCATCTCTACAGTTTCCCCTTCAGTGATTTTTGCTATTGATGAGCAGAAGAGCTGAAAATGTATGCATCCATTCCTAACCACAATGATGCCAAAATGATGAAATGTGTGTTATGATATCATCATACAAGTTCTGCCCTTTTGTATTTGAATTGCAACATCACATGGGATGGAATTTGCATCATGACATCATTTCTCTCCCTCCTCCATTAACACCTCTAGCTCAAAAGGAATTTTACTTCTTTTCTCTCTGGTTGGCCAAAGGCAGGATTTTTATAGTGTATCTGCCAAATGTAGGTTTTCCAGAAGGGGTCCTAATTCTTCTTCTCATCCAGGAACAAGTTCCCAAAAGGCTTCTCAGTTCTGATTGTCTTTAAAAAGTGTCATCCCCTTTCTCTTGCAGTGATCAGCTTTGGTGAAAGTTATAATCCAATCAATCTTTCAACAGGATGCCTACGTGCTCATTCTCACTCTCTCCACAATGGAAATTCTTTCCCTGTAGGTATCACTGGCATTAAACTAAATGTGAGAAAAAGGTCACATTTGCAAGTGGGGGTGGGGAAGGAGTATGTCTCATAAGAATTACGCTGTAGTAATCCTGTGTCTCCTCTAATACCTGCTATGTTGTGAAGGTTTTCTCCTGCATAAGCTAAAATGGTACAATATTCAGATTTTAGAGATGCGAGTCAAGAGAAGCTGAAGGGAAGTTAGGTTCTGATGAAATTGGGGGATTTATTAACATTCTAGAAAAAAGATGAAGGTGCTATTTTTCTCCCAGGTATGATACATGGAAAATACTTTCCCTGAACATCTCATGATATAGGCAGTATGGCTTCAAAGGAGATTTTCTTGCAGGATTATTTATTTTAATAACTATTCAGAGCACATTCTCAGTACTCATGCTTAATTACTTCCTTCTAAAATAATGTTTTCTCAACTACTAGTAATTAAATCTATATTGAAAAAAAGACACATGTAAGTTTCCAGAACAATTGACAATATTCTTCTTGCAATGCTTAATGTGGTCTTTGAGCATTCTGTCTGGCATGCTCTGCCTTGATTTACACACAAATATGCAGTGCAATATTATATATGTAAGAAATGAAGTAGGAATGTTCAATTAAACCCTTTCCTCTTTGTGAATAAAGCTACCTGAGGAGATCAATTACACCAATAGTTATCACAAAAATGACTATATCCAGTGTTCATAAGAAGAATAATGATCATGTACTAGTATTCAGTGCCCCAAGAAACATTAGGGTATAATCTCAAAGAATAATTACCTTTTTTTGCAATAATTTTATTAAATGTTACAATTAAAAAGAGAAAAGGAAATACAAACTAAAAAAGAAAAGGAAAAAGAAAAAATAGAAACTGCAGAAAAATAGAAGAATAGAAAAGAAGAAAAAATAAGAATATGGTAAAGAAAAAGAAAATAAGTAACTTCCCCCTTCATCACAAGTATAAAAATTTTAGTAACTTATGACCTTCTCTTAAAATAAAACAAATGATCTCTTCTTCCCATATCTCATCTCTTATCTGTAAACAAAAATTTAAAGCCTCATCAATCAATCCTGTTCAGCAAAAGTCCATTAAGGGTTACCAGAGATAGCAACACATTTATTTTAATCTTGATGAAATAAACCAACTTTATATACCTTCCTTTTACTTTTAACAATCTTGGTCTCTAATCCCTTCAAATAATGTCCCAGAAGCTGATTTCTTTTCCTTTTTTCTTTCTACAAAATCCTTCAAAGCTTTAACACGTCTCTTTTGTAAATCCAGTATAAGAAAGTTATCCAAGTCAGTCTTCTGGTTTGTTATTTGTATGTCCCTTTTAATTATTAAGACATCAGTCGGTTTCATTTGTATATCCAGTATATCATCTTTTTCCAGATCATTCTTGTAGCCTGTCATTTTTAAATCCACATTCAAATCAATTTCAGTCTTGTCTGGTAGAACTTGTTCCTCTTCTATAATATCATGTACATGCAGTCTATCTATAATGGCAGACACTCTTAAAATTAACTTCTGGATCCATTATTCACAAATATCCTTCATTACATCCAATGTTAAATTATTTTGCTGCATTCTATGTTAGCAAATCAAATTTAAGTGTTCCTCTCCTTTAATTGTAATCTTTAGTTCCTTCTGGTTCCCTCTAGTGTCCAACCTTCAAAGTCCCATCCTATCATTTTTTTTTTTCAGAATTCAAAACAACAGTCATTTCCCATGGGAAGGACACCTATAATTAATTTCAAAATCTTATTTCAGATCCATCTGACCCTTAACTGATTTATAAGTTTCCAAAAACAACACTCTAATCCTGCTTTGGCAATTTATTCCCTTTTTTTTTCTAAGCCCTTAGACTTGTACTTAAAACTTCTTTCGCTAAGGATGGAGGGAAACTCACCCAGTGAATGCCATAAAACTTGCCATTCTGAAGGTTCTTAATATTTGAAAAGCAGTAAAAAAAAAAGTAGTTCCAAAAGTGATTAAGAAATAAGGTTTGGCCGAACTTTATGTCCATATAGGCTACAATACGACTGTGAGCTTAGTTGGAATCCCTCGACTCCCAGCTGCTCAGCTCACCAGCTGACTGCAAAAAATTCAGTTCCTGCAGTCTACTCATGAGGAGCAGCTGTCCAGAGTACATGTGGGCAATTTCACAATCTCTCCTTTCTCTGGAGAGATTTTGCCAGCAAGGATCCACCCTCCAGCTGCCGATCTCCACCGTAATGCCATCCCTGCTCCTTCAGGGACATCTAGCTCACCATGTCCTCACCAGAAGTCTCTGATCTCACAGAATAATTACTAAGAATGTTGTTTCTATTTTATTTTTATTTTTTTACATAGGGTATGCTACTTGTACAGAAAATTAGTAAAAATTCTTCTATAAATAATGATCTTGGAAACAATGTTCTCCAGATGGCAATGGCAATTTTTCCTCTCTCATTCAAGGCACTAAAGAAATCAATCTCTAGTGTTACTTTTGAAGGCACTGGTTCATATTTGTACATCCACGGGGAAGACATGAATTCAGTAAAGCTACCACAATCATTATTTTTTAATGGAAAATTGTATGTGCCTTCCATATTATGTTCATTACATCTTAAGAGTATTCATTACATCAAGAATATATATGGCTTGGATATGTCTCTATATGCATATTTTATGGTGATAGTCACCATGGATTTTGTAGCAGGATACATAGTGTACATCTAGTCCTGGGCTTCATTCAGTAAAATGAAGATGGATGCTGAAGGAATATTTTAAAACAGAAATAAGCAAATACAAAAAGAATATGTAGTGCTCAATATAAGCAAATCTGCTGAAGGCAGAGCAAATTTCAGCAACTGGCCACCAAGTGTTTAGATTGACAATGGAATTCATTGGATTTACTCGAAGGGCACAAAAGCTACGCCATTGTCTTGCTGCAGAAATGGGGTATCATCAAGAACCTTTTGGCAAGCTTTTGCCAAGAAACAAAATGCAACATTATTTTACACAATGTTTCCAAACAGTTTAGGTCTATTTAATCTACTGAGGCATGAAATCAAAGAGTCAGAAGGGACTATTTTAGGTCAGTGAGTCCAACCTTCTGCTCAGAGCACAAGCTGTCATGCAGAATTGATTGTTTAATGAATACATTAAAAGTAGTTGTGCAGAACACCCATGGCATGAAAAATGCTCTAAATATGCCTAAGAAAATGATACAAACATAAGATAGAGGTTTCTTTTAAAAGAACCAAGTATACATCTGACATAGACTTTTCCAAAGGATGACCATTTGCTAAATCCTAGACCTCATGCTCTGAGACTAGTAGTTTTTCAAGTCTAATAATAACATACATAATACGTTTTTTTTTTTTAAAAAGCTGTTCAACAAAGTCACTTTTATAACATTTTTCATCCCAATATTGTACATGGGATGGGATAATAAGGTGAGGTGCAAGAAAAGGGGACTCTTAAGGTGAGCATTCTCATCCTGTGGAACATCCACCCACCAGATATAATAACTGCACCCTCATTTTAACAATTAGGAAGCTCTTAAAAACATTGTTATTTTAATGTACATTTGGGGACTGAGGCAAGATTCTAAGATATATCTGAGCTTAGAATGAGTCTGGTTGCTTTGATGGTACTGTATAACACATCACAGTTTTATGACAGTTTTATGATTTATGTTGAATGCATTTATTATTTGATATATTTATTGATTACTGTAATGTCAAGTACTGTAAATTGTACTATAACCTACTTAGAGTCAGATGATTAAAGTGGCATAAAAGGATTCAGGGTGGGGAGGTAGGTAAGTGGGTGGGTGGGTGGATGGATGGATGGGTTTTCCTTACTTACAGAGTTCGAGACAGAGATTAATTTTGTTGGAGCAGAATTGAAATGCAAGTAAATTCGCTTTGAATTGATTTCATTCTTCATGGAAAGAACAAAATCAGTTCAAAGCAAATTTACTCCCATCTCATGGAAAGTGGGGTGAGATGATGCTACTTCCTTCACTTTGGGCAGCAGGCAAACAAGGCTATACTCTTTGCCTCTTATCAATGGTGGCCAAACCTTTGAAAGAGGTCACCCATAGCTGCACTTTCCCAAAATAACAGAATGGATGGTCTGTGAATTTTTTTCTGGAAACATTTTTAGATAAAACATTCTGGACACCTTGCATGTAAATGCATTTTTAAAAACCTCCACAGATCTTTGACTGATGAACTTGGTTTATGATTCAGTTTTTGCCAGTCTCAATAAAGACAACAGAATACCTGAGACAGCTGTTCTCCCTGGATGAGGCATGTTTTGCATCAGAAAACAACAAATGGTTCAGAAATTCATGAAACTGCAAAAACAAAGAAATTGTGCATAACGAATAATGGGTAAAATTAGTGGATGAGTGATTTATAAGTGCTAATCTGAGAGCTCTTCCCTTAATTATTCTCTTAGATGTGACACAGAGAACATAATGACACCATGAGGCTTTCTTATATATTTTCTGCTTGTACTGCAGATAACATTGCTGGCAAGTTAGATCTTTCTAACTGCCTATTTCCTTCAGAGACAGGTAAAATACACATATGAAGCACAATACAGGTAGTCCTCACTTAATGACTGCCTTGTTTAGTGACCATTTGAAGTTAAAACAGCACTGAAAAAGTAACTTTATGACCTGTCTTCATACTTACAATTGTCACAGCGTCCCTGTGGTCATGTGACCGAGATTTGGGTGTTTCACAACCAGCGGGTGTTTACGAGCATTGCGTGATCACCATTTGCGCGCTTCACAGCCAGCTTCCAACAAGCAGAGTCAGTGGAGAAGCCAGCAGTAAAATCACAAGTCACAGTCATGTGATATCTCACTTAACAACTGCAGATGATGGGCTTAACAACTGTGGTGGAAGTGAGATCGTAAGTCTGTCACAGTCAAATGATGTCTTGCTTAATGACCACATTGTTTAGCAACAGAGTTGCTGGTCCCAATTGTGGTTGCTAAGTGAGGACTACTCATAAGGTGGAAAGAAGGCTACACAATCCTAAAATAGTAGACATAAGGATTAACAATATTTTTATTGCTCCAGATTCAAATTTAAAAGATCATCCAAACCCTTGCAAGATCATAGAATCTTACATGCAAACATCAAAGCAAAATTCCATTTTTGTTATTATTTACTTTTACCATTTTTTTCAATTACCAAAAAAAAAAAAAATCCATCTGGGTTTTAGGATTCTAGCTGCTTCTCTTTATGCTTTCCTCAAACATTCTTGCACAAGCACATACCCATCACATTATAATTTTTGTAGCCTATAATTAGAGAAGGGAAAATGAAAGGCAGTCCCAAACCCAGCAGCATCAGAAGCTTTCAGAACGGTCCTGCCCATATGTAGATACAAGAAAAAGCCATTTTTTAAGACTGACAGCTATTCTAGAAAGGCATAATGTAGTTATCAAAAGAAGTGGCAAATGGGGTTGTCCATTGCGCAAATATTAAAACTGGTATGAATATGTTTTGCTTTAAATTATTTATTTTCATACATATTTATGTCCAGCACCACCACCATGTGCTTATTGGCCGCCATAGTATGGAGCAAGTCTGAGGAAGACAACCTTGTCTCCATAGCAACATGCCCTTTCTTTCTCTCTAAGCCTTCTATGGTTTATCTGCTGTTTGTTTTTTATATCATGTCCTTCCTTAAAATGATTGTTTCTTATGCCTGCTGGCCATGAGCTTTATAAGAAAAATGAACTTTATATTCATTTGGTTTCCCTTAGTTCTTGCCTTTGCTGTGGACATAAAATTCAACCTTGAGGGCAGGAACAATTTCAAATTTTGTTGATACGTTATCATCTAACATTAACTCCTGCACAACTTCAGAGAAAAGACTTTCAGAATGCCAGGGTCTCAGTCAAAAGGAAACTGCAGTCCTGAAGAGCTAGGATTAAGGCTGGCTTTATGAAGTATTGTTCTCTACTGTTCTGTTACTCTTCAAACATGTCATCTGAAACCTTCACCACATTGTTAGTACATGACATATATATATATATAGGGTTCTTCTACAATTTTCCAGAAATCAATGTCTGACATTCTTCAGTATCTTAGAAAAGAACAGACACATTTAGCCAAGGTGACTCTCAAATAGTTGAGGATTTTTTCTGTGTGACAAAATACAAGATTATTACCAAATAATAATTCTGGCAGATTTTAATACCTGCAAAAGTTATATCTAATAAGAGCATTTTAAGTTTCAAGGGTTAATTTCAATTAATGTCAAATATCCGTGATAATTTTAGCTGTCTAGATAATGTTTTCAAACTTCCCTGGTTTACTGCAAATGTCTTTTCATTTATTCAAACAATAGACAGATTACCTGAGAATATGCAGTAAGGATACTGATCCTTTCTGTATAGTTTATCCAAATTAGAATATACATGTGATTGGATCAAGCAAAGTACTTGATTGGATATATATCATGTGTTTAGTGAGATCAGTGAGGGTGGTGCTATGAGGTAATGAGGATGGCACTACAAAGAGAATGGTTTATAGAGTTAATTAGTATTTATTGGGCTATGTTCTTTGAACAAGAGTTTCTCCTGACATTGCTAGGTGTTTCTCTAAGCAGCCTTGCTCCCCAGCACCGTTTCCATCTCCTAGGGTTTTAATCATCATTATCTCTAAATGTTTCTAAGGTTGGACTGACAGTTTATTTTTCCTGGCAAAATGGATCTGAGCTGGAGGAATTTGCTTGCCTTGTTTAACACTGGTAATAGGCAGAAGAAATAACCTTGAGGAACAGGAGGAAGAGCCACTAGCAAGACAAGGTCAGATAAAAGAAAGCTGAGTCTGGGGTAGAACTGTAATCCAAGCAAGCATCTCAGGCAAGATACTCTCTGGTTCTCACAAAGGTAAAGGGAGAGAGGGAGAAGCACATTCAGATTTGCAAGATTCTGTTATTGTAACCTTATAATAAAAGTTGGCTCTACCCTAGAGGGCTGACATCACCATATTTTCTACTACATTCCTAGCCAATGGTGGGCTGCACAAAGCTTCCAAATGTAAATAGTCCAGCCTGTCTCTCCAACCAACGTCTGAAAAACCCATTGGATATGACAGGAAGATCACAGAATCCTCCCACTGATGTTGAAATAGAAGTACAAAGGAATATGTATGCATCTAACAGAACAATTCTGAAGTGTAGTGAATAGTTATACAACTCAGTCATTGTATAGTACAGTGAAATTCTACTCTGCAGTTCCTGGACTCATTCCAATTAGAAATAACCTGGGGATAATATGGGTATCTGCAGTGGGTGGGTGGGGCAGATGATAACCATGTATTATGTTGTAGTCAGGCAAATGCCATGTCATTTTGTCATCGTGATTGCCATGGACACCACTGTGTGGTAATTCATCTTCTACTTTGTCATTTGTTTCTGTTCCTTACATCTGTATCTTCATAAATGAAAAAATAAGAGACCTAAAACTCACAGAAAACATGAAATAGCAGCGGATGTGTTACTGTAGCAACAGAAAGTTCTCTGAATATCTCATTCCTTAGGGCTGTAATTGAGTTTATGAGCCTTCACATCTGCTTGTAAAGTGAACGAGGCACCTGGGAATACATTGGTAGAGTGAGAAGCAAGAAATTAGAAAACAGCAGACATTAAACTGTTAATTCTCTGCATCTGTGATGTGAATGAACATTCAGATGTTAGTTGAGATTGGCCACACATACAGAAAACCGAGTTGGAATGGGAGACAAAACAGAATTCTAGGTATCTGGACTTCATTAAAACAGTTGACCATGTTATTTTGTTGTATGCCATTATGTTACTGACAATGAAGTTTGGTAGGAAAAATCAGTGTTCATATTACCAAGAAAAATCCCTGTTTCCTGGAATATGTTCTCTAGCAAATCAGTATCTTTACTATATCTTTGGAGAGATCCGAGGGTTTCTTTAAAAGAAACTATGGACCTTTATTTGCATTATAGCTGCTGCTGTTAAAAAAATCATGTCTCTCACCAATTTCCCCAGTAGAAGATACTACTTTAGCAGTGGTTCTAAGGAAAAGAGTGTTTATGTATGAGTCCCATTCACATCTATAGAAGGATATAGGGATGAAATGAACATTATCTCCAGGAGTTAATCTATAAATTCTCTGACTGATCAAGGAAAAAAAAAGCCAACTCTGGAAAAGGACTGAAGCTAAAATTACCAAGTCAAAATTAACCTCAGACTAGCATGTTCAGCCCTTTAAACATTTCGTGTATCTTAAGTCAAACAATTGTTATTATCTATTTATTTAGCAGGCAAGTGTTTTCTAGTCTTGTGGCATTTAACAGGAAAGTCTATAGCAAAAATCTTCATAATCATGAATGAACAAACATCTCAGTGGAAAACGGTAAACTGAACAGCAGATAAGAGGTGTGGGTTAGGGAAATGAAAGGTAATCAAGCAATCATAAAGGAGTACATAAAAATACTTCTATGACCCAATGAAGCCACTTTATCACATGCATTTAATGCAAACATCACAAAGGCAATACCAGACTCAGCATTCACACACAGACAAGCATACCCAAAGATTATTGTAAGAATGCAGTAAAATGCAGTTTTACAGGAAGGAAGGAAGGAAGGAAGGAAGGAAGGAAGGAAGGAAGACTTCAGAGAACTTCAGTGGCATAAACCACAAATGGATGCTTCACTGGGGTGATTATCATCAAGACTTCAGGAACATGAGAAAGTTTAAACTCTCCTTCCTTTCCTGCAGTCTTGATATTGTTCAAGCCCCTTTGGGAATGGTATTTTCATTTTGTCTTTAAAAAATCGATGCAAATTGTATGTACGGTATTTAACCCAGATTCATTAGGGCTTCAGAGGTCATGCTTATTAATAAATATGCCATTTGGTAATGCAGCATTTGATGAACGTCTGTTGAATGTGGGAATTACAGAAGAGTATTCCGATAGGGTTGATACTGAGTGATAATGAAGATTGTGGCAGTGGGGTTCTACTGTGATGGCTTCTTTATTACAGATTGTAGCAAAATGTTTGCAGAAGTTGGAATCATCAAGTGATGAACATAAATATGAGAAGAACTCCCACGAGAAGTTGCTTGGTTTTTATATTAAACTAACTTTAAAAGCTTACTGCAAAGCCATCTGTGGGGGTGAAAAAATCAAGATGGCAGCGGCAACTGCATTATCAAAAAACTGCTCCTTTGTGCCTGTGTGTGATGTCGATGCATGTACAAAAGAGGAGTGGCTTTTGCGCCACTGTGTATATCATTTTGACTTTCTTTACCCCTCCACCCCCATGGTCACCCTTGGGTTGGTGGGTGCTTCTAATACAGGACTAGATATGCTGAAGAGAAATTTGGCTACACATTTCTAAAGGAGCAAACATCTGAGGATTTCTTTGTGCTTTAATAGTAACTTAAATATAAACTTTTAAGGCATATTTAAGCTCTGTGCCTAAAAGATGAAATCTGAGCTGCATGATCTTGTTTTATCATCATTGAACAGGTTAACATTATTGCTATTATTAATACTAGCAGTAATAATCTGTCAGTCATAACATCAGAAAATTACAAGGAAAAGATAAACTTTTCAGTGATGAATTAAGCAAGGTTAATTTTAATATTACAATGTAAAAGGAGATGTTAAATGTTGAACCATAATATAAAATTATCTTTTTTTAAAAAAAATGAAAATTACATTTTATTTGGATAAATATTCTATATCAAAGTTAATAAAATTACATTGTTCTGACAATATAGCTAAAGCCTTTTCAGACAACTACATGTTTCTTAAACTTGGAGGAAAGGTATATATAAAGCTTTGATCCAAATTCCAAAAGAGGAAAAACATAGATTAATGTTTTGTGTTGTAGCAAATAAGAGTTATTTTTCTTTTATCCCTTAGTTGCTTCCCTGTGTGACCTCCTTAACTACATGAGCCAGCGGACCTCTCTCAAGTTTAAGGAGCTGCCTTAAACTTATCCCATAACTCCTCCTAGCTCACTATCTATGTGCTCAAAATCCCAGACAGTTTCCCTCTGACAAATGATGGAGGGTTGAATGTGGATGGCAGTTTCTGCATGCAAACTAAGTGCTAAACCAGTGAACTGTGGCCATTTACACAGTCTTGCTGTGGCTGTTTAAAAACATATGCACCTTAGTTCACACTGTAAATTGATGGTGATTGATATGACAATCACTGGAATATTTTCCTAGCTTTAAAGTCCCCGTGATTCTCCAAGAAGGTAGGGGGTATAAATTTCTACCTGAGACAAAAAATATTTTATTTTACACAACGCTCTGATTATGCAGTTTGCATAATAATACTAAGGCAGGGCATCAAATTACAGCTTGTGGTATTATTAAATATAACTTGTAATATTATTTAATATTCCATAGTGTCAAGGCTTTATTTTAGAGTCTTCATTTCAAAGCCTGATTACAAAAGCACTGTTTTCATACTTTTGAAAAATGTCACCTGTTACTAAATGAATTCTTTCTATTTATGAATAGTTTTCTACATATATAGGTAGGGGTCCTTGGGCAGGTAGGGTTCCTTAACACTTCATTTACCTACCTTGAATATGAGAGCGACACAAACTAAGAGAGTCATGCCAGCTTGGACATCACCCAGATTAACAAGGTCCATGTCAGATGTTGGGGAACCAGGACAATCTGATGATAAGTGTGCTACTGGAACAAACCATACATGGACAAGACAAGAGAAGCTGGAATTGATGGAATGCTACTGCAACATTAGACCTAATGAGAGGGGATATATGAAATGTACGAGGGAACTATGGATGGACAGAAGACCTACATCCACAATAACTGAGAAACAGCTAGTCACCCAATGCTTCAACATAGTGAAGAGGAAGCTGCTAACTTGAGATAGACCAACTCCACATTACATCCCAGACTCAAGAAGACCCGGAAGAACAATTGGATGTGTAGCCAACACCTGAAGCTGCAATGTCATTGCCAGCCCCTCCATTACAGAGCACAGCAGCTGATATGAGGCATAAAATCATGGATAAGCTAGCTACAGTCAACCCTCAAGACCAATTACCAAGGTTCAGTGGAGAAGTACCATCAGATAGTATGCTAGAAGATGCCAATAGAGCCCTCACAACAATCCCTACTACCACAATAACTCCAACCAATGAACTGGTATACACTACAGCTGCTGTAATCCTGGAGATGCTTGGCGACACTATCAAGAAGAATAGCAGTACATACTCCACCTGTAAAATGAGGTTGGAGGCTAAGATCAAGGCAACTCCGAGAGAAATAAGTCAGCTGGTGGAACTACATAAGGGTGTGAAGATTAAGGATAAGACCTGGCTACTGAAAAAATACATGGGCCTGACTCAATCTGAAGCCCTAGAGACTGCTAAACAAAAGCTCACAGCGCTGGCTGCCAGGCTGAGGAGATACACTAGAGAAGCAGAGGCCAAGAAAATAAATGCCCTGTTCTCCAAAGAACCATCCAAGGGGTACTCCCAACTCACAGTAGCAGCAGAGTCACCAACAGCAGAAACTGAACAGTACTGGAAGAACATACGTGAGAAAAATCTTCCAGAACGGGAACCAGTCACCATCACAGTAGCAGACATCCAATAGGAGGTCAAGAACATGAAAAGCTGGACAGCACCTGGCCTGGACATGATCCACACCTACTGGCTAAAGAAACTAACAGCAGTGCATGAACACCTAGCAGCACACACGAACCAGCTGCTAGCAGCAGGCTCCCACCCAGGCTGGCTACCACAAGGAAGGACAGTGCTGATCATGAAAGACTCCCACAAGTGAACAGCACCATCCAACTACCAGCCAATAACCTGCCTCCACATAACATGAAAAGTCCTATCAAGCATCATAGCCATCAAGCTATAGAACCATATGGGCCAGTACATGAGCACAGCTCAGAAGGGCATTGGGAACAACACCAGAAGCTCAAAACACCAGTTGCTCGTAGATAGAGCTGTCTCCTGAGACTCAAGGTCTAGACGGACCAATCTGAACACAGCCTGGATTGACTACAGGAAAGCCTACGACTCAATGCCACACACATGGATCTTTGAATGCCTGGCACTATACAAAGTCAATAGGACAAGGACCTTCCTCAAGAACTCAATGGGACTGTGGAAGACAACACTGGAAGTCAACTCAAGACAGCCTACACAACTGGCCATCAAGTGTGGCATATACCAAGGGAATACACTGTCCCCATTGCTGTTCTGCATAGGCTTGAACCCCTCACCCAGATAGTCACAAGGACTGGATATGGGTACAAGTTCAAGAGTGGAATCATGACCAACCACCTCCTCTACATGGATGACATCAAGCTGTATGCTAAGAGTGAATGAGACATTGACTCACCGATCCACCTGACACAGATCTACAGTGAGAACATTGGGATGTCAGACATACAGACCAGCTACAAGTACCTTAGTATCCCGCAGTCACATGGGAACCACAATGAGGAGGCAAGGAAGACAGCAACATTCAAGTATCACCAAAGGGTAAGACAGGTCCTAAAGAGCCAGCTCAATGGGAAGAACAAGATCCATGCCATCAACACGGATGCCCTGCCAGTCACCAGATACCCTGCCAGTATAGTGAGCTGGCCAGAGGAGGACATGGAGGCTACCAGTGTGAAAACCCAGAAGCTCCTCACAATGTATGGAGGTTTCCACCCCAAGTCCAACACCCAGAGATTGTACATCAGCTGGAAAGAGGGTGGGCAGGGTCTAGTGAGTGTTAAAGCCACTGTCCTGGATGAAACCCAGCGCATCCAGGTGTACATCAGTAAGATGGCACCCAAAGATGAGCTGCTGAGAGAATGCCTGAGGCAGCAGCAGACATGGGAGGAAGTTCAAGCAGAGGAAGTGCCATGGCAAGACAAGCCCCTGCATGGGATGTACCATCCACAGATAGCTGAGGTGGCTGACATTGGGAAATCCTACCAGTGGCTGGAAAGGGCTGGACTAAAAGACAATACTAAGGCACTGATCATAGTGGCACAAGAACAGGCACTAAGCACCAGATCCATAGAATCAGGGGTCTACCACACAAGACAGGACCCAAGGTTCAGATTGTGCAAAGAGGCCTCAGAGACAGTCCAACACATAGTGGCAGGGTGTAAGATGCAGGCAGGAACAGCATACACTGAATGGCACAACCAAGTAGCTGGCATTGTGTACAGGAACTTCTGCACAGTGTATGGGCTAGACCCCCCCAAGTCCAGATGGGAGGTTCCACAGAAGGTCGTGGAGAATAACAGGGCTAAGATCCTGTGGGACTTCCACATCCATACGGACAGGCAGGTACTGGCCAATCAACCAGACATTGTGGTAATAGACAAGGACCAGAAGACAGCAGTGGTGATAGATATAGCAGTGCCAAGTGACAGCAACATCAGGAAGGAGTATGAGGAGCTGAAGGAGTACCAGGGCCTGAAGGAGGAACTAGAGAGGATGTGGAAAGTAGAGGCCAAAGCAGTCCCAGTGGTTGTCGGAGCACTTGGGGCTGTGATTCCTAAGTTGGGAGAATGGCTCCAACAGATCCCAGGAACAACTTCCAAGCTCTCTGTGCAGAAGAGTGCAGTGCTAGGAACAGCTAAGATACTGCGCAGAACCCTCACACTCCCAGGCCTCTGGTACTGCAGCCGAGATTGAGGAAGACACATACCACCCATAGGGGTGAGAGGAGAATTATAAGTAAAGTTTTGAAAATTCCGTGAAACACACGTTAGGTTTTCATATAAGCCCATAAGATCAAACTGAGTTATTTTATCTAACTTTTACTGAGCTTCCAAAATATATATTTGAAACTATTATGCATATTTGGGACTTGGTTGTTTCCATTCAGCAGCATTTTGGGCAGGGATGTATTTGTACTTTAGTTTCCAGTGCATCTGAGTGTGCACTGCAGAAGTGCACTAGCATTAATTAGGGAGGCAGCTTTATTTGTTGACTTCTTCGATAGCAACCTAAACAGCACAGGTGTCTGCGAGGTCTGGTCAAAAGGTCAAGATTGGCAGCTACAACAGTGCAATTGAAGTTCTGCCCATTTTTTGTGGGTGTCACACCATCTTGATCATACACTGCAGATACCCCTACTTACCATATTGCTTACACCTAACGTGTCCTTCCTAGCCTGTTTAAATAGCTTTGGCTTTAGCTGTTGAAGAGTTTTATGCACCCTTATGTTATTTTTCATCAGCTGGTTTCCCTACCTGCCTTCACAGCTAAGTGTTTACTCAGAAACTGCACATTCTCCTTTAGAACACAGAACAGTAGGTACAATGACTTATATCTTTACATTTCATCAAAACCAAGAGACAGTCGGCAATTGCAAATTGACTGTGCTGCAAATCTTTTGATTTGATTCTTTCTTCTGAAGAGGCTGAGAGAGCTTTATTTAGTACATGATGTGCATTTGACAAACTGTGTGAATGCCCAGGGAATTTAAGTGAAAAAGAACGTCCATGCTTTTATAACACAGTAGCATTCTTCCTTGAAACCGTATTAAAGGATCTATGGTGCTGTGCTTTTCTTTGTGGCTTCAGAATTGTTCCAGAAGATTTGCTGTACCTCCTACTCCCTCAACAGTTAATTATCACACAATATCACTAATGATCTTGGGCCAGGAGAAGGGCTGCTTACATGTTCACTGCTTCTGTTGTAATCAGCACAAGCATGCTTATCAGGAAACTAGCAATCACAGTGGTTTCTGCCCCATCCTTCTCATACTGAGGTAGCTGAGGACACAAGGCTGGGGTGGCAGCTCAGCCAGAGCACGGTTAGGCATTCGGGTCCAGACGGAGAGACTATCACAACACTAAATGCAAGTAGAAGCTTTTGGAGCTGGGGAAACAGAATCGGTGTGAATCCTAACCCAGAAACAGGTCATCCGATATTGCTTCCGGAATGACCTAAAGTTCATTGACTAATCTTAGTCAGCAACTAATTTTTCATGGGACCCATATTTTGAATTGGGCAAGAGCTGAAGGGCCATTAATGTTGGTCTGCTGGCTGCTCTCTGACACAGAGATCACAGGCAAAAAAAAATATTTTGTTGAAACCCTGAAGAAAAATGTAGCTCTGTTCTTCCCATGTGTCTACCTCTCCTCGACATAAAAAGGGTTCACTCAGAGCTGTTATTGTTCTCATGGAAGGGAATAAATTAAGCAGTGCTTCTCCAAAGGAACATAATGGAGAAAGAAACAGCTAATGGCTATAATAAGGGCAAGGGGGATGCCCTTGAGATAAAAGGCTATGTGGTGGCTGAAAATGAAATTTAGTTCAAAGTCTGTGTGCAATGTTGCACTTACAAGCCTGGGAATCCTTTCTTAGTAAAAGGTTTCATCACTGTTTAAATTAATGTCCAGCATGCAAACCTGGAATAACCACAATCTTCTATTCACTCCAAAGATGTCTTCTTGGCTGCTCTGATAAGTTTGCATCTTTTGTACTGAGCCAACAAAGGTCACTAGAGGTGGAAGGATGTTCTTCTCCAACCTGCTTTCCTGATATTTCTGTAAAAAAAAAAAAAAAACACCAGTGAGTCTCCTAGAGTTAAAGCAGACACAAGCAGGCCTAAGTAATCAAGCCTTAAGAGAAGATCACAACCATGCTTAATAAATCAGTTATAACAATCTGGATTTCATAACAAGCCCATGGTAGCTTTTCATAATAATTTCATTAAACGTTACAGTTAAACTGATAAAAACTAATACAGTCTACAAAAAATAAAAGAATAAAAAGAAAAAATAGTGCAGAAAAAAAGAATAATATAGAAAAAAACAAAAAAGAGAAAAAATTAGAATATAGCAAAGAAAAAGGAAAAAAGAAGTGACTTCCCCTTTCATCACAACAAGTATAAACAATTTTAACAGATTAACACCTTTTCTTAAAATACAACAATCTCTTCATCCCATATCTCATCTCTTATCTATAAACAGATCCTTAAAACCTCATCATTCAATCCTAGTCAGCAAAAGTCCATTAAGGGTTACCAGAAATAACAACATATATCTATTTTAACCTTGAACAGATAAACCCACTTTATATTCATTCCTTTTACTTTGTGTCCAAGATATCACAAATATCTTCCAATACGTCTAACGTTAAAACATTTTGCTCCATTCCATGTTAGTACTTCAAATTTAAGTGTTCTTCTTCTTTAATTGTAATCTTTAATTCTTTCTGGTTCCCTCTAGTGTCCATCATTCAAATTCCCATCCTATCATGTTTTCTTGTGTATGTTATAAAATTTGTCCATCGAAAGGTTCTTAATAGTTGTAAAGCAGTTAAGAAACAATTTCCAAAAACAATTAAGAAATGAGACTCGGCAGAATTTTTTGTCCGTAAGGCTACATTGCGGTTGCAAGCTTGGTGGAAATCCCTCAGCTCCCAGCCACTCAACTCATGAGCCAGCTGCATAAACCTCAGTTCCTATAGTTTACTCATGAGGAGCAGCTGTCTGGAATGCAAGTGGGCAATCTCAGGATTTCTCCTTTATCCGGAGAGACTTGGCTGGCCAGAAATCACTGTCTGGCTGCTGATCTCACTGTGAAGCTGTTTCTGCTCCTTCAGAGAAGTCTGGTTTGCCATGAATCCTCACCAGAAGTTGCCCATGGTAGGTTTTCAGAAGGGGATGGGAATTTTGTCAAGTGGGACTGTATCACTAGCAAGCTCAGACTAAAAGAGAGAAGTGCAAAATTAACCCCACCCAGGAAAGAAACTTGACCTCAAGGGGTCAGAGAGGATCTAGGCTTCGAGGTAACAGGCCTTCATCAAACTTCTGCTTTTGTCTCACCAGACAACACCTTAAAAGAAGTAGTTGGCATTACACAGGAGTCATCCAAAAGTTGTGACTGACTCTGAGCTGCAGAGCACTTGCTGAGGCTGAGCTTAGAGTCCCTCCTTCAAGTGCAATTGCTTTTTAAAAAACTGATCTGCGATGACCCTGAGCAATGCTGACCTTAGTGTGCATTTGAATTTGCAATTTTTTTTTCCTTTCTTTCAGAAAAGTGTTTCTTCAGTTCTATAACCTGCTGATACCATATCACAAATTGACAGTTATAATAATTGTTTCTTTCCTTATCACCCATATTAGTGATTCAACCAAATAGCAGTTGTCACAGCTATTAATCACAGCAGGAAATGTTGCATGACACAATTATTTTAACAGTCAGTGCGGGTGAGAGTTTGGCTTTATTTTTATTTTTTTCCTGCACTCTACAGGATGTAGAAGTTTATCATTTATCAAGTGGCAGGGAAGGAAGCTCGTATGAAATCTGGGAAATCTGTTCTAAAGTTATAAGATATACAGAGATGTCCTACTACATATGAAAAAAAAAAAAAAAACAGCTTCCCAAATGCTTAAAAAAACATATTTTGTGTGACTCTCTTTTCTTCAAAAGCAGTATATTTCATGCCATTTACACTGCCACAAAGACACTGAAACCATAACAGAACAGAACAAAAGAACTTAATGCCAGTTGTGAAGGCTCCCCCCAGACAACACAGTTTGCCAAAATCAGCTATTCAGTTTCCCATTTTTCCTGTAGTTGAAGAATGATATTATCATGTATCAGGGTTCCTGAGATTTGGCTCTAGATCAGACTTAAAGTGCTGGGTGGCTTAAAGGCCCAGATTACATGACTTTAACAGCCTGGGCAGCTGAGTGGTTATATTTGCATGGACTCTTCACTACATCTTCTCATTCTCATTGATGAAGGAAGGAGGGTGAGATTGCTGTTCCACTAAAATGCAGAAGGGAAGCACCAGCCTTAGCGTATGGGCAAGACACATGCTGTACTTTCTAGGTCAGTGTTGTCCAAACTTGGCCACTTTAAGATGAGTGAACTTCAACTCCCAGAATTCCCCAGCCAGCCATGCTGGCTGGGGAATTCTGGGAGTTGAAGTCCACTCGTCTTAAAGTGGCCAAGTTTGGACAACACTGTTCTAGGTACTCATAGCTTTTTCCAATAAGAAAAAGACATGTCTTCATCAAGGAAGTGAAAAATAAGAACATGTAGATTTTAGCAAGCAAAACTATTCTAACTCTCATACTGTACAAGCCTTATACTGTAAGTCCCATTGACTATATTCATATAAAATTTCAGACCAATCTTTATCTCTCCCTCTCTCATTAAAAACAGTGGATGAAAAAATTAGATGCAAGGCATATTTTGACTAGGGACTCTCAAATCATATTTGAGGCTCCCAATGCACCTTCAGGTAGGAATTTGCATCTAAGAGTACAGCATCATAATTCCTTCTGTTTTGGCCCTCAACCATCATTTAAGTTATGCACTGATTTATCTTTTAAATAAACTGCCAGGCGCATCTACTTAAAAATTAACTCACAGCTGAACAAGCATTTCAAGATATAAATTTCTCATCTACTTTGGCTAGATGAGTGGAGATTTTGCCAATCATTTTTACAGTGCATGTACCAATATTTCTTTTTAACGAGAGCATGAAGTCAGACTATTAGCACATTCTCTTCTTATTAGCTATTCTGCCTGGTAGCAGCTTTGAAGTTCTCCAGCATATGCTTTTCCCACTCTAAAGGACTCTTACGGATTGAACATCAAGACCTTTGGCATGCAGATAATGTGTTGTTGGTGCCATCTCCTACTCCAAATCCTCAAAGTGTGTGAATGAAAAAATGTGTTTCGTTTGGTACACAGTCTTAAGTCCTTCTGTCTGCCATGTCAATATTTGTTGCTCTGTTAATGTTATTCAAGGATAACTTGGATTAAAAACAACAACAACAAAATACATTGGGAGGACATTTATTCCAGAGAGAATCGACCCATCCTGTCTGATCAACCTATGAGGACATGCTCAGAGTTCCCCTTCTTAACCGTTTAAAGAGGGATCAGCCAAAAGCAAGGCTTTTCTGTAGCTCCCCCACCCTCTGGAATAAGTCGCCCCCAGAAATCCTCAGGATCCCAAGACACCTATCATTTTGCAGATCAACTAAGATTTGGCTCATGAAAAGAACATTTGGAGATTAAGAACAATGCAAGCAATTGTTTTCTTAACCCTCATTACTGTGATCTGTTTTTTTTAGCTTTGTAACTTCTTTGGTTCTTCTAATGATGATGGGGATGGTGTTAATGATGTTAATACATAATAATTTGTTAAATTTACATGCCGCCCGACTCCCAGCAGCTTTGCACAGTTAAATAAATAAAAAGGTTGTGTCAATTGTGGCTCCATTGTCACAACTTTATTTTGCTTGGAAGTCTTTTCTGGAAAGTAGATGTTTCCCCCTAAACATCTTTACCAAACCATATGGTCTTCTCTTTGCTGTGAATATATTCCTATGTCATTTCATTCTGTACCATATTTTAAAAAAAAAAAGTCTATGACACCAACTCATGTAAATCCCCCAAGGTATTTTACAGAAGAAGTGATTACTATTGCCAGAAGAAGAAGGCAGCACAATGTAAAATGGTATTATTGATAGAGAACATCTGGTTACATAGCTTATTCTCTGTGGAGATCTCTTGCACTAAAATTAACATAGTTAAAATATGTAAAGCTGCAAGTTGTGATCCCCATAACAGTACTGCATCTGCATTTGCATATGCAGAAATATGTTCAGGAACTCCACAAAAGTAGCACCAACATTTAATACAGGTATGTTAAATAAATATATCCATTTGCCAAAGTCCATCCTGAATCCATCGAGTTCATTCAGCTCAGGCTTTAAAAACACAACTTCTATACTCAGAAATATGGCATCTGATTCAGTTATGTTACTGGTATAGAAATGCTTTTAAAGGAATGGAGGGAAAAAGTGCTTATTTAAAAATAACAAGTTCAAGTAGGTGTCTGCATGCCAAGTTAGGGAGGAGATAAAGATTCCCACAAAAGTGTGCCTAAATTACAGAACACAGAGATGGAGACATGGATTTGGTGCTGTTTCTCATTTACAGGCCTTATTAAAATTGATTCCCTACATCCTGAGCTGAAGTTGCATTCAAGAATATAATCAAAACTGTATCAAGCCTGCAGCAAGAAATAAAGAATATCTAGGTAATTTACTCAGATTTACTGTTCAACTGATGTCATAGTTGGCCCAGAGTAAGTACTTAACAGCAAATCTATCCAGCCAACTTGCCTCAGTGAGAGGGGCCCCCACAAACCATTTCGTCAGCACATATTCTGGCCCTCCTAGATCTCTCACCAGCTTTCGATGCCATTGACGATGGTATCCTGTGGATCCAAGGGTTGGGCATCGGGGACACTGTTTTATGGTGGTTCTCCTCCTTCCTCTGTGTCAGTTTCCAGTCAGTGTTGCTGGGGGGAAAGAGGTCAAACCCTAGCCCCCTGCAATGTGGGGTGCCCAAGGGGCCGGGCCTTTGGCCCCTCTTCTTTAACATCTCCATGAGACCATTGGGAAAGGTCATCTATTGGCATGGAGTGCAGTATCATCAATATGCTGATGATTCCCAGTTGTACATCTCCACCCCTGGCCAACCAAGCAATGCTGTCTTGGTGCTGGCTCAGTGTCTGGAGGCTGTAAGGGTTAGGTTGGGGAAAAATTAGCTTCAACTCAATCCTAGCAAGACAGAGTGGCTCTGGGTTTTTGGTCCCCCTGGTTTGAGTGAGATACCACCTTTACTCTTGCCAGGGTTGTACTCCCCCAGAAGGAGCTGGTACACAATTTGGGGGTCCTCCTGCACTCACAGCTCCTGCTCAAAAGGCAGATGGCAGTCATGACTGAGGGGCCTATGCACAGATTTCTCTAATGCACCAATTGCATCCATTCCTGGACCATGATGCCTTGCTCACCTTCACTCATATTCTGTTCACTTCTCAGTTGGATTACTGCAATACACTCTATATGGGGCTGCCCTTGAAAACCATCCAGAAATTATAGCTGATCCAGAATGCAGCAGCATATGCAGTTTTGGGTGCTTCACAGTTTGCCCACGTTACACCACTGCACTGGCTCCCAGTTTCTTTCCAGGTACAATTCAAGGTGCTGGTTCTCACTTTTAAAGCCCTAAATGGCATAGGGCCAGGTTACTTGTGGGATCACCTCTACCTGAGGATAACTGCCTACTCCACTACATCTGACTGGGTGGATACACTCCAGGTCCCATCCCTCACACGTGGCCACCTAGTGGGATCTAGGCAGCGCCTGCCCTTTGGACACTCTGTCCCCTGAGATCTTTCCATATGGATAAAGCTGATGTTTCTTGTAAGCAGAGGTCAATATGGCAGCCCATTAACTCCCTCATAGGAAAGCAGCTATGGGACTGTAGGAAGGGGCAATTTGCATCAAAGACAAAACAGGAAATGGGAAAGAATACTTATCCCTTTCCTACAGTCTCTTTTCCTTCTGAAATTCCCCTCCAATGCTTCTATCACTACTGGATTTTCAGAAGAGTAGAAGAAAATTCCTGCCTATCCCTTCTCTGATGCCAAGGATGTCTTGCTCAGGAAAAGGAGCTCTTTGAACTTTGTTAAATATATGCTACTACACTATGTGGCATTTGCTCCTGAACTGTTGTTAGCAGTAGTAATAATATTACATGTAATAAATACAGTCATGAAGACCTACTCAAACTTGCAAAAACTTCTGTTTATTGCATTGCCTCCTAGTCATTTGCCCTGGGCAATATAGGAAAACTCTACTAGATTTGCAATTTTCATTTATCTTTGATATTTGCAAGATACCTGAAATACAGATTTTATGGCCCGGTTTTAGAAAACACTGACAGCAATCAAAACCCTGGGTTGCCAACCATTTGGCAGAAGCTTAGCAATTCATATAACTGTGTGGTTTTTAGAGAAAGGATTTTGGAATTATGGAGAGCATTGAAGCCAGCAAGGTTTTTTCTTTTCCTCCAGCGTTTACACTCTGGCCTTCCAAAGCTGTTTTGTATTAAGAAAAAGACCATCTCTAGTAAAGTTATGGCCTTTGGCAAAACACTGTGCATTTTTAAAGAGTGTGATTTTTAGAAGCAATCTTGACAAGACATTTCAAACTGCTTGTGGGAAGAGGTTAATTTGATGTACTGTGTTTGCATTAGATGGAATCTGACTTTGCTTTTTTTTAAAAAAATAAAGTGGACACCTGTTCATATTTTTTGTACTGAAAATCATGATTACTAGCTTAGTAGGGAAAAATGCTTTGTTTTAAAAAATATTTAAATGTGAGGGGCATTGCTGTCAATTAAAGCATCAGAACTATAGTTAGAGCTGTCCATTTGAGGGTATAAAGAAAATTATTTGCTAGAGGGTGACATAGCACAACATTGCTTCTGATGGATTTCCAGTAGCCTCACAATAAATATTAGCTGTTATAAATGAACTGACAATAAAAGAATTGGTCTAGACCAGTGTTTATCAACCTCAGCAACTTTGAGAAGTACTTCAGCTCCTAGAATTCCCCAGCTAGGATGGCAGTGACATTTACAAAGTATTAAAGTAACAAAAGGTTACAATTAAACCTAGTGTCTTCCAGTAATTGATCAATTGCCCTGAACAGTGCTGTAATGTACTGTGTTTGCATAGTGCTGAAGTTGAAACATATAATGGGTTAATGCTGGCTAACTGACAAACCATTACATATTTTTTTCTGTAATTTTCAGGTGGACACTTTATGCATTTGAGAGAGGGTGGTAGATTATCCTAGTATTTACTACAAATTTAAAGGCCACCAAGATATCTCAGTGAATGACCAAAACTAATCTTTATTTCCATTATTTATTCCCATATAGAAAGGACATGCAAAATAGCCGTTTTTGATATTTATCAGAGGACTCAAGCAGCCCCAGATATTTTCAATGCATAGCCATTGTTTTCCCCTGTTATAGTTAATCAGCTATTTGTCTTTAAAATGCACATTTATCCCAACAATTCTGTGCTAACAGATGCATGAAATAAATAAATAAAGGCAAAACACAAAATGGTTTTGCCTTTATTTATTTTGCCAGGTCACAGAAAATCAGTTTTATATATTCCTCATCAATTTTTCATACTACTTGCTATAATGTAATGGCCATGCCTTGGGTGTGATTCAAGGTGCTGGTTGTTACCTATAAAGCCCTACATGGCATAGGGCCTGGTTACTTGAGGGACCATCTGTCTCCTACAGCATCTGCTTGGCTGATTTGATCCTGCAGGATTGGCAGGTTCCGGGTTCCTTCAATTAAACAATGTCAGGTTCCTCCTGATATCTGGATGGCCTCCACTCTGCTGTTGTTTAGAAGAGCCATGAAGAGCTGGCTCTTCACCCAGGCCTTTAGCGAGGGAGAGTGGGACCCCTCATTTAATCATGCTTGCCATCTTTTCTCTTTAACTTTTATGTTTTATCAATGTTATTGTAATTTCTTTGTTTGATTATTGTAAGCTGCCCAGAGTCATTGAGAGTTGGGCAACATACAAGTTTAATACATTATTCTTATTCTTATCCATATTATGTTGGATTCATCGTACAAAACACAGCTACCTCTGGTCCTAATCCCACTTCCCCAAACAACTATGGTGGGCATTGTAATTGTGTAACAGCTATTGGGCTGCTTATGGCTAAACTCATTCCTTCTAGGGATAAGAGGGTTGGGGTTTTTTAATCTTTGTACACTGCCCAGAGTCATTTCCATGAGACAGGCGGCCATATAAATTATCTAAATAAATAAAATAAAAGCTGGACGAGACAGCACTGAAGACTCCTTTGCTATGGATCACAGGGGATGAGTCACTTAAGTGGGGGAATGGCTGACTTGTCAGCAGTGACATGTAGGATGTGGCCTTAATATTGCCAATTTTAAAGAAACAAAATATGGAGGATCCAAAAGAAATATATTTTCCCACTACTAGCTTGTGCTGGAAATTCTTTACAGAAAAGAATGCCTATCCATTGTTTTAAACGTCAAATCTTGGTACCCTGCTTTCTTTAAAACTCTCTATATAATATATTGTTCCCTTTCCCTTAAGTGAGCAAGAATGCTATCCCTGGATTTATCTTTCTCTCCAAATCTATTAATCAGGTTCCAAGGGTATGAAAGAGAAAAGGCCAAATGAAATGGTGTGCTGGCACTACATTAAACATTTGTCTGTTACAAAAAATCCTTTGGAAAGAACACTTTTCACTTTGCAGGAATGGGTACAGACGGTGCTTTTTAAAAAATAAATTTCACTGCTTTTAGAAACCAAGGAGTCAGAAATAATGTATAATTAAAACATAATCAAAACAAAAATAAACACACAAAAAAACAAGAACAAAAACAGAATGAACAAAAAAATAAAATGAACACATATACCCGTGCATGTCAGAAAATACACACATAAAAATGGAACTTGATTTTTAAACAGAAATTTAATATTGACCAAATTGAAAAATACTGGGCATTTTTAAAATTTATTATTTTATTTTATTTTTTTGCTTTAGGTCTATATGGATCAAGTTCATAGACAGAAAGGGACACATTTTGTCAACTCAAGATTTTAAACCAGATGGATATAGACAGCACATAACCCATCCTCCAACATGTTTCCCCTCCTGCTCAGACACATGGTTGATTCTCTTTTCATGGCCTAAGACTTAAAAATGCCATTGCCAATTTGAGTTGACACTATCAATGATCTGACCAGCATAACATACTTCGATATGCCATAATAAAAGCATTTTAAGTGTTTTGTGCTCTTTTGTTCATAAGATGTGGGACCCATTTTTTCCTAAGTGTGTTCCACAGTAGAGGTACCGGATTTGGCTGCAAAACTCTGGATGACCATGAGATGGCAGCAAAGAGGTACAGAAAACTCAAACTGTCTGCTACCATTTAGTGTTCACTGAAATGTCTGCAAACCCTATATAGTAGCCCTGTTCCATGGGATTGTAGTATTGAAATACCTGTTGTGGCATGGGTGAAATGATCCAATTATGTGATGCATTCCCAAAATATAAGGAGCTTATAAATTAAAAGATCATGACACCAGTTTGGTGCACTTTTTCATGTGTTCCCTCAGATAGAAGAAACAAAACTTCCTCTCTCTTCTATCCTGAATCAAAATTCTGTATGTAGTGTGTGTGTGTGTGTGAGAGAGAAAAAAAAATAGTATCTATTCAGACAATCCACCACACTTCCCCTTTTCAGTAATTTTTATACTCCTTCCAAAAATATCTGCTTAGTCATGTAAAGAGCTATCCCTTGGTTGCAATGACATCCAAAAGTGGCTAAATCCATGACTGCTTCTAATATCTGATAGGGTAAAATTTTTCATATAACTAATCCAGAAGGTAGAAAGCAGCTACTGCCAGGGGAAACACTGGCTCCATAGAATTCCTCTTTCAATGAGGGGAATACAAGTAGTTCTAACTTAATGACCACAATTGGGACCAGCAAGTACATTGCTAAGTGATGCAGTGATTGGACATCATGTGCAAGACATCATATGACCACAACAGACTTACGACCTCACTTCTGTTGTTGTCATTAAGTGAGACATCACATGACTGCAACTTGAGATTTTACTGCTGGCTTCTCCATTGACTCTGCTTGTTGGAAGCTGGCTCTGAAGTGCAGAAATGGCAATCATGTGACCACAGGCTGCTGCAATGGTTGTAAATGCCCTTTGGTTGCAAAGAGCCCAAATCTCGATCATGTGACCGCAGGGATGCTGCAATGATTGTAAGTGCAAGGACCGGTCATAAAGTTACTTTTTCAGCACTGTCGTAACTTTGAACGGTCATTAAACAGGCAGTTGTTAGGCAAGGTCTACCTATATTTGTCCAGATACTTTACGGGAGAAATGTGTATCCTAATAATACTGTCAGTTGCATCCCAAAAGGTGTCCTCTAAAACAATTCCTAGTGCAGACTTATCGTTATCTCACCTTGGTCTCCATGGCAATTTAGTTTACTTATGTCAACTAGATTTTAAATTTTGTTATACTACGTATAAAAACCCATGAAGTTAGTTTCTACCTGATGTGCAGTGAAGAAAGTACAACATTTTCTTCATCTTCAGTTTTAGAAAACAATATCTAGACTCATTTTCTCATGGCTGAGGGCTACCATGTTTTCATTTGGACTGTCATAAATGGATATTCCTTGATCTGTAGATATTTACAAATCAAGTTATTTCTCCTTGTATGAGTATCTATTGTAGGTTTACAGTGCAGCAGCATTACATGCAATAACATCGCTGCAACTAGATGTTATTTTTCACTGCATATTTTTAAAGAAGAAAATGTTTCTAGTGTACAGGGAGAAAAGGAAATATAAATAGAAGCAGTTTGTGTCATCTGAAACACCTGGAAAATGTGATGTTACACAGCAGGCCAGCTGTTCTTCTGTAGGATAGCATATAATTTTTCTGGAGGAGGGCTGTCAAAGGCTGTTTGCATTAATCTTGAAGCACTGTATGCTGAGATTTTAAATTTCCGGTACCCCATTGTGCAAAATTGTTTGGAATAGACATATCAAAGGAACAGAATATGTTTCACATTCTGCTTCCCAATCAGAATAGGAAATGATGAGGGGAGGGGAAGCCCAGAAAAGGAAGCCAATTCAGCTATTCTTGTTGCCCTTATAAAGCCCAAGAGAGGGAGAATATGCTGGGGAGGGTTCTCATTTCTTTGCTACTTACATCATTCATAAGGAAACAAAGTTTGCTTCCATCCCCCAATGGCTAATAAAACACATCCAGTTTTGCAAATTGGATTCTGCTGACATGCTGATTGAAGTCCCTTAGCTCCCATCTTTCTCCTGTCAAAAATCAGCATTTAAAAGAAAATTGTGAGAAATATCTCAGAATTATAAAATTGGGTTTCAGAAAGTTGTCAACAAAATGCATTAAAAAAAAACGTACACCCCAAAATGTATTTTTTAAAGAAAAAAAGACCGCTAAATAAAATGGAATGAAACAATGGAAATTTCCCCCTAAAAAGGCTTCTCAAGAGATTTATATTATTTTGCATACCTTAGGGGATATTTAATAGAAATGATCTACATAGCAGGGCAAGGGGTGAACAAAAAGAGTTTTAGATATTTTTAGGTACGAAATATATAACATTTATTGATTTTCCTTATAGTTTAAGAAAACCAGAAGCCTGTAATCCTGTCCAATTAAGATTGACAGTGAATGCACATTCAGATTTATGCTGCTTTTGCATATCCCTAGTACTAAGCAGTTTGATTGCCAGATACCCATCTATGAAGGAAGATACCTGTAAATGGACTCTTATTCTTATCTGCTGCAATAGTTTGTCACCATTGAGACAAAGATACAAGACTTCAAGATAGCCTTGTTTCTGACAGTGCTCAGTGCAGAAGAAGAGAGGGACGACTGCTCACAGTGTAAACACATTTTCTTTGATTCCCATCATCTCTATTTAAACAGGTTTTCTAAATGTTTGAAGCTTAGAAAAATAATAATGAAAAGAAATCGTTGCGGGAAGCTGTTTATACCATGGCATTAATGCCTTCCTCAGTGTAAATTTGCTGGGAGGAAAAAGCTACCTGCTTCCAGATAACAATATAATCCTGTGTATGTTTGCACAGAATTAAGTCCCACTGTGCTCAGGGGGGTTCAGCGTTCCCTAGTATTTAAGAACGAAACCCAAATACACTTATTCAAATAGGCTTCCCTACCTAGTATCCACCAGGTTTGTGGAGAATATCACTGCCAAGACACCCATGGCATTTGAATATTTTGGCTGGGAATGTCCATAACTAAAGTGCAATAATAATAATAATAACGGCATCAACATCAACAACAACTAATACACTAAAAGCAATGCATTTGTTCTGGGTGTCACCTTCAATCCAGAAAGGGAGGGGGAGAGAATGGTGCCAGAGGGAGGGACAGATAGAGGAGGGGATATTGCCTTTGAAGGATTACTTACTATTATTTGTGCCCTGGGTCCCCCAGATCAGGCTGCCAGCAGAGTTCATCAGCTTGGAGAGTCTAAAGCAGTGTTTCTCAAACTTGGCAACATTAAGATGTGTGGACTTTAACTCCCAGAATTCCCCAAGCTGGCTGGGAAATTCTGGGAGTTGAAGTCCACCTATCTTAAAGTTGCCAAGTTTGAGAAACACTGGTTTAAAGGAAGGGTCTTTATCTCTGGTGGTCCTTTCATTACACAGTTATCTTCTGTAGCAAAGATATGTGGTTCCCCCAATAAATGTGCTCCTTTTTAGTGATGAGGCCCATGCTTTGCAAAAGAAATGTTTATAGTGCTGTATTGCAGATACTGGTCTGAATAGTGCTGCTTGAACTTCACATTAATTTGTATTATATTCTTATTCTTAATTGGTTTTATGATTATTTGTTGAACCACTTTGAGAGGGCTACATACTTGGTATATAGATGCTCCAAGGAATGAAACAAACTTTTTAAAGATTTGGGGAATGAGCTGGGAAATTCAGACTGGGGGCCAGACCTGCTCAACATTTTACAACAGATTGGCTCTGACAATATTTCAAGACAGTCATCCATAATCTGGAGCCAAAACCCTTATTATGCTGAGCATGCTTCACCGTTTTTCAAAAATATATTCCAAATAAACAGAAGACTTTACGTTTTGAAATAAAAATGGATTTAAAAAAAAACAAAAAAGCTTCCTAGCCCCACAATCACTCTAGATCTGATTGCTAATCACAGTTAGCAATCACATCACTCCACCTACATCCTCTTCATTAGGAATCTCATTTCCACTGTATAAACACTGTCATGTGTAATAAGGGAAGCTGATTTTTAATATGGGCTGTGAGGTAGGAAGATGTCAACTCAGATCTTTTCCCATCCATGCAATTGCAATGGAATTTTATGCAAGCCATTATTTTCACGTGTCAAACATACTGTATATCTACAATCCGAGGAAAACGCCACTAGCCTTTTATAAGACTGCTGCAAGAAGCACATGTAAATTATATACCTGTGTGAGTGTATATATACGTTCACCCCACACATATACATAAACACTCACTAAACTCAAAGATTGGGCTTCGACCTTTCCTAGATGGAATCCATAGCATGGGAGTGTTCCTTGATCCTCAGCTGCCACTGAATTCCCAAGTGGTGACTGTAGTAAGGAGCACACAAGAACTTCAGTGTGCTTTAAGTGGGGCCGTTCTTGAAAAAAATGCCCAAGATCTCCAAATTGGACAAGTTCTAATAGGTAGGCTGCTATCTGGTGCATAAAACAGGGATAGCAAGATGCCTGTGTTGAAAGATATGTACCAGTTACTTCCTAGCCACATTTAAAGGTTAACACATTTCAAACATTAACCTTCAAAACCCCTCAATGGCTTAGGACTAGACAATTTGAAGGAGTAGCTTTCCAGTCATAGATCTTCCAGATTTCAGATCTGCAAGAGAACTCACTTGCAGAAGCCTGTTTTGGGGGCTATATACATTCATCCTGGAGCCATCTCAATGGAGTGATATACCAAGACACTGTGATCCTTCTCAAGTGGCAAATCCTCTTGCAGAGGCCTGGTCTAGCAACCCATCTTGATAGTCTGAAGCAGGGTAAACCTGCCTTAGTGAGGCTGTTTGCTTTGACATCAAGAGCTGTTGCACTTAAGCCCCAGTTACCCAGCAAAGTGATGTGCTGAGTCTGTCTGATGTTTAGAAGCAGATTCAGCTTTGCTTCATGATTTTACTTCAAAGGGCTCTTGGCTCAAGATTTCAAAAAATCAAAGTAGCCTTTCGGATATCTGGCCAGCCATATTATATAAATACCTGTGGGAAAGATTTTCTTGTGTGTCACTTCCAAGCTATGGAAATGGCTTGGGCACCAATTTTTCTGTGCCTTTAGGAGATAAATTTAGTTACATCTCTTTCACCTAAGTGTTAAGTCTCAATAATTTGCATTTTAATTGTTTTATTTTGTATTTTGATTGGTGTGTTGTTTTAAGATGCAAGCTGCATAGGGTGTTCCATTTCGGCATTCACTAACTAAATCAGTAAATATGATTAAATTTATATTTTCAGTATGCCTACAACAATTAATTTCCAACTGAGTGATATTATTTTACTAAGGCTGCTGAAGAAAAATTCACTTTCAAAATTCACTGCCCATGAATTTCTCAGATCTTTCTATGTGACAAGGAAATATTGAGTCATCTTGGTGCATCAGATCCCCAAAAACTTAGTCCAGACCCCATCACACAAGTCAGCCAGATCTTCAGGTTTAACATTTAACATTCAGCATTTCCAGATCTTTAGGAAGCTTGAAGAAAAGCACATAGGATCCTTGTGATGTAAATAAGAGATTGATTGATTGATTGATTGATTGATTGATTGATTGATTATGTGCCATCAAGTTATTTTGGACTCCTAGCAACCACATAGATGGATTTTCTCCATAACAATCTATCCCTAACCTGCTCTTTCCAGTCTCCCAATGATGCACTCATCACCACTGTAACGGAGTCCATCTACCTTGCTGCTGGTCATCCTATTCTTCTCTTTCCTTCTACCTTTCCCAGAATTAAAGCTTTTTCCAGAGAATAAAAGATGGAAATGTTTAAATGTTTATTTCACACACAAAGGGTTTCCCTCAGTCTTTCCCTTTAGCCATGGATAATAGTAGAGAACTTATATCTTCCCACCATTAGATCTCATCCAGAAGATAACCAAGCCTTTTATACACTGCTGATCATGCATAAACATTGTAAGGTACTCTACAAAAATCCAGCACTTGCTCTTTTTTCAATTTCCCTTTTTCAGTATCAGCATTTGTAATTCTTTATATTCAGCAAGCCACATAGCAGAATTTTACACCTGTCTGTTAATGGAACTTTTCCTTCTGCTTGATCATAATGGGTTAGTGCTGATGTGTCAGTTTCCATGGAAACAAAAGAAAACAAAGGATGCTGAGTAGATATTCCATTTCAAACTAATTCCTGTTGGCTATCCACTAGGTGTGGTCCATGGATGGATTGCTTAAAGCTATAGGGCTCGTGAGTACTAATGTACCTGGGGATACTTTCCTTAGCATCTGAAAAGCTCAGTATCCCACTTGATTATATTTCTTTTAAGATTTTTTTTTCAAACATGAGTGTTTCATTTATTCTTAAGATGATTTTTTCCCCATATTTATTGGATATCTCAGAGAATGTTAAAAAGGGCTAATAGCAACTTCATTATGGTGGAACTGTAAGGTGAAGATGGGGTTAGCCCTGTTTGGGTTTATTATCCCATAGAATGTTGATAAGGTTTTCGGAAAAATAATATGGTCAATGTTGTGTTTAAAAATGGGGAGGAGGGGTTATTATATAATTTTATCCTTTCTCCTTTTCCTTTTTTATATATGGTTCTGTTTATTTTTCCTTTTTTGTATGTTTCTTTCTGTATATTAAAGCAATTTAAAAAAGAAAATTGAGATGTTTGCAATCACCACCCCGATCAGCAGCAACAGCAGCAGCATTTCAAACAAACACCTCTGGGCCACAGATGTGTTATATAAAGTTGGGTTCTTAGTTTTCTCTGAGTTTGGTTCTTTTCCTGCAGATGTTTTGTTGCCATGCTAGGTAACATAATCAGTGCACAGAGAATGAAGTTTTCTGGTTATTTATACAGTGTGTAGTAGCTTGTCCTGCCAGTCTTGTTTCAGATGTGGTTTCTTCCTTGATGGTTCACTGATTATGATATTGTTCCTTCCCTAATTGTTAATCTGGAGTTGTTTCCTGCTTATCTGGGTGTTAGGTGCTGGAGGGGATGTGTTAGAGGCTGTTTCTTTCCTTCCTAGGCTTCTGATTGTATTGTCAAAGGCTTTCATGGCTGGAATACAATGGCTGATGTGGGTCTTCTGGGCTGTGTGGCCATGTTCTGGCAGTTTTGGTTCCTAACGTTTCGCCAGCATCTGTGACCGGCATCTTCAGAGGACAGGAGCACAGACAGGAGTGGTCTCAGAGGGCACAGAGAGAACCGTTCCTGTCTGTGCTCCTGTCCTCTGAAGATGCCGGTCACAGATGCTGATGAAACGTTAGGAACCAAAACTTCCAGAACACAGCCACACAGCCCGGAAGACCCACATCAGCCATCTTCTGGCTGTACCTTTCAAATGGTATGTAAATGGGGTTTATGTCTATAGCTGATGGCTCATTTGCCAAACTTCCAAGAATTCCCTAGAATGTTTTGATTGATCTAAAATGACAATGGTTTCTCAGCTGAAACTGTGGTTCAATCTGGTCAGCCATACTATGGAAACATGGAATTCTGACACACTTCACTCTCCTATGCATGGATGATGTTACCTAGCTTGGTAACAAAACATCTGCAGGAAAGCAACAAAATTCAGAGAATACCAAGAACCCAGCAGTTCAACCCTGAGCCATTCAGCCCATATTCTCTACTATTGGGTTGTATATTATTTAATATGCAAAGCATAGAGGACTGCAGCCCAGTAAAAATTCAGGGAAAAAAAGACAATAAGCTAAAGCAGTAGAAACCATACCACCCTGACAGGCAAAAAGGTTGAAGAGGAGTTTTCCCATTGGTAAATGGATATCATGTGACTAGGTATGTCCCTCCCCACCCCCGCCCAATAGCAGCTATTTTGTGACAATGTCCAAAACATGTTCTCAGAATTCCTAATCTGCCCGCAGCCCAGAAGGAGAGCAGATTCAAGGTGTTGGTTGTTACCTATAAAGCCCTTTATGGCATAAGGCCTGGATACCTGATGGACCACCTTTCTTCAACTGTTTGTGCCTGCCCAGTACATTCTGGCAGAGTGGGTGGGTTTCAGGTCCCTTCTGTTAAATATTGTCATCTTTATAGGACCGAGAAACTATGCCTTCTCTGTCATGGCCCCCACCCTCTGGAACAGCATCCTCCCAGAGGTAAAGAGAGCACCGTCTCTTCTAAGGTTCAGAAAACTCCTTAAGACCTGGCTTTGGTCTCAGGCCTGGGCTTGATGTGTTTATGGGGCCCCTCATTTGGTTTGGTTTGTTACTATTTGATTGTTTTAATCTAGGCTACCTGTGGGTTGTATGTTTTTAACTTTTTATTGTTTTCTATTTGTAAGCCACCAGAGTCTATGGGAGTGGGCAGTTATAATTAATTTACATTCTTCATCATCATCATCCCTGGTTTAGAGGCACTGCAGCCTCCAATATCTGCATAAAATTGGCCTCAAGCTACTGCTAATGGTTTGCAAGAAGACTGCAGAACCTCCTCCCCTTTTCCTATGAGTTACCACAAGTACTATTTCCTCATGAATATTATATTACTTGTAAATGTAATAGGAGCTAATTCCTCTGGAGCACCCAACTCACTAAAATTACTATCTGTATGGCAGGGTACCTGTGTAGATGATTCATTCCAATTATGCTGCTAGTCCTGGAACAAATAAACAAAGATCCATTTCTATTACTATTTCCTTTTTAGACTGAGAATTGATGCTTTGAGTTCTATTCTGTTTCCTTTTTTAGGAAAGGAAAGGAAACAGTTCTATTACTGTTTCCTTTTGAGACTGAGAATTGGTGCTTTTTTTCATTACTCAAAGGATAGAATAGCAGTAAACTATTCCTGTTTTGTTTGCATCTATGGTTATCATAATAAATTGAGTTTATTGCAAAGGAAAAGAAAGCAGCTACTCCCCCCCCCCATTATTAGAATATTAATGAAAAAAAGATTCCCCCATCAAGCAACATCTCTCTCTAATTCAGCTAAATACTGGAAGGAAGGGATCTCTCTCTCTCTCTCTCTCTCTCTCTCTCTCTCTCTTCTGTATGTTGGGGGTTTAAATGGCTTAATTATGCGGCATTCTGTACATTTTCTTGGTGTATCACCATTGTGCTAAAATCAGATATTAATAGCAATTTTATTTCTCCAAATATTGATTCTCATATATTTAGATACATCTATATCTCATATAATCTAAAGAGCACCATGCATGCGAGAGGACAGAATTAGCAGAGATGGCAAGACTGGCTTGTTTGATTAGAGAAAAAACAATAACTACATTTATTACTGACTGGAAACCCCTTATGGACTTTTTGCTGAAAAAAGGGGAAAAAATGAACTTATGATTTATGGGTTGGATGATTAGAAAGAATAGACTATGGAAAGAAGGAAATTATGTTATAACCTTAGAGAGAGAGGGTACGGTATAAATGTACTTGTAACTGTGGTTAAGAAGGCCGGAAGCCACTTCTTTATAATTCTCTTCTCTTCTCTTCTCTTCTCTTCTCTTCTCTTCTCTTCTCTTCTCTTCTCTTCTCTTCTCTTCTCTTCTCTTCTCTTCTCTTCTCTTCTCTTCTCTTCTCTTCCCATCTTCTCTTTTCTATTCCTTCCTTTGCACTTTTTTCCCCACTTACTTATTACTTTTCTTTACTTTCCTTACTTTTCTCTTTCAAAATTTCTATTTTTATTCTTTCAAAAATTTCTTTAATAAAAGAGAGAAAGAGAAAGAGAGAGAGAGAGAGAACCACATATGCGTAAGAGATGTCAGCTGGGAAAAACTTTCAGTAAAAGCACAACACAGGCGAGCTGACTGACTCAGTGGGCAGAGGATGCCTGCTTGACTGCTATTTAATCTTTTCTGAAAAGATACATTTTGATCACCTCCGCTATACAGTATAACTTTAGATTTTAAACTGTGTTTGTATGGCCGGAAAGGGTGGGTATGCAGATTAATGAGCAAGAGAAGAGGTCCTTGCTTCTCTATAAAAAGTTTTGGTCTTCTCCAAATATCACAACCTTCATTATTTTCTTTTATTGTTTAAAATCCCATTAAATGTCCCTTTAATTTGGAAACATGAATAAATCAACCTGAATTATACAAGTCACAGTTATGTAAATTAGTCACATAATCCAATAAAGTATTTTGTGGCGCCTTAAAGTCTAATTTATCATAACAGACATCCATGCAAATAAACTGAACTATAGTCCATGAAAGCCTATACAATAATAAACCTGTCTTCAAGATATCAATAAAACCTTTTATTGAGTTATGTGTATTTAACTGGTATATTCTTTTACTCCTTTGCTACATGTGTGTTCAGCATATTTCTATGTAGCTTAAATAAAATGTTTCAAACTTCTGCATGGAACCCATAAACTTAAAAACAATTTAATTACACAAATTATCAAAGTTATATTAAGAAGGCAAAGATGTCTCTAAATCAAGCTTGACTTCTGGTGACTACATAAATACAACCTTGCAGTTTTCTTGGCAGCAGTGCATTGTTACTAATTTCTTCTGGGATGATTTTTCAATTTCCTAGTCTAGCCTAAAGGTCTGGAATGCTTCCATCCATATACTAACCAGACCTGACCTTATTTCAGTTCCAAGCCCAGACATGGCCAGCCAGAAGTTGTCAAGTGCTAAGATGATACTATACTATAGAGAGATAAAGATATCTAAAGAATTCTACTTACAGGTAGTCCTCAGTTTACAACCATTCATTTAGCAACCATTCAAAGTTATGATGGTGCTGAATGAATGGTGGTTATGACCGGTCCTTGGGAGTCCTCTCACACACACCCTTGCACCCTTGCACTCCCTCCCCAACCCACACCATGTTTCTCATGCACCAGACCCACAACACACCTTTCACACACACCCTCACACCCTCCCCAACCCTCCCTTGCAGCCTCACGCACCCTCCCTGACCTTCTCCCACACCCCTGAGCACGCCCTCGCTCCTTCCCCCACCTGGCAGCAGCCACTTACCTGCCTGCTGACCTGGGACTTGCAACTTCCTGCTGGTTTCCCCACTGACATTGGTTGTGGGAAGCCTGCAGGAAGTTGCCTCACCTAATGACCGTGGGATTTGGTTAATGACAGCAATCGGGACTGCAGGGACCGCCTTGCTTGGCGATGGAAATTTCAGTCCCAATTGCCATCATAAGTTGAGGACTACCTGTAATCCTCATTTAGCAACTGCTTCATTTATTAACCATTTGCAGTTACTACAGTGTTGAAAAAAGAACTTTACAACCAATCCTCACATTTACAACCAAAAGCAAAGGAAAACTGAAGTAAGATCATGAGTACAGTCACAGTTTCACTTAGTGACTGTTTTGTTTAACAACCAAGTTGCTAGTCCCAATTGTGGTTGTTAAATGAGGACTACCTGTATTGGGATTATTCAATAAAATATGGACTTCCGACCTCTATTTTTTCTTGGTTTAAGATAATAAAATGCCTCTTGCTTCAACTGCCCCATTCTGATTTTTAAGCTATAGTAGTATTCCATAAAGGTTCAGATTATTACATCCCATTAAATCTTTAGCAAATCTTCCACATAGTTTGGATGAGTGAGGTCAGGTCCTCTTTAGTTCACTAAAGTTGGTGATTCTCCTGTGCTATTTGAATTGCACACACAAGCAAACAAGATGGTCTTTTCAGATATCTCCCTGGGAAATCTTTGTGTATGAAGATAAAATAGTGGCATTCAGGAAAACATGCTCCAACAAAATATTGCTGTAATAATGCCCCAGTTGCATATGTCATATTTTTCTGTTTTCAAGAAATGACTTTTTGGGGAGACTAATGCAGATGTCTATAAAATTGTTTATGTCTAAAATAAATTTTTAAAAAACCCTCTCAGGCTGACAAACAATAAAACCAGATCAAATCCAAGCATGGCAGATCAACTTAAAATAATAAGAGCAATTAAGAGGGGACAAGATTAAAATAAACACAAGAATATCTCAAAATAGTTAAAAACACACTGATAAAATTACAGTACTTTACCAAAAATGGGGCAACAGTGCAAGAGAACTGAAAGCCTGAGAGAATAAAATGTGTTTTGGTTGGTAAAAATTATGGTAAAAATAATAAAATAAGCACCAGGCAGATTTGTCCAAGGTAATATTATTCCATAGTTGGGGAGGAGGTACTGCCAGAAAAGGTTGCCCCAAGTAGCTGCTCTCCAACCCAAAACATCCGAGGAGACTTTCAACAGGTTTCTCATGCTGATTTTAGGCTCTAACTACATAGAAAGTGTACATAGAAAAACTTCCTATGGCCTAAGCATTTATGGATTTTAGAGGAAAACACCAACATTTTGAGCTGGGTTCAAAGAGAATTGGAGCCAATAAAGATGCTCCAGTACCAGACCAATGTGCCCAGAGCATCCAGATCTGCCATGTCCTATACCAACTGAAGTTTCTTGACAGCCTTCAAAGGTGGTAATGCAGAGAATGTGATGGAATAATCTGAGTTTGCTACAAAGTTGCAAGTAGTAAACAGCATTTTTTTTTCAAAATCAAATTTCACAAGAGCAACAAACATTAAATTCTTCTCATCCTAACCAGTTGAAGTTACTGTTGGATTTCGCTGTTTGAATGGAAACAAGATATAAAATAATCACATTTGATATAGATGATGATGATCATCAGGTGCACTTAGTAAATTTTGAAGTGCTTCATTGTTGTTTCCTTATACCAGTCATCCATTATAACAGTTTTCTTAAGCATCCTTATAGTACTTTATTTATGATCCACTCTTATATATTCCACAATAGCCCTATGTCAGCTCAATAAGGTAACTCTACTATCTCTGAACTACTGATGGGTGTGGGAATGCTGAATTTGAAAAGCAGTAGTTTGCAAGATATCCTGAAGAACAGAGGAAGTCACTGTGTTACCTCAAATATCTAGATAGGGATTTTTATCAGGAAAGAATAAATAAAATGATACCTTATCCATGAAATTACCATTGAGTATTGCTAATTGCTTATATTTCAGCAAGCTATGCAGGCTTTGTAAGAAAATACAACCCAAGATCCAAGCTCAAAAAACTCCAACAAGGTAACATGCCCACCATGAGCTACACATCTTTGCCACCGAAACAAATGTATCTTTTTCTGACATAAATAAGAAGCTCAGAACAATCATGATACATCTCTCACCATTTCTGGGGTTGGTGATGGTGGTGGTCTGTTTCTTACCTAAAAATTCTTGATGGGGTTGGACTGAAGCAGAGCGTTACATTTTCTCCCCTGTGGAGCACCATTCCTGCAGTCATAATTTTTAGCAGTGCTATTCACTGGCTGTGAATCAAGGCTATCATATAGTTCATTGCCTTATCATTTGAGAAACTGTCATGCTGAGGCTGCTAATTTGGATTTTAATTCCATATCAAAGACCTTATGTGGATTATCATATCAAAGCATGTACCTACTATAATTTAGATTTTGCAAGACAGTACAATTAGCCCCGATAAAAAGGCAGTTCAGCTCATACACAATAGAGAGCAAAAAGATAATTCTCCTTGGCTCAGAATGCAAATTATTATTGATATTGTTGTTGTTGTAAGCCATTTGTCATCTCTAATCTGGTACCCTGCAGATGTGTTGGGGTTATAATGCCCAGAATTCAAAGGGATCTTGTAGTTGTAATCTGGATGGCACCAAATCAAAGGAGACTGCTCCAGTATGATTCTCCATTTTGATTCACAGGGTAATCCCAAAAATTCATCAATTTCAGCTCAGCATAAATTACTGCTAAAGTCTCAAGACCCAGATTTAAAACTGCCTGTCTGGGGTAAAATAAGAACTTTCCTACTGGTCACTGTATAGTTTTGTAGTTGCCAAAAATAATCCCATATATTCTCTAAGGCAACATGACTTCATGGCCTCTTTCACAACATTCCTTGATTCTTTCTGTTCATTTCAGACTTCATGTGAACTCCATTACACACTTTAACTGAAATTAAGCAAATCAGATTTTATAGTATATAGAACCTTTCCAACTATATCCTCTCTCTCCTTCTCATCCTTTCACAGAAATCCTCCATTCTTTTCAAGAAGTATCTCAGTTATTTTTTCAAATTCATTTCATCTCATGGCAAAACTACACATTACACATGAGTGCTTGTAAAAATTCCAAAGGCTGCTTTATCCAGGATAAACCAGTTCTGGAAGACTATTGGAACAAATAGTTTGGAGCAAGAAAGCAGCAAGGATATGAGTATAAAATCTTCCCAACTGATAATTTTTCCAAGACTGATGGTAGGAATAATAACATCAAGCAACTGAAACTGAAATCTTTTTTTTTTTCTTTGAGAACACCCAGAGTCTGTTCATCTTACCTTGCAGCTGGGTTAGTTAAGAAAGCCTAGCTTGCTTTTTAATCTGAGCTGCTTGGGTGCATTTCCATTCTCTTGTTAAACTTTTCTTGATCTGTTCTTTGACACAGTTGTTATTTTATTTCTAAAAGTATAACATATGATGAATTCTTAATTCAATGGATTCCATTTACTTATTCAGAAATACTTTGTAACAATGTATTTCTGCAGCAACACCTCATGAAAGCAAATTTTTACCTCTGCAAGCATAATTTGGCCCTTGGACACCTTCTTCCAGACCTTTCAAGTCATTATTCTTTTTCAGCTAACCATATATATCACTTGCTTTTCATGATCGAGCCTAGAGGATATTGTTAGCTTTTTATGTGTTAAGTTTTTTTTATAAAATTTGACATTTTCATTCATGGGAACTATGTGATTGAGATTCCATATATGGAAGGCAATCACTGCCTGCTCCATGATATGCAGGCCTGTCTCCAAAACTATCTCGATATTTTCCACATCAAAAACCGACATTTTAACTGTGCCATATTAGGAGCAAGAAGTGAAAAAAAAATCTGAAATACATATACAGTCACTGACCAACTAGATGAAAAGAGCTAGTGCTAAGAAATAGGGGGCTTTGAAAGACTAAGAATTTTTGGAAAGAACTGTAAATAGTAGTTAGAATTACTTGGGAATTCTGCAGCATTTCTGCTTAGGATCATAACCCCAAACCAATTAACCAGTAAAATTCCCACTGTAGATGTCAGCCTTACAAGGTAGAACAGATCAGGAAACTGACTCCACAGGAAAACTAAAACTGTACTTTATTGAGATAGGCTATAGTAACAGAATCTTGCAATTCTGCCTGTGTTTTCCTTTCCCCTCTTTTACTGCAAGCCATTGGGGGAAACCAGTCTGAGTCTGTTACTAATACTTTCCCACCATTTCCCTGGGCTTAAACACATGCTTCTGCACCAATTGTCTGAATGGCTTCTGGATGGCTTCTCCAAGGTTATTTCCATGGCACCCTACGTAGGCTATCATTAATCCCAAATCACCAATTAGAAAAAAAGCCATCATCCATCATGTTCCTGGATGAATAAATTAATATGGCATGTGTGAATGAAAACAGAAGAGTTGATAATTCAACCAGGCCCACATTTTCAAGCGCAGCAGCAAGCCAAATCTGACAGGCAAAGAGTGATGGAGTCACTTTAGCCTATCATGAGTTTTTCCTACCATTGAGGCATCCTTCTAGCAAGCTCCAGAATACTGATCAATGCATACGGTGATGGGTTGCTGAAACAATATAGAGATTATTCCTGTTACTAATCTTTATGTCTCTGCCTAAGAGAAAAGAAGTGGTCTTGCAGGTAGTGTAGATGTCATGGCCTCAGAGCTGCTGCACTTGAAAATGTGGGCCTGGTTGAATTATCAACTCTTCTGTTTTCATTCACACATGCCATATTAATTTATTCATCCAGGAACATGATGGATGATGGCTTTTTTTCTAATTGGTGATTTGGGATTAATGATAGCCTACATAGGGTGCCATGGAAATAACCTTGGAGAAGCCATCCAGGCTCCAAGATGCAAGCAGATCAGGTCCCACCAGGCAGCCACTGAATCCAGCACTGATGCCCTCTCGGGTCCCTCTCAGTCAGCACTGATCCTTCTTTAGCCAACATGGGGTCCAAGAAGCAGGACACACACACCCCGCCTCAGGATCCTCCCCATCAAAGTAAGTGCCTTGCACGCAAGCGGTAAGATGCTGATTCTGGAAGCAAGCTTGGTGCCTCATTATTGGCACCTACTGAGCAAGGAAAGCCTCAGCTGTGCACACTCTGTGGGGAGAGGATTTAACCCACACAGAAACTGCCCTCTGTTGCTGGAAGTAATTTTTATATCTGGCTTTCTCTATTCTTGCTTTTGATTCCTGCTACATTTTTAACCTCAGTGTGTTCCTGACCAAGTCTCTGGCTCTTCCCTTGGAATTTTTCAAGACATTTGTGTTATCTGATTATGGACTGTCTAACTTGGTTATGTCTTCTCCTCAGCCTCTAGTAAGCACACACGAGCTCTTTCTCCTTCCACAGTGTGCCCACCCAGATCCTCTGCAAGCCTCAACCCCCCCAAGCACTCACATTGTGCCTGCACTTTGCCTGCCAATTGAATGGGTGTTTTCTCCCTTTGCTGAAGCCAGGATGTGAAAGTGGATTTCCCTCAAATTGATGGTGTGCATGGATTTTATTCATGCTGAAGATTCCAGTTTAAGAGCAGCTCAGGATTTTAATCACTTCCTTGGCAAGTATAAGCCTATCTCAGTTTGTAACTGTCCCTGCACATGTAGGCCATGATGCTCAAATTTGCTTTTGTTAGAGAAGATGAAGGTGTATATGGTGGACTGGTGGGGATAGGGGGCTCAGATGAATTCAGTTGTCAGAGAACATTACTTTACAGGGTTTAGATTTGCTACCACTCTTTATTTCTTCAGGGAGAGTGACTTCAATCCACTTTTAGAAACTAATGGATCCAAAGAGATACTTGATGTCTTAATGGGATTTCCCAGCCACTAGAGCTAATGATCTTCTGAAGCCCTGGTTGATTAACAGAAGAAATGTCCCTCTTACTGATATGATTGTCCCTGTGTATCCTCTACTCTGGGCAGCCAGGTTTATTGGTTTTCTGAAGAATTTAGGGCAATGAGATGCTGGGCTAGTTAAGTAAAGTGACCCCAGAGAAAGGAATATTGTCAAACGTGGTAAAGAGCCCGTTTTATGCCCAGCTCAGTGGCAGCAAGACCTGTGCGGGGCGGGGGGGGGGAATCTTCTTTGCCTTCTTTGTAGCAGCACATTCTCATCCAGCCACTCTGTTCCATGTATAGTAAACTATTTCATTCTATACCCAGGATAGTAAGGAAGAACAGTTGCAGATGATTATCCTTACTGCATTTTGGACTTCATCCTGAGGATTGCTTTTGATGATTTGTAAGGCAACACCTCCTCCAATTTGGATTAGCAAGCTCTAGGCAAATGTATTAAACAGTATGAGCTTTTCCAAGCAGTGAGAGAATTATGGATCCTGTAGATCCATGACTTCTCCCATCATATCCAGGAAATGATTATTATTTTTTTAGTCTGTCTCTTTTTAGCCTTGTCATTTTAGGGGTTTAAGGGCTGCAGAAACAGGGACTCACTGAGGGAGAGGTGTCTGGGGTCACAGCCTTTTCCTCTCACGTGGTTAAGCCTTCCCTCTCCATCCTTGGAAGAGGAGATCAAACAACAACAGTCACAATCCCGTGGCCCTTGAAACACATTCCTATCAACCAAAGTGTTGCCTAAGCTTAAGTTTAAACATTTTCAGTTCCATTTACTTTTCCATTATATCTTCTGAGAAATTCACTATCCCTCTTGATTTACTATTATCTGTAGTAGAAATCAGGGACTGTCACAGTTTATAGAAAAGTATATGTGCTGTATAAAGCAAGTATATACAATTTTTTTCCAGTGAAACCGTATAATTCAGTAATGTCTTACGTCTGTAGGGACTATCACAGTATATAGAAAAGGTAAGTGTGCTAAATAAAGCAAGTATATACAAATTTTTTTTTCCTAGTGACATGGTATAATTCAGTAATGCCTTATGTCTGTAAAATCCTTCTTCTTCCCACTCATTTGATTAGCCTATTTTTAAAATGCTGCTTCTAACATTTTAAATGTTCTGGATATATACAGTACACGTTCATGAGGAGCACACAGAGTTTTAATATATGGGAAAATCCATTTTGATGTTTTGATGGGAATGAAGAAACAGAACATTAAGACAGGAAGCTTCCCTCCCTCCTTGGCATGCAGATACACATGGGCTGATACAATATCTCTAGACCCAGATGCCAGTGAACCAGAATTTAGGACCTAACCAGCACAAATATTAAGAGGCTGGTGAACTGTTAACAACCCAGAAAGTGAACAGAAATGTACTATTATTGTCGGTTGCACAGTCAGCCAGATGGATTTGGCACTTTTGTCCACCTATCGAGTACTTCCCAAGGACCTGGGATAGGCAGATGTTGCTGTTTGATGGTGTTGAAGGTACTGTATCATCTTAGGATGTAAGCTATTCCAAGTAAAGCTGCCTTTTGCACTTGACTGATGGTGATTTTGTCAATGCCGATGGTCTTCCTATTATGTGATGATGATGATGATGATGATGATGATGATGATGATGATGATGATTGGTCACACAGTCAGCCAGATGTTTAGACTGAAGTTGGCATTTTTATCCACCTATTGAGTCCTTCTCAAGGATGTGAGATAGGCAGATGTTATTGTTTGATAGTGTTAAAGGTATTGTCACTGATGAGGAGGTGGAGGTGGAGGAGGATTGGTCACACAGTCACCCAGGTGTTTAGACTGGAATCGGCATTTTTAACCACCTATCAAGTCCTTCCCAAGGACCTGGGTTAGGCAGATATTGTCTGATGGTGTTAAAGGTATCATTGCAGGATATAAGCTATTCTTGTTGTTGTTTTTATTATTATTATTTCATAACTTATTTTATATAATTCAAGGCAACATATGTAAACATAACGTGTACCTCCTATCTTCTCTGTAGCTACAGGTCTGGAGGTGGGTTGAGCTGAGAGAGAGTGACTGGCTCAAAATCACCCAGCTGGCTTTCATGCCTAAGAGACAAGAACTCATTGTTTCCAGGTTTTAGGCTAGTGCTTTAATCACTTTTACCATCAAAGCACCATATATGGGTATATATGGTCAAAGGGTGGGGAGAGAATCATCAACCACCATGTATGGGTATATAGGGCCAAGGGGTGGGGAGAACATCATCAAAACACCCTATATATTGCTATATAGGGCCAAGGTGTGTGGAGAACATCAACGAAGCACCGTATATTGGTATATAGGGCCAAAAGGTGGGGACAGCATCATCAGAGCACCATATATGGGTATATAGGGCCAAGATGTGTGGAGAGCATCATCAAAGCACCATATATGGGTATATATGGTCAAAGGGTGGGGACAGAATCATCAAAGCACCATATATGGGTATAAAGGGCCAAGGTGTGTGGAGAGCATCATCAAAGCACCCTATAAGGGTATATAGGACCAAGGTGTGTGCAGAGCATCATCAAAGCACCATATATGGGTCTGTAGGGCCAAGGTGTGTGGAGAGCATCATCAGTGCACCATATATGGGTATAAAGGGCCAAGGTGTGTAGAGACAATCATCAAAGCACCATATATGTATATATAGGGCCAAAGGGTGGGGAGAGCATCATCAAAGCACCATATATGGGTATATAGGGCCAAAGGGTGGGGAGAACATCATCAAAGCACCATATATGGGTATATAGGACCAAAGGGTGGGGAGAGCATCATCAAAGCACCATATATGGGTATGTAGGGCCAAAGGGAAGGGACAGCATCATCAGAGCACTATATGTAGGTATATAGGGCCAAGATGTGTGGAGAGCATCATCAAAGCACCATATATGGGTATGTAGGGCCAAGGTGTGTGGAGAGCATCATCAAAGGACCCTATATGTGTATCTAGGGCCAAAGGGCAGGGAGAGCATCATCAAAGCACCATATATGTGTATATAGGGCCAAGGTGTGTGGAGAGCATCATCAAAGCACCATATATGGGTATATAGGGCCAAAGGTTGGGGAGAGCATCATCAAAGCACCATATATGGGTATATAGGGCCAAAGGGTGGGGAGAGCATCATCAAAGCACCATATATGGGTATATAGGGCCAAAGGGTGGGGAGAGCATCATCAAAGCACCATATATGGGTATATAGGGCCAAAGGGTGGGGAGAGCATCATCAAAGCACCATATATGGGTATATATGGCCAAAGGGTGGGGAGAGCATCATCAAAGCACCATATATGGGTATATAGGGCCAAAGGGTGGGGAGAGCATCATCAAAGCACCATATATGGGTATATAGGGCCAAAGGGTGGGGAGAGCATCATCAAAGCACCATATATGGGTATATAGGGCCAAAGGGTGGAGAGCATCATCAAAGCACCATATATGGGTATATAGGGCCAAAAGGTGGGGAGAGCATCATCAAAGCACCATATATGGGTATATAGGGCCAAAGGGTGGGGAGAGCATCATCAAAGCACCATATATGGGTATATAGGGCCAAAGGGTGGGGAGAGCATCATCAAAGCACCATATATGGGTATATAGGGCCAAATGGTGGGGAGAGCATCATCAAAGCACCATATATGGGTATATAGGCCAAAGGGTGTGGAGAGCATCATCAAAGCACCATATATGGGTATATAGGGCCAAAGGGTGGGGAGAGCATCATCAAAGCACCATATATGGGTATATAGGGCCAAAGGGTGGGGAGAGCATCATCAAAGCACCATATATGGGTATATAGGGCCAAAGGGTGGGGACAGCATCATCAAAGCACCATATATGGGTATATAGGGCCATAGGGTGGGGAGAGCATCATCAAAGCACCATATATGGGTATATAGGGCCATAGGGTGGAGAGAGCAGCATCAAAGCACCATATATGGGTATATAGGGCCAAAGGGTGGGGAGAGCATCATCAAAGCACCATATATGGGTATATAGGGCCAAAGGGTGGGGAGAGCATCATCAAAGCACCATATATGGGTATATAGGGCCAAAGGGTGGGGAGAGCATCATCAAAGCACCATATATGGGTATATAGGGCCAAAGGGTGGGGAGAGCATCATCAAAGCACCATATATGGGTATATAGGGCCAAAGGGTGGGGAGAGCATCATCAAAGCACCATATATGGGTATATAGGCCAAAGGGTGTGGAGAGCATCATCAAAGCACCATATATGGGTATATAGGGCCAAAGGGTGGGGAGAGCATCATCAAAGCACCATATATGGGTATATAGGGCCAAAGGGTGGGGAGAGCATCATCAAAGCACCATATATGGGTATATATGGCCAAAGGGTGGGAGAGCATCATCAAAGCAACATATATGGGTATATAGGGCCAAAGGGTGGGGAGAGCATCATCAAAGCACCATATATGGGTATATAGGACCAAAGGATGGGGACAGCATCATCAAAGCACCATATATGGGTATATAGGGCCAAAGGGTGGGGAGAGCATCATCAAAGCACCATATATGGGTATATAGGGCCAAAAGGTGGGGAGAGCATCATCAAAGCACCATATATGGGTATATAGGGCCAAAGGGTGGGGAGAGCATCATCAAAGCACCATATATGGGTATATAGGGCCAAAGGGTGGGGAGAGCATCATCAAAGCACCATATATGGGTATATAGGGCCAAAGGGTGGGGAGAGCATCATCAAAGCACCATATATGGGTATATAGGCCAAAGGGTGTGGAGAGCATCATCAAAGCACCATATATGGGTATATAGGGCCAAAGGGTGGGGAGAGCATCATCAAAGCACCATATATGGGTATATAGGGCCAAAGGGTGGGGAGAGCATCATCAAAGCACCATATATGGGTATATAGGGCCAAAGGGTGGGGAGAGCATCATCAAAGCACCATATATGGGTATATAGGGCCAAGGTGTGTGGAGAGCATCATCAAAGCACCATATATGGGTATATAGGGCCAAAGGGTGGGGAGAGCATCATCAAAGCACCATATATGGGTATATAGGGCCAAAGGGTGGGGAGAGCATCATCAAAGCACCATATATGGGTATACAGGGCCAAGGTGTGGGGAGAGCATCATCAAAGCACCATATATGGGTATATAGGGCCAAGGGTGGGGAGAGCATCATCAAAGCACCATATATGGGTATATAGGGCCAAAGGGTGTGGAGAGCATCATCAAAGCACCATATATGGGTATATAGGGCCAAAGGGTGGGGAGAGCATCATCAAAGCACCATATATGGGTATACAGGGCCAAAGGGTGGGGAGAGCATCATCAAAGCACCATATATGGGTATATAGGGCCAAAGGGTGGGGAGAGCATCATCAAAGCACCACATATGGGTATATAGGCCATAGGGTGGGGAGAGCATCATCAAAGCACCATATATGGATATATAGGGCCAAAGGGTGGGGAGAGCATCATCAAAGCACCATATATGGGTATATAGGGCCAAAGGGTGGGGAGAGCATCATCAAAGCACCATATATGGGTATATAGGGCCAAAGGGTGGGGAGAGCATCATCAAAGCACCATATATGGGTATATAGGGCCAAAGGGTGGGACAGCATCATCAAAGCACCATATATGGGTATATAGGGCCATAGGGTGGGGAGAGCATCATCAAAGCACCATATATGGGTATATAGGGCCAAAGGGTGGGGAGAGCATCATCAAAGCACCATATATGGGTATATAGGGCCAAAGGGTGGGGAGAGCATCATCAAAGCACCATATATGGGTATATAGGGCCAAAGGGTGGGGAGAGCATCATCAAAGCACCATATATGGGTATATAGGGCCAAAGGGTGTGGAGAGCATCATCAAAGCACCATATATGGGTATATAGGGCCAAAGGGTGGGGAGAGCATCATCAAAGCACCATATATGGGTATATAGGGCCAAAGGGTGGGGAGAGCATCATCAAAGCACCATATATGGGTATATATGGCCAAAGGGTGGGAGAGCATCATCAAAGCACCATATATGGGTATATAGGGCCAAAGGGTGGGGAGAGCATCATCAAAGCACCATATATGGGTATGTAGGGCCAAAGGGTGGGGAGAGCATCATCAAAGCACCATATATGGGTATATAGGGCCAAAGGGTGGGGAGAGCATCATCAAAGCACCATATATGGGTATATAGGGCCAAAGGTGGGGAGAGCATCATCAAAGCACCATATATGGGTATATAGGGCCAAAGGGTGGGGAGAGCATCATCAAAGCACCATATATGGGTATATAGGGCCAAAGGGTGGGGAGAGCATCATCAAAGCACCATATATGGGTATATAGGGCCAAAGGGTGGGGAGAGCATCATCAAAGCACCATATATGGGTATATAGGCCAAAGGGTGTGGAGAGCATCATCAAAGCACCATATATGGGTATATAGGGCCAAAGGGTGGGGAGAGCATCATCAAAGCACCATATATGGGTATATAGGGCCAAAGGGTGGGGAGAGCATCATCAAAGCACCATATATGGGTATATAGGGCCAAAGGGTGGGGAGAGCATCATCAAAGCACCATATATGGGTATATAGGGCCAAGGTGTGTGGAGAGCATCATCAAAGCACCATATATGGGTATATAGGGCCAAAGGGTGGGGAGAGCATCATCAAAGCACCATATATGGGTATATAGGGCCAAAGGGTGGGGAGAGCATCATCAAAGCACCATATATGGGTATACAGGGCCAAGGTGTGGAGAGCATCATCAAAGCACCATATATGGGTATATAGGGCCAAAGGGTGGGGAGAGCATCATCAAAGCACCATATATGGGTATATAGGGCCAAAGGGTGTGGAGAGCATCATCAAAGCACCATATATGGGTATATAGGGCCAAAGGGTGGGGAGAGCATCATCAAAGCACCATATATGGGTATATAGGGCCAAAGGGTGGGGAGAGCATCATCAAAGCACCATATATGGGTATAGAGGGCCAAAGGGTGGGGAGAGCATCATCAAAGCACCATATATGGGTATCTAGGGCCAAAGGGTGGGGAGAGCATCATCAAAGCACCATATATGGGTATGTAGGGCCAAAGGGTGGGGAGAGCATCATCAAAGCACCATATATGGGTATATAGGGCCAAAGGGTGGGGAGAGCATCATCAAAGCACCATATATGGGTATATAGGGCCAAAGGGTGGGGAGAGCATCATCAAAGCACCATATATGGGTATATAGGGCCAAAGGGTGGAGAGCATCATCAAAGCACCATATATGGGTATATAGGGCCAAAGGGTGGGGAGAGCATCATCAAAGCACCATATATGGGTATATAGGGCCAAAGGGTGGGGAGAGCATCATCAAAGCACCATATATGGGTATATAGGGCCAAAGGGTGGGGAGAGCATCATCAAAGCACCATATATGGGTATATAGGGCCAAAGGGTGGGGAGAGCATCATCAAAGCACCATATATGGGTATAGAGGGCCAAAGGGTGGGGAGAGCATCATCAAAGCACCATATATGGGTATGTAGGGCCAAAGGGTGGGGACAGCATCATCAAACCACCATATATGGGTATATAGGGCCAAAATGTGGGGAGAGCATCATCAAACCACCATATATGGGTATAAAGGGCCAAAGGGTGGGGAGAGCATCATCAAACCACCATATATGCTGTAAAGGGCCAAAGGGTGGGGAGAGCATCATCAAAGCACCATATATGGGTATAAAGGGCCAAGGTGTGTGGAGAGCATCATCAAAGCACCATATATGGGTATATAGGGCCAAAGGGTGGGGAGAGCATCATCAAAACACCATATATGGGTATATAGGGCCAAAAGGTGGGGAGAGCATCATCAAAGCACCATATATGGGTATATAGGGCCAAAGGGTGGGGAGAGCATCATCAAAGCACCATATATGGGTATGTAGGGCCAAAGGGTGGGGAGAGCATCATCAAAGCACCATATATGGGTATATAGGGCCAAAGGGTGGGGAGAGCATCATCAAAGCACCATATATGGGTATATAGGGCCAAAGGGTGGGGAGAGCATCATCAAAGCACCATATATGGGTATATAGGGCCAAGGTGTGTGGAGAGCATCATCAAAGCACCATATATGGGTATATAGGGCCAAAGTGTGGGGAGAGCATCATCAAAGCACCATATATGGGTATGTAGGGCCAAAGGGTGGGGAGAGCATCATCAAAGCACCATATATGGGTATACAGGGCCAAAGGGTGGGGAGAGCATCATCAAAGCACCATATATGGGTATATAGGGCCAAAGGGTGGGGAGAGCATCATCAAAGCACCATATATGGGTATGTAGGGCCAAAGGGTGGGGAGAGCATCATCAAAGCACCATATATGGGTATATAGGGCCAAAGGGTGTGGAGAGCATCATCAAAGCACCATATATGGGTATATAGGGCCAAAAGGTGGGGAGAGCATCATCAAAGCACCATATATGGGTATATAGGGCCAAAGGGTGGGGAGAGCATCATCAAAGCACCATATATGGGTATATAGGGCCAAAGGGTGGGGAGAGCATCATCAAAGCACCATATATGGGTATATAGGGCCAAAGGGTGGGGAGAGCATCATCAAAGCACCATATATGGGTATATAGGGCCAAAGGGTGTGGAGAGCATCATCAAAGCACCATATATGGGTATATAGGGCCAAGGTGTGTGGAGAGCATCATCAAAGCACCATATATGGGTATACAGGGCCAAAGGGTGGGGAGAGCATCATCAAAGAACCATATATGGGTATAAAGGGCCAAGGTGTGTGTAGAGCCTCATCAAAGCACCATATATGGGTATACAGGGCCAAAGGGTGGGGAGAGCATCATCAAAGCACCATATATGGGTATATAGGGCCAAAGGGTGGGGAGAGCATCATCAAAGCACCATATATGGGTATTCAGGGCCAAGGTGTGTGGAGTGCATCATCAAAGAACCATATATGGGTATACAGGGCCAAAGGGTGGGGAGAGCATCATGAAAGCACCATATATGGGTATATAGGGCCAAAGGGTGTGGAGAGCATCATCAAAGCACCATATATGGGTATACAGGGCCAAAGGGTGGGGAGAGCATCATCAAAGCACCATATATGGGTATACAGGGCCAAGGTGTGTGGAGAGCATCATCAAAGCACCATATATGGGTATATAGGGCCAAAGGGTGGGGAGAGCATCATCAAAGCACCATATATGGGTATATAGGGCCAAAGGTGGGGAGAGCATCATCAAACCACCATATATGGGTATATAGGGCCAAGGTGTGTGGAGAGCATCATCAAAGCACCATATATGGGTATATAGGGCCAAGGTGTGTGGAGAGCATCATCAAAGCACCATATATGGGTATACAGGGCCAAAGGGTGGGGAGAGCATCATCAGAGCACCATATATGGGTATACAGGGCCAAAGGGTGGTGAGAGCAGCATCAAAGCACCATATATGGGTATATAGGGCCAAAGGGTGGGGAGAGCATCATCAAAGCACCATATATGGGTATATAGGGCCAAAGGGTGGGGAGAGCATCATCAAAGCACCATATATGGGTATATAGGGCCAAAGGGTGGGGAGAGCATCATCAAAGCACCATATATGGGTATACAGGGCCAAAGGGTGGGGAGAGCATCATCAAAGCACCATATATGGGTATATAGGGCCAAAGGGTGGGGAGAGCATCATCAAAGCACCATATATGGGTATATAGGGCCAAGGTGTGTGGAGAGCATCATCAAAGCACCATATATGGGTATATAGGGCCAAAGGGTGGGGAGAGCATCATCAAAGCACCATATATGGGTATATAGGGCCAAAGGGTGGGGAGAGCATCATCAAAGCACCATATATGGGTATAAAGGGCCAAGGTGTGTGGAGAGCATCATCAAAGCACCATATATGGGTATATAGGGCCAAAGGGTGGGGAGAGCATCATCAAAGCACCATATATGGGTATATAGGGCCAAAGGGTGGGGAGAGCATCATCAAAGCACCATATATGGGTATATAGGGCCAAAGGGTGGGGAGAGCATCATCAAAGCACCATATATGGGTATAAAGGGCCAAAGGGTGGGGAGAGCATCATCAAAGCACCATATATGGGTATACAGGGCCAAAGGGTGGGGAGAGCATCATCAAAGCACCATATATGGGTATATAGGGCCAAAGGGTGGGGAGAGCATCATCAAAGCACCATATATGGGTATATAGGGCCAAAGGGTGGGGAGAGCATCATCAAAGCACCATATATGGGTATACAGGGCCAAAGGGTGGGGAGAGCATCATCAAAGCACCATATATGGGTATATAGGGCCAAAGGGTGTGGAGAGCATCATCAAAGCACCATATATGGGTATACAGGGCCAAAGGGTGGGGAGAGCATCATCAAAGCACCATATATGGGTATATAGGGCCAAAGGGTGTGGAGAGCATCATGAGAGCACCATATATGGGTATACAGGGCCAAAGGGTGGGGAGAGCATCATCAAAGCACCATATATGGGTATATAGGGCCAAAGGGTGGGGAGAGCATCATCAAAGCACCATATATGGGTATATAGGGCCAAAGGGTGGGGAGAGCATCATCAAAGCACCATATATGGGTATACAGGGCCAAAGGGTGGGGAGAGCATCATCAAAGCACCATATATGGGTATATAGGGCCAAGGTGTGGAGAGCATCATCAAAGCACCATATATGGGTATACAGGGCCAAAGGGTGGGGAGAGCATCATCAAAGCACCATATATGGGTATATAGGGCCAAAGGTGTGTGGAGAGCATCATCAAAGCACCATATATGGGTATATAGGGCCAAAGGGTGGGGAGAGCATCATCAAAGCACCATATATGGGTATACAGGGCCAAAGGGTGGGGAGAGCATCATCAAAGCACCATATATGGGTATATAGGGCCAAAGGGTGGGGAGAGCATCATCAAAGCACCATATATGGGTATATAGGGCCAAGGTGTGTGGAGAGCATCATCAAAGCACCATATATGGGTATATAGGGCCAAAGGGTGTGGAGAGCATCATCAAAGCACCATATATGGGTATACAGGGCCAAAGGGTGGGGAGAGCATCATCAAAGCACCATATATGGGTATAAAGGGCCAAGGTGTGTGGAGAGCATCATCAAAGCACCATATATGGGTATATAGGGCCAAAGGGTGGGGAGAGCATCATCAAAGCACCATATATGGGTATATAGGGCCAAAGGGTGTGGAGAGCATCATCAAAGCACCATATATGGGTATATAGGGCCAAAGGGTGTGGAGAGCATCATCAAAGCACCATATATGGGTATATAGGGCCAAAGGGTGGGGAGAGCATCATCAAAGCACCATATATGGGTATATAGGGCCAAAGGTTGGGGAGAGCATCATCAAAGCACCATATATGGGTATACAGGGCCAAAGGGTGGGGAGAGCATCATCAAAGCACCATATATGGGTATATAGGGCCAAAGGGTGGGGAGAGCATCATCAAAGCACCATATATGGGTATATAGGGCCAAGGTGTGTGGAGAGCATCATCAAAGCACCATATATGGGTATATAGGGCCAAGGTGTGGAGAGCATCATCAAAGCACCATATATGGGTATATAGGGCCAAGGTGTGTGGAGAGCATCATCAAAGCACCATATATGGGTATACAGGGCCAAAGGGTGGGGAGAGCATCATCAAAGCACCATATATGGGTATATAGGGCCAAAGGGTGTGGAGAGCATCATCAAAGCACCATATATGGGTATACAGGGCCAAAGGGTGGGGAGAGCATCATCAAAGCACCATATATGGGTATATAGGGCCAAGGTGTGTGGAGAGCATCATCAAAGCACCATATATGGGTATACAGGGCCAAAGGGTGGGGAGAGCATCATCAAAGCACCATATATGGGTATATAGGGCCAAGGTGTGTGGAGAGCATCATCAAAGCACCATATATGGGTATACAGGGCCAAGGTGTGTGGAGAGCATCATCAAAGCACCATATATGGGTATATAGGGCCAAGGTGTGTGGAGAGCATCATCAAAGCACCATATATGGGTATACAGGGCCAAAGGGTGGGGAGAGCATCATCAAAGCACCATATATGGGTATATAGGGCCAAGGTGTGTGGAGAGCATCATCAAAGCACCATATATGGGTATACAGGGCCAAAGGGTGGGGAGAGCATCATCAAAGCACCATATATGGGTATATAGGGCCAAGGTGTGTGGAGAGCATCATCAAAGCACCATATATGGGTATACAGGGCCAAAGGGTGGGGAGAGCATCATCAAAGCACCATATATGGGTATATAGGGCCAAGGTGTGTGGAGAGCATCATCAAAGCACCATATATGGGTATACAGGGCCAAGGTGTGTGGAGAGCATCATCAAAGCACCATATATGGGTATATAGGGCCAAAGGGTGGGGAGAGCATCATCAAAGCACCATATATGGGTATACAGGGCCAAAGGGTGTGGAGAGCATCATCAAAGCACCATATATGGGTACAGAGGGCCAAGGTGTGGGGAGAGCATCATCAAAGCACCATATATGGGTATACAGGGCCAAGGTGTGTGGAGAGCATCATCAAACCACCATATATGGGTATATAGGGCCAATTGGTGGGGAGAGCATCATCAAAGCACCATATATGGGTATAAATGGCCGTTGTGTGAGGACAGTATCATCAAAGCACCATATATGGGTATATTGGGCCAAGGTGTGTGGAGAGCATCATCAAAGCACCATATATGGGTATATAGGGCCAAGGTGTGTGGAGAGCATCATCAAAGCACCATATATGGGTATACAGGGCCAAAGGGTGGGGAGAGCATCATCAAAGCACCATATATGGGTATATAGGGCCAAGGTGTGTGGAGAGCATCATCAAAGCACCATATATGGGTATACAGGGCCAAAGGGTGGGGAGAGCATCATCAAAGCACCATATATGGGTATATAGGGCCAAGGTGTGTGGAGAGCATCATCAAAGCACCATATATGGGTATACAGGGCCAAAGGGTGGGGAGAGCATCATCAAAGCACCATATATGGGTATAAAGGGCCAAGGTGTGTGGAGAGCATCATCAAAGCACCATATATGGGTATACAGGGCCAAAGGGTGGGGAGAGCATCATCAAAGCACCATATATGGGTATAGAGGGCCAAGGTGTGTGGAGAGCATCATCAAAGCACCATATATGGGTATACAGGGCCAAGGTGTGTGGAGAGTATCATCAAAGCACCATATATGGGTATAGAGGGCCAAAGGGTGGGGAGAGCATCATCAAAGCACCATATATGGGTATACAGGGCCAAGGTGTGTGGAGAGCATCATCAAACCACCATATATGGGTATATAGGGCCAATTGGTGGGGAGAGCATCATCAAAGCACCATATATGGGTATAAATGGCCAAGGTGTGTGGACAGTATCATCAAAGCACCATATATGGGTATATAGGGCCAAAGGGTGGGGAGAGCATCATCAAAGCACCATATATGGGTATATAGGGCCAAGGTGTGTGGAGAGCATCATCAAAGCACCATATATGGGTATACAGGGCCAAAGGGTGGGGAGAGCATCATCAAAGCACCATATATGGGTATATAGGGCCAAGGTGTGTGGAGAGCATCATCAAAGCACCATATATGGGTATACAGGGCCAAAGGGTGGGGAGAGCATCATCAAAGCACCATATATGGGTATATAGGGCCAAGGTGTGTGGAGAGCATCATCAAAGCACCATATATGGGTATACAGGGCCAAAGGGTGGGGAGAGCATCATCAAAGCACCATATATGGGTATAGAGGGCCAAGGTGTGTGGAGAGCATCATCAAAGCACCATATATGGGTATACAGGGCCAAGGTGTGTGGAGAGCATCATCAAAGCACCATATATGGGTATACAGGGCCAAAGGGTGGGGAGAGCATCATCAAAGCACCATATATGGGTATATAGGGCCAAGGTGTGTGGAGAGCATCATCAAAGCACCATATATGGGTATACAGGGCCAAAGGGTGGGGAGAGCATCATCAAAGCACCATATATGGGTATATAGGGCCAAGGTGTGTGGAGAGCATCATCAAAGCACCATATATGGGTATACAGGGCCAAGGTGTGTGGAGAGCATCATCAAAGCACCATATATGGGTATATAGGGCCAAGGTGTGTGGAGAGCATCATCAAAGCACCATATATGGGTATACAGGGCCAAAGGGTGGGGAGAGCATCATCAAAGCACCATATATGGGTATACAGGGCCAAGGTGTGTGGAGAGCATCATCAAAGCACCATATATGGGTATACAGGGCCAAAGGGTGGGGAGAGCATCATCAAAGCACCATATATGGGTATATAGGGCCAAGGTGTGTGGAGAGCATCATCAAAGCACCATATATGGGTATACAGGGCCAAAGGGTGGGGAGAGCATCATCAAAGCACCATATATGGGTATATAGGGCCAAGGTGTGTGGAGAGCATCATCAAAGCACCATATATGGGTATACAGGGCCAAGGTGTGTGGAGAGCATCATCAAAGCACCATATATGGGTATACAGGGCCAAGGTGTGTGGAGAGCATCATCAAAGCACCATATATGGGTATACAGGGCCAAAGGGTGGGGAGAGCATCATCAAAGCACCATATATGGGTATACAGGGCCAAGGTGTGTGGAGAGCATCATCAAAGCACCATATATGGGTATACAGGGCCAAGGTGTGTGGAGAGCATCATCAAAGCACCATATATGGGTATAGAGGGCCAAAGGGTGGGGAGAGCATCATCAAAGCACCATATATGGGTATACAGGGCCAAGGTGTGTGGAGAGCATCATCAAAGCACCATATATGGGTATATAGGGCCAAAGGGTGGGGAGAGCATCATCAAAGCACCATATATGGGTATACAGGGCCAAGGTGTGTGGAGAGCATCATCAAAGCACCATATATGGGTATACAGGGCCAAAGGGTGGGGAGAGCATCATCAAAGCACCATATATGGGTATACAGGGCCAAGGTGTGTGGAGAGCATCATCAAAGCACCATATATGGGTATACAGGGCCAAGGTGTGTGGAGAGCATCATCAAAGCACCATATATGGGTATACAGGGCCAAGGTGTGTGGAGAGCATCATCAAAGCACCATATATGGGTATACAGGGCCAAAGGGTGGGGAGAGCATCATCAAAGCACCATATATGGGTATATAGGGCCAAGGTGTGTGGAGAGCATCATCAAAGCACCATATATGGGTATACAGGGCCAAAGGGTGGGGAGAGCATCATCAAAGCACCATATATGGGTATATAGGGCCAAGGTGTGTGGAGAGCATCATCAAAGCACCATATATGGGTATACAGGGCCAAAGGGTGGGGAGAGCATCATCAAAGCACCATATATGGGTATATAGGGCCAAGGTGTGTGGAGAGCATCATCAAAGCACCATATATGGGTATACAGGGCCAAAGGGTGGGGAGAGCATCATCAAAGCACCATATATGGGTATATAGGGCCAAGGTGTGTGGAGAGCATCATCAAAGCACCATATATGGGTATACAGGGCCAAAGGGTGGGGAGAGCATCATCAAAGCACCATATATGGGTATACAGGGCCAAAGGGTGGGGAGAGCATCATCAAAGCACCATATATGGGTATACAGGGCCAAGGTGTGTGGAGAGCATCATCAAAGCACCATATATGGGTATACAGGGCCAAAGGGTGGGGAGAGCATCATCAAAGCACCATATATGGGTATATAGGGCCAAGGTGTGTGGAGAGCATCATCAAAGCACCATATATGGGTATACAGGGCCAAGGTGTGTGGAGAGCATCATCAAAGCACCATATATGGGTATACAGGGCCAAAGGGTGGGGAGAGCATCATCAAAGCACCATATATGGGTATACAGGGCCAAGGTGTGTGGAGTGCATCATCAAAGCACCATATATGGGTATACAGGGCCAAAGGGTGGGGAGAGCATCATCAAAGCACCATATATGGGTATATAGGGCCAAGGTGTGTGGAGAGCATCATCAAAGCACCATATATGGGTATACAGGGCCAAAGGGTGGGGACAGCATCATCAAAGCACCATATATGGGTTTACAGGGCCAAAGGGTGTGGAGAGCATCATGAGAGCACCATATATGGGTATACAGGGCCAAGGTGTGTGGAGAGCATCATCAAAGCACCATATATGGGTATATAGGGCCAAGGTGTGTGGAGAGCATCATCAAAGCACCATATATGGGTATACAGGGCCAAAGGGTGGGGAGAGCATCATCAAAGCACCATATATGGGTATACAGGGCCAAGGTGTGTGGAGAGCATCATCAAAGCACCATATATGGGTATACAGGGCCAAAGGGTGGGGAGAGCATCATCAAAGCACCATATATGGGTATACAGGGCCAAGGTGTGTGGAGAGCATCATCAAAGCACCATATATGGGTATACAGGGCCAAAGGGTGGGGAGAGCATCATCAAAGCACCATATATGGGTATATAGGGCCAAGGTGTGTGGAGAGCATCATCAAAGCACCATATATGGGTATACAGGGCCAAAGGGTGGGGAGAGCATCATCAAAGCACCATATATGGGTATATAGGGCCAAGGTGTGTGGAGAGCATCATCAAAGCACCATATATGGGTATACAGGGCCAAGGTGTGTGGAGAGCATCATCAAAGCACCATATATGGGTATACAGGGCCAAGGTGTGTGGAGAGCATCATCAAAGCACCATATATGGGTATACAGGGCCAAAGGGTGGGGAGAGCATCATCAAAGCACCATATATGGGTATACAGGGCCAAGGTGTGTGGAGAGCATCATCAAAGCACCATATATGGGTATACAGGGCCAAGGTGTGTGGAGAGCATCATCAAAGCACCATATATGGGTATAGAGGGCCAAAGGGTGGGGAGAGCATCATCAAAGCACCATATATGGGTATACAGGGCCAAGGTGTGTGGAGAGCATCATCAAAGCACCATATATGGGTATATAGGGCCAAAGGGTGGGGAGAGCATCATCAAAGCACCATATATGGGTATAAAGGGCCAAGGTGTGTGTAGAGCCTCATCAAAGCACCATATATGGGTATACAGGGCCAAAGGGTGGGGAGAGCATCATCAAAGCACCATATATGGGTATATAGGGCCAAGGTGTGTGGAGAGCATCATCAAAGCACCATATATGGGTATACAGGGCCAAGGTGTGTGGAGAGCATCATCAAAGCACCATATATGGGTATACAGGGCCAAGGTGTGTGGAGAGCATCATCAAAGCACCATATATGGGTATACAGGGCCAAGGTGTGTGGAGAGCATCATCAAAGCACCATATATGGGTATACAGGGCCAAAGGGTGGGGAGAGCATCATCAAAGCACCATATATGGGTATATAGGGCCAAGGTGTGTGGAGAGCATCATCAAAGCACCATATATGGGTATACAGGGCCAAAGGGTGGGGAGAGCATCATCAAAGCACCATATATGGGTATATAGGGCCAAGGTGTGTGGAGAGCATCATCAAAGCACCATATATGGGTATACAGGGCCAAAGGGTGGGGAGAGCATCATCAAAGCACCATATATGGGTATATAGGGCCAAGGTGTGTGGAGAGCATCATCAAAGCACCATATATGGGTATACAGGGCCAAAGGGTGGGGAGAGCATCATCAAAGCACCATATATGGGTATATAGGGCCAAGGTGTGTGGAGAGCATCATCAAAGCACCATATATGGGTATACAGGGCCAAAGGGTGGGGAGAGCATCATCAAAGCACCATATATGGGTATATAGGGCCAAGGTGTGTGGAGAGCATCATCAAAGCACCATATATGGGTATACAGGGCCAAGGTGTGTGGAGAGCATCATCAAAGCACCATATATGGGTATATAGGGCCAAAGGGTGGGGAGAGCATCATCAAAGCACCATATATGGGTATACAGGGCCAAGGTGTGTGGAGAGCATCATCAAAGCACCATATATGGGTATATAGGGCCAAGGTGTGTGGAGAGCATCATCAAAGCACCATATATGGGTATACAGGGCCAAAGGGTGGGGAGAGCATCATCAAAGCACCATATATGGGTATATAGGGCCAAGGTGTGTGGAGAGCATCATCAAAGCACCATATATGGGTATACAGGGCCAAAGGGTGGGGAGAGCATCATCAAAGCACCATATATGGGTATACAGGGCCAAGGTGTGTGGAGAGCATCATCAAAGCACCATATATGGGTATACAGGGCCAAGGTGTGTGGAGAGCATCATCAAAGCACCATATATGGGTATACAGGGCCAAGGTGTGTGGAGAGCATCATCAAAGCACCATATATGGGTATACAGGGCCAAAGGGTGGGGAGAGCATCATCAAAGCACCATATATGGGTATATAGGGCCAAGGTGTGTGGAGAGCATCATCAAAGCACCATATATGGGTATACAGGGCCAAAGGGTGTGGAGAGCATCATCAAAGCACCATATATGGGTATATAGGGCCAAGGTGTGTGGAGAGCATCATCAAAGCACCATATATGGGTATACAGGGCCAAAGGGTGTGGAGAGCATCATCAAAGCACCATATATGGGTATATAGGGCCAAGGTGTGTGGAGAGCATCATCAAAGCACCATATATGGGTATACAGGGCCAAGGTGTGTGGAGAGCATCATCAAAGCACCATATATGGGTATACAGGGCCAAAGGGTGGGGAGAGCATCATCAAAGCACCATATATGGGTATATAGGGCCAAGGTGTGTGGAGAGCATCATCAAAGCACCATATATGGGTATACAGGGCCAAAGGGTGGGGAGAGCATCATCAAAGCACCATATATGGGTATATAGGGCCAAGGTGTGTGGAGAGCATCATCAAAGCACCATATATGGGTATACAGGGCCAAAGGGTGGGGAGAGCATCATCAAAGCACCATATATGGGTATATAGGGCCAAGGTGTGTGGAGAGCATCATCAAAGCACCATATATGGGTATACAGGGCCAAAGGGTGGGGAGAGCATCATCAAAGCACCATATATGGGTACAGAGGGCCAAGGTGTGTGGAGAGCATCATCAAAGCACCATATATGGGTATACAGGGCCAAGGTGTGTGGAGAGTATCATCAAAAACCCATATATGGGTATAGAGGGCCAAAGGGTGGGGAGAGCATCATCAAAGCACCATATATGGGTATACAGGGCCAAGGTGTGTGGAGAGCATCATCAAAGCACCATATATGGGTATATAGGGCCAAGGTGTGTGGAGAGCATCATCAAAGCACCATATATGGGTATACAGGGCCAAGGTGTGTGGAGAGTATCATCAAAAACCCATATATGGGTATAGAGGGCCAAAGGGTGGGGAGAGCATCATCAAAGCACCATATATGGGTATATAGACCCAAGGTGTGTGGAGAGCATCATCAAAGCACCATATATGGGAATATAGGGCCAAGGTGTGTGGAGAGCATCATCAAAGCACCATATATGGGTATACAGGGCCAAAGGGTGGGGAGAGCATCATCAAAGCACCATATATGGGTATATAGGGCCAAGGTGTGTGGAGAGCATCATCAAAGCACCATATATGGGTATACAGGGCCAAAGGGTGGGGAGAGCATCATCAAAGCACCATATATGGGTATAAAGGGCCAAGGTGTGTGGAGAGCATCATCAAAGCACCATATATGGGTATACAGGGCCAAAGGGTGGGGAGAGCATCATCAAAGCACCATATATGGGTATAGAGGGCCAAGGTGTGTGGAGAGCATCATCAAAGCACCATATATGGGTATACAGGGCCAAAGGGTGGGGAGAGCATCATCAAAGCACCATATATGGGTATATAGGGCCAAGGTGTGTGGAGAGCATCATCAAAGCACCATATATGGGTATACAGGGCCAAAGGGTGGGGAGAGCATCATCAAAGCACCATATATGGGTATATAGGGCCAAGGTGTGTGGAGAGCATCATCAAAGCACCATATATGGGTATACAGGGCCAAGGTGTGGAGAGCATCATCAAAGCACCATATATGGGTATACAGGGCCAAGGTGTGGGGAGAGCATCATCAAAGCACCATATATGGGTATATAGGGCCAAGGTGTGTGGAGAGCATCATCAAAGCACCATATATGGGTATACAGGGCCAAAGGGTGTGGAGAGCATCATCAAAGCACCATATATGGGTATACAGGGCCAAGGTGTAGGAGAGCATCATCAAAGCACCATATATGGGTATACAGGGCCAAGGTGTGTGGAGAGCATCATCAAAGCACCATATATGGGTATACAGGGCCAAAGGGTGGGGAGAGCATCATCAAAGCACCATATATGGGTATATAGGGCCAAGGTGTGTGGAGAGCATCATCAAAGCACCATATATGGGTATACAGGGCCAAAGGGTGGGGAGAGCATCATCAAAGCACCATATATGGGTATATAGGGCCAAGGTGTGTGGAGAGCATCATCAAAGCACCATATATGGGTATACAGGGCCAAAGGGTGTGGAGAGCATCATCAAAGCACCATATATGGGTATACAGGGCCAAAGGGTGGGGAGAGCATCATCAAAGCACCATATATGGGTATATAGGGCCAAGGTGTGTGGAGAGCATCATCAAAGCACCATATATGGGTATACAGGGCCAAAGGGTGGGGAGAGCATCATCAAAGCACCATATATGGGTATATAGGGCCAAGGTGTGTGGAGAGCATCATCAAAGCACCATATATGGGTATACAGGGCCAAAGGGTGGGGAGAGCATCATCAAAGCACCATATATGGGTATAAAGGGCCAAGGTGTGTGGAGAGCATCATCAAAGCACCATATATGGGTATACAGGGCCAAGGTGTGTGGAGAGCATCATCAAAGCACCATATATGGGTATAGAGGGCCAAAGGGTGGGGAGAGCATCATCAAAGCACCATATATGGGTATACAGGGCCAAGGTGTGTGGAGAGCATCATCAAAGCACCATATATGGGTACAGAGGGCCAAGGTGTGTGGAGAGCATCATCAAAGCACCATATATGGGTATACAGGGCCAAGGTGTGTGGAGAGTATCATCAAAAACCCATATATGGGTATAGAGGGCCAAAGGGTGGGGAGAGCATCATCAAAGCACCATATATGGGTATATAGACCCAAGGTGTGTGGAGAGCATCATCAAAGCACCATATATGGGAATATAGGGCCAAGGTGTGTGGAGAGCATCATCAAAGCACCATATATGGGTATACAGGGCCAAAGGGTGGGGAGAGCATCATCAAAGCACCATATATGGGTATATAGGGCCAAGGTGTGTGGAGAGCATCATCAAAGCACCATATATGGGTATACAGGGCCAAGGGGTGGGGAGAGCATCATCAAAGCACCATATATGGGTATATAGGGCCAAGGTGTGTGGAGAGCATCATCAAAGCACCATATATGGGTATACAGGGCCAAAGGGTGAGGAGAGCATCATCAAAGCACCATATATGGGTACAGAGGGCCAAGGTGTGTGGAGAGCATCATCAAAGCACCATATATGGGTATACAGGGCCAAGGTGTGTGGAGAGCATCATCAAAGCACCATATATGGGTATAGAGGGCCAAAGGGTGGGGAGAGCATCATCAAAGCACCATATATGGGTATACAGGGCCAAGGTGTGTGGAGAGCATCATCAAAGCACCATATATGGGTATATAGGGCCAAGGTGTGTGGAGAGCATCATCAAAGCACCATATATGGGTATACAGGGCCAAAGGGTGGGGAGAGCATCATCAAAGCACCATATATGGGTATATAGGGCCAAGGTGTGTGGAGAGCATCATCAAAGCACCATATATGGGTATATAGGGCCAAGGTGTGTGGAGAGCATCATCAAAGCACCATATATGGGTATACAGGGCCAAAGGGTGGGGAGAGCATCATCAAAGCACCATATATGGGTATATAGGGCCAAGGTGTGTGGAGAGCATCATCAAAGCACCATATATGGGTATACAGGGCCAAAGGGTGTGGAGAGCATCATCAAAGCACCATATATGGGTATACAGGGCCAAGGTGTGTGGAGAGCATCATCAAAGCACCATATATGGGTATAGAGGGCCAAAGGGTGGGGAGAGCATCATCAAAGCACCATATATGGGTATACAGGGCCAAGGTGTGTGGAGAGCATCATCAAACCACCATATATGGGTATATAGGGCCAATTGGTGGGGAGAGCATCATCAAAGCAGTATATATGGGTATAAATGGCCGTTGTGTGAGGACAGTATCATCAAAGCACCATATATGGGTATATTGGGCAAAAGGGTGGGGAGAGCATCATCAGAGCACCATATATGGGTATATAGGGCCAAGGTGTGTGGAGAGCATCATCAAAGCACCATATATGGGTATACAGGGCCAAAGGGTGGGGAGAGCATCATCAAAGCACCATATATGGGTATATAGGGCCAAGGTGTGTGGAGAGCATCATCAAAGCACCATATATGGGTATACAGGGCCAAAGGGTGGGGAGAGCATCATCAAAGCACCATATATGGGTATATAGGGCCAAGGTGTGTGGAGAGCATCATCAAAGCACCATATATGGGTATACAGGGCCAAAGGGTGGGGAGAGCATCATCAAAGCACCATATATGGGTATAGAGGGCCAAGGTGTGTGGAGAGCATCATCAAAGCACCATATATGGGTATACAGGGCCAAGGTGTGTGGAGAGCATCATCAAAGCACCATATATGGGTATAGAGGGCCAAAGGGTGGGGAGAGCATCATCAAAGCACCATATATGGGTATACAGGGCCAAGGTGTGTGGAGAGCATCATCAAAGCACCATATATGGGTATACAGGGCCAAAGGGTGGGGAGAGCATCATCAAAGCACCATATATGGGTATATAGGGCCAAGGTGTGTGGAGAGCATCATCAAAGCACCATATATGGGTATACAGGGCCAAGGTGTGTGGAGAGCATCATCAAAGCACCATATATGGGTATAGAGGGCCAAAGGGTGTGGAGAGCATCATCAAAGCACCATATATGGGTATACAGGGCCAAGGTGTGTGGAGAGCATCATCAAAGCACCATATATGGGTATATAGGGCCAAGGTGTGTGGAGAGCATCATCAAAGCACCATATATGGGTATACAGGGCCAAAGGGTGGGGAGAGCATCATCAAAGCACCATATATGGGTATATAGGGCCAAGGTGTGTGGAGAGCATCATCAAAGCACCATATATGGGTATACAGGGCCAAAGGGTGTGGAGAGCATCATCAAAGCACCATATATGGGTATATAGGGCCAAGGTGTGTGGAGAGCATCATCAAAGCACCATATATGGGTATACAGGGCCAAGGTGTGTGGAGAGCATCATCAAAGCACCATATATGGGTATACAGGGCCAAAGGGTGGGGAGAGCATCATCAAAGCACCATATATGGGTATATAGGGCCAAGGTGTGTGGAGAGCATCATCAAAGCACCATATATGGGTATACAGGGCCAAAGGGTGGGGAGAGCATCATCAAAGCACCATATATGGGTATATAGGGCCAAGGTGTGTGGAGAGCATCATCAAAGCACCATATATGGGTATACAGGGCCAAAGGGTGTGGAGAGCATCATCAAAGCACCATATATGGGTATACAGGGCCAAAGGGTGTGGAGAGCATCATCAAAGCACCATATATGGGTATATAGGGCCAAGGTGTGTGGAGAGCATCATCAAAGCACCATATATGGGTATACAGGGCCAAAGGGTGGGGAGAGCATCATCAAAGCACCATATATGGGTATATAGGGCCAAGGTGTGTGGAGAGCATCATCAAAGCACCATATATGGGTATACAGGGCCAAAGGGTGAGGAGAGCATCATCAAAGCACCATATATGGGTACAGAGGGCCAAGGTGTGTGGAGAGCATCATCAAAGCACCATATATGGGTATACAGGGCCAAGGTGTGTGGAGAGCATCATCAAAGCACCATATATGGGTATAGAGGGCCAAAGGGTGGGGAGAGCATCATCAAAGCACCATATATGGGTATACAGGGCCAAGGTGTGTGGAGAGCATCATCAAAGCACCATATATGGGTATATAGGGCCAAGGTGTGTGGAGAGCATCATCAAAGCACCATATATGGGTATACAGGGCCAAGGTGTGTGGAGAGCATCATCAAAGCACCATATATGGGTATAGAGGGCCAAAGGGTGGGGAGAGCATCATCAAAGCACCATATATGGGTATACAGGGCCAAGGTGTGTGGAGAGCATCATCAAAGCACCATATATGGGTATATAGGGCCAAGGTGTGTGGAGAGCATCATCAAAGCACCATATATGGGTATACAGGGCCAAAGGGTGGGGAGAGCATCATCAAAGCACCATATATGGGTATATAGGGCCAAGGTGTGTGGAGAGCATCATCAAAGCACCATATATGGGTATACAGGGCCAAAGGGTGGGGAGAGCATCATCAAAGCACCATATATGGGTATATAGGGCCAAGGTGTGTGGAGAGCATCATCAAAGCACCATATATGGGTATACAGGGCCAAAGGGTGGGGAGAGCATCATCAAAGCACCATATATGGGTATATAGGGCCAAGGTGTGTGGAGAGCATCATCAAAGCACCATATATGGGTATACAGGGCCAAAGGGTGGGGAGAGCATCATCAAAGCACCATATATGGGTATATAGGGCCAAGGTGTGTGGAGAGCATCATCAAAGCACCATATATGGGTATACAGGGCCAAAGGGTGGGGAGAGCATCATCAAAGCACCATATATGGGTATATAGGGCCAAGGTGTGTGGAGAGCATCATCAAAGCACCATATATGGGTATACAGGGCCAAAGGGTGGGGAGAGCATCATCAAAGCACCATATATGGGTATATAGGGCCAAGGTGTGTGGAGAGCATCATCAAAGCACCATATATGGGTATACAGGGCCAAAGGGTGGGGAGAGCATCATCAAAGCACCATATATGGGTATATAGGGCCAAGGTGTGTGGAGAGCATCATCAAAGCACCATATATGGGTATACAGGGCCAAAGGGTGGGGAGAGCATCATCAAAGCACCATATATGGGTATACAGGGCCAAGGTGTGTGGAGAGCATCATCAAAGCACCATATATGGGTATACAGGGCCAAGGTGTGTGGAGAGCATCATCAAAGCACCATATATGGGTATACAGGGCCAAGGTGTGTGGAGAGTATCATCAAAGCACCATATATGGGTATAGAGGGCCAAAGGGTGGGGAGAGCATCATCAAAGCACCATATATGGGTATACAGGGCCAAGGTGTGTGGAGAGCATCATCAAACCACCATATATGGGTATATAGGGCCAATTGGTGGGGAGAGCATCATCAAAGCAGTATATATGGGTATAAATGGCCGTTGTGTGAGGACAGTATCATCAAAGCACCATATATGGGTATATTGGGCAAAAGGGTGGGGAGAGCATCATCAGAGCACCATATATGGGTATATAGGGCCAAGGTGTGTGGAGAGCATCATCAAAGCACCATATATGGGTATACAGGGCCAAAGGGTGGGGAGAGCATCATCAAAGCACCATATATGGGTATATAGGGCCAAGGTGTGTGGAGAGCATCATCAAAGCACCATATATGGGTATACAGGGCCAAAGGGTGGGGAGAGCATCATCAAAGCACCATATATGGGTATATAGGGCCAAGGTGTGTGGAGAGCATCATCAAAGCACCATATATGGGTATACAGGGCCAAAGGGTGTGGAGAGCATCATCAAAGCACCATATATGGGTATATAGGGCCAAGGTGTGTGGAGAGCATCATCAAAGCACCATATATGGGTATACAGGGCCAAGGTGTGTGGAGAGCATCATCAAAGCACCATATATGGGTATACAGGGCCAAAGGGTGGGGAGAGCATCATCAAAGCACCATATATGGGTATACAGGGCCAAGGTGTGTGGAGAGCATCATCAAAGCACCATATATGGGTATACAGGGCCAAAGGGTGGGGAGAGCATCATCAAAGCACCATATATGGGTATACAGGGCCAAGGTGTGTGGAGAGCATCATCAAAGCACCATATATGGGTATACAGGGCCAAAGGGTGGGGAGAGCATCATCAAAGCACCATATATGGGTATACAGGGCCAAGGTGTGTGGAGAGCATCATCAAAGCACCATATATGGGTATACAGGGCCAAAGGGTGGGGAGAGCATCATCAAAGCACCATATATGGGTATACAGGGCCAAGGTGTGTGGAGAGCATCATCAAAGCACCATATATGGGTATACAGGGCCAAAGGGTGGGGAGAGCATCATCAAAGCACCATATATGGGTATATAGGGCCAAGGTGTGTGGAGAGCATCATCAAAGCACCATATATGGGTATACAGGGCCAAAGGGTGGGGAGAGCATCATCAAAGCACCATATATGGGTATATAGGGCCAAGGTGTGTGGAGAGCATCATCAAAGCACCATATATGGGTATACAGGGCCAAAGGGTGGGGAGAGCATCATCAAAGCACCATATATGGGTATATAGGGCCAAGGTGTGTGGAGAGCATCATCAAAGCACCATATATGGGTATACAGGGCCAAAGGGTGGGGAGAGCATCATCAAAGCACCATATATGGGTATATAGGGCCAAGGTGTGTGGAGAGCATCATCAAAGCACCATATATGGGTATACAGGGCCAAAGGGTGGGGACAGCATCATCAAAGCACCATATATGGGTATAAAGGGCCAAGGTGTGTGGAGAGCATCATCAAAGCACCATATATGGGTATACAGGGCCAAAGGGTGAGGAGAGCATCATCAAAGCACCATATATGGGTACAGAGGGCCAAGGTGTGTGGAGAGCATCATCAAAGCACCATATATGGGTATACAGGGCCAAGGTGTGTGGAGAGTATCATCAAAAACCCATATATGGGTATAGAGGGCCAAAGGGTGGGGAGAGCATCATCAAAGCACCATATATGGGTATACAGGGCCAAGGTGTGTGGAGAGCATCATCAAACCACCATATATGGGTATATAGGGCCAATTGGTGGGGAGAGCATCATCAAAGCAGTATATATGGGTATAAATGGCCGTTGTGTGAGGACAGTATCATCAAAGCACCATATATGGGTATATTGGGCAAAAGGGTGGGGAGAGCATCATCAGAGCACCATATATGGGTATATAGTTCCAAGGTGTGTGGAGAGCATTATCAAAGCACCATATATGGGTATACAGGGCCAAAGGGTGGGGAGAGCATCATCAAAGCACCATATATGGGTATATAGGGCCAAGGTGTGTGGAGAGCATCATCAAAGCACCATATATGGGTATACAGGGCCAAAGGGTGGGGAGAGCATCATCAAAGCACCATATATGGGTATATAGGGCCAAGGTGTGTGGAGAGCATCATCAAAGCACCATATATGGGTATACAGGGCCAAAGGGTGGGGACAGCATCATCAAAGCACCATATATGGGTATAAAGGGCCAAGGTGTGTGGAGAGCATCATCAAAGCACCATATATGGGTATACAGGGCCAAGGTGTGTGGAGAGTATCATCAAAAACCCATATATGGGTATAGAGGGCCAAAGGGTGGGGAGAGCATCATCAAAGCACCATATATGGGTATACAGGGCCAAGGTGTGTGGAGAGCATCATCAAAGCACCATATATGGGTATACAGGGCCAAGGTGTGTGGAGAGCATCATCAAAGCACCATATATGGGTATACAGGGCCAAGGTGTGTGGAGAGCATCATCAAAGCACCATATATGGGTATACAGGGCCAAAGGGTGGGGAGAGCATCATCAAAGCACCATATATGGGTATACAGGGCCAAGGTGTGTGGAGAGCATCATCAAAGCACCATATATGGGTATACAGGGCCAAGGTGTGTGGAGAGCATCATCAAAGCACCATATATGGGTATACAGGGCCAAAGGGTGGGGAGAGCATCATCAAAGCACCATATATGGGTATACAGGGCCAAGGTGTGTGGAGAGCATCATCAAAGCACCATATATGGGTATACAGGGCCAAGGTGTGTGGAGAGCATCATCAAAGCACCATATATGGGTATACAGGGCCAAGGTGTGTGGAGAGCATCATCAAAGCACCATATATGGGTATATAGGGCCAAGGTGTGGAGAGCATCATCAAAGCACCATATATGGGTATACAGGGCCAAAGGGTGGGGAGAGCATCATCAAAGCACCATATATGGGTATACAGGGCCAAGGTGTGTGGAGAGCATCATCAAAGCACCATATATGGGTATACAGGGCCAAGGTGTGTGGAGAGCATCATCAAAGCACCATATATGGGTATACAGGGCCAAAGGGTGTGGAGAGCATCATCAAAGCACCATATATGGGTATATAGGGCCAAGGTGTGTGGAGAGCATCATCAAAGCACCATATATGGGTATACAGGGCCAAAGGGTGGGGAGAGCATCATCAAAGCACCATATATGGGTATACAGGGCCAAAGGGTGGGGAGAGCATCATCAAAGCACCATATATGGGTATATAGGGCCAAGGTGTGTGGAGAGCATCATCAAAGCACCATATATGGGTATACAGGGCCAAAGGGTGGGGACAGCATCATCAAAGCACCATATATGGGTATAAAGGGCCAAGGTGTGTGGAGAGCATCATCAAAGCACCATATATGGGTATACAGGGCCAAAGGGTGAGGAGAGCATCATCAAAGCACCATATATGGGTACAGAGGGCCAAGGTGTGTGGAGAGCATCATCAAAGCACCATATATGGGTATACAGGGCCAAGGTGTGTGGAGAGTATCATCAAAAACCCATATATGGGTATAGAGGGCCAAAGGGTGGGGAGAGCATCATCAAAGCACCATATATGGGTATACAGGGCCAAGGTGTGTGGAGAGCATCATCAAACCACCATATATGGGTATATAGGGCCAATTGGTGGGGAGAGCATCATCAAAGCAGTATATATGGGTATAAATGGCCGTTGTGTGAGGACAGTATCATCAAAGCACCATATATGGGTATATTGGGCAAAAGGGTGGGGAGAGCATCATCAGAGCACCATATATGGGTATATAGTTCCAAGGTGTGTGGAGAGCATTATCAAAGCACCATATATGGGTATACAGGGCCAAAGGGTGGGGAGAGCATCATCAAAGCACCATATATGGGTATATAGGGCCAAGGTGTGTGGAGAGCATCATCAAAGCACCATATATGGGTATACAGGGCCAAAGGGTGGGGAGAGCATCATCAAAGCACCATATATGGGTATATAGGGCCAAGGTGTGTGGAGAGCATCATCAAAGCACCATATATGGGTATACAGGGCCAAGGTGTGTGGAGAGCATCATCAAAGCACCATATATGGGTATAGAGGGCCAAAGGGTGGGGAGAGCATCATCAAAGCACCATATATGGGTATACAGGGCCAAGGTGTGTGGAGAGCATCATCAAAGCACCATATATGGGTATACAGGGCCAAAGGGTGGGGAGAGCATCATCAAAGCACCATATATGGGTATACAGGGCCAAGGTGTGTGGAGAGCATCATCAAAGCACCATATATGGGTATACAGGGCCAAAGGGTGGGGAGAGCATCATCAAAGCACCATATATGGGTATACAGGGCCAAGGTGTGTGGAGAGCATCATCAAAGCACCATATATGGGTATACAGGGCCAAAGGGTGGGGAGAGCATCATCAAAGCACCATATATGGGTATACAGGGCCAAGGTGTGTGGAGAGCATCATCAAAGCACCATATATGGGTACAGAGGGCCAAGGTGTGTGGAGAGCATCATCAAAGCACCATATATGGGTATACAGGGCCAAGGTGTGTGGAGAGTATCATCAAAAACCCATATATGGGTATAGAGGGCCAAAGGGTGGGGAGAGCATCATCAAAGCACCATATATGGGTATATAGACCCAAGGTGTGTGGAGAGCATCATCAAAGCACCATATATGGGTATACAGGGCCAAGGTGTGTGGAGAGCATCATCAAAGCACCATATATGGGTATACAGGGCCAAAGGGTGGGGAGAGCATCATCAAAGCACCATATATGGGTATATAGGGCCAAGGTGTGTGGAGAGCATCATCAAAGCACCATATATGGGTATACAGGGCCAAAGGGTGGGGAGAGCATCATCAAAGCACCATATATGGGTATATAGGGCCAAGGTGTGTGGAGAGCATCATCAAAGCACCATATATGGGTATACAGGGCCAAAGGGTGGGGAGAGCATCATCAAAGCACCATATATGGGTATATAGGGCCAAGGTGTGTGGAGAGCATCATCAAAGCACCATATATGGGTATACAGGGCCAAAGGGTGTGGAGAGCATCATCAAAGCACCATATATGGGTATACAGGGCCAAAGGGTGGGGAGAGCATCATCAAAGCACCATATATGGGTATACAGGGCCAAGGTGTGTGGAGAGCATCATCAAAGCACCATATATGGGTATACAGGGCCAAAGGGTGGGGAGAGCATCATCAAAGCACCATATATGGGTATATAGGGCCAAGGTGTGTGGAGAGCATCATCAAAGCACCATATATGGGTATACAGGGCCAAAGGGTGGGGAGAGCATCATCAAAGCACCATATATGGGTATACAGGGCCAAGGTGTGTGGAGAGCATCATCAAAGCACCATATATGGGTATACAGGGCCAAGGTGTGTGGAGAGCATCATCAAAGCACCATATATGGGTATACAGGGCCAAGGTGTGTGGAGAGCATCATCAAAGCACCATATATGGGTATATAGGGCCAATTGGTGGGGAGAGCATCATCAAAGCACCATATATGGGTATAAATGGCCGTTGTGTGAGGACAGTATCATCAAAGCACCATATATGGGTATATTGGGCAAAAGGGTGGGGAGAGCATCATCAAAGCACCATATATGGGTATATAGGGCCAAGGTGTGTGGAGAGCATCATCAAAGCACCATATATGGGTATACAGGGCCAAAGGGTGGGGAGAGCATCATCAAAGCACCATATATGGGTATATAGGGCCAAGGTGTGTGGAGAGCATCATCAAAGCACCATATATGGGTATACAGGGCCAAGGTGTGTGGAGAGCATCATCAAAGCACCATATATGGGTATACAGGGCCAAGGTGTGTGGAGAGCATCATCAAAGCACCATATATGGGTATACAGGGCCAAAGGGTGGGGAGAGCATCATCAAAGCACCATATATGGGTATACAGGGCCAAGGTGTGTGGAGAGCATCATCAAAGCACCATATATGGGTATACAGGGCCAAGGTGTGTGGAGAGCATCATCAAAGCACCATATATGGGTATACAGGGCCAAAGGGTGGGGAGAGCATCATCAAAGCACCATATATGGGTATACAGGGCCAAGGTGTGTGGAGAGCATCATCAAAGCACCATATATGGGTATACAGGGCCAAGGTGTGTGGAGAGCATCATCAAAGCACCATATATGGGTACAGAGGGCCAAGGTGTGTGGAGAGCATCATCAAAGCACCATATATGGGTATACAGGGCCAAGGTGTGTGGAGAGCATCATCAAAGCACCATATATGGGTATAGAGGGCCAAAGGGTGGGGAGAGCATCATCAAAGCACCATATATGGGTATACAGGGCCAAGGTGTGTGGAGAGCATCATCAAAGCACCATATATGGGTATATAGGGCCAAGGTGTGTGGAGAGCATCATCAAAGCACCATATATGGGTATACAGGGCCAAAGGGTGGGGAGAGCATCATCAAAGCACCATATATGGGTATATAGGGCCAAGGTGTGTGGAGAGCATCATCAAAGCACCATATATGGGTATACAGGGCCAAGGTGTGTGGAGAGCATCATCAAAGCACCATATATGGGTATACAGGGCCAAGGTGTGTGGAGAGCATCATCAAAGCACCATATATGGGTATACAGGGCCAAGGTGTGTGGAGAGCATCATCAAAGCACCATATATGGGTATACAGGGCCAAGGTGTGGGGAGAGCATCATCAAAGCACCATATATGGGTATACAGGGCCAAGGTGTGTGGAGAGCATCATCAAAGCACCATATATGGGTATACAGGGCCAAGGTGTGTGGAGAGCATCATCAAAGCACCATATATGGGTATACAGGGCCAAGGTGTGTGGAGAGCATCATCAAAGCACCATATATGGGTATACAGGGCCAAGGTGTGTGGAGAGCATCATCAAAGCACCATATATGGGTATACAGGGCCAAAGGGTGGGGAGAGCATCATCAAAGCACCATATATGGGTATACAGGGCCAAAGGGTGTGGAGAGCATCATCAAAGCACCATATATGGGTATATAGGGCCAAGGTGTGTGGAGAGCATCATCAAAGCACCATATATGGGTATACAGGGCCAAGGTGTGTGGAGAGCATCATCAAAGCACCATATATGGGTACAGAGGGCCAAGGTGTGTGGAGAGCATCATCAAAGCACCATATATGGGTATACAGGGCCAAAGGGTGTGGAGAGCATCATCAAAGCACCATATATGGGTATATAGGGCCAAGGTGTGTGGAGAGCATCATCAAAGCACCATATATGGGTATACAGGGCCAAAGGGTGGGGAGAGCATCATCAAAGCACCATATATGGGTATATAGGGCCAAGGTGTGTGGAGAGCATCATCAAAGCACCATATATGGGTATACAGGGCCAAAGGGTGGGGACAGCATCATCAAAGCACCATATATGGGTATAAAGGGCCAAGGTGTGTGGAGAGCATCATCAAAGCACCATATATGGGTATACAGGGCCAAAGGGTGAGGAGAGCATCATCAAAGCACCATATATGGGTACAGAGGGCCAAGGTGTGTGGAGAGCATCATCAAAGCACCATATATGGGTATACAGGGCCAAGGTGTGTGGAGAGTATCATCAAAAACCCATATATGGGTATAGAGGGCCAAAGGGTGGGGAGAGCATCATCAAAGCACCATATATGGGTATACAGGGCCAAGGTGTGTGGAGAGCATCATCAAACCACCATATATGGGTATATAGGGCCAATTGGTGGGGAGAGCATCATCAAAGCAGTATATATGGGTATAAATGGCCGTTGTGTGAGGACAGTATCATCAAAGCACCATATATGGGTATATTGGGCAAAAGGGTGGGGAGAGCATCATCAGAGCACCATATATGGGTATATAGTTCCAAGGTGTGTGGAGAGCATTATCAAAGCACCATATATGGGTATACAGGGCCAAAGGGTGGGGAGAGCATCATCAAAGCACCATATATGGGTATATAGGGCCAAGGTGTGTGGAGAGCATCATCAAAGCACCATATATGGGTATACAGGGCCAAAGGGTGGGGAGAGCATCATCAAAGCACCATATATGGGTATATAGGGCCAAGGTGTGTGGAGAGCATCATCAAAGCACCATATATGGGTATACAGGGCCAAAGGGTGGGGAGAGCATCATCAAAGCACCATATATGGGTATACAGGGCCAAGGTGTGTGGAGAGCATCATCAAAGCACCATATATGGGTATACAGGGCCAAGGTGTGTGGAGAGCATCATCAAAGCACCATATATGGGTATACAGGGCCAAAGGGTGGGGAGAGCATCATCAAAGCACCATATATGGGTATACAGGGCCAAGGTGTGTGGAGAGCATCATCAAAGCACCATATATGGGTATACAGGGCCAAGGTGTGTGGAGAGCATCATCAAAGCACCATATATGGGTATACAGGGCCAAAGGGTGGGGAGAGCATCATCAAAGCACCATATATGGGTATACAGGGCCAAGGTGTGTGGAGAGCATCATCAAAGCACCATATATGGGTATACAGGGCCAAGGTGTGGAGAGCATCATCAAAGCACCATATATGGGTATACAGGGCCAAAGGGTGTGGAGAGCATCATCAAAGCACCATATATGGGTATATAGGGCCAAGGTGTGTGGAGAGCATCATCAAAGCACCATATATGGGTATACAGGGCCAAGGTGTGTGGAGAGCATCATCAAAGCACCATATATGGGTATACAGGGCCAAGGTGTGTGGAGAGCATCATCAAAGCACCATATATGGGTATATAGGGCCAAGGTGTGTGGAGAGCATCATCAAAGCACCATATATGGGTATACAGGGCCAAGGTGTGTGGAGAGCATCATCAAAGCACCATATATGGGTATATAGGGCCAAGGTGTGTGGAGAGCATCATCAAAGCACCATATATGGGTATACAGGGCCAAAGGGTGGGGAGAGCATCATCAAAGCACCATATATGGGTATATAGGGCCAAGGTGTGTGGAGAGCATCATCAAAGCACCATATATGGGTATACAGGGCCAAGGTGTGTGGAGAGCATCATCAAAGCACCATATATGGGTATACAGGGCCAAAGGGTGTGGAGAGCATCATCAAAGCACCATATATGGGTATACAGGGCCAAAGGGTGTGGAGAGCATCATCAAAGCACCATATATGGGTATATAGGGCCAAGGTGTGTGGAGAGCATCATCAAAGCACCATATATGGGTATACAGGGCCAAAGGGTGGGGAGAGCATCATCAAAGCACCATATATGGGTATATAGGGCCAAGGTGTGTGGAGAGCATCATCAAAGCACCATATATGGGTATACAGGGCCAAAGGGTGGGGAGAGCATCATCAAAGCACCATATATGGGTATATAGGGCCAAGGTGTGTGGAGAGCATCATCAAAGCACCATATATGGGTATACAGGGCCAAGGTGTGTGGAGAGCATCATCAAAGCACCATATATGGGTATATAGGGCCAAGGTGTGTGGAGAGCATCATCAAAGCACCATATATGGGTATACAGGGCCAAGGTGTGTGGAGAGCATCATCAAAGCACCATATATGGGTATATAGGGCCAAGGTGTGTGGAGAGCATCATCAAAGCACCATATATGGGTATACAGGGCCAAAGGGTGGGGAGAGCATCATCAAAGCACCATATATGGGTATATAGGGCCAAGGTGTGTGGAGAGCATCATCAAAGCACCATATATGGGTATACAGGGCCAAAGGGTGGGGAGAGCATCATCAAAGCACCATATATGGGTATATAGGGCCAAGGTGTGTGGAGAGCATCATCAAAGCACCATATATGGGTATACAGGGCCAAAGGGTGGGGAGAGCATCATCAAAGCACCATATATGGGTATAGAGGGCCAAGGTGTGTGGAGAGCATCATCAAAGCACCATATATGGGTATACAGGGCCAAGGTGTGTGGAGAGTATCATCAAAGCACCATATATGGGTATAGAGGGCCAAAGGGTGGGGAGAGCATCATCAAAGCACCATATATGGGTATACAGGGCCAAGGTGTGTGGAGAGCATCATCAAACCACCATATATGGGTATATAGGGCCAATTGGTGGGGAGAGCATCATCAAAGCAGTATATATGGGTATAAATGGCCGTTGTGTGAGGACAGTATCATCAAAGCACCATATATGGGTATATTGGGCAAAAGGGTGGGGAGAGCATCATCAGAGCACCATATATGGGTATATAGTTCCAAGGTGTGTGGAGAGCATTATCAAAGCACCATATATGGGTATACAGGGCCAAAGGGTGGGGAGAGCATCATCAAAGCACCATATATGGGTATATAGGGCCAAGGTGTGTGGAGAGCATCATCAAAGCACCATATATGGGTATACAGGGCCAAGGTGTGTGGAGAGCATCATCAAAGCACCATATATGGGTATATAGGGCCAAGGTGTGTGGAGAGCATCATCAAAGCACCATATATGGGTATACAGGGCCAAAGGGTGGGGAGAGCATCATCAAAGCACCATATATGGGTATATAGGGCCAAGGTGTGTGGAGAGCATCATCAAAGCACCATATATGGGTATACAGGGCCAAGGTGTGTGGAGAGCATCATCAAAGCACCATATATGGGTATAGAGGGCCAAAGGGTGGGGAGAGCATCATCAAAGCACCATATATGGGTATACAGGGCCAAGGTGTGTGGAGAGCATCATCAAAGCACCATATATGGGTATACAGGGCCAAGGTGTGTGGAGAGCATCATCAAAGCACCATATATGGGTATACAGGGCCAAGGTGTGTGGAGAGCATCATCAAAGCACCATATATGGGTATACAGGGCCAAAGGGTGGGGAGAGCATCATCAAAGCACCATATATGGGTATACAGGGCCAAGGTGTGTGGAGAGCATCATCAAAGCACCATATATGGGTATACAGGGCCAAGGTGTGTGGAGAGCATCATCAAAGCACCATATATGGGTATACAGGGCCAAAGGGTGGGGAGAGCATCATCAAAGCACCATATATGGGTATACAGGGCCAAGGTGTGTGGAGAGCATCATCAAAGCACCATATATGGGTATATAGGGCCAAGGTGTGTGGAGAGCATCATCAAAGCACCATATATGGGTATACAGGGCCAAAGGGTGTGGAGAGCATCATCAAAGCACCATATATGGGTATACAGGGCCAAGGTGTGTGGAGAGCATCATCAAAGCACCATATATGGGTATACAGGGCCAAGGTGTGTGGAGAGCATCATCAAAGCACCATATATGGGTATACAGGGCCAAGGTGTGTGGAGAGCATCATCAAAGCACCATATATGGGTATATAGGGCCAAGGTGTGTGGAGAGCATCATCAAAGCACCATATATGGGTATACAGGGCCAAAGGTGTGTGGAGAGCATCATCAAAGCACCATATATGGGTATATAGGGCCAAGGTGTGTGGAGAGCATCATCAAAGCACCATATATGGGTATACAGGGCCAAGGTGTGTGGAGAGCATCATCAAAGCACCATATATGGGTATACAGGGCCAAAGGGTGGGGAGAGCATCATCAAAGCACCATATATGGGTATATAGGGCCAAGGTGTGTGGAGAGCATCATCAAAGCACCATATATGGGTATACAGGGCCAAAGGGTGGGGAGAGCATCATCAAAGCACCATATATGGGTATATAGGGCCAAGGTGTGTGGAGAGCATCATCAAAGCACCATATATGGGTATACAGGGCCAAAGGGTGTGGAGAGCATCATCAAAGCACCATATATGGGTATATAGGGCCAAGGTGTGTGGAGAGCATCATCAAAGCACCATATATGGGTATACAGGGCCAAGGTGTGTGGAGAGCATCATCAAAGCACCATATATGGGTATACAGGGCCAAAGGGTGGGGAGAGCATCATCAAAGCACCATATATGGGTATACAGGGCCAAGGTGTGTGGAGAGCATCATCAAAGCACCATATATGGGTATACAGGGCCAAGGTGTGTGGAGAGCATCATCAAAGCACCATATATGGGTATACAGGGCCAAAGGGTGGGGAGAGCATCATCAAAGCACCATATATGGGTATACAGGGCCAAGGTGTGTGGAGAGCATCATCAAAGCACCATATATGGGTATACAGGGCCAAAGGGTGGGGAGAGCATCATCAAAGCACCATATATGGGTATACAGGGCCAAGGTGTGTGGAGAGCATCATCAAAGCACCATATATGGGTATACAGGGCCAAAGGGTGGGGAGAGCATCATCAAAGCACCATATATGGGTATACAGGGCCAAGGTGTGTGGAGAGCATCATCAAAGCACCATATATGGGTATACAGGGCCAAAGGGTGGGGAGAGCATCATCAAAGCACCATATATGGGTATATAGGGCCAAGGTGTGTGGAGAGCATCATCAAAGCACCATATATGGGTATACAGGGCCAAAGGGTGGGGAGAGCATCATCAAAGCACCATATATGGGTATACAGGGCCAAGGTGTGTGGAGAGCATCATCAAAGCACCATATATGGGTATACAGGGCCAAAGGGTGTGTGGACAGCATCATCAAAGCACCATATATGGGTTTACAGGGCCAAAGGGTGTGGAGAGCATCATGAGAGCACCATATATGGGTATACAGGGCCAAGGTGTGTGGACAGTATCATCAAAGCACCATATATGGGTATACAGGGCCAAAGGGTGGGGAGAGCATCATCAAAGCACCATATATGGGTATAGAGGGCCAAGGTGTGTGGAGAGCATCATCAAAGCACCATATATGGGTATACAGGGCCAAGGTGTGTGGAGAGCATCATCAAAGCACCATATATGGGTATACAGGGCCAAAGGGTGGGGAGAGCATCATCAAAGCACCATATATGGGTATTCAGGGCCAAGGTGTGTGGAGTGCATCATCAAAGAACCATATATGGGTATACAGGGCCAAAGGGTGGGGAGAGCATCATGAAAGCACCATATATGGGTATACAGGGCCAAGGTGTGTGGAGAGCATCATCAAAGCACAATATATGGGTATACAGGGCCAAAGGGTGCGGACAGCATCATCAAAGCACCATATATGGGTTTACAGGGCCAAAGGGTGTGGAGAGCATCATGAGAGCACCATATATGGGTATACAGGGCCAAGGTGTGTGGACAGTATCATCAAAGCACCATATATGGGTATACAGGGCCAAGGTGTGTGGAGAGCATCATCAAAGCACCATATATGGGTATACAGGGCCAAAGGGTGGGGAGAGCATCATCAAAGCACCATATATGGGTATATAGGGCCAAGGTGTGTGGAGAGCATCATCAAAGCACCATATATGGGTATACAGGGCCAAGGTGTGTGGAGAGCATCATCAAAGCACCATATATGGGTATACAGGGCCAAAGGGTGGGGAGAGCATCATCAAAGCACCATATATGGGTATATAGGGCCAAGGTGTGTGGAGAGCATCATCAAAGCACCATATATGGGTATACAGGGCCAAAGGGTGGGGAGAGCATCATCAAAGCACCATATATGGGTATATAGGGCCAAGGTGTGTGGAGAGCATCATCAAAGCACCATATATGGGTATACAGGGCCAAAGGGTGGGGAGAGCATCATCAAAGCACCATATATGGGTATACAGGGCCAAGGTGTGTGGAGAGCATCATCAAAGCACCATATATGGGTATACAGGGCCAAGGTGTGTGGAGAGCATCATCAAAGCACCATATATGGGTATACAGGGCCAAAGGGTGGGGAGAGCATCATCAAAGCACCATATATGGGTATATAGGGCCAAGGTGTGTGGAGAGCATCATCAAAGCACCATATATGGGTATACAGGGCCAAAGGGTGGGGAGAGCATCATCAAAGCACCATATATGGGTATACAGGGCCAAGGTGTGTGGAGAGCATCATCAAAGCACCATATATGGGTATACAGGGCCAAGGTGTGTGGAGAGCATCATCAAAGCACCATATATGGGTATACAGGGCCAAAGGGTGGGGAGAGCATCATCAAAGCACCATATATGGGTATACAGGGCCAAGGTGTGTGGAGAGCATCATCAAAGCACCATATATGGGTATACAGGGCCAAGGTGTGTGGAGAGCATCATCAAAGCACCATATATGGGTATACAGGGCCAAAGGGTGGGGAGAGCATCATCAAAGCACCATATATGGGTATATAGGGCCAAGGTGTGTGGAGAGCATCATCAAAGCACCATATATGGGTATACAGGGCCAAAGGGTGGGGAGAGCATCATCAAAGCACCATATATGGGTATATAGGGCCAAGGTGTGTGGAGAGCATCATCAAAGCACCATATATGGGTATACAGGGCCAAGGTGTGTGGAGAGCATCATCAAAGCACCATATATGGGTTTACAGGGCCAAAGGGTGTGGAGAGCATCATGAGAGCACCATATATGGGTATACAGGGCCAAGGTGTGTGGACAGCATCATCAAAGCACCATATATGGGTATACAGGGCCAAGGTGTGTGGAGAGCATCATCAAAGCACCATATATGGGTATACAGGGCCAAGGTGTGTGGAGAGCATCATCAAAGCACCATATATGGGTATACAGGGCCAAAGGGTGTGGAGAGCATCATGAGAGCACCATATATGGGTATACAGGGCCAAGGTGTGTGGAGAGCATCATCAAAGCACCATATATGGGTATAGAGGGCCAAAGGGTGGGGAGAGCATCATCAAAGCACCATATATGGGTATACAGGGCCAAGGTGTGTGGAGAGCATCATCAAACCACCATATATGGGTATATAGGGCCAATTGGTGGGGAGAGCATCATCAAAGCAGTATATATGGGTATAAATGGCCGTTGTGTGAGGACAGTATCATCAAAGCACCATATATGGGTATATTGGGCAAAAGGGTGGGGAGAGCATCATCAGAGCACCATATATGGGTATATAGTTCCAAGGTGTGTGGAGAGCATTATCAAAGCACCATATATGGGTATACAGGGCCAAAGGGTGGGGAGAGCATCATCAAAGCACCATATATGGGTATATAGGGCCAAGGTGTGTGGAGAGCATCATCAAAGCACCATATATGGGTATACAGGGCCAAAGGGTGGGGAGAGCATCATCAAAGCACCATATATGGGTATATAGGGCCAAGGTGTGTGGAGAGCATCATCAAAGCACCATATATGGGTATACAGGGCCAAAGGGTGGGGAGAGCATCATCAAAGCACCATATATGGGTACAGAGGGCCAAGGTGTGTGGAGAGCATCATCAAAGCACCATATATGGGTATACAGGGCCAAGGTGTGTGGAGAGTATCATCAAAAACCCATATATGGGTATAGAGGGCCAAAGGGTGGGGAGAGCATCATCAAAGCACCATATATGGGTATACAGGGCCAAGGTGTGTGGAGAGCATCATCAAACCACCATATATGGGTATATAGGGCCAATTGGTGGGGAGAGCATCATCAAAGCAGTATATATGGGTATAAATGGCCGTTGTGTGAGGACAGTATCATCAAAGCACCATATATGGGTATATTGGGCAAAAGGGTGGGGAGAGCATCATCAGAGCACCATATATGGGTATATAGGGCCAAGGTGTGTGGAGAGCATCATCAAAGCACCATATATGGGTATACAGGGCCAAAGGGTGGGGAGAGCATCATCAAAGCACCATATATGGGTATATAGGGCCAAGGTGTGTGGAGAGCATCATCAAAGCACCATATATGGGTATACAGGGCCAAAGGGTGTGGAGAGCATCATCAAAGCACCATATATGGGTATATAGGGCCAAGGTGTGTGGAGAGCATCATCAAAGCACCATATATGGGTATACAGGGCCAAAGGGTGGGGAGAGCATCATCAAAGCACCATATATGGGTATATAGGGCCAAGGTGTGTGGAGAGCATCATCAAAGCACCATATATGGGTATACAGGGCCAAGGTGTGTGGAGAGCATCATCAAAGCACCATATATGGGTTTACAGGGCCAAAGGGTGTGGAGAGCATCATGAGAGCACCATATATGGGTATACAGGGCCAAGGTGTGTGGACAGTATCATCAAAGCACCATATATGGGTATACAGGGCCAAGGTGTGTGGAGAGCATCATCAAAGCACCATATATGGGTATACAGGGCCAAGGTGTGTGGAGAGCATCATCAAAGCACCATATATGGGTATACAGGGCCAAAGGGTGGGGAGAGCATCATCAAAGCACCATATATGGGTATATAGGGCCAAGGTGTGTGGAGAGCATCATCAAAGCACCATATATGGGTATACAGGGCCAAGGTGTATGTAGAGCATCATCAAAGCACCATATATGGGTATACAGGGCCAAGGTGTGTGGAGAGCATCATCAAAGCACCATATATGGGTATACAGGGCCAAGGTGTGTGGAGAGCATCATCAAAGCACCATATATGGGTATATAGGGCCAAGGTGTGTGGAGAGCATCATCAAAGCACCATATATGGGTATACAGGGCCAAAGTGTGTGGAGAGCATCATCAAAGCACCATATATGGGTATATAGGGCCAAGGTGTGTGGAGAGCATCATCAAAGCACCATATATGGGTATACAGGGCCAAAGGGTGGGGAGAGCATCATCAAAGCACCATATATGGGTATATAGGGCCAAGGTGTGTGGAGAGCATCATCAAAGCACCATATATGGGTATACAGGGCCAAGGTGTGTGGAGAGCATCATCAAAGCACCATATATGGGTATATAGGGCCAAGGTGTGTGGAGAGCATCATCAAAGCACCATATATGGGTATACAGGGCCAAAGGGTGGGGAGAGCATCATCAAAGCACCATATATGGGTATATAGGGCCAAGGTGTGTGGAGAGCATCATCAAAGCACCATATATGGGTATACAGGGCCAAAGGGTGTGGAGAGCATCATCAAAGCACCATATATGGGTATATAGGGCCAAGGTGTGTGGAGAGCATCATCAAAGCACCATATATGGGTATACAGGGCCAAAGGGTGGGGAGAGCATCATCAAAGCACCATATATGGGTATATAGGGCCAAGGTGTGTGGAGAGCATCATCAAAGCACCATATATGGGTATACAGGGCCAAAGGGTGTGGAGAGCATCATCAAAGCACCATATATGGGTATATAGGGCCAAGGTGTGTGGAGAGCATCATCAAAGCACCATATATGGGTATACAGGGCCAAGGTGTGTGGAGAGCATCATCAAAGCACCATATATGGGTATACAGGGCCAAAGGGTGGGGAGAGCATCATCAAAGCACCATATATGGGTATATAGGGCCAAGGTGTGTGGAGAGCATCATCAAAGCACCATATATGGGTATACAGGGCCAAAGGGTGGGGAGAGCATCATCAAAGCACCATATATGGGTATATAGGGCCAAGGTGTGTGGAGAGCATCATCAAAGCACCATATATGGGTATACAGGGCCAAAGGGTGGGGAGAGCATCATCAAAGCACCATATATGGGTATATAGGGCCAAGGTGTGTGGAGAGCATCATCAAAGCACCATATATGGGTATACAGGGCCAAAGGGTGGGGAGAGCATCATCAAAGCACCATATATGGGTATATAGGGCCAAGGTGTGTGGAGAGCATCATCAAAGCACCATATATGGGTATACAGGGCCAAGGTGTGTGGAGAGCATCATCAAAGCACCATATATGGGTATACAGGGCCAAAGGGTGGGGAGAGCATCATCAAAGCACCATATATGGGTATACAGGGCCAAGGTGTGTGGAGAGCATCATCAAAGCACCATATATGGGTATACAGGGCCAAAGGTGGGGAGAGCATCATCAAAGCACCATATATGGGTATATAGGGCCAAGGTGTGTGGAGAGCATCATCAAAGCACCATATATGGGTATACAGGGCCAAAGGGTGGGGAGAGCATCATCAAAGCACCATATATGGGTATATAGGGCCAAGGTGTGTGGAGAGCATCATCAAAGCACCATATATGGGTATACAGGGCCAAAGGGTGGGGAGAGCATCATCAAAGCACCATATATGGGTATATAGGGCCAAGGTGTGTGGAGAGCATCATCAAAGCACCATATATGGGTATACAGGGCCAAAGGGTGGGGAGAGCATCATCAAAGCACCATATATGGGTATATAGGGCCAAGGTGTGTGGAGAGCATCATCAAAGCACCATATATGGGTATACAGGGCCAAGGTGTGGAGAGCATCATCAAAGCACCATATATGGGTATATAGGGCCAAGGTGTGTGGAGAGCATCATCAAAGCACCATATATGGGTATACAGGGCCAAGGTGTGTGGAGAGCATCATCAAAGCACCATATATGGGTATACAGGGCCAAAGGGTGGGGAGAGCATCATCAAAGCACCATATATGGGTATATAGGGCCAAGGTGTGTGGAGAGCATCATCAAAGCACCATATATGGGTATACAGGGCCAAAGGGTGGGGAGAGCATCATCAAAGCACCATATATGGGTATATAGGGCCAAGGTGTGTGGAGAGCATCATCAAAGCACCATATATGGGTATACAGGGCCAAAGGGTGGGGAGAGCATCATCAAAGCACCATATATGGGTATATAGGGCCAAGGTGTGTGGAGAGCATCATCAAAGCACCATATATGGGTATACAGGGCCAAAGGGTGGGGAGAGCATCATCAAAGCACCATATATGGGTATATAGGGCCAAGGTGTGTGGAGAGCATCATCAAAGCACCATATATGGGTATACAGGGCCAAGGTGTGTGGAGAGCATCATCAAAGCACCATATATGGGTATAGAGGGCCAAAGGGTGGGGAGAGCATCATCAAAGCACCATATATGGGTATACAGGGCCAAGGTGTGTGGAGAGCATCATCAAAGCACCATATATGGGTATACAGGGCCAAAGGGTGGGGAGAGCATCATCAAAGCACCATATATGGGTATATAGGGCCAAGGTGTGTGGAGAGCATCATCAAAGCACCATATATGGGTATACAGGGCCAAAGGGTGGGGAGAGCATCATCAAAGCACCATATATGGGTATATAGGGCCAAAGGTGTGTGGAGAGCATCATCAAAGCACCATATATGGGTATACAGGGCCAAGGTGTGGAGAGCATCATCAAAGCACCATATATGGGTATATAGGGCCAAAGGGTGGGGAGAGCATCATCAAAGCACCATATATGGGTATACAGGGCCAAGGTGTGTGGAGAGCATCATCAAAGCACCATATATGGGTATACAGGGCCAAAGGGTGGGGAGAGCATCATCAAAGCACCATATATGGGTATATAGGGCCAAGGTGTGTGGAGAGCATCATCAAAGCACCATATATGGGTATACAGGGCCAAAGGGTGGGGAGAGCATCATCAAAGCACCATATATGGGTATATAGGGCCAAGGTGTGTGGAGAGCATCATCAAAGCACCATATATGGGTATACAGGGCCAAAGGGTGGGGAGAGCATCATCAAAGCACCATATATGGGTATATAGGGCCAAGGTGTGTGGAGAGCATCATCAAAGCACCATATATGGGTATACAGGGCCAAAGGGTGGGGAGAGCATCATCAAAGCACCATATATGGGTATATAGGGCCAAGGTGTGTGGAGAGCATCATCAAAGCACCATATATGGGTATACAGGGCCAAAGGGTGGGGAGAGCATCATCAAAGCACCATATATGGGTATATAGGGCCAAGGTGTGTGGAGAGCATCATCAAAGCACCATATATGGGTATACAGGGCCAAAGGGTGGGGAGAGCATCATCAAAGCACCATATATGGGTATATAGGGCCAAGGTGTGTGGAGAGCATCATCAAAGCACCATATATGGGTATACAGGGCCAAAGGGTGGGGAGAGCATCATCAAAGCACCATATATGGGTATATAGGGCCAAGGTGTGTGGAGAGCATCATCAAAGCACCATATATGGGTATACAGGGCCAAAGGGTGGGGAGAGCATCATCAAAGCACCATATATGGGTATATAGGGCCAAGGTGTGTGGAGAGCATCATCAAAGCACCATATATGGGTATACAGGGCCAAAGGGTGGGGAGAGCATCATCAAAGCACCATATATGGGTATAGAGGGCCAAGGTGTGTGGAGAGCATCATCAAAGCACCATATATGGGTATACAGGGCCAAGGTGTGTGGAGAGCATCATCAAAGCACCATATATGGGTATAGAGGGCCAAAGGGTGGGGAGAGCATCATCAAAGCACCATATATGGGTATACAGGGCCAAGGTGTATGTAGAGCATCATCAAAGCACCATATATGGGTATGTAGGGCCAAGGTGTATGTAGAGCATCATCAAAGCACCATATATGGGTATACAGGGCCAAAGGGTGGGGAGAGCATCATCAAAGCACCATATATGGGTATATAGGGCCAAAGGGTGGGGACAGCATCATCAAAGCACCATATATGGGTTTACAGGGCCAAAGGGTGTGGAGAGCATCATGAGAGCACCATATATGGGTATACAGGGCCAAGGTGTGTGGACAGTATCATCAAAGCACCATATATGGGTATACAGGGCCAAAGGGTGTGGAGAGCATCATCAAAGCACCATATATGGGTATATAGGGCCAAAGGTGTGTGGAGAGCATCATCAAAGCACCATATATGGGTATACAGGGCCAAGGTGTGTGGAGAGCATCATCAAAGCACCATATATGGGTATACAGGGCCAAAGGGTGGGGAGAGCATCATCAAAGCACCATATATGGGTATATAGGGCCAAGGTGTGTGGAGAGCATCATCAAAGCACCATATATGGGTATACAGGGCCAAGGTGTGTGGAGAGCATCATCAAAGCACCATATATGGGTATACAGGGCCAAGGTGTGTGGAGAGCATCATCAAAGCACCATATATGGGTATACAGGGCCAAAGGGTGGGGAGAGCATCATCAAAGCACCATATATGGGTATATAGGGCCAAGGTGTGTGGAGAGCATCATCAAAGCACCATATATGGGTATACAGGGCCAAAGGGTGGGGAGAGCATCATCAAAGCACCATATATGGGTATATAGGGCCAAGGTGTGTGGAGAGCATCATCAAAGCACCATATATGGGTATACAGGGCCAAGGTGTGTGGAGAGCATCATCAAAGCACCATATATGGGTATATAGGGCCAAGGTGTGTGGAGAGCATCATCAAAGCACCATATATGGGTATACAGGGCCAAAGGGTGTGGAGAGCATCATCAAAGCACCATATATGGGTATATAGGGCCAAGGTGTGTGGAGAGCATCATCAAAGCACCATATATGGGTATACAGGGCCAAGGTGTGTGGAGAGCATCATCAAAGCACCATATATGGGTATAGAGGGCCAAAGGGTGGGGAGAGCATCATCAAAGCACCATATATGGGTATACAGGGCCAAGGTGTGTGGAGAGCATCATCAAAGCACCATATATGGGTATATAGGGCCAAGGTGTGTGGAGAGCATCATCAAAGCACCATATATGGGTATACAGGGCCAAGGTGTGTGGAGAGCATCATCAAAGCACCATATATGGGTATACAGGGCCAAAGGGTGTGGAGAGCATCATCAAAGCACCATATATGGGTATACAGGGCCAAGGTGTGTGGAGAGCATCATCAAAGCACCATATATGGGTATATAGGGCCAAGGTGTGTGGAGAGCATCATCAAAGCACCATATATGGGTATACAGGGCCAAAGGGTGGGGAGAGCATCATCAAAGCACCATATATGGGTATATAGGGCCAAGGTGTGTGGAGAGCATCATCAAAGCACCATATATGGGTATATAGGGCCAAGGTGTGTGGAGAGCATCATCAAAGCACCATATATGGGTATACAGGGCCAAAGGGTGGGGAGAGCATCATCAAAGCACCATATATGGGTATACAGGGCCAAGGTGTGTGGAGAGCATCATCAAAGCACCATATATGGGTATACAGGGCCAAAGGGTGGGGAGAGCATCATCAAAGCACCATATATGGGTATACAGGGCCAAGGTGTGTGGAGAGCATCATCAAAGCACCATATATGGGTATACAGGGCCAAAGGTGGGGAGAGCATCATCAAAGCACCATATATGGGTATACAGGGCCAAGGTGTGTGGAGAGCATCATCAAAGCACCATATATGGGTATACAGGGCCAAAGGGTGGGGAGAGCATCATCAAAGCACCATATATGGGTATATAGGGCCAAGGTGTGTGGAGAGCATCATCAAAGCACCATATATGGGTATACAGGGCCAAAGGGTGGGGAGAGCATCATCAAAGCACCATATATGGGTATATAGGGCCAAGGTGTGTGGAGAGCATCATCAAAGCACCATATATGGGTATACAGGGCCAAGGTGTGTGGAGAGCATCATCAAAGCACCATATATGGGTATACAGGGCCAAAGGGTGTGGAGAGCATCATCAAAGCACCATATATGGGTATACAGGGCCAAGGTGTGTGGAGAGCATCATCAAAGCACCATATATGGGTATAGAGGGCCAAAGGGTGGGGAGAGCATCATCAAAGCACCATATATGGGTATACAGGGCCAAGGTGTGTGGAGAGCATCATCAAACCACCATATATGGGTATATAGGGCCAATTGGTGGGGAGAGCATCATCAAAGCAATATAGATGGGTATAAATGGCCGTTGTGTGAGGACAGTATCATCAAAGCACCATATATGGGTATATTGGGCCAAGGTGTGTGGAGAGCATCATCAAAGCACCATATATGGGTATATAGGGCCAAGGTGTGTGGAGAGCATCATCAAAGCACCATATATGGGTATACAGGGCCAAAGGGTGGGGAGAGCATCATCAAAGCACCATATATGGGTATATAGGGCCAAGGTGTGTGGAGAGCATCATCAAAGCACCATATATGGGTATACAGGGCCAAAGGGTGGGGAGAGCATCATCAAAGCACCATATATGGGTATATAGGGCCAAGGTGTGTGGAGAGCATCATCAAAGCACCATATATGGGTATACAGGGCCAAAGGGTGGGGAGAGCATCATCAAAGCACCATATATGGGTACAGAGGGCCAAGGTGTGTGGAGAGCATCATCAAAGCACCATATATGGGTATACAGGGCCAAGGTGTGTGGAGAGTATCATCAAAAACCCATATATGGGTATAGAGGGCCAAAGGGTGGGGAGAGCATCATCAAAGCACCATATATGGGTATACAGGGCCAAGGTGTGTGGAGAGCATCATCAAAGCACCATATATGGGTATATAGGGCCAAAGGTGGGGAGAGCATCATCAAAGCACCATATATGGGTATACAGGGCCAAGGTGTGTGGAGAGCATCATCAAAGCACCATATATGGGTATACAGGGCCAAGGTGTGTGGAGAGCATCATCAAAGCACCATATATGGGTATACAGGGCCAAGGTGTGTGGAGAGCATCATCAAAGCACCATATATGGGTATACAGGGCCAAAGGGTGTGGAGAGCATCATCAAAGCACCATATATGGGTATACAGGGCCAAGGTGTGTGGAGAGCATCATCAAAGCACCATATATGGGTATACAGGGCCAAGGTGTGTGGAGAGCATCATCAAAGCACCATATATGGGTATACAGGGCCAAAGGGTGAGGAGAGCATCATCAAAGCACCATATATGGGTATAAAGGGCCAAGGTGTGTGGAGAGCATCATCAAAGCACCATATATGGGTATACAGGGCCAAGGTGTGTGGAGAGCATCATCAAACCACCATATATGGGTATATAGGGCCAATTGGTGGGGAGAGCATCATCAAAGCAGTATATATGGGTATAAATGGCCGTTGTGTGAGGACAGTATCATCAAAGCACCATATATGGGTATATTGGGCAAAAGGGTGGGGAGAGCATCATCAGAGCACCATATATGGGTATATAGTTCCAAGGTGTGTGGAGAGCATTATCAAAGCACCATATATGGGTATACAGGGCCAAAGGGTGGGGAGAGCATCATCAAAGCACCATATATGGGTATATAGGGCCAAGGTGTGTGGAGAGCATCATCAAAGCACCATATATGGGTATACAGGGCCAAGGTGTGTGGAGAGCATCATCAAAGCACCATATATGGGTATACAGGGCCAAAGGGTGTGGAGAGCATCATCAAAGCACCATATATGGGTATACAGGGCCAAGGTGTGTGGACAGTATCATCAAAGCACCATATATGGGTATACAGGGCCAAAGGGTGTGGAGAGCATCATCAAAGCACCATATATGGGTATACAGGGCCAAGGTGTGTGGAGAGCATCATCAAAGCACCATATATGGGTATATAGGGCCAAGGTGTGTGGAGAGCATCATCAAAGCACCATATATGGGTATACAGGGCCAAAGGGTGGGGAGAGCATCATCAAAGCACCATATATGGGTATAGAGGGCCAAGGTGTGTGGAGAGCATCATCAAAGCACCATATATGGGTATACAGGGCCAAGGTGTGTGGAGAGCATCATCAAAGCACCATATATGGGTATAGAGGGCCAAAGGGTGGGGAGAGCATCATCAAAGCACCATATATGGGTATACAGGGCCAAGGTGTGTGGAGAGCATCATCAAAGCACCATATATGGGTATATAGGGCCAAAGGTGGGGAGAGCATCATCAAAGCACCATATATGGGTATACAGGGCCAAGGTGTGTGGAGAGCATCATCAAAGCACCATATATGGGTATATAGGGCCAAGGTGTGTGGAGAGCATCATCAAAGCACCATATATGGGTATACAGGGCCAAGGTGTGTGGAGAGCATCATCAAAGCACCATATATGGGTATACAGGGCCAAAGGGTGGGGAGAGCATCATCAAAGCACCATATATGGGTATATAGGGCCAAGGTGTGTGGAGAGCATCATCAAAGCACCATATATGGGTATATAGGGCCAAGGTGTGTGGAGAGCATCATCAAAGCACCATATATGGGTATACAGGGCCAAAGGGTGGGGAGAGCATCATCAAAGCACCATATATGGGTATATAGGGCCAAGGTGTGTGGAGAGCATCATCAAAGCACCATATGGGTACAGAGGCCAAG